>NC_083412.1:30758180-31383180 GCF_020745735.1 Hemiscyllium ocellatum
GACTTGCTGGATTCCAGTCTCCCATACTAATTCGTTAATTATTCTTTCAACCAGTCTGTTCTTGCCAATGGTCTCCATTGTAATAAGTCGGAGCCGGAATTCTGCACACAAGCCAAAATTCATCATCTAAAGCCTGGATATAAATGGTCCTATTCAAGTACTCTTGGAAAAAAAGTGACCTGCATTTTACACAACTAGAGTCCATTAAATGTTAATGGGAGTAGAACTGCTTTGAAGACAGATTGATTGGAGACAATTTGCCATCCACAATAGCAAAGAACTTCAGGGAACACAAACTAAAAGAAAAAAGATTTAGCCCACAGCTTCCCACAATTGCTCATACTCTCTCAGTAACTAAATAATCAGCTACTGCTTAGTATTACCTCTCCTGTCAGTTAAAAAGAGGATGGAAAATTGCACTTTCATGTTGTGACAACTGTTCCTCAATACTTCTCCCTGCAGATATTTTAAATTGTATAACCACGGACCAGATTAAACACTCTCAAAATATATTAAGAAGGTAGCCAAGACCCTAACTCTTTCTTATCTTAAAGGCAAGTGCCAGATGCAATTTGATTGGTCAAACTACCAGTCTTGAAGCAAAACACATTTTACTTATACGCTATAGTTAAAACACAGTATAAGAAATTTGTCTAACTTAACTCTATTGGAAAACTTAACAGAATGACAGATTAGGAGAAAGTGAGGACTGCAGATGCTGGAGATCAGGGTTGAAACATGTGTTGCTGGAAAAGCACAACAGGTCAGGCAGCATCTGAGACACAGGACAGTCAATGTTTCGGGGATAATTATTTAACTACTAGACAGTAACTGTTTCCATGTCGTAACATCCCATAAATACACCCTTGGCAAAATAAATTGTCTCACATGCAATTCGAGCAGCAGGAGGAGAACCCCAGTTTATAGCTGTAAGAGACAGAGGAGAAACAGCTTCAGGACCCCAGCAGCTGAAAAACAAAAACTAAAATCCTCAGTTCTGTGGGAGATTGCCCACGCTCATTCAAGTTACTTTTATGGTTCTGAATTTGGAAAAAACACAAGGCCTCACAAGCTGTTAACTTTACTGGCTTTGAAGCAGACTGTCTTAACCCTTCTTCATAAAGAAAAACCCAGGACCAAATATATCTCTTAAAGCCATAGTATTGTTGCCATATAATCAGAATAAATTTTGTCCAAAGACAAATTGAGCTTTTTTGACAGTGAAACAGTATGGATTTTTTTCCTTTGAGCTAATTTGATATTTATTTGATGAAGCAACAGGGGCAGATCAAATGAGGAAAAAATTGAATTCAGGTGAAGGAAAAGGAGGCAGGTGAATGAATTAGATTTAAACAGCAGCAAATAGGAGAGGCAATAGCTTAGTGGTATTATTGCTTGACTGTTAATCGTTAGACTGTTACTCCAGAGACCCAGGTAATGTTTTGCAGACCCAGGTTTGAATCCTGCCATGGCAGATGGTGCAACTTGAGTTCATAAAATTTGGGAGGAAGTCTAATGATGACCTTGAATCCATTGACGTTTGTTGGAAAAACCCATCTGGTTCACTAATGTCCTTTAGGGAAGTAATCTACCATCCTTACCTGGTCTGGCCTTAACCAGACCCATAGCAATGTGGTTGACTTTTAACTGCTCTCTGTGCAATTAGGGATGAGTAATAAATGCTGGCTTGGCCAGTAACACCCTCATCCTGTGAATCAATAAAAAAAACAAAGATGGCCATCAATTACCATGTGACACATTGACTACCTGGAACCACCTTTCATGGTTTCCAAGAGGAATTGTGGGAGAAAATGCAGGTCCTGGCCTCCCCATGACATGGCCACAAAATAAACAACACAAAATTCTAGATTAGTGGTGCTGGAAGAGCACAGCAGTTCAGGCAGCATCCGAGGAGCAGTAAAATTGACGTTTTGGGCAAAAGCCCTTCATCAGGAATAAAGGCAGAGAGCCTGAAGCGTGGAGAGATAAGCTAGAGGAGGGTGGGGGTGAGGAGAAAGTAGCATAGAGTACAATAGGTGAGTGAGGGAGGGGATGAAGGTGATAGATCGGGGAGGAGGGTGGAGTGGATAGGTGGAAAAGAAGATAGGCAGGTAGGACAAGTCATGGGGTCAGTGCTGAGCTAGAAGTTTGGAACTAGGGTGAGGTGGGGGAAGGGGAAATGAGGAAACTGTTGAAGTCCACATTGATGCCCTGGGGTTGAAGTGTTCTGAGGCGGAAGATGAGGCGTTCTTCCTCCAGGCATCTGGTGGTGAGGGAGCGGCGGTGAAGGAGGCCCAGGACCTCCATGTCCTCGGCAGAGTGGGAGGGGGAGTTGAAATGTTGGGCCGCAGGGCAGTGTGATTGATTGATGTGGGTGTCCCAGAGATGTTCCCTAAAGCGCTGTACTAGGAGGCGTCCAGTCTCCCCAATGTAGAGGAGACAGCATCGGGAGCAACGGATACAATAAATGATATTAGTGGATGTGCAGGTAAAACTTTGATGGATGTGGAAGGCTCCTTTAGGGCCTTGGATGGAGGTGAGGGAGGAGGTGTGGGTGCAGGTTTTGCAGTTCCTGCTGTGGCAGGGGAAGGTGCCAGGATGGGAGGGTGGGTTGTAGGGGGGCATAGACCTGACCAGGTAGTCAAGGAGGGAACAGTCTTTGTGGAAGTCGGAAAGGGGTGGAGAGGGAAATATATCCCTGGTGGTGGGGTCTTTTTTGAGGTGGCGGAAATGTCGGCGGATGATTTGGTTTATGTGAAGGTTGGTAGGGTGGAAGGTGAGCACCAGGGGTGTTCTGTCCTTGTTATGATTGGAGGGGTGGGGTCGGAGGGCGGAGGTGCGGGTTGTGCACGAGATGCGTTGGAGGGCATCTTTAACCACGTGGGAAGGAAATTGCGGTCTCCAAAGAAGGAGGCCATCTGGTGTGTTCATTGGTGGAACTGGTCCTTCTGGGAGCAGGTATGGTGGAGGCGGAGGAATTGGCAATACGGAATGGCATTTTTGCAGGAGGTAGGGTGGGAAGAGGTGTAATCCAGGTAGCTGTGGGAGTCGGTGGGTTTGTAAAAAATGTCAGTGTCAAGTCGGCCATCATTAATGGAGATGGAGAGGTCCAGGAAGGGGAGGGAGTGTCAGAGATGGTCCAGGTAAATTTAAGGTCAGGGTGGAAGGTGTTGGTGAAGTTGATGAATTGCTCAACCTCCTCGCGGGAGCACGAGGTGGCGCCAATGCAGTCATCAATGTAGTGGAGAAAGAGGTGGGGAGTGGTGCCGTGTAATTATGGAAGATTGACTGTTCTATGTAGCCAACAAAGAGACAGGCATAGCTGGGGCCCATACGTGTGCCCATGGCTCCCCCTTTGGTCTGGAGGAATTAGGAGGATTCAAAGAAGAAATTGTTAAGGGTGAGGACCAGTTTGGCTAAACGAATGAGAGTGTCGGTGGAAGGGTACTGTTGGGGACATCGAGAGAGGAAAAAACAGAGGGCTTGGAGGCCCTGGTCATGGCGGATGGAGGTGTAGAGGGATTGGATATCTATGGTGAAAATGCGGCATTGGGAGCCGGGGACACAGAAGTCTTTGAGGAGGTGGAGGGCGTGGGTGGTATCTCGAACAAATATGGGGAGTTCCTGGACTAGGGGGGTTAGGACAGTGTCGAGGTAGGTAGAGATGAGTTCAGTGGGACAGGATCATGCTGAGACAATAGGTCGGCCAGGGCGGTCAGGTTTGTGGATCTTGGGAAGGAGGTAGAACCGGGCAGTGCGGGGTTCCCGGACTATGAGGTTGGAAGCTGTGGGTGGGAGATCTCCTGAGGTGATGAGGTTCTGTATGGTCTGGGAGATGATAGTTTGGTGATGGTGGGGGTGGGGTCATGGTCGAGGGAGTGGTAGGAAGAAGTGTCCTCGAGTTGGCGTTTGGCTTCAGCGGTGTAGAGGTCGGTGCACCAGACTACCGCTGCACCCCTTTATCTGCTGGCTTGATGGTGAGGTTGGGATTGGAGCAGAGGGATTGGAGGGCTGCTCATTGTGAGGGTGAGAGGTTGGAGTGAGGGAGGGGGGTAGACAGGTTGAGGCAGTTAATGTCCCGGCGGCAGTTGGAAATGAAGAGGTCGAGGGCAGGTAATAGGCCAGCGCGGGGTGTTCAGGTGGATGCAATGTGTCGGAAGTGGGTGAAGGGGTCCTCGGAAGGTGGGCGGGAGTCCTGATTGTGAAAGTAAGCTCAGAGGCAGAGGCGGCGGAAGAAGCATCTGCAGTCATTGTTTTAACGTAAACAACACAAAATGTCTGCACTTAGCCACTAAGCCTACCCACAATGCCTCAAATTGACCAAATCAGCCACCCCAGACATCACGCATACCTCATGACATGACTCATCCAGCTCCAGACCCAGAGAATTTACTTCTTCAGATTAACTGATAATGAGCCTCACACTCCACAGTAGCCCAGCACCTCTGATGTCCTTGGGGCACAGCTGCTCCCACTAGGAGTCAAGCCTACACAAAGGGTACCCAGACAAGGAGGCACCAAAGGTACTTTGCTTGCCCCCTCAACAACACAAACACATTGATACCTGGATGAAACCCACTAACACCTACTCGAGCCAAGGATCGAAATCTCCTGAGTCAATGAAGAAACTCATTGTCAGACACTCGACTCTTTTCAATGAATGAACTTTATTTTTCTTTTGTGTAAAACTCACACCATTGTCTTATAACTCACACTTCATTGTTATAAGGGTATAAAACTCCACTTCATTCTCTGCTCAGGGTAGAAGCTGTAGTTCCTTCTGAACAGCCTGTCAGTGACTGTTTCAGTGAGGGTCAAGTCTCTTTCGTGATATCGCTGTTTGTTAAATAAATCCTTGTCAGTTCTCAGTCCAATCTGTATGTTGGTGATGGCAGATTAATTGGGCTAAATTCTCTGACAGGAACCTAGCCAACATTCAATGGTGTTAATGCTTTGATCCGTATTGATGCAGAATAGGTCCCGACAACATGTAACAGCTGCTTTATTCTAACGTTGGGAACCCAGGAATTCTCTGATTGTACATGCTGCAGTGACACCAGCAAGCCTTCTTGATAATAGCAGGATCGTGCCTCTCCATCATTGCATCATTACAAAGAAGATAGGCAGCACTCTCCCTGCTTCATGCTTTGCTATCCCCTCCATGTTTATCTGAGGCATTGTATAGAAAACATATTATGGATGGCAGTTTATTAGAAAGAAGTATATTTCTAACCTATTTTGATCTAGGCAACCTGAGCTTCTGCTGCTTGGCAAAAAAATGGCTCCCTGTGGTGGATTTACCTGAGAATAATGCTGAGGCTGCATCATGAACCTCCATTTGCTATCTCTGTCTTGAATAAAAAAGAAGTCCATTCAAGTTTGAGAGTTTTGGTTATGGGTTTTCATGTGTATGAATGGGCTGATTCTTGACCCACAGATCTTTGGGTACACAGGCAGGTGGTATATGCAGAGCTGGATTTACTGCCTTTTCTTTCCCTTATCATTAAGACGTTATAACTCAGCATGGCAGAGCTTGGCAGACACATTGTCAGCATTCAGATTGAACCTCCTGCTGGATATTGATGTCACTGCTGCCTTGCCTCAAGGAGATTGGCAGAGGATCCTTGAAGAATGTTCTTTGTCCTTCCTGGAATGTTGGCTATTTGAAGATTCAGACAGCAAGCCCTTACAGGGGAGATGGTTCAGCTATCCAAATGCAATGGGTTTGATTTTGCAGGAATTTTGCCTTGAATGTGCTAAGCAGGCTTCAATATGGACATGAGCATTTATTTAATGATTCTCTCATTGAATTTGGAAGACAGGTTGGAGACGTTGTTGGTGGAATTTCTCTTGTGCTCTTCTCTGATACACAGTTCAGGTCTCACTGCAGTGTGTGAGCCTGGTAATGGTAACTGTTCTGTTTGCTAGGGTTTTAGCTGACTTGTGGAGGTTCTGCTGTCAAACATTCGCTGCCTCAGTTAGTAGAAACCTGGTCTGAAGATGGTCCTCCTTGTTAATGACTGGTTTTTCACAGGCATGACTTCCAAGGTATGGGAAGTGCCCCACATATTCCAGAGTCTCTCCTTCATCAATTATGGGAGATGAAGTCTTCAGCTGACCACATACGCATTAACAGGTTTTGTTTGAACAATATTCAGGGAAAGATGGAGGTTCTTCGTTGCAGAATTGACGAGATGGAGAATGGCTTGCAAATATGCAGTCAACTGTGAATGGTGACATGTATACTTATAGGTGTCAATTGAGTTTAGCTGTGGAAGCAAGTGAGGTTAAAGCTGTTTCCATCATGTTGTACTGAAACCAGAGGGCAATTGGGTCTTAATGATGCGAATAGCCAGGGTCAGGCAAATTGCAAATATGAGGGAGGCTATCTCAATACCGTTTTTTCATCCTGACTTGGACTTTGATGGGTACTGTTTCAGATCTTCCATCAAGGCAGTTGCACTCATATCATCATGAAACAGATGCAGAATGGTAATGAAGCTCCCTGGACATACGAATCTCTGGAGAACAATCCACAGAGCCTCGTGACTTACTGAATTAAAGGCTTTCAGTCCTTTCTGTTGTTTTTGACATTTCTCTTGGATTTATCACCAACCTGTCAGAAGCTCCCTAGAAGGTTTAAAGTGAAACTCTATTTCTGAAAGGACCTACTTTGGTCACAGAAGGTAGAAGATTCAGGAGAATATATGGCAGCATACAGGATTACAGTCATCTGGAGGAATGCACAGCAATATAAGAAGAAGATCAATGACCTTTTTGACCCTGTCAGCCTAAGTGCCACCATCTTCTCTCTGATATCTCATACTCTATCTCTGCTACTGTATCTAGCTCCACCAAGGCTCAGACTCTACCACTCTCACTATTGCATTTAACCTCTTCCCTGCTAACTCTCACCACCCCAACCTGTGACACCACTAACCCTGCATGTCCTCTGTGATGCCTACTCACTCACCTGGGACATCTCCCCACCTGCACCAACAATAACAATTGTGTCACCCACTTTCATCTCCTTGATATCTACCTCTCTCACATTCTCAGAGGGAAGCAGCCCTCAACAGGGCAGAAAGAGTCACGATGGGTGGCGTGCTCCCTGTCGTTTGGCTTTTCAATTCTTATCAGGAGAGGATCCTGATTCTGACTATCCCAGGCTGGTATGTGAGGCTACCCTTAGCTTACTGTGCCATGATCCCCTAACTGAAGGCTATCCACATTGACTGAGGACTGTTGATAACCATCGCAAGCCTCCTGGATTTGCGCCTGTGCTAAATGGCAAGGAAAAGCAGCAATAATGTGAGCCTGATCTCTGAGAGAGAAATGCACAGAAAGGCAGTACAAGGCAGGGATATCGTGAGCATCCAGGGATGCTCGGAGTGATAGGTGCTTTGGCAGTAAGCAAACAGCCTGGCAACGCATCCTGGTCCAGTCCATGAGCTGAGTGTGTGTCCCTGAGCACACAGTGTCCTTGCTGTAATATCAGTTGCCAGTGCAGCCCCAGGTATGCATACCGTAGAAGTGCAGAAGTGTACTGTAGGTGGATTGGAGATGTGCCATGAGGGTTCATAGAAGCCAGAATCTGTTGGATGGCTTTGTCTATGAATGTGGAGTGCATGTGCCCGGTGACCATAGATCGTGCCTAGGGATTTTGGTGCCCAGTGCCCAGCAAGGAGGTCTTTCAGAACCCACCAAGCACCACCTCTGGGTTTGATGGCCACCTTGTGTGGTGAGTTTGGTAAGATCGCCACCCCACATGTTGGGGTGGGGTGTGAACATGGCATTCAACAGGCAATGATGCCCGTCAATTGGAACTCGCTGCGACCTAGTGAGAATCTCACCACACTTCTTGAGAAGATGTGGCAAAATAATTTGAATTGAGATGGGCCTTGTCAAACATGTAGCTGATTCTATCTCACGTTTCACCTTAGCCCACATCACTCACAGCCTGATAGGATTCTGCCCTTGGAGTCTGGATCTGAAATTAGTGCAGGAGCCCTGCTTCGATATTTTCATGTGGCTGCCTATAACAGGGGCTCAAACTGGTTTAGTAGTGACCCATGTCACTTCACTGATTATGTGAGCACGGCTAAATTGCTTTTCGCTGCATCCCATTTTAAGTCTATGAAAGCGCTGCAGTGATCTTTAAAATTGGACCAGTGTAGGTACTTTCACAGAGATCAGCTTGGCTGTGGGCTACCCAATGTGAGCAATGTTTTGGGAGTGGTCTACCAGAGCAGGAAGAAGACGGGGTCCTTTGCCGAATGAATGGCTCTTGTCCTGCCTCTAATATGCCCAGCATTTACTACACTCAAGAGTGGAATGCTTTACACTCAACTGGATGTGAACAGCTGCAATGATATAAATAGAAGATGACACTTTCCTGACAGATTTGCATGATTGTCATGAGACTCCATATCCTCTACTGCCTCTGAACCATGACAACAGTATGTGCAGAATCTGTTGCAGCAACTGACCTAGGTAACTCCAATAGCATGTACCTTCTCTGTATGACCTGGAAACAGGGATAATCACCTCCAAGTCACATACCCTTCTGACTGACACAGATCCTCACTGGATCAGAATCCTGATACACCTCGCGTGACTGTGGTTGCAAAGTGAATGCTCCCCACATCCTTCTTATGGAAACTCGAACAAAGCCTAAATGAAGTAAAAACTTTCACAATGACTGTGAACCCTCCATAAGGTTTATAGACATACTCACTTGTTTACCGAATAAGCTGGAGCTGTTTTCCCTGGAACCTCAGGGGCTGAGGAGACACCTTGCAGAAGTTTATAAAATCATGTGGGACATGGATAGGATGAATAGCCACGGTCTTTTTCCCAGGATAGGGGAGAACAAAAACTAGAGGATATAAGTTTAAGGTGACGGGAGGGGGAAAGATTTAAAATGGACCTAAGTGGCAGCTTTTTCACGCAGAGGGTGGTGCGTGTACGGAATGAGCTGTCAGAGGAAGTAGTGGAGGCTGGCACAATTGCAACATTTAAAAGGAATCTGGATGGGGACATAACTAGGAAAGGTTTAGAGGGACGTGGGCCAAATGCTGGGAAATGTGACTAGATTAATTTAGGATATCTGATTGGCATGGACTAGTTGGAACAAAGGGTTTGTTTCCGTGTTGTACATCTCTATGACCCTATGACGGGATGTTCTCATCTGAGTTCTTCTATCCTGACATTGTTTGGAAGCTCTCTGCTAAGGTGATTCCAGATATTTGCCTTGTTTTCCTCACAATCCTATTGTTTTCATTGAAGATATTCTCCACCACAATGAATGCTGGGATAACCCGGCATCTGCAGCCTTCTCCTGCTTTATTTTCAGTCAATGAAATCGAGAGGAAAGTCTAGCAAATCTGAAACAGCCAAGAGACAATTAGGAATAGGAAAATGAATGGAAAATGGTTGAAAGAATAATGAGTGACAGAGTAAAATAGATAAAAGAGGATAAAAGAGAGGGGACAAAAGCCTTGATGGCAATGCCTGCATTCTTCAAAAGAATAAAAATAAATATATTACATTTAGCTTATCACTGCAACATGTTTCTGTGTTAGGTATGAGGTGATAACTCAGGGATATATTGAAAATCTCACAGATGTGGGAGCTCATGTTACCCAAGTATGATGTGGCACATGTGTGGCAGATACAGCTGTATGACATGCCTAACTCAATTGAAGAGGAAAGAATATGGTCATCAAATCCCCCTTTGTGTTACTCACGTTTCAGTCAGCCATTATAGTTTAACATGCCTTTGCTGTAACATTGTCGTGAATTTTCCCAAACATCCGGTCAATGCTCTGTGCAAGAATGTGAAAGTATCTTTGGAACCCCTTCTGTTTAAGTTTGATAGTGGGAATGAAAATCAGGAAATGACCCCCTTTCTGAAAATTAGAGAATGATATTACAGATAAAACACAGACACGGTGACTCCAGGCTGCCTCAGAATAACTACTTAAATAACAGACACTAGCTGATTAGTGTTCTCTTTCACAAAATCTCAAGCTGTGGCCAGACTTTGAATCAATTGAAGAAAAAAAACTCATGGCTACAACTTAAGTAAGTGATCTGTAAGGATGGATGTTCTTAAAATCATGAACCATTTGTGTGATTATTGCTGCTTACCAGCAAAGGCTGTTGCTGCCCTCTAGTGCTACATCTACAATTTGCAGGTGGCAACTGTAGATTCCTTTTCCCTTTCCCGGATTTGCCTTGCTCTCCTGCATCCTGGCTTCTGTAACCCATATTGTAATATCTAAGGCAGAGAAGAGAGGGATAACTGAGTTTTGGAAGCATATGTGCAATTTGTTAGTCGCAGCGTGTGAGGTCCAGGGGAATTCAGAAGATATAAAGAGTGAAGTAACCCTGCATGATGTCTTGTCCCGTGTCATTAGATGTTATGGCCTCCATTGGCCCTTCCTGAATGGTGAGCAACATTCATCAAGAGGGAGTGGGAAGATAGTTTGCAGATAGATTGTACTGAGAAACTGCTGTTTTGTATAACTTCCCCTGCAAGAACAAACAGTGCAGTGGAGTGTTATGAGATGCTTGGAAAATGGAATAGTGAAGCATGAGACCTGAAGACCCCACCACCAGGGATAGATTTCCTCTCCACCCCTTTTCGCCTTCCGCAAAGACCGTTCCCTCCGTGACTACCTGGCCAGGTCCACGCCCCCCCCTACAACCCACCCTCCCATCCTGGCACTTTCCCCTGCCACAGCAGGAACTATAAAACCTGTGCCCTCACCTCCTCCGTGACCTCTATCCAAGGCCCTAAAGGAGCCTTCCACATCCATCAAAGTTTTACCTGCACATCCACTAATATCATTTATTGTATCTGTTGCTCCCGATGCAGTCTCCTCTACATTAGGGAGACTGGGCGCCTCCTAGCAGAGCGCTTTAGGGAACATCTCCAGGACACCCGCACCAATCAACCACACCACCCCGTGGCCCAACATTTCAACTCCCCCTCCCACTCTGCCGAGGACATGGAGGTCCTGGGCCTCCTTCACTGCCGCTCCCTCACCACCAGATGCCTGGAGGAAGAACGCCTCATCTTCCGCCTCAGAACACTTCAACCCCAGGGCATCAATGTGGACTTCAACAGTTTCCTCATTTCCTCTTTCCCCACCTCACCCTAGTTCCAATCTTCCAGCTCAGCACTGTCCCCATGACTTGTCCTACCTGCCTATCTCCTTTTCCACCTATCCACTCCACCCTCTCCTCCCTGACCTATCACCTTCATCCCCTCCCCCACTCACCTATTGTACTCCATTCTACTTTCTCCCCACCCCCACCCTTTCCCATTTATCTCTCCATGCTTCAGACTCACTGCCTTTATTCCTGATGAAGGGCTTTTGCCCGAAACGTCGATTTCGCTGCACCTTGGATGCTGCCTGAACTGCTGTGCTCTTCCAGCACCACTAATCCATGATCTACAGGTAGTTCTTCTATAATGCTGTAGCTGCATTCTGACGCAGCCTGGCTTAATAGAAAATAGCTTAATAGAAATAATGGAGCCAATGGGAAAAGTGGGATTGGGGCAGATCAGCAACAAATATCACTCGTGCTCGCTCAAAAATCACCCAAAAGTCTAACGGAAAGTGTAGCACAGCCTGAATGATGGTATAAATTATATTTATCAATTAAACAAATGTAAATTTAACACAACACATTTAAAAAATATTGTTAATGCAGGGACAGAGGGTCATTGTGGTGCGTAAGGTATGGGTGGCATGGTGGCTCAGGGGTTAACACTGCTGTCTCACAGTGCCAGGGACCCGGGTTTAATTCCTGCCTCGGGCAACTGTCTGTGTGGAGTTTGCACATCCTCCCCGTGTCTGCGTGGGTTTCCTCCGGGTGCTCCGGTTTCCTCCCACAGTCCAAAGATGCGCAGGTCTGGTGAATTGGCCATGCTAAATTGCCCACAGTGTTAGGTACATTAGTCAGAGAGAAATGGGTCTGGGTGGGTTACTCTTCGGAGGGTCGGTGTGGACTTGTTGGGCCGAAGGCTCTGTTTCCACAGTGTAGGTAATCTAATCTAGACTTCCTCATTTTTGTTAAACGAGCTATATCACATTCTCTCCTTATGCTCAAAACGCTTTATGATATCTAGCTTCTCTTCCAGTGTTATAGCCTTTCTTTTGTGTTCACCCCCACCCCGTAACTTTATCACCAGGATGCTTCTTGCTCACATTCTTGTCATTATTCCCCTCCATTTTTTCAAAACAAGGGATAATCTAGGTTTGGTATACCTTTAACAGGAAGTTGCTCAATGTATCTCTCTCAGAAAGCTGTTGTCTGGACAGTATCTCTCACAGAAAGCTGCTCTCTGTGCACTATCTCTCTTAGAAAGCTGCTGTCTGTACATGATTTGGAGATGCCAGTGTTGGACTGGAGTGTACATAGTTAAAATTCACACAACATCAGGTTACAGAGCAACAGGTTTAATTGGAAGCAGTAGCTTTCGGAGCACTGCTCTTTCCTAGTGCTTCCAATTAAACCTGTTGATCTATAACCTGGTGTTGTGTGATTTTTAGCTCTCTGTACAGTGTTCTGTCTCAGAAAGCTGTTTTCTGTACAGTATCTCTCACAGAAAGCTGCTCTGTCAGCAGCTGCTGGCAGAACAAAGCATATGACCAATCCCCGCTGGAATCATGTTATTGCGAACAGAGGTAAGTGTTCTCAAAAATACCATTCCTTAATTCCTCAGTGACATTATAAGCAAATCGCAGTGCTGGAACACGCATCATCTGAGAACTACCTGTATCTTAAAGATGTGGATGTATAAGGATTGTCAAACTTGAGAGTGTCAGTATAAGGAGAGAGAAGAGTAGTGATGAATAATGCTGATGGGAGAGTGGTGGGAACTGGTGAATAGCTGTCTTGTCAGAGCTCCCAGTATTCTACTTCATGGGAATTAAATTGGTGTAAGTTTGGGTAAAGAGTATAGAGCAGTCTTCTGCATGAATCTTAGTGAAGATTATTAAATGTTCTATGGCATTGTAGTTATGCCCTTAATGCAACCTTCCTGGCATTAATATGTATATTTCACAATCTGAAAAGCAGATACCTAGAGGATATCCTGCTCCTGATGGTTGTGGGGTGAGGATTTCTTTGTTAACACAGGTTACATACCTTATCATTAAAGCAGGAATGCTATGTGTTGCTGCTTGCATACTAACTGTTCTTTCCTGGCCTATTTTCCAGGAGTGATCAAAGTTTCAGGTCTAGAGTGAATGAACTTCACCAGCACTTGTACAAAACCAGATATCCAGCAGCTGAGCGAACCAGCAGAATGACAGCTCAGAGGAACCCAAGGAGACAGCTCTCCAAAAACCTCTCTGATAATCATCCCATGTCCGTCATGTTTTACTGGTCAGGGAGTTTGTGGGTCATGCTCCATGTACTGGGCCTTAAAACTGCACTAAAGTCCTAAACATTGCACTAAGGTCCTAGATTATATCATGGAATTCCAAGTGTGTAACTTAATGAGGCTCCTGCCTCATTCTGGTGGGTACCTGGGTCAATGTGAATCAGATGATACACAGAATAGGGAAATGCAGTAAGTCACAGAATCACCTTATCCCTACAGTATGGGGGCAAGCCATTTGGCCTATTGAGTCTACACCAATCCTCCAAGCAGCATTTCACCCAGCTCCCCTATTCCATCCCTGTAATCCTGCATTGCCCATGGCCAACTATCTAACCCTGCATATCTTTGGACTGTGGGAGGAAACCAGAGCACCCAGAGGAAACCCGTACAGATATGGGTAGAATGCACAAACTCCACACAGACAGTTGCCTGAGGGTGGAATCAAACCTAGGTCCATGTTGCAGTGAGGCAACAGTGCTAGCCACTGTGCCAACCTGACAGCCTTTGTTTTAACACTATCACTTTCTTGGTTTAGTCAGCTGCAGGGAGTTAAAATTTCCTGTGGAATATACAGCTTTAAAATTAAGACTGAATCATCTGCCTGCCCATGGTCCAACTTGTTCCACAGCCTGTAACCCTGCTGTGTCTGAATGTTAGGATTAATCAGTAATATAATACAGCTGGCTATTAAGGGCTCTCATGATGCTTCTGTCTCTGAGCCAGGAGGCCTGGGTTCAGTCCCAGCTGGTCCAGAGGAGTGTAATAATATCTCTGAATGGGTTAATGAGAAAATATCAAGAACTGGCTATTGGCTTGGGTTTATAACAAATGGTGCATGTAACGTAGTTTGTGCTTTTGGATGTAAGTTTGCTCACTAAGCTGGAAGGTTCATTTCCAGATGTTTCGTCACCCAATTAGGTAACATCTTCAATGGGCCTCAGGCGAAACACTACTGATCATTCCTACTTTCTATATGTTTGGGTTTCTTTAGGTAGGTGTTGTCAAAGAAACCCAAACATTTAAATAGAAAGCAGGAATGATCAGCAGTGCCTTGCCTGGATGCCCACTGAAGATGTTACCTAGTATGGTAACAAAACGTCTGGAAATGAACCTTCCAGCTCGGTGAACAAACCTACACCCAGCACTTCAACCTGAGCTACAAATCTTCTCAAAGCTCACTATTTTATGCTATCATCCAAATCAAACTTCACACCCCTTTTCTACAATCTAAATGAGCTTAATATTCTTGAGTAAATGTTTTATCACTTCCAATGCAATAGTCCACCAAAGAGTCATTTCACACATAGGCAGAATTTAAATGAAGGATGGGGAAACCACTTACTATCGGAATATATTTCACATATTGAATCAAACATTCCTGCTTGTGGTGCAAGGATTTCCAATAGTCCATAAACATTTTAACAACTGGGGAGGTATATTTCCTGTCGTAATTTATGTGATTTTCAGCAGTATGTCCAGATTCGGGCATTATGATTCAAGATAGCCAGGACATACAATGTACGACTAATGCATAGCCTTGATGTATTTCACATCAGAAACTCTTATTATAAGCATGCGCCTCCCAACCAATAAACCCAGCTTCAATCTGTCAATGCATCTATAAGGAGAGCAAGCAATTAAATACATAATTAATATACAATTTAACATAAAAGGGGTCTTGAGTTGAAATGAATTTAGTCGATGCTTAGCACGGAATGTCCTCTTGGCAAAAAAGTTGAATTCGGAAGAGGGTCAAGGCCCATTAAAGGGCTGATTGCCACTTAGTTTTCCTGCTGGCACTCTGAAGAGGCTGCAAACAAAAACCAAGAGACTGTCTGGCAATTTGGTGGCTGGCGCATGTGTCACAAGTGCAGAACTTCAGCAAACATCTTAAAATTCCCTGCTTTCAAACAGTTTCCAATAGAAGATGGTTCAAACATTCTACTCACACTCACACACATACACAAACCCTCTCACAGACACTCATAAGCCCCCCCGCTCCCCCCACACACACACCCACATGCACACATACACATATAGGTTTGTGGGGTGAATTTGTACTTGCAGAATTACATTTTACTTTGCTCAAAAACTGCATGAATCCATGTAAAATTCTATAAATCCATTTTTTTAGATTAGAATAGTCTGACCATTGTGGCACAGACAGACTCACAGGGAGTTAACACCTTCAATACCTTATCCGGGCCGACATGGTGCCAATTGTTAAAGTGCACTTGAGAATGTAACTTTTAAAAAAGGTTTTGAGATTTACATATGAAAGAAGTGAAGCCAACATGGTCATTCTAAAAGATGAGAGACTTAACAAACAATTCGGGTCTTTTTGCAATATATGATTTCAGTTACACCACACTGTAAACTTTTGCTATAAATTCTGTGTCTTACAATCCTATTCTCCACAACCACCTGATGAAGGAGCGGCGCTCCGAAAGCTAGTGCTTAGAAATAAACCTTTTGGACTATAAACTGGTGTGTGATTTTTGACTTTGTCCACCCCTGTCCAACAACAGCATCTCCAAATCATGACTATCTTCAAGATCTGCATTTATTTTATCAGTAGATTGTTGGCAAATTTATTGAGCCTGTGCATAGACAACACAAGAATGCAATGAGCTGCAATATTGAACTATTAAACTGCAAAATCCTTGATTTAGCATGACCTCTGAAACACAATACATCCAATCGGCAGCCATCTCACAGACTGCAATATGGTGGTAAACTTGGCGATATACTGAAGTGCTTGCAGTGGGTCTTATTCCAATGATTTACTGTCTCCAAGGGGAAAATGTCATCAACTGCACCACAGTTAGCATCTTCTTAAAATTAGAAAAGGCTTATTTATTAGAAACCTGGGGGATGATTTTGCTCCCATACATCTCCTTATTCTCTCTGGGCAAAGTCAGACACAATGCATTCAATGTAAGATGATCTGACCCCAACTATGTTTGGAGATTAGCACAGAGAAAATGCATTTCAGAGGTAGGTTCATCTTTACTACTTCCTTTTGTCTGCAATCACCCACTGTAACAACAAAAACATTAGTCAGCTGCTAATGGACTACAACCTCCCATTACCATTTAATTGAATTAGCATCACTGAAACATGACTCTCATTTGTCTGTATCAACATTCTCCCATTCACTCCCCCTGCCACCACTCAACTGGCCAGCAACATCCTCAGGAATTGAACTGAATTCTAAATGCTGAGGTAAATGCAGTGGCTGCAACAGCAGTTCAGAGGCTGCAAATCCTGCAAAATGACTCACCTTCCCAAGGCTCTCAGGCACCTCCAAGGTACAAGAAGTGTCTGAGATGTGATGAGTTACTCCCCATTTGCCTGATGGTCAAATGCAGGTGATTTCTCTTTATTATTTCATTTATAACTGGTGGTTGCAGTCTTTTATTTTAGTGGTTGTCCTAGTAATAAGACAATGCATTACTAAGGTGAATTTTGGTTTACCATCTATTCAGCTGCTCTAATTTGTTTTCTCACAAAACCGACTACAAGGTTATAAGGAGAAGGTTTACAGACTGATGCATTCAATGGGCAGATTGTCTTATAAGAATATGTTGGACAGGCTCGGTACCTTTACCTGCCAGAATTTGGAAGAGGAAAAGATTCCAATCTATTAGATCCTGAGGAGTCTTTGATAGGATGGATGTGGAAAGGATATTTACTCATCGGGGAGAATTTAGAACTAAATATTGTTGTTTAAAAATACCAAGCAAAAAAAAAATCAGTAAAAGTGATAAATTACACATACAGTTCTGATTCATCTTATGCACTTCTAAATGGAGCTCCAGTGTCACATGTCTATTTCTGAGGATTGTGGGTTTATTGCCCATGGGAAGGCTTGCTCATTTAAGTTAAAAGTCATACGACACCAGTTTATAGTCCAACAGGTTAATTTGGAAGTACAAGCTTTTGGAGCGCTGCTCTACCTGATGAAGGAGCAGTTAGCTGAAAGCTTATACTTTCAAATAAACCTGTTGGACTATAACCTGGTGCGGTATGATTTTTAACTTTGTCCACCCCAGTCCAACACCGGAACCTCCACATTGTTGCTCATTTAAGACAGAGATAGGGAGAATATTTTTCTCACATGAATCTTTAACTCTCAGCTTCTGCTGCCTTTTAAGTAAGAGAGTACCTGAAGGTTTTATAAGCAAAGATTGACAAGTTTTGTTCAGCAAAGGGATGAAAGGCCCCAGGAGTAGAAAAGAATGTGGAGTAATCAGATCAGTCATGGTCTTATTGAATGGCATAGCAGGGTCAAGGGGCTGAGTGGCCTCCTTCTGCTTCGAAGATGTGTGATTGTATGTACCTGTGATATGTTGACACTGCCGGCAGAGAACTGCATTGCTACATGTGTTTACAGTGGAATGGGTTCAATGACATGACAGGGCTTATGCCCGAAACGTCGAATCTCCTGTTCCTTGGATGCTGCCTGACCTGCTGCGCTTTTCCAGCAACACATTTTCAGCCCTGATCTCCAGCATCTGCAGTCCTCACTTTCTGCTAGTATTTCTTGTCTTTGCCTTGTCTACAAACTTTTAAACTGTGAGAAGGTGACATCAGCCTGGTTTTGTTGGCCTCGCTGTCTGCTGATGTAACACCAGGTAGCAAGCCAATCGGGAGACAAAACACCAAACTGTCTGCAAAACTAACACATACCTGCTTGAGTACATCGCCCAGAGTGCAGGGAAGTGGGAGGTGACGGTACCATCATATTGATATTATGTCCTTACTTTAAATATTATCTCGCCTTTGGCTCGGCTTCAAAGATCAAAATTGTGAAGAGAAACCTTTACAGCAGAAAAGAACTTGATTTTCCCTTTCCAGCAATTCAATATGACTGCTGACTAGGCGAGGACAGAAAGGGCACATCTGCTGTCAGTCATACAATGTATTGGTTTCTCAAAGTGTCAACAGACATGAATATGTTGTAAACAATGATATGTAACAGTAGAAACATCAGTCAGAAAGGTATAATGTTGCGTAGAGAAGAAAAAGATTTTGTTTTTTTTAAGGATGGTTACGATCTCCTAGGCTTGTTTTCATAGAATCCCTACAGTATGGAAACAGGCCCTTCAGCCCAACAAGTCTCCACCGACATTCTGTTGAAAATCCCACCCAAACCCATTCCTGTATATTACCCCTGACTAATGCACCTAACCTACACATCCCTGAACACAATGGGAAATTTAGCGTGGCCAATTCACCTAACCTGTATATCTTTGGATTATGGGAGGAAACCCACACAGACACAGGGAGAATGTGCAAACTTCACCCAGACAATCACCTGTAGCTGGAATTGAACCCGGGTCCCTAGCGCTTGATGCCTTTCAAGCTTTTTGGAAGTTCATTCTTGAGCCTGCATTTATTGCATATCCCTAGTTGTCCGAGGTGAAAAGATGGTGGTCAGCTGCTTTCTTGAACCGATGCTGTCCATGTGCTGTTGGTAGACCCATGTTGTTAGGGAGGAGTTCCCAGGAGGAATGGAGATATATTTCCAAGTCAGGCTGGTGACTTGGAGAGGAATTTGCAGGTGATGGGGGTCCATGTACCTGCTGCCATTGTCCATCTAGATGGAACTGATAGTAGGGTTGGAAGGTGCTGTCTAAGGATCTTTGGTGAGCTTCTGCAGTGTGTCTTGTGGACGGTACTCACTGCTGCTACTGAGCATCAGTGGTGGAGGGAGTGGGTATTTGGTGCCAGTCAAGTTGGCTGTTTTGTCTTGGTCGTTTCCAATAATTTTGGAGAGCTGTTACTGACAATATTCTATGTTAGTTTATTAAATATTTGCCACCTCATAGCACAAGTGCAAGACTGAAAGCCGAGCTCAAGATCAGATTCATATTAGCTGTGACACATTGAGACATAGGTCAGGATGTGTGTAAGACATAACACTTGAGATAAAATCTTTTCTGACCTGTGAAGGTGGATGGGAGACAGGACTGATGGGAAATTAGAAAAGTCCATGTAGTGTTAACAGCCTGACATGTTCCTGCTTCTACAAGATTTTGACAGATGAAGGTGATCAATGAAAGCAGTTACTGATGGCAATGGGTCACACTCACTGTAGTCTCAGCATTGAAGAGGAACCTATTGCTAATGATGCACTGGCATTGATTGGACAGGTGAAGATGAAACCACACAATGTCAGTCCCGAGGAGTTGGACAGTCTATGACAATTGCTGGAGAAGAAGCATGATCAACTTTGCCCAATGCTGCAGGAAGATCAAAAAGGACATGCTGAGATAATGCTCTAAAGCTACTGTTAGTTACGTTAGTGAGGGGCTTTTCCAGTACTCTGCAGCATCCTTCAATTGGTCTAATTGTCTAAAGGCTAGAAAGAGGAAAATATCAGACGGAGTCACTGTGCTTGATCAATGTTCACCATCTTATCATCCATCAACATAATGACCAGCTAAGCGAAATTCTTGAGGGCATCCAAGGACCCTATCTCAGTGCCTTGAACTTCAGCTCCTGATTTGCCAGAATAATTCCCATTGCTGTAAACTCAATGTAGGATAAAGTGCCCCAGAAGCATGGACTTTTGTTTTGGGTGTGTGGGTGTGAGCTGGAGTTGTGTCTGCTGCCCTAAGTAAAGTTGAGAAGTGACCACAGGGGGCTGCCTGGAATGAAGACAGGCCATGAGATCACATGACTGTAAGCTATAGGAGCCCATGTAGGCCATTCTACCCATCGAGTGTGCTCCACCATTCAATGAGATCATGGCTGATCTGATAACTCTCAACCCCACTTTCCTACATTTTCTCCATAACCCTCAATCATTCCCTCAATGATCCAATACTAACTAAAAGGGCTGGTAGGATTCATGTTGAAATTAAATAAAACTGTCCATTGATATATTCACTATTTCAAAACAAAATAATGTGAATTTCTTTTTTTAAAAAGTCACAACATTTAACTTTCCTCAAATGCATACAGTCACTTGAAAGAAGTGAGGCTTACAATTAAATACTGAACTGACAGGCACCACACTGTGATAATGGTAGGTATGAAATCTGTTATACAGCACTAATTTAATAATGATGGCCCACAGGCTTAGTTTAAGAAAGATTGAAAAAGCAAGCTCTGTTTTGTTTTAGTACTGCAGTCCATTTTTTTAAATGTTTTGAATTTTAAAGGGATGCCTTTAAATGCCCTCCATGGTTTGACAACATTCAATGGTTTTCTTGATAGTCTCTTGATGTAACTAATTAACTTAACTAAATTCCAAACACTTTCACAATTCCACACATTCACCTTTACCAATCCCAAATGGCACTTCAACCCTTCCAAAGGGTACCTTATCTCTCCCTAAAGGCACCAGACCTCTTAACAAAGTGTACCTGGGCCTTATCCAAAAGAATAACTTTCCTCTTACAAACAGGCATCCAAACTCTCAGAAGAACTTATGGTTTGTTTCGATTTTCTTTGATAGGTGCAATGTGCACATGTCATGTTTTGGATATCAGACTAACAAAACTTGGATCAGACTTAAGGCAACTGCAGTTTAACTTATGCAGCTGTTTCCATGGACCACAGATGTACAAAGGAAATCTCACTCGTACCTCACTCTCCACCTCCCTGGACAATATGGTGGGGGCATGTTTTGATGAAGAACTTTTAGAGTTGGTCTTCCAGCATCATTTTGTTTAAACCAGATACCTCTGTCTGGCCAAAAGGTGAGGCCTGTGAGTCTGATACTTCTACCGAGAAGTGTAGAGGAGAATTATTGTATATAAATATATTTATACCAAAATAACAAGTGGATACTTCAACTAATATTATGAAGTCAAACAGTGAATTTTTAAATTATGACTCATCTCATCAGAATCCTTTACGGAACATTTTAATGCTCCACAATATTGATTAACATTTCTCCATACATTTGTTCTGTAATTTGTGTTAATTTGATAGAGACACTTGCTGTCACCTCTTAGAAATCTAACTGAATTTCCAAAAGATCAGCAGATGCTGTGCATGCAAGTATTTTCAGACCATAGTGATCATGGGTTTGTGCATGGGAAATCATGTCTCACAAACTTGATTGAGTTTTTTGAAGAAGTAACAAAGAAGATTGAAGAGGGCATAGCAGTAGATGTGATCGATACGGACGTCAGTAAGGCGTTCGACAAGGTTCCCCAAGGGAGACTGATTAGCAAGGATAGATCTCACGGAATACAGGGAGAACTAGCCATGTGGACACAGAACTGGCTCAAAGGTAGAAGACAGAGGGTGGTGGTGGAGGTCTGTTTTTCAGACTGGAGGCCTATGACCAGTGGAGTGCCACAAGGATCGGTGCTGGGTCCTCTACTTTTTGTCATTTACATAAATGATTTGGATGTAAGCATAAGAGGTACAGTTAGTAAGTTTGCAGATGACACCAAAATTGGAAGTGTAGTGGACAGCGAAGAGGGTTACCTCAGATTACAACAGGATCTTGACCAGTTGGGCCAATGGGCTGAGAAGTGGCAGATGGAGTTTAATTCAGATAAATGCAAGGTGCTGCATTTTGGAAAAGCAAATCTTAGCAGGATTTATACACTTAATGGTAGGGTCCTAGGGAGTGTTGCTGAACAAAGAGACCTTGGAGTGCAGGTTCATAGCTCCTTGAAAGTGGAGTCACAGGTAGATTGGACAGTGAAGAAAGCGTTTGGTATGCTTTCCTTTATTGATCAGAGTATTGAGTACAGGAGTTGGGAGGTCATGTTATGGCTATGCAGGACATTTCTCTGAAATCTCGTCCTTGGCCCCTCCAGCAATTCTGGTCTCCTTCCTATCGGAAAGATGTTGTGAAACTTGAAAGGGTTCAGAAAAGATTTACGAGGATGTTGCCAGGGTTGGAGGATCTGAGCTACAGGGAGAGGCTGAACTGGCTGGGGCTGTTTTCCCTGGAGCTTCGGAGGCTGAGGGGTGACCTCATAGAGGCTTACAAAATTATGAGGGGCATGGATAGGATAAATAGACAAAGTCTTTTCCCTGGGGTTGAGGAGTCCAGAACAAGAGAGCATAGGTTTGGGGTAAGAGGGGAAAGATATAAAAGAGATCTACAGGTCCACCTTTTCACACAGAGTGGTACGTGTATGGAATGAGCTGCCAGGAGATGTGGTGAAGGCTGGTCCAATTGCAACATTTAAGAGGCATTTGGATGGGTATATGAATAGGAAGAGTTTGGAGGGATATGGGCCGGGTGGTGGCAGGTGGGACTAGATTGGGTTGGGATATCTGATCAGTGTGGACAGGTTGGACCGAAGGGTCTGTTTCTATGCTGTACATCCCTATGATTCTATGACTGTTATTCCCGCAATGCTAGTTCTGCCAATAATTGAAGATCAAGCTCCTTATTTCTTTTTCTGACCTGATTTGACATTGAAATTCCCACTTTAATTTACACTTCTTTCTCAGTGCTTGGACAAGTTTTTTTTTAGTTAAAGAGATACACAATAGGTTGCTCTGCTCCTGAACAAGTCTGATATGCTGTATTTTCTTCACAGCAATGCATCAATTTATTGTATGCTTAAAATATGCAAGAACGGATGTAATTGATGGCAGATACCACATTGTGGATCATTGAGAATAGGAATGTGTTCAATACATTGTTTACTGTGCTTGTTGGTAGGAAGATAAAGGACTCACTACCCAAGATAAACTATCAGAATTTTGAGACAGTCATGGATTACTGAAACCTGATGAATTAGGACCTGTAGTTGACATTTGTAATTGATATGTAGAACTGCTAGTGACACTTTTGTCTCCAGAACAATCCATTAGGATACTTCCCAGATATCAACCTGTTTCCCCTCTCCAAATACTTCAGAGGTAACAGGTGATTTGTTCCATGGGACACACTACCTGCCTGCCGGGCCAAGTCAACAGGAAATGTTAACACAGTTCTGTTGGGGCATCATTAATGAATGCAATTTGAGACTTTTGCTTCAACCTATGTTATGTCTGGCTTTAATCTAATTCATTTATAGTTTATTAATAAGCAGCAGCTCTGTGGGAAAATGAATATCTAATTTCCCAGCAGCCCTTTTCTTTATATTAAGTTACCCCTTATATGAAGTAAGGGCATAGACCTGAAGGAAGCGTTTTAAATTGGGATTTTCCAGTCTTGACCTTGAGTCACAATCTTCCCAGTCCCTTATGATGTTTGCCTTAAGATTACTGAGGATCTAAGTTTGCTAAATTTGCACTTACATTCTCTCTTTGGTTTACTTCATCATCTTCCCTTCTCCTCCCCGTTGACTTAGAAAGGTCATATTTTTATGATTTAATTTCATGCTGTTTACTTAATGGTGTAAAAAAAAATTACTAGTTAAGGTTATAGAAGTTTCTTCTTCGTGGAAGCCATATTATCCTGCTCTGGATAATTTAAACATACTCCCAATTACATGTCAGCGATGGTTGGATAGTTCCCTTACCAGGAGAAAGTGAGGACTGCAGATGCTGGAGACCAGAGCTGGAAAAGCGCAGCAGGTCAGGCAGCATCCAAGGAACAGGAGATTCGGGCATAAGCCCTTCTTCAGGTAGTTCCCTTACCAGACTCAACAATGACACCATACCTAATTCACTGCAAATCAAATCTTTGAATCTTTGATGGCATTTCTGTGGTTTATGTTGTTTCTAACAAGGTTACTAGTAGCTATAATTGGTTTCACTTTTGAACTATAATCCTATAACATATTCAAATACCTATATTGCTCCAAGCACTTCTTATTCAATATTCTTGTATCTATGCTCAGTTTTACTGAAGGAATTTGATGAATTGTAAACTGCTCTTCCTTTGTTATCTTCTTCAGTCTGAAACAAGACGATTGCAGGTGTGTTGAGATATATCAGTCTCCACAATGATTATTTGATTTTGATCGTCATGGGTTCAATCCAGCACCATAGCTAGTCTTGTCTGTGATGTCCAGAAAAAGTTCTTTGTTTGAGATAGATGCGTTAGAACATTGCGCTCTTGTTTGATCATTCCCATAAATTTTTATTGTTCAGTTTGACATTAAGGTGGATCAGAACCGTGTGAGAAACCTGTTTCAAGTCACCCACTTTCAGAAATACATAGGGGAAAGCCAGTTCAACTGTGATCTATGTGTTCTCATGGAAGAAGGTGTGTGTGCGGGCTGAGGTGCTGGAGTGGCCTAGTGGGCTGAGGGTCTTGTGAACAGAACCTGGATTCAAGCATGACCATGCAATAGAAGTCACATTCAATGAATCATCCATTAGTCATCCCTGCATTGCAGGTACGAAACTCCTTACTCTGAGTGTTGAAAGCCAGTTAGTTAACAAGCCAGTCAAAAGGAAACAGGACAAGAAAGACTTGCTTACCCTGAGTGCTCCAAGCCAACCATAATCAATAGGAAACAGGACAAAAGAATTTTTAGTCGCCCGCAAACCCGGGAGTCCCGAAATCGATGGTTTAACTATGAACGTTTCATCATCCACTCCTCATGAATGACATGTATGGACTGGTATTACATATTTTAACTTGCACTTAATCTTGGCTTTCTCCTGAATTTAATGTGCGTGTGGTGTTAATATTCAGTTTTGCATTTAATAGCTAATAATATCAATCAAGAAAGGCTGGTTGGCTTGGCTCCTTTTAACACATAAATCCATTTGGTCCAAGCAAAAGTCATTTGCAAGGGAGGGGATTCTTTTTAAATTAGCAAGTGAGGTGGGGGGGAGTGAATAAAAAGGGGAGCTGATTGATCTCTTCGCACCCAGGTGATTGACAGTTTATAATTGTATCCCATTTGGAACCCTGACCAACTTGATAAACCTTGGTCAGGATCTCGTTGTAATTCCAGTTGTTTATAATATGCTGCACCGTCATAGGTCAGATAAAGTTCAATGGTTCAACACAGGTTTTAAAGATGTCTTTGCTCCATCTAATAGTCATGCTGCACCGTGATGAGGGCAAGCGTTAAACTGGAATGAAGCTAAGCCGCTATGGGTGACTATGTATCCAGTTTAAGTTGGAATGTTTTATTTTACAGGGCTTAAACCTCTAACATCGTCACAGCAAAACATTTTAAATAATATTCTTCGGTGAAGTGTCCATATGTAGTTGTGAGAGATGGTAATACTGTAAAATGGAAAGCATTTCTACCCTTTGTTAATGGAGTCCATATAGAACAAAGCCAAAGCAAATAGATGTCAAATAGCTGAGGTTCAAAGGTCATTCCATCATGTCCTGACAATATGGTTTAATACGATCCTTGCCCAGCTATTGCACCTATGCAGAGCAAAAAGTCTAATTTAATTAGAAATGAGAGTCTTCTTTTAATGAGAATTTAAAACTAAACTGACTAGGAACTACACAAATTAAAGACATAGAGGTGGTGAGTAAACTGCAGTAGAGGCAAAAATATAAGGCGATAAGAAATAAAAGTGTGGATGGATTCGGGGAAAGGGAGTTGACTTCAATCTTTTTGAAATATTTTGTCAGGGTACTAGGGCAAAAGTCAGATATTGTCACCATGGTTCTAGGCCCCCTGGAAAGGTAAGAGCTGTATGGAGATTGTATGGAACCACCTGATGAAGGAGCAGTGCTCCAAAAGCTAGTGCTTCCAAATAAACCTGTCGGACTACAACCTGGTATTGTGTGATTTTTAACTGTATGGAGATTGTTGGCTTTCTGTTGACATGAGAACTGGAAATGTAAACCTGAACATTAATGTTGGTAAACTATCTAATTATGGAAATGTATAACTACTTTCTTAAGATTTTCAAACACATTTTCCAGAGGACAATAATCAGCAGTGGGAATGCTAGCTATTTTTATGCGCACTCTTTTTCAGGTTCAGAAAAGCTGAGGCAAATTGTGGTGACTTTATCACTATCCCAACTGTAGTCATTTAACAAAAAAAATCATTCCCAGTATCTGAGCAATTCCAGAATTTATTGTCCATCCCAAGTTCCCATGAAAAGTTGGTGGTGAACTGTAACAGACTGAAGATTAAGTCTGGGACCAACTGGTCTCTGTGGCTCAGTTACGTCTTAAGCTAAACAGAATGAGCTGGAAAATAAACTGCTCCAGAATTCACAGGATAAATGTGTAAAACCAGCAGATGTTTGACTTTATGCACCAGAGTAAGACTTTGTAGAATTTATTTATAAAGTTTACAGATCAGTCTGAGGGATCATAGCACTACAATAAACATGATAAAAAGCAGGAATTTTAATATTTATAATTCCAAAGGCAATTTGCAAAGCACTGAGAGTTTTTGTTATACAGACAAATATTCAGAGACACGCGATCAACGCCTGCAAATTAGAAATACTTGCAATCTTTAACTTTACTCTGCTTTAATGCTATAATTCTTAGCTGCAATTAGTTTCATTTTTTTCAAAAATAGAAAACAGAACTAGTGCTAATGAGTTGAAAATTAAGGGAATGTGGAAGGAAGAAATCATTGCATAGAATCTAGAGCTGCCTGAACGACTTGGTATAATGGGAAATGCGACAGAATCACATGAGAAGTGTAGCAATGACTATCTCGACATCAGGAGCAAAGCACTGTATCTTTTAAATATGTTCTGGGTGATGAAGCAAGATTCTTGCCAGGCAGCAGCAAATTTTCTGTTTGAGGGGTGGTTATCATTGCTGGTTAACAACCTGATTAACTGCTGAGTTTGCCTCAATAACATGCGTACTTCCTATCCACCACCTTTCACAAGCAAAATCAGTACCAAGTATCTTGGTATAGATGTCAGAGCGGGTACATCGTGACTGCAGCTCACCATTCACTCTCATGAACCTTTGTACTGGATATCAGGCACAAACCTGTTAGTGCTAACTGTATAGGCACCAGCTGTACACACTTGACATCCATCGACATTGACATCCAACATGTGCTCGCTTCAAGGCACATCTCTGATCCATTCATAGGATCCTTCTGCACTTCAGGTGGGACAGCATCTATCATTGTAATGCTGCAGCAAGGACACTGTATGCTCAGGGCTATGCACCCAGTTCACAGACTGTACCAGGCTTCACCCCTGGGCTGGTCCCTTGCCCATCTACTGTTCACTAACTTTGAGTCTTCCTGGATGCTCACTGCATTCCTGCCTTGCATTGCCTTGTCTTTTTTGTGCTTTGTCCTTCAACCTGAGATACCAGGCTTGTAGTACTGCTGTCTTGCCTTGTTGTGCTGTTAAATGCTGTCACAGACCAGGAGGTTTGTCATGATTTGTCAGGAGTCCTGAGCCAAGTCAAGGGAGCTAACCATTAGTCAGAGGGGGTTCAAGTATGTCAAGTATAACCCTGATAGCAGTCCAGGGCTTGGACGCAGTCAGCCACTCTGATATTCAGAATCATGAACCTCTTATTTGGGTGATTAGCTGGATGTTGTGTAGGCCACAGCATCTTGGCTCTTTCTGTCCCATTGTAAATTTTTCAAGTTTCAAGACATTTACTGTAACAAACAAATTAAAAGCAACATTGAATGAATATTAAATTTATAGGGAACCTATACAATAAAGTACAGAAATGTTTCCCCATTTTAACTTTAGAACAAGTAAAAATTTCATTCCACTATTACATTTTACACTTGCTCCTGAATGGATATCTCATTCTCTAGGATTTAGACCAAAGTAACTCTCAGCTCCCATAGCTTTGCTTCATTTATTTTCTTAACAGAGCTGATTAACTTCAATTTTCCAAACTGACTTTCATGGGGGGGGGGGATGAATTGGAGATTTTCCCCACTAGCTAAGATAGACAAATCTTCCAATTTTGCTTAAATCCTCATGAACTTGGTCTCTTCAATTTTTTTTAATTAACTTGAGAACGTTGCTGGCTTGGCCAGCATTAATTGCATGTCTCACGTTGCCCTTGAGGGGGTGGTGGTGAGCTGCTTTCTTGAACTGCTCCATTCCATGAGTGTGAGCTCCCATCCACATTTGATGTGTGAATCATCAGGCCAGAATTTCTATGCTGAAGCTGTATTTCTGGCAGCATCTATCTTTCTCCTCTCTCCCTCTTTCACCCAGATTTTTGTGAACTGATCTGCAACTCCTGTATAGATCTGCATGCCAGAACAAGTATTTTGGTTCATACGCCCACCTCTGCTGATCTGGAGTCTGAGAATCCCAGGCCATTATATTTAAAAGCAGTAACTAAAGGAGTACAGTAGCCCACCCCTGTACCCGCAGGAGATACGTTGCAAAACCTACAGCAGAAGCCCGAAATGGTGGGTAGGAGTGAGCCAATTCATTTAAATGGGAAGGTCAACTTCCCGGCAGCCTCCTGGTCCCTGGTTCTAGAAGGTCTCCTATTATATATTCAGGTTGCGATAAATCACCGGTAATTGAAACTGGCGGATAACGATTCCGCGGATATGGGTGTCGCCCTGTAATCTTATTAAGGATGGGAAAGCAATGTAATAATTGAGGTTCTGTGTTCCTGTGATATGGGAGACATGTCTTCCCCTAGTTATTGTTCTATAATGTACTTTGTAAAATTTTGTATGATGAGATGGGGATAGATGGGCTTAAAGTCTCCTGCTCTGTCTTTACTAAATCCATTTTCTTCACAATTTATTCATCAGTACTGACCAAATATCAATGGTACCTGAGGATTGTGGATGCTTGTAGAAAGGTTACAGTCAGCATTTTCCGGAGAAGAAGGAAGAAATGCCTCAAAAGGAAAGCTAACTGAATTGTAATCTGTGTCTTCATACCAAAAACACTACTTTATCTGTATTTTCATTTGCAAAGACTTTGTGATTCAGGGAATATAACACAAGCTGAAAATAACAGCATTTTATGCAAGGAATTATAAGCAAAGTACTGATCACAGTGTACAAAGTTGCTGGGATCCTTGTATTTTCTGCTTTTCATCAATTTAAACAACAATTTCTTGTAATGCATGGAAACGGTTGCTTCTTAAGGCCAAACCAGTGAAAACTGAATACTCAAGTTTTCATGATTCAGAGAGAATAAATTTGCTGTATTCGGCATGTTATTCCATTTAACCATGATGGTGCTGGTGTTGGACTGGGGTGGACAAAGTTAAAAATGACACAACACCAGGTTATAGTCCGACAGGTTTATTTGGAAGCACTAGCTTTCGGAGTCTGGCTCCTATGCCAAATAACTAGTGGGGCAGGATCATAGGGCACAGAATTTATAATAAAAGATCAAAGTATCATATAACTGATGCGATGTATTGAACAAACCTAAGATGCTGTTAAGTCTTTAATCACTTAGAATGGGATTGCAGGTTTCGATTCTCCCAGTTGAAAAACACTTCAGTGGTCAAGGACATTTGGCCTCAGATCTTTGGCTGACTGTCCTCCAAGGCAGCCTTTGGGATATGCAACAAGGCAGGGCTGCTGAACAGAGGTTGATAGCCAAGTTCGGTACCCATGAGGATGGCCTTAACTGGGATCTTGGGTTCTTGTCACACTACAGGTGACCTCACCACACTATACACTCTCACACGCACTCACATGGGAGCATACATACGCACACACTCTTACATACGATCACACTCAGATATACCCTCTCTCTTACACATGCTGTCTCTCTCAGAAGCACGCACCCTCCCACACTCACACTCATGTGCACACCATTCCACAGACATATACAGAGAAACCTCAATTATCCGAATGAGATGGGCGGGCACTATTTCATTCGGATAATTGATTATTCGGCTAATTGATTCAATGCCTTTCCTCTGAGGCTTGGGGTTTTCAGTTAAATCCGCTCCCCGTTCAGGAGATGAGGCAGCAGCATAACATGCGCGAGACCCCGCCCACCCCCATCTGACCCCAACCTCGTCCAACTCCGCCCCCGTCCGCCCTGTCCCTGCCTCAACCTTGTCCACCACAGTCCCACCCCGTGTGCCCCCATCCCGCCACCTGTCCGCTCCCCCACGCACAACCCCCCCCTGCTCAATCTGACCCACCTCCTCTCCAGGGCAGCTGGATTGGACACCAATAACAAGCCTGCTGCTGCATTTTGGGGGTGGGAGTGGGGCTAGGGGGTTGGGGGGATGAGTCTCCAAATAGCAAACACACACACACAGCCACGCGAGCGCGCACACACACACGCACACACACACACACAACGTTTTGACAGGTTCCACCTTTGCCCTTTACTGGACAATGCTGGAGAGATTATCTGGATTTAGGGTACATGCCTGTGTAGAACTCCAGGGAAAGTGTGTGGGGAGAGAGAGAGGGCGGGAGGTCAGTCATTTGGAGACGGTGCCCGGGCTCCCATCAGTACAGGTCTGTTGTCGGCAGCATTTCAGTAAACCGAGTTCACTTTTAATCAATGTAAACAAAAGATGCGATCTGTGTTGGAAACATTCCTTTGATGTAATGTTCCTATTGACACCTCGAGATCTCCTTCAGATAAGCTGATATTCGGATAATCGAGGTTCCTCTGTATTCCAAAACCATCGCGCATACATTCTATGGGGCGAGTTTGCATTTGCACATACATTCTGTTTTGTTCAAAAATCACACAATCTATAGGCAATCAGTCAATGTGGAATTTTATCATTTCCTACTTTGGAAATAGAGCCAGTCTGACTAAAGTTTGGGATACAGACAGACCCTAACCTCACACCTTTAATGCATTGTCTGAGCTGAGATGTCACTTTTTAAAAATACATCTGAAGTTATCCCGAGAATGTAACTTGAAAGAAGTTCTGGGATTTACATAGTCGTGAATTGAAACCTGCAGCCCCATTCTAAGTGATTAAAGACTTAACAACAATCTAGGTTTGCTCAATACATCACATCAGTTGTATGATACTTTGATCTTTTAAGATAAATTCTGTGTCCTATGATCATGTCCCACTCGCTACCTGACGAAGGAGCAATACTGCAAAAGCTAGTGCTTCCAAATATATCTGTTAGACTATAACCTGGTGTTGTGTGATTTTTAACTTATTCCATTTAACATTGTAGGACATGAACTGATACTTGTGCTTTTCAGGGTCAATTGAGTGGGCAGCAGCCCTGTGTAACACTTTTAAAGTGGGTTTGACCTAAACAAGTCTGAGGCCAGCCAGGAAATGTTGCCGCTGCCATAGAGCCTTTAGACCTGTAACAGTGCTAATGGCAGGCAGCATTGAGAAACAAGCTATTCCCAAGCGTGATGGAGCTTAGCCACAGTCATTGAGTCATAAAGGTCTACAGCACAGAAAAAAGCCCTTCAGCACATTGAATCTAAACTTGTCAAAAACTATTCTAACTAGCCTCCTAACTATTCTAATCCCATTTCCTGCAGGTGGCCCATAGCCTTGTATGCCTTGGCATCCCTAGTGTACATCCAAAGCCTGCCCTTCCAGGCAGTGAGTTCCAGATTCCCACCAGCATCTGAGTGTAAAATCTTTCCTCACAGACCACCCAAAACCCATGCCCCTTATCTGGAATCTATGCCCATGGTCATTGATTCCTCCATCAAAGGGAAAAGTGCCTTCCTGACTATCCTGTCAATCCCCCTCACAATTTTACGCTTCTCAGTGATTTCACTCCCCCACCCCCAACCCACCCTCAACTTCTCTGCTCTAAGGAAAACAGCCTCATTCTATCCAATCTCTTTTCATAATTAAAACTCTCCAGTCCAGACTGCATCTTGGTAAATTTTCTCTGCATCCTCTCCATGGCTAGCATATCTCTTCTATTATGTAGATCCAGAACTGTACATAATATTCTAGCGGTGACCTGACCAATCTTTTATAAAGTTCCAAAATCCCCTCCCTGCATTTAAACTCAATGCCTCAGCTAATAAGGTTAAGTATCTTATATGCCTTCTTAACCACTTCATCTATCTTAGAGTGGACCTGCACACCAAGTTCACCACCTGTTTCCCCAGGGTTCTACTATCTGTTATGTATTTTGGGTGTGGGTATAGATTTGCTCACTGAGCTGGAAGGTTCGTTTTCAGATGTTTCATCACCATACTAGATAACATCTTCAGTGAGCCTCCAGATGTATTTCCTTGCTTTATTTGTCTTGCTGAAATGTATCATCTCCCACTTATCCAGATTGAATTCCATTTGCCACTGGTCAGACCATGCTATCAGCCCGTCCATATCCTTCTGTAATCCAAGGCTATCTTCTTCACCATTTACCATGCCACCAATGTTTGTATCATCAACTGATCAATTCTCTCACATTCAAATCTAATTTGTGTATGTATATCAGCAAGGACCCCAGTACTGATCCTTGCAGGCCCCACTGGGCACAGGCTCCTAGTCATAAGAACACCTCTTGGCTACCACGCTCTGCTTCCTGGCGCTCAGTCAATTCTGAATCCAATTAACTAAGTTTCCTTGGATCTCATGGGCTCTTACCTCTGCTTTCAGTCTCCCATGTAGGTCTTTATCAAAAGCCTTGTTGAAGCCAAGTAGACTACATTGAATGTGTTGCCCTCATCTCCACACTGTGGCAGACAGTGTGATGCTTTTCTGTGTCAAATTCCAGCAGATGATGAAGTAACTCCTTGGTCACATTTGTGTTTAACACATTTGTAGTGTTCAGTCTTACCCTTGACTGTCGTCGCCATTATCATAGGCCATTAGACCACAGTAGCTGTGTGATTCCTCTCTTTCAGATGTTAAAATAGATTTGCTGGTTTTTAGTTGACTGTCATACAAACCTGGCTATTTATGTGGAAAGTGGGGAAGAAAAGAATGGATAGATAGTTTTGCATTTTTCAAGTGCCTTTCACAAGATATCCCAAGACCCTTTATAACCAATGAAGCATTTTTGGTGATGTGCTGTTGCGATGAAGAAACAGTGATATAGGATTAAGTTGGACATTACCTTAAGCTGTACATGCAAAGTGGTGATTAAATTTAATTTTGGAACAGCCTCTTTGTGAGGAAATTAAATTGTAGCACTACTGTGGAGCCTGAAAAGATGTCATCTTTGAGGTAAGCCAATACTCCAATAACAGTAGGTTATAGGATTCGTCTTCAAAGTGGCAAACCTCAATGAGGAAACGGGAATCGAATCCATTTTACTGTGTCATGCAATAATTTCCTTTCTCATGTGGTGAATGAGCAACAGATTCACAGATGACCGCTTGGAGCTCAATACATTGCTTGAGATTGAGCTTGCAGTGGGGGCATTACCTGGTCATGCAGATTAAATGTGCACGCAGTCACATGCATGCAGCACGTGCCTCTTACCTGAAGCACTCTAAATAAAATGAGATTGAACTCTGTCCCTGTTGGACCTCACATTCCTGAGCACCCTACTGATTCTTAATCACTGTCCAGGAGAAATACACAGTCGTCTTTTGAGTAATTCAGCAATGAACATATGTTAAATTGCAGCGGAACATTGAGCTGTGTGGGCTCAATTCCATCTGGAAAAAGAAATAAGCTTGCTTTTTATCATCTTTCAGAAGCTGCGGATGTCTGATAGAGCCTGACAGCCCATGACATACATTTGAAAGGTTGTCACTGTTGAAATGTAACAAATGTTACAGCCAAGTTTGTATGGCAGATTCATAAACAATAATGTGTCAGTAGCCAGGCAGCCTGATCTGGTAATGTTGATTCATGGATACATAATGGCCAGTGCATCGTGAAAATCTCCAAAATTAGGTGACAGCATATTTAATAGGCATCTGAGAGGGAGGTCTTGAGGTCTAAGTCTCATCCAAATGTCTGCATGCCTGACTGTGCACAGTCGTTCAGCAGTGCACTGGATTGCCTAAGCATGGTGACGTGTACTAGTGTTCATTCCCTGGTGTCTTACTGAATGGAGAGCTCATATATTCACTACAACTGAGGGAAAAACAACGCTCTCTCTAAACCTCTCTTGTGAAAAGGCATTTCCTCTGAATGTGGTTCTTTGCAAAATCAAAGCCAAAAAAATGTGGAGCTAATTCCTTGGTATTTTTGAGAAAGCGGCAGCCAAAATGTTTTTCTAATTTGTGCTGCAGAACAGGCTCTGTTTGACGTAGTTCTGTGTTGGGATGAAGCTGTGCAAATTTGGGAGCCAAACCACATTTCCACTCCTGACTGGATTTCAAAGCACTCCTGGCCAATGCAGCTGGTAACACGAGTCAAAACTTCTATTAACGACTCTCTCTGACTGCTTTTCCTTCCCTTTCTTTTCCTTCTTTTTGTGTTTTTTAATTTATTTTCTATTTTCCTTACATACCTCTTCAGCTCAGATGGCATTGGCAGCAGACCTTGAGGACCTCAGTTGAGCCCTCCCCGCTGGAGAGTAGGCCCAGCATGCACCTTCAGTGTTCCTGAAGCAGGAATTGTGAAGGAAGCAGTGACAACGGAGCATGGCAGAAGTTGGAGCCCAGTGTGAGCCCAGGTGGCAGCAGCGACTATTGGCAGCTGGTGGCCTAGGATGGAAGCAGCGATGGTTGCCGATGAGGTGGCAGTCAGGGACGAAACCTTGCGAGCTGTGGCGAAGCCTGGAATTCCCGGCCTGGTCTTAGCCTTAGTGTGGGGGAGAGCGTGCCCAGTGCAGAAGAGAGCGTGCCCAGTGCAGGGGAGAGCGTGCCCAATGCGGGAAGAGTGTGCCCAGTGCAGGGGAGAGTATGCTCAGTGTTGGGGAGAGCATGCACAGTGTAGGTGGAAACTTTCCCAGTCCAAGTGAGAGCGTGTCCAGTGCAGGGGAGAGCGTGTCCAGTGCAGGGGAGAGCGTGTCCAGTGCAGGGGAGAGCATGCCCAGTGTGGAGGAGAGTGTGCCCAGTGTGGAGGAGAGTGTGCCTAGTGTGGGAGAGAGTGTGCCCAGTGCAGGGGAGAGTATGCCCAGTGCGGGGGAGAATATGCCCTATTAGGGAAGGCCAGCTTGGAGCACCATGGAACAGACTCAAGCCTCAGGAAATGACTGTAATGTTTGACATTTCAACTTTAATTCTTTGTTTTTCCATATTAATGCCAAGACAACTGTGGTGCTGAACTTTTTAACTTATTTCTTTACTTCTCTATTTCTGTGACTAAGATTTTGTACTAGGTACTTGTAGGTTTAGGTTTTACTGTCACGTGCATTCAAATACAGGATAGAAGGGTACAGTGAAACATGTACAATGTCTCCACACACACCAAACACTAACCACCCAATGCCTAGAGGAAGAAAGCCTCATCTTTGGATTGGGACCCCCCCAACCACACGGGTCAATATGGATTTCACCAATTTCTCCATCTCCCCTTCCCCCCCACCTTATCCCAGATCCAATCTTCCCACTTGGCACCACTGTCTTAATCTGTCCTCCCTGTCCATCTTCATTCCCTTCTACCTGCTCCACCCTCCTCTCCGACCTATTAATATTACCCTTACCTGCATCTACCAATCACATTCCCAGCTATCTGCACCCCAGCCTCATCTCCACCCCTCTTCCACTTATTTCTCAGCCCCCACAAGCCTCATTCCTGCTGAAGGGCTTCTGCCCGAAATGTCAATTCTCCTACTCCTTGGATGCTGCCTGACTGGCTGTGCAAGACCAACATAGATTATCCTTAGAGAATCTGGTGTCATATAGAGAGGTGCGTATGTGTTGCTGGAGAATATCATCTGGTGCCATGGAAAGTAATAACCCCAAGGATAGCCAGCTGGGGTGCCTGCCCACCACCCGGGTCTGTGGGTGAGAAAAGGATCAGCACCGATTCCCTCACAGTCACATTGTTTTCTGACACCCACTGCACATCCCATGAGCTACAGCACTTCAGAGAGCACCTATAGAAGAGGTGAGAGAGACAATTGGGGAGCAGAAGGGAAACCAATAAACAACGATTATCCATATTATAACAGGCACTATAATATTTGTTGTCACTAAAGCCAATCCATTGTGTTTGTCAGGAAGAGGCCCCAAAGCTTCTTCATTCCCTGTAAGCCTACAACTCTCCACAAACACCTATCTTTTTAAACTGATTGAAGATTAACAAATACAAGGCTTCTCTAGAATGTAAACAGGTTATTTTCCTTGAAGCATCGGAAGTTTATAAAATCCTGAGGGGCATGGATAGGGTGAATAGACAAGGTCTTTTCCCTGGGTTGGAAGAGTCCAAAACTAGAGAGCATAGGTTTAGGATGAGAGGGATCGAAAGGGCAACTTTTTCATGCAGAAGGTGATGCATGTATGGAATAAGCTGACAGAGGAAGTGGTGGAGGCTGGTAGGATAACAACATTTAAAGGACATCTGGATGGGTATATGAATAGGAAGGGTTTAGAGGGATGTGGGTTGGGTGCTGACAAATGGGCCTAGGTTAATTTAGGATAACTGGTTGGCATGGATGAGTTGGACCGAAGGGTCTGTTTCTGTGCTGTACATCTCTATGACTTTATGATTCTAAATGTGATATTATAGCCCTTTTTCACATATATATCTAACCTCAGAGAAAGAAACAAGATTATCTGCCTTTTCAGATTACTGTTTGTGGGACCTTGCACATTGTCTACTATATTTCATATGTTGCAGCAGTGACCACGGTACAAACTATTGAATTTACTGAAATTGTACTGTGACATCTGAGGTTTTGAAACAAGTAAATGCATGTCCAGAAGTTCAAGCTAAATAGGATTAATAGTTTCTTAGTCATTGGAGTTAATGTCTGGTTATCACCTACAGGTGATCTAATGCAAAATTATAATAACACGAATAGTTGTGGGTCAATATGAAAGTTAACAAAAATCAATATAAATAAAGTACACAGAAATACATGCACAATGATGAAATATTCACCACCTGGTGGTGTTCATGCTTTGAGGACCAACTATACTACATCCATGGCAGTGGTGCAACTGTCTATCAATCTGATTTTATGTTTGTCGAGGGCACATTGGTGTAAATGTTGGTGATGAGACTGACCTTGATCTGGTGTCAAATCCGACAGTGATTTAACAGTAGCTCGTTGGTTAAAGATGAGACTTGCACTTCTATCTGAGAGGAAGACCTGCCTCTGAGACCCATGATGCATACAATTGGCCAGCAGATCATTGATAGCAGCAGTGCCTCCAGGAGCGATGGTGACTACTGGGACTGCATCTGGATCAGAAAGGAAATATTTGTTGAAGGCAAACACTGAGAAGTTTTGTCAGGGTCAGACTGGTAAGGCTAAAAATTAAGAGCATATGGGGAAGGAGTGGACAGGCCAGGGGATAGGAGAAAGGGAGTATTTCCACTTTCAGAGAAATGGGATGAGGTGGGTCTCCAATGGGCCAAGGTAACCCATAAAGGAGACTCACTTTCCTACCCAATACCAGCCTGAGTGTTAAAAACTAATGGGCTTCACTCTTGGCCTGAGTATTACTTGACACAGGAATCCTATGGCTGAGATGGAGGAGACTTGCTGCAAATGGTAACCATGGCATTGCAATGAATTTCAACCCCTGTCCACTGCCTGTTAACTTGTCCAAAATTCAACCAAGTGGGTGCAGCCTCATTTACATGTAAGCCACACCAGAAGGTCTTACTGTAGGAAGGAAATCTTCAAATTTGTTTTTACCATCATCTCATCTCCACTTTTGATAGATTTCTTCCATGGAGGAAAGATACATTCAATAAAATGACAGTTGGGAATTTTCAGGGATACACACTTTATGTGCACGTCACATTTGTGTCTTCAAATAGAAGTTGAAAAGTGAGAAAACATTGTTGATGATATTATAAGCTGAGCGCTTAATACATTTGCCTAACATCCCACTGTTTACTCTTTAAACAGCAACGGTTTGATGCATTGTTTGTAAAAGTGGCGAGGTTTTGCTCAAAGTCATTTGTTTATTACTTACAGAGAATTCACTAACACAGACCTTGAAATCGTCTCTCTAGTTTCAGATGAGAGGCAGAACTGAAGGAACAAAGCCAGTGTTGTCACTGACAGAGTACTGCGTAAGTCACTGATGAAGGCTGAGGAAAACCCTCCAGGACAATAACCTTGAGACTTTTGAGGAAAGTTTTGCCCATATTCTAATTTAGATGAACAAAAATGATACAATACAGCAATAAGCCATTTGCCCCATGATACTTTGGCAGCTATCCAATTAATCCGACCCTCTGACTCTTTCCTCATATCCTTTTCCAGGATTTATCCAATGTCATCCTTTCAAAATCACACAACGCTGGGTTATAGTCCAACAGGTTTATTTGGAAGTACCAGCTTTCGGAGCACTGCTCCTTCATCACGTAGCAGGACTCCGAAAGCTTGTGCTCCCACATAAACCCGTTGGACAATAACCTGGTCACAGAGTCATAGAGCCATAGAGATGTACTGCATGGAAATGGACCCTACGGCCCAATCCGCCCATGCCGACCAGATATCCCAATCTAGTCCCACCTGCCAGCAACCAGCTCATATCTCTCCAAACCCTTCTCATTCATATACCAATCCAAATGCCTCTAAACTGTTGCAGTTGTACCAGCCACCGCCACTTCCTCTGGCAGTTCATTCCATCCACGTACCACCCTCTGTGTGAAAAAGTTGTCCCTTAGGTTTCTTTTATATCTTTACCCTCTCACCCCAAACCTATGCCTTCTGGTTCTGGACTCCCCCACCCCTGGGAAAAGACTTTGTCTATTTATCCTATCCATGCCCCTCATAATTTTGTAAACCTCTATAAGGTCACCGCTCAGCCTCCAACGCTCCAGGGAAAACAGCCCCAGCCTGTTCAGCCTCTCCCTATAACTCAGATCATCCAACCCTGGCAACATCCTTGTAAATCTTTTCTGAACCCTTTCAAGTTTCACAACATCTTTCTGATAGGAAGGAGACCAGAATTGCAAGCAATATTCCAACAGTGGCCTAACCAATTTCCTGTAGAGCCGCAACATGACCTCCCAACTCCTGTACTCAATACTCTGACCAATAAAAGAAAGCATACCAAACGCCTTCTTCACTATCCTATCTACCTGCCACTCCATTTTCAAGGAGCTATGAACCTGCACCCAAAGCTCTCTTTGTTCAGCAATACTCCCTAGGACCTTACAATTAAGTGTATAAATCCTGCTAAGATTTGCTTTCCCAAAATGCCGCACTCTCATTTATCTGAATTAAACTCCATCTGCCACTTCTCAACCCTTTGGCTCATCTGATCAAGATCCTGTTGCAATCTGAGGTAATTCTCTTTGCTGTCCACTACACCTCCAATTTTGGTGTCATCTGCAAACTTACTAACTATACCTCTTATGCTCGCATCCAAATCATTTATGTAAATGACAAAAAGTAGAGGATCCAGCACTGACCCTTGTGGCACTCCACTGGTCACAGGCCTCCAGTCTGAAAAACAGCCCTCCACCACTACCCTCTGTCTTCTACCTTTGAGCCAGTTCTGTATCAAAATGGCTAGTTTTCCCTGTATTCAGTGAGATCTAACCTTGCTAACCAGTCTCCCATGGGGAACCTTGTCAAACGGCTTACTGAAGTCCATATGGATCACATCTACCACTCTGCCCTCATCAATCCTCTTTGTTACTTCCTCAAAAAACTCAATCAATTTTGTGAGACATGATTTCCCAAGCACAACGCCATGTTGACTATCCCTAATCAGTCCTTCCCTTTCCAAATACATATACATCCTGACCCTCAGGATTCCCTCCAACAACTTGCCCACCACCGACATTAGGCTCACTGGTCTATAGTTCCTTGGCTTGTCCTTACCACCTTTCTTAAACAGTGGCACATCATTAACCAACCTCCAGTCTCCCGGCACCTCATCTGTGACTATCAATGATATAAATATCTCAGCAAGACCCCCAGCAATCACTTCTCCAGCTTCCCACAGAGTTCTCAGGTCCACCTGATCAGGTCCTGGGGATTTATCCACCTTTGTCAGTTTCAAGACATCCAGCCCTTCCTCCTCTGTAATATGGACATTTTCCAAGGTGTCACCATCTGTTTCCCTACAGTCTATATCTTCCATATCCTTTTCCACAGTAAATACTGATGCAAAATATTCATTTAGTATCTCCCTCATTTTCTGCGGCTCCACACAAAATGTGAGATTTTTAACTTTGTCCACCCCAGTCCAACACCGATACCTTCCACATCATTTTCTCAATAGTTAATAATAAAACTGCTTCCACTATCCTTTCAGGCAGTGCATTGCAGATCATTGTAACTAAAGTGTGTTACAAAATTCTTCTCCTTTCCTCTCTTTTGTCAGTTACATTAAATCTGTGTCCTCTGGTTAATGGCCCACTTATTAGTGAAATGTTTTTCTCACTATTTACTCCATCCAAAGATTTTCTTGACGGAAGGCACAGTATTCAAGTAGGCCTTGAGATTTGCGGAAATACAACTGACCGACTCATGGTTATTCCTGCAGCTTCAAAGCTCACTCAAAAACTGAAATTGAAGGTATTACTGAGACTTTTTGCGCTTTGCAAATTTTACTAATGCTGTAGCCGCTGACCGAATTGTGAGGACACGAGAAAAAAGTTCAAATGGCAGAAGAAGGGCAGAATATGAAGTGCCCTAGCTCATAGACACAAAGTTCCAGAAGCTACAGGGAATTCAGTATTGGCAGAAACAATGGCACGATGAGATGCGTCGGTTGACAAAACAGGAAACCACAGAAAAGGGTGGTGCAGGCAGCGAGTGTCGCATCTCAGGCAGTTTGTCCCACATCAGCCACACCGTAAATCACAAGATGCGGCTGCAAATGTTCTGGTGACTTGGTGAAGTTGGCAAAGGTCAGTGAGGCTTGAGTGTCAATTCAGATCCTAAAATAATGTGGTAATATGACTTATCACCACACCATGCATATCTGTGCAGTTAATATGTACAAAATGCCATATCAACCCCTCCACTAGCTCCTATCCTTCTATGTAGGCTGATTCTCAAAGTCTGTAGTGTTGAAGTTGTTGCATAACCTGCAGAGAAAGCTACAGCCACCTAGGTGATTGCCAAATCTGACTCTGTCAGTAGCCTTTCAAACTCCTTATTTTCCTGCTGCCTCACAGCGCCAGGGACCCGGGTTTGATTCCAGTCCTGGGTAACTGTCCATGTGGAGTTTGCACATTCTCCCCATGTCTACGTGGGTTTCCTCCAGGTACTTCAGTTTCCTCCCACAGTCCAAAGATGTGCATGTTAGGTGAATTGGCCATGTTAAATTGCCTATAGTGTTCAGGGATGTGTAGGTTAGGTGCATTATTCAGGGGTAAATATAAAGTAATGGCTTTAAGTGAGAGGCTGTTCAGAGGGTCGGTGTGGACTTGTTGGGCCGAAGGGCCTGTTTCCACACTGTAGGGAGTCTATGATTCTAAGGGATTTTAAGATCCTTGCAAAGGATCAATTGGGATCAGCTATGGACATAAAAACAAAAAACAAGAGCAGGTCACTCGGCTCCTTGAACCTATTCCATTGTTGTACAACATCATGGCTGATCTGATTTTAAACTTACCTTGACATTCCTGCATACTCCAGATAATCTTTCATCCACTTGGAAACTACAAATCTACTTAGCTCTGGCTTGAAAATGTTTAAAGATTCTGCACATACTTTCTTTTGAGGGAGGGAATTTCAAACAATCCTCCAAGACATTTTTTTTTGTCATTTGTGTCTTAAATGGGTGGCCACTTATTTTTAAACTCTGACCCTTGGTTATAAATTGTCTCACAGGAGGAATTGTCTTCAATACTGAAAAGACAACCTGAAGGCCACTTATTAGACAGCAAAAAGAAGCAATTCAACTTCTTAGCAAATACTGTTTTTGGTGTACTTTAGTGATTTAAACTTAAATGGAAGGGTATGATCACGAAGTTTGAGGATGACTTGAAAATTTAGTAGGGTTATAAATAGCCTTAAACTGCAGCAGAATGTGAATGGACTGTTCAGCTGGGCAGAGCAGGGCCAAATGGAAAAGTGTCAGATAATGCACATTGGCTGGGCTAACAAGCCAAGGATGTAATTGCACTAGACAGGGTAGAACAGATTGACCAGGATGCTGCCTGGGCTGGAAGGTCTGACTTATGAGGTTTTGACTAATAATCTGGGGTCTTTTACTTGGAACAGTGAAGGTTGAGAGGGATCCTGAAAGAGGTGTATAAGATTATGAAGGGCACGTATAAAGTAGACAGGAAGATTTTTTTTTTCCCCATTAGTAGAAGGGTCAATAAACAGGGGAATAGATTTAAGGTAAGAGTAGAAAGTTAATAAGAGAGTTGAAGAGAATTTTATTTCATTCATAGGGCGATGGGATTCTAGAACTCTCTGTCTGACGGAAGGTTGGAGCAGATATTCTTGTAACATTTAAGTAGGATTGAGAAAAATCACGTTTCCCTTGTCTCTAGAGCTATGAGCCAAGAGCTGGAAAATGAGGTTAGTGTAGTCAGATCTTTGTTGACTGTTATGGACATGATGGGCTGAATGGCCTCCTTCTGTGATGTAGATGTCCCTGAATCTGTAAATGTGGTAGAAGATAGAAATATTGCAGAATCCTGTGCAATTCATTGTCACATGCACTCAACTGTCTGAATGGTTCACTGCACTTTTTAGAGTCCCACAGGGAAACCATAGACCTCTTCTATTGAGACTCACCCTCCCTTTCCAATACAAGACAGATCCTGCACCACTGCTGTCAGAGAGCATCCTCTGCAATGTGTGATAAGCACTGGCTGCTCAGGCTCATGATCTTCTGAGGGAAATGAAGATAAGTAACACATATTACCTTTGACACCGATATACACTTCCTAACAAGGTTTGATATTTTCCAATGGCAGAAACATTCTGGGTGTCTGGGGGCAGCAGGTGGGCAAGTTCCTCAGAAATAATCAAGGGATGAGTAAAAATGCAAGAATAAGAAAGTGCTGAAGAAGCTCAGCAGATCTGATGGCATCAGTTCCAAAGAAATAATAACTCTTGTTCTGTTTTCACTGATGCTGAGTTTGTCTAACTCTTTTTGTTTTTTCAGATCTCCAACCATGACAGTGCTTAACTTTTATATGAATAGAAACACATTGGACTTCATTTAGAACATTGAACTTGCTGTCATAAATGAAAAAGTAGTGGGCATACAAGGCAGTGTTATATTTCACCCAGGCCTTAAGTAAAATGTCCCAAATTCCATACAGTGGGGGTGAACTGGCTTTCCTCCTTTACCCACTTGACCCCTTCATAAAGTTCCAATCTATTGTCCCCTCATAAAACAAGGATAATTTAAAAATAGATCCCTTTGCTTGTGGTTACTTTTCTCCCAGACCCAAATGAACTCATGGTTTAACAAGAGCCAATTTTCTTGAGTTAATAAGAAGTGAGTTTATTAATTAATCAACACGTGAAGATTTAGTAACACAATGCATGCAGACACAGATCAGAAATAAGAGGTGAATCTAAAAAGATAAAAGCATTTTTGAAAAGTTATTTGGATCAGTTCCTGAATCGTTCATGAAGTGTGGGTAGTTGAACGTTGTGGTCATTGTAGGTGATGATACATTTTGCCAGAGCAGCGAGGAGAGAAGGAGAGGTGAAGCGAGGAAGGGTGAGTTTTCCCGCATTAAAAGGGACTTACCTTGGGAGTTGGGCCTCCATTTACTGAGAGGTGTGAGGGAGGAGCGAAGGATTTCTGGGAAGTCATATATTTGTGTGGTTGCACCTGGGCACCAGATTAGTAAGGTAACAAGACTTTTTTTATTCCTTATTTTTCATCAGTCTCTTTGGGAATTTAGAATAGTAGGAATGGAGGTTAGGGCAGTTGAATGCTCCTCTTGCAGAATGTGGGTAGTAAGGGTCACCACTAGTGTCCCAGCTGACTACATCTGCGGGAAGTGCACCCAACTCCAACTCCTCAAAAACCACATTAGGGAACTGGAGCTAGAGGTAGATGAACTTAGGATCCTTCGGGAGGCAGAGGGGGTTATTGAGAGGAGTTATAGGGAGGAAATCACTCCTAAGGTACAAGAAAAAGGTAAATGGTTTACAGTCAGGGGATGGAAAGAGAACCGGCTGGCAGTGCAGGGATCCCCTGTGGCCATTCCCCTCTACAATAAGTGCACCATTTTGGATACTGTTGGGGAGGACGACTTACCAGGGGAAAGCAGTGGGGTACAGGGTTCTGGCACAGAGTCTGTCCCTGTTGCTCTGAAGGGAAAGGGGAAGAGGAGCAGAGCAGTAGTCATTGGGGACTTGATAGTTAGGGGGACAGATAGGAGGTTCTGTGGAGACGAGAGAGACTCACAGTTGGTGTTGCCTCCCAGGTGCCAGGGTTTGTGATGTCTCTGACCATGTTTTAGGGATCCTTAAGGGGGACGGGGAGCAGCCTCAAGTCGTGGTCCACATAGGCACCAACGACATAGGTAGGAAGAGAGATGGGAATTTAAGTCAGAAATTCAGGGAGCTAGGATGGAAACTTAGAGCTAGGATGAACAGAGTTGTTGTCTCTGGTTTGTTGCCTGTGCCATGTGCTAGTGAGGCAAGGAATAGGGAGAGAGAGGAGTTGAACATTAGAAAGCACATTAGAAATGTGGCTACAGGGATGGTTCAGGAGGGAGGGTTTTGGATTCTTGGATAATTGGGGCTCTTTCTGGGGTAGGTGGGACGTCTATAAGCAGGATAGTCTTCATCTGAACCAGAGGGATACCAATATCCTGGGGAGGGGGGAAATTCACTCAGGCTATTAGGGTGGGTTTAAACTAATCCAGCAGGGGGATGGGAACCAAAATTGTAGTTCAAGTATAGAAAAGGTTGAGAGTAGGGAGGTCCAAAATCAAGTTTCAGGGACACAAGATGGCCAAACAAGAAGTTGGTTTGAAGTGTGTTGACTTCAATGTCAGGAGGATCCAGAATAAGTTGGTGAACTTGCAGCATCGGTTGGTACCTGGGACTTCGATGTTGTGGCCAGTTCGGAGACATGGTTAGAGCAGGGACAGGAATGGTTGTTGCAGGTTCCAGGATTTAGATGTTTCAGTGAGAACAGAGAAGATGGTAAAAGAGGGGGAGGTGTGGCATTGTTGGTCAAGGACAGTATTACAATTGCGGAAAGGATGTTTGTGGACTCGTCAACTGCGGTAGTATCGGCTGAGGTTAGAAACAGGAGAGGAGAGGTCACCCTGTTGGGAGTTTTCTATAGGCCTCCGAATAGTTCCAGAGACGTAGAGGAAAGGATAGCAAAGATGATTCTCAATAAGAATGAGAGAGACAGGGTAGTTGTCCTGGGGGACTTCAACTTTCCAAATATTGACTGGGAACACGATAGTACGAGTACTATAGATGGGTCAGTTTTTGTCCAGTGTGTGCAGAAGGGCTTCCTGACACAGTATGTAGACAGGCCAACAAGGGGCGAAGCCACATTAGATTTGGTACTGGGTAATGAGCCTGGCCAGGTGTTCGACTTGAAGTAGGTGAGCACTTTGGTGATAGCGATCACAGTTCTGTTATGTTAAATTTAGTGATAGAAAGGGATAGGTGTATACCACTGGGCAAGAATTACAGCTGGGGGAAAGGTAATTACAATGCAATTTGACAATATTTAGAAAGCATAGGATGGAGAAGGAAACTGCAGGGGATAAGCACATTAGAAATGTGGAGCTTATTCAAGGAAAAGCTACTGTGTGTCCTAGATAAGTATGTACCTGTCAGGCAGGGAGGAAGCTGTAGAGCGAGGGAGCCGTGGTTTATGAAGGAATTGGAATCTCTAGTCAAGAGGAAGAAGAAGGCTTATGTTAGAATGAGATGTGAAGGCTCAGTTAGGGCACTTGAGGGTTAAAAGGTAGCCAGAAAAATCCTAAAGAGAGAGCTCAGAAGAGCCAGGAGGAGACATGAGAAATTGTTGGCGGATAGGATCAGGGTAAACCCTGAGGCATTCTATAGGTATTTAAGGAATTAAAAAATGACGAGAGTAAGATTAGGGCCAATCAAGGATAGTAGTGGGAAGTTGTGTGTGGAGTCAGAGGAGATAGGGGAAGCACTAAATGAATATTTTTCAACAGCATTCACTCTAGAAAACGACAATGTTGTCGAGGAGAATACTGAGATACAGGCTACTAGACTGGGTGGGATTGAGGTTCACAAGGAGGAGGTATTAGAAATCCTGCCGAATGGGAAAATAGATAAGTCCCGTGGGCCGGATGGGATTTATCCTAAGATCCTCTGGGAAGCCAGGGAGGAGCTTGCCGAGTGTTTGGCATTGATCTTTAAATCATCATTGTCTGCAGGAATAGTGCCAGAAGATTGGAGGATAGCAAATGTGGTTCCCCTGTTCAAGAAGGGGAGTAGAGACAATCCTGGTAATTATAGGCCAGTGAGCCTTACTTCAGTTGTTGGTAAAGTGTTGGAAAAGGTTATAAGAGATAGGATTTATAATCATCTAGAAAAGAATAATTTGATGAGGGATAGTCAGCATGGTTTGTGAAGGGTAGAACTCAAAGAACTTATTGAGTTCTTTGAGAAGGTGACCAAACAGGTAGATGAGAGTAAACCGGTTGATGTGGTGTATATGGATTTCAGTAAGGCATTCGATAAGGTTCCCCAAAGTAGGCTATTGTACAAAATAAGAAGGAATGGGATTGTGGGGGATATAGCAGTTTGAATCAGTAATTGGCTTGCTGAAAGATGACAGAGGGTGGTGGTTGATGGGAAATGTTCATTCTGGAGTCCAGTTACCACTGGTGTACCGCAAGGGTCGGTGTTGGGTCCACTGCTGTTCGTCATTTTTATAAACGTCCTAGATGAGGTCGTAGAAGGCTGGGTTAGTAAATTTGCAGACAACACTAAGGTCGGTGGAGTTGTGGATAGTGACAAAAGATATTATAGGTTACAAAGAGACATAGATTAGCTGCAGAGCTGGGCTGAGAGGTGGCAAATGGAGTTTAACGCGGACAAGTGTGAGGTGATTCACTTTGGTCGGAGTAACCGGAATGCGAAGTACTGGGCTAATGGTAAGATTCTTGGTAAAGTAGATGAGCAGAGACTTCTCCATGTCCAGGTACACAAATCCTTGAAAGTTCCCACCCAGGTTGACAGGGTTGTTAAGAAGGCATACAGTGTTTTAGCTTTTATTAATAGAGGGATCAAGTTCTGGAACCATGAGATGCTGCAGCAGTACAAACCTCTAGTGCGGCCCCACTTGGAGTATTGTGTATAGTTCTGGTCACCACATTATAAGAAGGATGTGAAGCTTTGGAAAGGATGCCGAGGAGATTTACTAGGATGTTGCCTGGTATGCATGGAAGGTCTTACGAGGAAAGGCTGAGGGACTTGAGGCTGTTTTTGTTCGAGAGAAAAAGGTTGAGAGGTGACTTAATAGAGACATATAAGATGATCAGAGGGTTAGTTAGGGTGGACAGGGAGAGCCTTTTTCCAAGTATAGTGACGGCGAGCACGAGGAGGCATAGCTTTAAATTGAGGGGTGATAGATATAGGACAGATGTCAGTGGGAGTTTCTTTACTCAGAGAGTAGTAAGGGTATGGAATGCTTTGCCTGCAACGGTATTAGATTTGCCAACTTTAGGTACACTTAAGTCATCATTGGACAAGCATGTGGACGTACATGGAATAGTGTAGGTTAGTTGGGCTTCAGATTGGTATGACAGGTCGGTGCAACATCGAGGGCCGAAGGGCCTGTACTGCGCTGTAATGTTCTATGTTCTATGGTAAGTATGATATAGGTAGCTGAACAATTGATTTCAAGATTCTTAGTTTTGTAGCTTGATTGAGATTCTGTTGTTCTGATTCCATTCAATGGTGGTGGGAATCCAGCATTTGGTGGGAGAGCACCCCTTTGTTGTCTTGTTTAATTTTAACTGGCTTGTTTGCTAGCCAGCTGACTGCGAGCACTCAGATTGAGAAAGTTGTTTTCACCTGCAACATGAGGGTGACTAAGGAATAGTTCTTTGACTATGACATGCATAGGAGCTAACACTGAAACCCAGTCTAATGCTCATGAGCCTCTTGGAACATTCAATCCCACAAGCACAGAGGGGAACCCAACATCTTACCCCTATCCTTGTGTATTCTTCAAAGGGAAGAAAATAAAATGTGCCTGTAGTTTAAACACAATCCCCAGGGGGTGGGCTTGCTGATGAACAGGCAGTCTTCTGCCCCTCATTATCTTTTTAAACACAGATCTCAGTCCAGTCTGTTTTGATTTGTCTCTTTCCCCTTTGAAGGATTGTTGTTTGAAGTTTGTTTTTTCATCTTTAGATGTGGCATTAATTGCATTTCTCTCTCCCTCTAGTCCGCCGCTTAAATTAAATCAGCAGTGAGATCAGCCCAAAACACATTTTGGAAGTACAAGGGTCAGTACTTTGGGGTTCTGATCCTTAGTCAAGTTAGATGTGAGAGCAGCACGTATAAAACCAAAAAGAAAATTGAATGAGAAAAGGCCTTTTGACCCTTCAGGTTCATTTCTTCTGTAGCTCATCTACAATCTGGACAGCAATGAACTTTACAACACATCTTCTATGAAATGGTTCTGCAAAGCTTCTCCCTGGTTCCCCCCCAGTATTCCAGATAAGAACAGCAAAACACAGTTCTTTCTGCATACCTGACATCATTCTTTAGCAAATGGCAGACTCTGCATTGAAATGAAGCTGAAGCCACAGCACTAAGCTCCAGCACACTTTGCCTCACGCCTGGCTCACATGAACTGACCTTTCTGTCAGTAGGTGTCCTCCTTGACGTGATTGCCACCTTAGAGATTTTGGCAGGCTTGAAATGAATCATTACCATCTGACTCCTAGAGGAAGAACGCCTCATCTTCCACCTCGGGACCCTCCAACCCCAGTGCATCAGTGTGGATTTCACTAGTTTCCTCATTTCCCCTCCCCCTATCCTGTCTCAGTTCCAAACTTCCAGCTCAGCACCATCCTCATCACCCATCCCATCTGTGCATCTTCCTTCCCACCTATCCGCTCCACCCTCCTCTCTGACCTATCGCCTTCACCCCCCCCTCCCATCCACCTATTGCACTCTCAGCAACCTTCTCCCCAGCCCCATCCCCCCCTCCCATTTATCTCTCCACACCCCGAGCCTCATTCCTGATAAAGGGCTTTGGCCTGAAACGTCGATTTTCCTGCTCTTCGGATGCTGCCTGACCTGCTGTGCTTTTTCAGCACCACTCTCCCGATTTGTAATGAATCCTTTCCTTTTATTGCGCATTGTGAGGAAAGCTAGCTCACAGGCATGATTTGTTAGTTCATTCAACAAGACTATAACAAAGACCTCCCTAGGTGAATACTGTTGTCACGCAGCTAAACCAATTTAACAAGTTTTGTCCTACATTGTTTAACCACAGTTACCACAGTTTGTATGCAAAAGCACCAAATGAACTGCTGCACATCTTTTTTTTGTTACTCCTTTGGTAGTGAATGCTTTTCATTCCACGTTATTATGACTTGTAGTATTCTATCCCAGCCATTATCCATGATTATTATAGCTGAAGAATGCAGTCAGTACCTAAATAGAGCAGCACATCCACAGAAAGAAATGTGTTTTATTTCTTATCTGGAGGTTCCTGTAGTTCCCGCTTTTGTCACTTCCTCCTTGAAAGAAATCGCACTGCTGGGCCATAGGCCGCAGTAACTCTGCACCAATGAGACAATATCAGGTTAATGTTTTTTCACAGACAAACATCATGTTTCAAATTGAAGCTTAAAAGCACCAACTTATATTTATATGGTGCCTTTAACATGAAGAATTATCTTAAGATGCTTTGCAAGTGTATTATGACATTAAGCAACATGAAGAGATGACTCAGGTCCGATGACTAAAAGCTTGGCCAAAGAGATAGGTTTTAGCAAGTGTTTCTACAGGAGGAAAGTAGGGATGAAGAGGTGTATAAAGACCTAGAGCTCGGGCCTGGACAGCCAAAACACCACCACCAATAGTGGATCTATTTTAATTGGGAATCCACAAGAGGCCTGAATTCGAGGAGTACCTCAGGAGTCCTCAGAGTTAGTGAGGTTGAAGAAGATTAGAGCTATGGCGAGGAAAATGTCATGGAAGAATTTAAAGATGACGATGAGAATTTCTACATTAGGATGTAACCTTACTGAGAACCAATGTAAATCAACAAGCAGACAGTGATAAGGGAATGGAATTCCATGAACTTTTACGTGGCAGAGTTTTGACTGATCTCAGGTCAACAGACAATAGAATCTGGGAGACCAATTAGGAATGCATTGGAATAGTGGAATCTTGGGATATGTTCCCTAATGTTGACCAACATAATGGAGGTGAAAATTGGTGGAAGTAGAGATGGCAGCGTAATGAGATTGGAAGCTCATCTCAGAATTAAATGTGACGCGAGGTTTCAAGTAGACTGGCTTGATCTCAGACTGTTGCTGGGGAGACAAATGGAGTTAATAGCTAGGGAATGGAGTTTGATCCATCCTAAAACAAAGGCTTAATCTATTGTGTAAGTATGGCAACTCATTACACTGTAATGAAGGTTAAGTTAGAATTAGAATTAGAATTGGCTTTATTGTCATGTGCACTTGAATGAGTGCAGTGAAAACTTCGCAATGTTGCCACTAATGGTGCTATCTTAGGTATAAGGTACATAGGTATGGATCATTGAGTACTTGGTACAAACTTGAAAGAAAAATAAATAAGTCCAGCATAGGAATACAAAATTTAAAAAAAACTTGAATTACTCAAAGTCTAGTAGAAAAATAAAATTCTTTTTAAAAGGTACTCAAATTACTATCTTTTTCACTCAGACCGCGCCAGCACCTAACCTCCACACTGTACCTGGCTAAGTCTTCAGACCACATCAGCCTTCAAAACACTGTGTCGCATCCAGTCTTCAAAGACCTCAACTCCCTTTAATGCCCTCCAGTCCAGGACTAACCTCCCCATGATAATCTCCAGTCCAGGATTAACCTTCCCACGATGGCCTCCAGTCCAGCACTAACCTCCCCACGATGGCCTCCAGTCCAGGACTAATCTCCCCATGATAGTCTCCAGTCCAGGAATAACCTCCCTATGATAGTCTCCAGTCCAGGACTAACCTTCCTACGATGGCCTCCAGTCCAGGACTAACCTCCCCACGATGGCATCCAGTCTGGGACTAACCTCCCCATGATAGACGCCAGTCCAGGACTAACCTCCCCACAATGGCCTCCAGTCTGGGACTAACCTCCCCGCAATGGCCTCCAGTCCAGACTAAACACCCCACGATGATCTCCAGTCTGGGACTAACCTCCCCACGATGGCCTCCAGTCCGGAACTGACCTCCCCACAATGGCTTCCAGTCCAGGACTAAACACCCCACGATGACCTCCAGTCTGGGACTAACCTCCCCACAATGGCCTTCAGTCCGGGACTAACCTCCCCACAATGACCTCCAGTCCAAGACTAAACACCCCACGATGACCTCCAGTCTGGGACTAAACTTCCCACGATGACCTCCAATCTGGGACTAACCTCCCTACAATGGCTTCCAGTCTGGACTAACCTCCCCACAATGGCCTTCAGTCCAGGACTCTCCTCATGCACTGGCCTGGTCTCAGAATTGTCTCCAGGACTCGCTGGCAACGTCCTCTGGTCTGGGAGTCACCTCTTCCATTCCCTCTGGGTAAGTTTAGTAGTTAAAAGTTTGGGAAGATAAGGAAAACTGCAGGAAAGCAAAGAAAAATAGGAAGAGAAAAGAAAGGGAACTGCTGGAGCAGAGGAGCTCCTGCTGGAGCAGAGGAGCTCCTGCTGGAGCGTCCTACCCTGCTGCCATCTTGCCAATGTAGCAGGAGTGCAGGAGACTACAGGGCATGTTAGGTTTAGTGCAGTGGAGAAGAACCACTTTGTGGTCTCACTCAAAGGATGTAGTATGGTTAACAAGATAGCTTATTGCATTTTAGCAACTGCTTACGAATGATATGATAAAAATTGTTACAGAGACTTTGACGAGGACCAGGTGCGAGGTCTAACTCCTTCAATTCCTAAACTGCTCTGCCCAAGGGTCCATTTGACACCATCACAATGAGTGGTGCTTATGGCAATCATGACTATTAACCCTTTCAACACAGTCATCCTAATCTTTAATTGGAGGACATTTCTGCTTATCCATTACTAGATGTTGAATAGGTAGTTGTGATAATTTTGCAACAGTGGCAGAGTTGAGAGAGGTGATGGTGAGTTTGAGCTGATTATGTGCAATATTAAAACTGATTGTGGAACCTAACTGAAATTTGAGTTATTCACACAGGATGGTCAGAATATAAAATGATAATGCAGTTATTTGCCTTAATAGCAACCTCTCCTTGAGGTACTCAATATTTTAAAGGACAGGATGTTCTTATTTTTCCTCATTTCATAATTATTTAATTTTTTAGTCATAATCCGTGTATTGGGTTCCAACAAGATTGTCTGATTTTCCTCAGGTTGTCAGGGACTAAATGTCTCCCTTTTAAACATAACTTTGTTTTTTTCCCATTTACATTCCTGATTTATGGGCTGGAAGTATTAGTTGTCATGGTCACTAAAATTTGCAACAAATTCTAAAATAGCAAAAGAATTAGGTTTCAAACCAGGGAAACATCATCCCTTAAATCCTAGCCCACACCCCCATCCCATCATCTTTTTCCCTGAAAGTTCCCTGCCAGCTTTGGAATCTGTTCGTTTGCCATATAAGGCAGAATGTTCCATTGTCCACATATCTGGAAAAATTAATGGCTATATGGAATCAGCAGGAATAACAAATAGTCGAATACCGGAGGAAATGGGGAATTACATTAAATCCCTGGAAAATCTATGTTTGGCCCAAAAACATTTTTCCAATAGAAATGACCTGGATTTTTAAAATTCTTTCAGTCACTCATGGGACATGGGTGTTATTGTCTGGGCCAGCATTTATTCCCCATCCCTAGTTGCCATTGTGAAGGTGGAGGTGAGCTGTCTTCTTGAATTGCTGCCGTCCACATGCTATAGATACACCCAGAATGCCTTTAGAAATGGAATTCCAGCAACAGTGAAGGGACAGCAATGCATTTCCAAGTCAGGGTGGTGAGTGGCTTGGAGGTAAACTGGCAGTTGGTGGTGTTTCCACATATCTGCCACCCTTGTCCTTCTAGACAGAAATGATCATAGGTTTAGAAGGTGCTGTCTAAGGATTTTTGGTGAATTTTTGCAGTGCATCTAGTAGGCAGTACACACTGCTGCTACTGAGCAAGGATGGTGGAGCGCGTGGATGCTTATGGGTGTGGTGAGAAATATATGGGTTACATTGTGCGAGATGGTGCCAAGCTTCTTGTGTTGTTGGAGCTGCACCCACCCAGGCAAGTGGGGAGTGTTCCATCGTATTCCTGATTTGTGCCTTGTTGAAGGTGGACAGGCTCTGGGGAGTCAGGAGATGAGTTACTCACTCCAGTATTCCTTATACTAAAAGAATGTCAAGGTTTGTCCTGATTAAGATGTTCCATTGATCAATCTGAATCTTCTGTTGCTACAAGGGATAGCTGGAAAACGAGATTACCATGCCTGGGCGATAAATGTGGGACTATGATTGCTGCCGTCCACATGCTGTAGATACACCCAGAATTCCCTTTAGAAATGGAATTCCAGCAACAGTGAAGGGACAGCAATGCATTTCCAAATCAGGATGGTGAGGGGCTTGTCCCATGATTGATTTAAAAGCAATGGGTAACATCCATACTTTGTACCTTGCCCAATTTTCCTACCTAATCCCTTCAATGAAGGTGAAAATCAGACATTGTTTAAAATGGCTGCTACCTGGCTCACGAATACTTTATGATGCTACCCAAGACAAATATTCCCTCCCACCTCACTTTTGTTGAATCATTTTGGTATGAGTCACACAAGATAAGCTTCGTAATTGTTCATATATAAAAAATGGCTTACACTGTGGAATGGAGATTTGTTTCATGGTGACTGGGAGCACATTTTAAAAAATTCATTTTTGAGAAGTCAGCTTTGCTGTCCAGGTCAGCATTGATCTGTCTCGGCCAAAGCCCCTGACTGATCTTAGAGGATGGTGGTGATGGGCCTTTCCCTTGAATCACTGCATTCAATGTTGTGTAGCTACACCCATAGGGTCACTGTGGTGGGAATCTGTAGTTGGGAATCCAGCATCAGTGAAAGAATGGTGATCCAGTTCCAAATCAGGATGTGCCTGGGACCTAGAGGGGAACTTGCTGGTGGTGATGCTCCTGTGTTGTTCCTGTCACTGCTTTTCAGTCATAATGCATTTGAACAAGTCTACAAGCTTTGGTCAGACTTTTTGTGATGAGCTCCATTTTCCATTTCTCCATGATACCATAATGACACTATTGGCAAATCACACAGCTCTAGTTTCTGCTGGGCAGGGCTAACTTTTACAACCATTATGAGGAACAGTTCTAAAAACTTTCAAATTCATTTGCTGAAAATGACAGTTCCAGCTCTGAAGGTCTTGAACATGGAGACTATATTGCAGGTCCCATTTCCATGTTTATGGAATTACTACGCTATCTACATTTAACAGATGGTTACTCCTGTTGTTGTTAGATTAGATTAGATTACCTACAGTGTGGAAACAGGCCCTTTGGCCCAACAAGTCTACACCGACCCTCCGAAGCGCGACCCTCCGAAGCGCAACCCACCCCCCCACGTTCATACCGACTAATGCACCTAACACTACGGGCAATTTAGCATGGCCAATTCACCTAACCTGCACATCTTTGGACTGAGGGAGGAAACCGGAGCACCCGGAGGAAACTCCACACAGACAGTTGCTTGAGGCAGGAATTGAACCCGGGTCCCTGCTGTGAGGCAGCAGTGCTAACCACTGAGCCACTGTACCGCCCCATTCTCCTGTCTTAACCCATAGAAAATAGTGTAAGTCCATGCAAGGAGCTAGAGGCTGATTAAGGCTGTGCCAGCATGCTGTGACTACTGTAGCCATTGCCGTTAACCTCGATACTTGAGCTAATAGGATTTTAAAGCCATAAGGAAGGAATGGGATTTATAAACTCCCCCAGAGGCCTGATGGGAAGGATGGGTAGGGCTGAGAGTATGTTGCTGGAAAAACACAGCAGGTTAGGCAGCATCCAAGGAGCAGGAGAAACAATGTTTCAGGCCAGAGCCCTTCATCAGGAATGAGGTTGGGAGTCTCGGGGGTGGAGAGATAAATGGGAGGGGGAGTGGGGCTGGGAAGAAGGTAGCTGAGAGTGCAGTAGGTGGATGGAGGTCGGGGTAAGGGTGATAGGTAGGAGGGGAGGGTAGAGCAGATAAGTGGGAAGGAAAATTGACAGGTAGGACAGGTCATGAGGGCAGTGCTGAGCTGGAAGGTTGGGGTAAGGTGGGGGGACGGGGAATGAGAAATGAGGGGAAGGATGGTAACAGTGCCACCTCCCATCACTTGACGCGGGTAGCCTGCTGGAATCAGGATGTAGAGTCTGAGCTCTGTTTCCAACTGTTGACACTTTGGGGTACGGTTCAAACCCTGTGTTTCTGTCTCAAACCCTGAGGCCCCAACTTTATTTTGTAAGGTACTGGGAACTGGACACTGTGGCTACATCTAAAGAAAGGCAATAGGGGCTGGTGTTAGCCAGTCTGCCCCTCAAACTACTGCTGCCATTTAATAAGATCAAGACTGATTTGATTGTGGATTTAATGCCCCCTGTCCCCCCAGCCCTTAATTCCATTGTCAATCCAAAATCTGTCTACTTCAGCCTTGAATATATTCTTTTACACTGTGCTCTGAGAGAGAGAATTCCAAAGATTAACAACCCTCAGGGAGAAGAATTTTATCTTTATCTCTGTCTTAAATGGGAAGCCATTTATTTTTACATGTCGCTTCCAGGGGTGATCATTTTCCCACCATCTATCCTGCCAACTCTTATCAGAGTCTTACATTTCAACCAAATTGCTGCTCAATTTTCTAAACTTCAGTGCGTACAAACTTAACCTTTCCTCACAAGGCAACCTGTGCATCACAGAAATCAGGAAGAGAAAGTGAGGACTGCAGGTCCTGGAGATCAGAGTCAAGAGAGTGGTGCTGGAAAAACGCAACTGGTCAGGCAGCATCCAAGGAGCATCCTGACCTGCTGTGCCATCACAGAAATCAAGTGAACCTTCTGCAAGCTGTCTCCAAAGCACCTGCGTGCCCCCTATTATAAAGAGATTCAACTGCACACCTCAGTCTATGTGTGACCTCACCAATATCCTGCGACAGTGTCTAATTCTAGGTCACAACTCCATGCTTTAGATATGACCACTGCCATTTTGAAAGCTTCTACCAATCAAATGGCAGAGAGTGGGCTTGCCATGCAATTAGAGATGGTGCGGATGGAGTTTTCATGTCGAAGGGCAGAGGAGAGGAATGCCAGCATTCACTGAACAACAGCTCTCCAAGGCCAAAGTGGAAACTGCCCGCATGAACTGCAGGCAAGTTCATTTTGTTTGTTTTTAAATACCGCAGGTTACTGGCCGTGAGAGTCAAGAGTGTGGTGTTGGAAAAGCACAGCAGGTCAGGCAACATCCAAACAGCAGGAGAGTCGACATTTCGGGCAAAAGTCCTTCATCAAACCGTGAGAGTCAACCTCATTTAGGAGATGGGCTGGGGGTTACAACTCAGGCCAAGGCAGCCATTTTGGATGGTGGGCAGGACACTCATGTGACATATTGTACGATCTACATGCGGCTCTGAGGCAATCACATTGGCTAGCCTCCAGCTTCAGTCAGTGTAAGAACAGTGTGGAGCTCTCAATTACATTTATTAATGGCAATTAGATAACCGCCACTTTCAGAAATTCAGCACGATCACTTCTACCCCTTCGTCATCGCCTTTACAGCCGTACAAGTAAGGACTAGGCCACAAGGCTCTCCCTTTGCCATTCAATAAGGTCATGGCTGAGCTGATTGCAATCTCAAAACCACATTCACGCCTACCCCACCCTCGTAGATTTCCATTGCCTTACTCATCAGTTATCTACCTGCCTCTCGCTTCAAATGTTCAAAATCTCTGCTTTTGACGGAACCTCCAAAGACTCGCAACCTTCTATGAGAAAATATTTCTTCTTATTTCTATCCTAAGTAGGTGACCCCTTATTATTGAAAGGTTTCAGACTCTCCCACAAAAGAAAACTAGGTGCTAAGTGATCACAACCACCTGACGAAGGAGCAGCGCTCCGAAAGCTAGTGCTTCTAATTAAACCTGTTCGACTATAACCTGGTGTTGTGTGATTTTTAACTTTGTACACCCCAGTCCAACACCGGCATCTCCAAATCCTGGCTAAGTGATGGCAGTCCATTTCATTTGCCTAGTCATGTCAGGGAGAGGTCATCTGGAACCCTGCTTTGCCAATGGGGACCTGAAGGTGCATGCAGTCTCTGCCCTGACCTTTTAGTATTGGATGGAGATCTGGAGGAACAAGTAACATGCTGGAATCACTATGTTACTGCTTTGGCTTTCATGTCAGAGATTATTGCCTTCCAGTTTCTAATGCAGTGCATGAGAGACTTGGAAATTAATTAGCATTAAATAAATGTAGGGCAGTCTACATGTGTGCTGGCATTAATGTCACACTGTCTATAGAATGAATCCTGAAGCCTGTTGGGAGTAGCTGAATATCACTGGCCCTGTCCCCACATGTTGGCCATTTAATCAGGCATTTACAGTAATCACCTCATTTTGGAAAATTAAAGCCAACATAACTGTCTCATTAGCCATTTCTTTTAAAGCTGTAAGATGAAATCCATCAGGACTCAAGGACATGTCAGCTGACATGCCCATCAATTTGCTCACTACGACTTCTCTAGTGATTGCAATCTTCTCAGTTGCTCCCTCCCCATTATTTCCTGAAATATAAGTAGTCCTGAGATGTCTCTTGTATCATCAGCATTAAAGACTGATGGAAAATACTTGTTGAATTCATCTGTTGTCTCTTCACTTTCTCTCATCAATTCTCCAGTCTTGGTTTCTCTAGTTCCAGCACTCACTTTGTTAACTGTTTTTGTTTTCTTTAAATGTTTATCCTATCTAAAATTCTACTATCTGGTAATATATTTCTGGTTATGTCATACTTCACATTTTCCCTCCTTGTTAATCTTTTGGACATTCTTTGCATTTTTGAAATATTTTGTCCAATCTTCTGACCTGCCCCACGTTCTGCTTTTTCTTTAAGTCTGCTACTGTCTTTAACTTTCTCAGTTAACTACACAAGTCAGGTCCTCTGCCTGGAATTTTACTTCTTCATTGGAATGCATCTCTTCTGAAATATCTTCTTAAATGTCTGCCATCGCATCTTGATTGACCTATCCCCCAACCTAAGTTATTAGTTTACTTTAATTAGCTTTGCTTTTATACCCTTATAATTCTCCTTATTTTCTCTCCTTCAAATGGAAAGTAAAACTTGATCATATTATAATCACTGCTACCTATAGGCAATTTCCCCTTTAGGTCATGTATCAATTCTGTCTTGTTATGTAATACAACACCTAGTATAGCCTACTCCCTAGGAATGGAGGATTTGAATTATAAGAGAGGCTGGAATCTTTTTTAACTGGAGCATAAGAGGTTGGGAGGTGATCTTACAAAGATTTATAAAATAACAAGGGTAATAGATAAGGTGAATGACAGGTGTCTTTTCCCTAGGGTGGGGGATTTCAAGACTAGGGGGCAAAATTTTAACAGGAGAGGAGAAAGATTTAGAAAGAAAGTATCAGGCAACCTTTTTATACAGAACATGCTTTGTGTGCGCAATGAATTTCCTGAGAAGATGGTAGGATGGGTAGGGTTACAACATTTAAAAGACATTTTGATACCGACATGAATACGAAAGGTTTGGAGGGATATAGCCAAGCTCAGGCAGGTAGGACTAGCTTTGTTGGGATTATAGTTAGCATGGACTGGTTGGACCGAAGGGTCTGTTTCTGAGCTGTATGACTCTATGACTCCAGAACATGCTGTTCTCAGAAACTATCCTAGAAATATTCTATAAACTCCTTTTCCAGGCTACCTTTGCCTAACTTATTTGTCCACTCTGTACGTAGATTGAAATCCAAACTGAAGACCAGCATATCTTTCTGACAAGCTTCCATTATTTATTTTTCAATTGTACTCAGTCCTACAGTGTGACCACAATTGGAGTTTAATGTCAATATGATTCTATGGAACAGGTTGAACTGACCAGTTAGAGCATATGGTATAGTCAGAAATTAGAACATAAGAAATAGGAGTTGGAGTAGGAGTAAGCCATCTGGCTCTTCAGTAAGATCATGGCTGATATTTTCATGGCCTCAGCTCCACTTAATCGCCCTCTCACTGTAAACCTTAATTCCCTTACTATTCAAAACATTATCGATCTTAACATTAAAAACATTCACTGCAGGGAATTCCATAGATTCACAACCCTCTGGCTGAAGAAGTTCTTTCAATTCAATCCTAAATCTTCTGCCCTCTTGTCCTAGTTACGCCTGCCAGTGGAAACATCCTCTCTACTTCTATCCTACCTATTCCCTTCATAATTTTATACATATCTAGAAGAGTCCCCTTCATTCTTCTAAATTCCAATGAATGTAATCCCAATCTATTTAGTCTCTCCTCATAAGCCAACCCCCTCAACTCTGGAATCAACCTAGTGAACTTCCTCTACACCCTGGAGAAAGTGAGGACCTCGATGCTGGAGATCAGAGGTGAGAATGTGGTGCTGGAAAAGCACAGCAGCTCAGGCAACATATGAGGAGCTGGAAAATTGATGTTTCATGCAAGAGCCCTTCAACCGGGTTCCCTGGGAACCCAGAGACCCGGGTTCAATTCCCGCCTCAGGCTACCGACTGTGTGGAGTTTGCACATTCTCCCCGTGTCTGCGTGAGTTTCCTCCGGGTGCTCCGGTTTCCTCCCACAGTCCAAAGACATGCGGGTCAGGTGAATTGGCCATGCTAAATTGCCCCTAGTGTTAGGAAAGGGGTAAATGTAGGGGTATGGGTGGGTTGCGCTTTGGCGGGTCGGTATGGACTTGTTGGGCCGAAAGGCCTGTTTCCACACTGTAAGTAATCTAATGTAATCTAACCTAAAAAAAACCGGAAACATCTTTCCGGATGAAGGGCTCTTGCCCAAAAGATTGATTCTCCTGCTCCTCGGATGCTGCCTGACCTGCTATGCTTTGACGTGCTATGCTATGTAGGACTGAGTACAATTGAAAAATAAATAATGGAAGCTTGTCCAGCACCACACTGTTGCATCCTCTGCAGCCCCTCTAATGCTAGTACACCCTTTCTCAAGTAAGGGGATCAAAACTGCGCACAGTACTCCAGGTGTGGCCTCACCAGCACCCTGTACAGCTGCAACATAACTCCCTGCTTTTAAACTCAATCCTTTTAGCAATGAAGGACAAAATTCCATTTGCCTTCCTAATCACTTGTTGTACCTGCAGATCAACCTTCTGTGATTCGTGCACAAGGACACCCAGGTCCCTCTGCACAGCAACATTCTGCAATTTTTAACCATTCAAGTAGTGTTCCTTTTTACTGTTATTCCTACCAAAATGGATGACTTCACATTCATTAATATTTTAGTCCATCTCCCAGACCTTTGCCCACTCACTTAAACGATCTATGGGTGAGTGCCTCAGTTCATTTACGATTCAGAAGTGGTAAAAATATGAAGAGTTCCAAAGCTCAGTGTGCAACAGACAACAGATCCTCTCTTGAAGGAAGCAGCCATAACAGATAATAATTTATGAATCTAAAACATTTTTTATTTGACAGGCCTTAAGCTGCTGTCAGTAGCAGTCAGTTAAAAACATTCTAAAAAGTATGCTTTATGAGTTAATTCCTGGCAGGGGTTGCAGGTAGATTTCCACACAGAAGAAAATAAATGTCTAAGGCATTTTCATGTAGATTAAAAATTTATTGAGATAGAAAGCGCTGGCAGAGCTGAGTTACAGACAGGATTCGTATTAGGGTACAGTGTACACTGTAAGTCACTATTGCCCCACACTGAACTGGAAACAAGTCATAGAGATGTACAGCATGGAAACAGACCCTTCAAACCATCTGGTCCATGCTGACCAGATATCCCAACCTAATCTAGTTCCATTTTCCAGCACTTGGTCAATATCCCTCTCAACCCTTCCTATTCATGTACCGATCCAGATGCCTTTTAAATGTTGTAATTGTACCAGCCTGCACCCCTTCCTCTGGCAGCTCATTCCATACACGCACCACCCTCTGCATGAAAGGTTGCCCCTTAGGTCCTTTGCAAATTTTTCTCCTCTCACCCTGAACGTATGCCCTCTTATTCTGGACTCCCCCACCCCAGGGAAAAGGCCTTGTCTACTTGCTCTCTCCATGCCCCTCATGATTTTTTAAACTTCTCTAAGTTCACCCCTCAGCCTCTGACGCTCTGGTGAAAACAGTCCCAGCCTATTCTGCCTCTCCCTATAGCTCAAATCCTTCAATCCTGGCAACATCCTTGTAGATCTTTTCTGAACTCTTTCAAGTTTCACAACATCCTTCCAATAGGAATTGCACACAATATTCTAAAAATGGCCTAACCAATGTCCTGTACAGCTGTAAAATGATCTCCCTAACTCCTATACTCGGTGCTCTGTCCAGTAAAGGAAAGCATACCAAACGCCTTCTTCACTATCCTATCTAGCTGTGACTATACTTTCAAGGAACTATGAACTTGCAGTCAAAGGTCTCTTTGTTCAGCAACACTCCCTAGGACCTTACCATTAAGTGTATAATTCCTGCTAAGATTTGCCTTACAAACATACCACGCCTCATATTTATCTAAATTAAACTCCATCTGCCACTCCTCAGCCCATTGGCCCATCTGAGAAAGATCCCATTGTAATCTGAGGTAACCTTCATTGCTGTCTACTACGCCTCCAATTTTGGTGTCATCTGCAAACTTACTTACTATACCTCTTATGCTCACATCCAAATCATTTATATAAATAACAAAAAGCAGTGGACCCAGCATCAATCCTTGTGGCATTCCACTGGACACAGGCCTCCAGTCTGAAAAACAACTCTCCACCACCACTCTGTTTTCTACATTCAAGCCAATTCTGTATCCAAATGGCTAGTTCTCCCTGTATTCCATGAGATCTAACCTTACTAAGTAGCCTACATGAGTAACCTTGTAAAATGCCTTACTGAAGTCCATATAGATCACGTCCACCGCTCTGCCCTTATCAATCCTCATTGTTATTTCTTCAAAAAACTTAATCAAGTTTGTGAGACATGATTTCCATGCACAAAGCCATGTTGTCTATCCCTACACAGTCCTTGCTTTTACCAAATACATGTTAATTCCTGTTGCTCAGGATTCCCTCCAACAACTTGCTCACCACTAATGTCGGCCTCACCGGTGTATAGTTCCCTGGCTTGTCCTTACCACCTTTCTTAAATAGTGGCACTGCGTTAGCCAACCGCAGTCTTCTGGCACCTCACCTGTGACTATTGATGATACAAATATCTCAGCAAGGGGGCCTGCAATCACTTCCCTAGCTTCCCACAGAGTTTGAGGGTCCTGGGGATTTTTCCACTTTTATACATTTTAATATATCTTTTTGTCTTTCTCAACTTGATGCAAACTTGGTACTCAGTCCAATTCTTGAAGCAGGTGGCAGCCTCAGTAGAATACTTAAACTTGTTCATTTGTCCTTTTTAATATCACTGTGTGATACACACTCAGAAACCAAACCTTCCATGATCAGAAATCAGATAGTCTGGGCAAGATTTGTTGATAGACTGGAAAAGTTGGGATAGAGCAGAAATAGAATCAGGTGATTTGACCGAATTCTTATAGACATGAAGAGTTTGGATGGAGAAAGGAGAAACTGAAGAGACTGACTTAAGGTAATTAACCAAAGAACCAGGGGAAATTGGGAATTATTTGCGTCAAAGCAGGCATTACAATTCAGAGTACATTGCCTGCAATTTGGTAGAAAGAGATTCAGTAGTAAGTGATAACTTTTGTGATGGAATTTGAAGTACTTGAATAGTGAATAATTGCACGGTTATGGGAAAACATAAACCCATGAAATTAGGACCAATTAGAGAACCAACTTGGACTGATGGATTGATTGGCATCCTTCTATATGATGCCAGTTTCTGCTCATATGGTATTTGTGTATATGATAAACAAGCCTTGCAGCATCTGCGAAGAGGGAAATAGTTAACATTTCAGCTTGGTGTCGATTTTATTAGAACTGCAACTCTCTCACTCACATTATCAAAAAATGTATTGAAAGGACAGCTGTAATTTCATGCTGATTTCTTCAGCCCAGGCGCTAGAAATCTGCAAATATTGATCAATTTGCAAATTTTCCACGCAGCAGCTATTTACCTTTATTTGACCTTAAGCAACTTTAACTGAGAGGCTTAAAGTTGTCACTAAACATAGTTGTGGCTTGAAATAGAATTTTGCATATACAATCACAGGGCTGGGTTTTATTGGGTGCTGCACTCATCACAGCCCTGGTTAAAAAGTCAGTGGGGAGTGCACCTAATCTGATTGCTGGTCTGCAGCAATTTGATATTGGGAACAGCATTGATTGAAGTTGAGACTACCGTCCCTATCAAGTTGGCTCAGTGGTTAGCACTGCTGCCTCACAGCGCCAGGGATTAGTTTTCAATTCCACCCCCGGGCAACTGTCTCTGTGGAGTTTGCAAATTTTCCCCATGTCTGCGTGGGTTTCCTCAGTGTGCTCTAGTTTCCTCCTACAGTCCAAACATGTGCAGGTTAGTGGGTTGGCCATGCTAAAAAGTTGCTCATTGTGTCCAGGGATTTGCAGGCTAAGCGGGCACGCTATAGGAAATGCAGAGTTACTGGAGGTGGATCTGGGTGGGATGTTCTTTGGAGAGTCAGTGTGGACTTGATGGGCCAAGTGGCCTGCACTCATACTGTAGGGATTCAATGATCTTGGGAAGATAAGTAAAGTCATCATAGTCCCAGAGGAACACAGGGCTGTTCTCTCATTGGACAGAGATGACTGATGGTGAGTTTAATGTGAGGGTCACCATGCCTCAGGCCAGGGGAGAGGTCGGGAAGGCAGGATCTTCACAGTGATGTCAGCTGGTGTGGGAAATGAACCTGTGTTGTTGGCATAACTCTGCATTGCAAACCAACCGTCCAGCTAGAGGAACTAACTGACCCCAAGTCCCATTAGGGGAGCAGGTAACATAGTTTCTGGAAGAAGCACATAAATTGTGCACCTGCTGGGCTGCAAAGCAGGAACACAAGCTTGGTCACACACCAGCTATTTAGTAACATATAAGTAAGCAGATTGATACCACTTCCAAGTTAAAAGCAATTGTAAGTGAGGAAGTTGTCAACCCAGGATCAGGAAAGCCCTGGAATCAATCCCTGTTATGTGCTGTTCCTTAGCACAATGCATGTTCCTGAGTTGGAGAATGGAAGATCAGCAGCGACCCTGCTTCTGCAAGAGAAAGTATAGGTATTTAGACACTAGGTGATGGTTCATTAGGTTCAGCTGTTACTGTTAAGTTTGCCAAAAGTCGCAGATGTGTTTTCTTTGTGAAAGAGGATGATAGGTGAAGTAATCAGAGAAGGTTTTCTTTCTCTTCTGCACTGTGAAGTGTGCTGACAGAGTGGAGGGTGGAGTGTGCAGGGGTGGGGGTGGAGGGAAGAGTCACCTTTTTAAGATGATTAAGATGAAAGAGATTGTGAGACTTGTATTGATAGACAGTTCATTCTGTTAATCTCTCCAATAAAGCCTAGCTCAGGGAGACAACCCAACTGTTCAGCTCCCTCACCCAAAACACACATCACATTAAGATGTAGTTGGAATAACCACATGGGGAATTAGGTCACCAGCCCCTTTGTTTCCACTCACTCTTTCTTCCTTCTTAGTTATCTGGCAGTGTTCTATAAAGAGTTGTGGTTTTGTCTCTGAAAGCTGTCATTTGAATGGACAGCCCACATCACTGAGTCACTGCAAATGTGTCTTTCTCTGATAGTGTTGTAGATGTGAGCTGTGTTTGTGCCAAATGTTTTAATCTGCTTTACAATTCCAATCAAATAAAGTCATGTCAACATTTCTTTGGGGAAAACAAAAGGACTTGGGGGGAGAAGGGGTTTAACATTTTTAAAGTACCTATTTTCTTTCTTAATCCAATAAGAATACAGCAAGGACAAAGAGATCAGTGATGACACTGACCACAGATGTCCACACAACTGCATCTTTCGTGCTACTTGAGACAACGACTGATCTACACTGCAAGCTGATAATGCTTGGAAAGAAAATAGAATTGTTATGTTCATTCCCTAAAGCAACATGTGCTACTACAAACACTACATGCTTGAGTTAATCATTCAGAGGTCCAATGGGAACAGCTCAGTGGTAATCCTGCCTCCTTGTTTCCATGTGGGAAGCATCCTTGTTAAGCCAGGAACTCAGCAAGTATCAACACAAAGTATTTCCTTCTTTCCATTCTTCCTTTTCTTTCTTTCCTTTTCTTTCAATCTTTCCTTTCATTCATCCAATACAGTTGCAAAGTATAACAAAGTAATTAAACCGCAGAAACAGGTGACCTGGCCTGACTGGTCCCTGCTGGTGTTTATGTTTCATCTGAATCTCCATCTACTCTTCTTTATCTAACCCCATCACTATATCCTTTGCCTCCTTTCCATAGAATTAATGTACCGTTAAATACATCTATCACCATCCTGCCGCAATACAATTGACCAGAAATGAAACAAGATGCACCATGTGGCTCAACAGCAGGTCAGAGGCTAGGAATACTGTGGCAAGAAACTCACCCTCTGACTCCCCAAAATCTGCTCACTATGTACAAGGCACAGGTCAGGAGTGTGATGGAATACTTCCCACTTGTCTCCAACCACAATCAAGAAGCTTGACACTGTCCATGATGATGCAGTGCCCTTGATTGGCACCATATCCACAAACAGTCATTTTATCCACTACCGCTGCACAGGAGCAGCAATGTATAACATTTATAAGATGCTCTGTAGAAAGACTCCTTAAGCTGCACCTTCTAAACCCACATTATGATCAGAAGAATAAAAGTCACCACCCTGATTTAGCATTATATTGCCATTCCATTGGTGTTAGTAGGTCAAAATTCTTAAATTGCATCAACCAATCCCCCTCCCCCCACCTCGCCCCCCCTCCCCAGCTGTACCTACATCAAACGGACTGCAACAGTTCAAGAGAACAGCTCACCACCACCTTCTCATGGGCAGCTGGGCCAACCATGATGCCTAAACCCCATGAATGAATTAAAAAACATAAATTGTACTCCCCTCATCCACCCCTTGTATTAGCGCATATTTCAGTCAAACCAGAATGAAATGAAAGCAATCAGGTTTCAGATCAGTTCTCTATTTGCTTCAATGATGTCATAGCCTGAGGTGAAATGAAATGATCAATTGATAGGACTTCATTGAAACGTTACTCAAAGGAATTGCCTTCTTGTCCCAATTTATTCATTTTTATTAACATTAATAATAACAGGCATATCTCAGCTCTGCAGATACTTTCACTGAAACGGACTGTGTACCCCTTCCCAATGACAATGACATGTTTTTGTACATACCTGTTGTAAACAAAAACATAATTGCACTTGAAGAGTAAGATAGATTTGCTTGGAAGTAAAAAATAATAAAATGCACATAGGTCTTTCAACATATGACATAAGCTGTTTGTTTTATAGATTGAGGAAAGATTAACACATCAATGTCCTATCAATGAAAAGTTTAATTTTAGAACCAGGAGGTTCCATTCCTGTCTCCTGAGCTGTCGATCTGTAAAATACAATGACCTTCAGTTCCTTTTCACATGAATCAACTGCACTGTTCTGTTTGTTTACCCAATACCCAATTGCTACATGCCATAGTCACCGATAATTATGTGTGGGAATTAGAGACAGCAAGCTTGTGCGGACAGATTCACAGTCAAACTTGATTCTCACATCCACACTTTATGGCAGGACCTATTTGTGCATCGGGCTGAAATAGTTCATTTTCACCTCCCGAGGTGTTAGAGGTAACTGTCTTGTCCTTATTGTTGGTCCAGTTCAGAGTGGTTCACTTTACAGAGATGTGTGATACCTGAACATTTGGTGCAAACTTGGAGGAGGGCAATGGGTTGGTGTCTACCAAAATATGATGTGGCGAGACAGCAGTTGGTTTGCTCATAGTCTTCCCACTGCCATGCCACCTTGCCAATTAGCGGGATAGTTGGTAGTTGATATGCCTGCCTGGAACCCATTATGCCACAACGATCCAGTTAAAGGCTTCTTCCCACCACAGTTGGTATTGTACTAGTGACATTGGCTGTCCACATCACAGCCACCCACCCTTGAGGCAGCATCCTGTGAAACATGATGATTTGGAGTATGCGAGTAGGCAGTAAATCTGATAACACATCCTTGAGTGAGTTACAGGGACACATTCTAGGTGCAGGAAGAGATGTGTGGGCAGCAAGGAAGATTGAGGTGAAAATCAGTGGTGTGGAATGGAACCTGATCAATCTATGTTAATGATTTAGGTAAAGGGTTCATGAGTAAAGAGTCTAAGTTTGCTGATGATACAAAGTCATATGGGAATGTAGGCTGTGAGGAGAATACAAAGAAGCTGTACATTCATATATAAAGGTTAAGTAAATGGGCAACGAGGTGCCAGATGGAGTATAGTATGAAGAACTGTGGAGTTATTCATTTTGGTCCTAAGAATGGAAAAGCATGATTTTTTTTAAAGGTATGAAACCATCGCATCCACATGGGGTGGCTTGATGGCTCAATGGTTAGTACTGCTGCCTCACAGTGCCAGGGACTTGGGTTTGATTCCGGCCTTGGGTGACTGTCTGTGTGGAGTTTGCACAATGCACAATGGCATTAGTCCCCCCATCTTATTCCTGCATATGTCCTGATACTGCTGCAACAAACCATTCAACTGCATTTTTTGCTCCTGAGGCAGATAATCCACTAATCTATCCCACTCCTTAAAGGACTTCCTCAGTGTTTAACATATTTTGAGGCACATCAAGCTCCATGATATTTGGATTTGATTCTTCACTCTGCAGGGCATTAACTAACACCTGTTTTTCCAGTTCCTCTCTCAACTATGATAAGGTTTCAATATATTTACATGACATGCTCAATACATTTTTTTCCTATCTGGCATCAATACCAGATAGCTTACCTGACTTAACTTTGTCTTAATTTGATAGGGACCAATAAACCTGGCTCTGCAGGGATCTCCTACACTAACTAATATGTCATCCCCACAGGAAAATGTCGAATTTCAGAATTTTTATCTGCCACCCACTTCATTCTATGCTGTGTCCTCTTCACCTACCCAATTTAATCCCTCCCTCACCACCGAAAGATAATCCAAGTGTGAGATCTCCAACTTCGAATCTGTCAATTTCTCTTTAATTAATTTCAAATGCCCTCTTACTTCACGTCCAAATATTAACTCAAAAGGAATAAACTGAATAGATTCATTTGGGGCATCTCTAGCGGCAAGCAATACGAATGGGATACCTTTATTTCAATCATTTGGGTAATCCTCTGTGGGTTTACTCCAGGTGCTCTGGTTTCCTCCCACAATCCAAAGATGTGCAGGTCAGGTGAATTGGCCATGCTAAATTGCCCAGCGGTTAGGTGCATTAGTCAGAGGGAAATGGGTCTGGGTGGGTTACTCCTTGGAGGGTCGGTGTGGACTGGTTGGGCTGAAGGGCCTGTTTCCACACTGTAGGGAATCTAATCCTGAGTGTACATTTTTAAAATGATCTTCAGGGTCTGATGCCATCTTTCTAAAGCTCCCTGGGATTCATGATGATACACATTTGATTTAAAGTGGTATATAACTAAGCTATCCATGATCTCCTTAAACAGCCTAGCTATAAAATTAGACCCTTGGTCTGACTGAATCTCTCTGGATAGCCCATACTGCGTGAAGAAAGCTATTAATTCCTCTACCAGACTTCCTGCCATAATAATACTCCATAATAGAATTGCCTCCGAAAATCTGGTAGACACATCCATTAAGGTTAGCAAGTACTGGTTCCCAGTTCTAGTTCTCGGGAGAGGACCTACACAATCAGTCATAACCCAGGTGAACGGTTCTTCAAATGCAGGAATTGGCAACAAAGGGGCTGGTATTATTACTGCCTGTGGCTTACCTACTATTTAGCATGTATGACATGTCCGGCAAAATGTATCCACATCCTTGTGCATTCCAGGCCAATAGAAATGCTTTTGTAGCTTAAGCTGAGTCTTCCTTACCCCTAGGTGACTTCCTGTTGGTAATTCATGTACCACCCATAACACTTCCTGCTACCGGCAACACTTCTGTCCATTTCTCCTCTGCCCCAATTTATCATGGTCTCCATTTTCATCTTAAGATTCTGTCTTTAAGATAACAACCTTGGTAAATATTCTCTTATGCCTTTTCTGAGTATTTTATTGTCTCGTCTTTCTGTTGTAAGTCCATTAGTCTATCAGGACTAAACACTCCCGCCTGAACGTCTGCCTGGTCAAGTTTTTTTCTGCACCAATACATCAAGCAACGTGTCTGCTAACTAAACCTCAACTCCTTCATCTTTCTCATTAGTTTTTGCTTCGTGCTGTGGCTTATGATAGTGGGATCTTTTTACTACACTGTCTGGAAAAATTCCAGAGTGTTTTTCGTTTAACTCCTCAGTTCCTGGTCTTCCTATGGTTTCTCCATAACAGGAGTGTCACTCCCACCTTGGATCCTGCTAAATTGTTCCAGTAACAAACTGTATTTCTGGAACTGACACTCTATCAATCACTCCCACTGTAATGTCCCAGTCTTGAGTTGCCACTCCAACATGATCTTGCAGAGGGGAACATTAAATTTCTGTCCCTCTATCCCACAAATTACTACTGTCTTGGGTAACATGTCAGAAAGAGTGCATGTTCACTCATCTCTTACTATTAGAGAATGATTAGATCCTGTAACTCTCAAAATTATAACTTCTTTCCCTTCTTCCCCCGCTCTGAGTAAACTTTATCCACAGAGGTGAAGTCTTTATAGAGATCAGGAACTAACTCTAGACCCAGCCCCTGCTTAGGCTGTGCACCCTCCTGCAGCTCCTTGGTCTTCTTGGGGTTTCCTTTAGTACTTTCACTAATGCCACTGGCTTAGCCTCTTTTACCACATCTTTTCCCACAATGCCCTTTTTTAATGACCAGCACTGTGACTTTACGTGCCCCACTTTCTGAGAGTGAAAGCACCTTTTCCCAGTGCTGTTCTAAACCATTTTCTGTCTCCCACTCCATTACAGTGAAAACACCTGAGACCTTTCACCTTCCTTGGGTTTCTTTTGTAACCAGTGGCAAGCTATTACCAATGTGCTCTGCTCTTTGGTTTGTAATGTAGGATCTCCTCTTCTCCTGGTTTCTATCCCTCACTTAACTTTGCCTCATGCAGTATATTCATCTTCTATCCCTGCTGCTCTTCTCACTTCTTGAACTTTCTGTTCATCTACATGAATTCTTATCATCTCTGAAGTGAGCTTTTAATATCTTCCAGCAGAATAATCTCTCTTAGAGCCTCATAGGCCTTTTCTATTTTTAAGGCATGCACCCATCTATCAAAATTACTATGTTTAATTCTTTCACACTCAACATTAAGCCTGATGTGGTTCTTTCTTTATGTTTCTGAACTGCTGTCTATATGTTTCTAGTGCCAATTCATAAGCACTCAAAATAGCCTGATTAGAGGGATCCAAGGTGGTGGCATCCTGGTAGAATCACTTATGCTGGGCTCTGCGCTGCAACACTGAACCAATAGAGTCAGAACCCATCCAAAACACTTTATTGTGCATAAAAACACAGTAAATGAGCTGGAAACCTGAAAACTTTTACTTGCCTGTGTCTTTGCAGCTGGAGAATGCTGAAGGAAGGTAGAAGTTCACCCAGGGCCGGAACCACGGCCTAGCCCTCTGAAGCAGTGGGCTTGCTAACTCACCAGACACTGGTTCAGGAGCTGGCCAAATCTTGTGAGGTCCTGGAGAAGCAGATCCAAGAAAAAAATCAAGGAAAAGCTGGCTCCTGTATCTGCTATGCTTTAAGACCTGGGAAAAAGGACAGATGAGCTCGAGCGCTGGGCTGCAGGGGTAGAGGCAGAGACTGACTCCTCCAAGACCCAGATTGAAGCTCTGGTAACACAAGTCCGCAGTCTGTTGGTTCTGGTAGACAATTTTGAAAATAGGGGCAGAAGGAAGAACGTGGGCGTTATTGGCATACCAGCGGGAACGGAAGGTGAGTGGCTGGTTGAGTTCTTCACGAAGTGGTTCCTGGAGTTCCTTAGTTTAGCGGCTCAGAAGGGAAAGATAACAATTGAAAGAGTCCACTGGATCATGGCATGAAAACCAGGTGCGGATCAGTGCACATGCCATGTCCTGGTACGGTTCCATCATAATAAAGGCAAACAGAGTCACAGAGTCATAGAGATGTACAGCATGGAAACAGACCCTTTGATCCGACCCGTCCATGCTGACCAGATATCCCAACCCAATCTAGTCCCACCTGCCAGCACCCGGCCCATATCCCTCCAAACCCTTCCTATTCATATACACATCCAAATGCCTCTTAAATGTTGCAATTGTATCAGCCTCCACCACATCCTCTGGCAGCTCATTCCATCCAGGTACCACCCTCTGCATGAAAAAGTTGCCCCTTAGGTCTCTTTTTTATCTTTCCCTTCTCACCCTAAACCTATGCCCTCTAGTTCTGGACTCCCCGACCCTAGGGAAAAGACTTGCCTATTTATCCTATCCATGCCCCTCATAATTTTGTAAACCTCTATAAGGTCACCCCTCAGCCTCCGACGCTCCAGGGAAAACAGTCCAAGCCGGTTCAGCCTCTCCCTATAGCTCAGATCCTCCAACCCTGGCAACATCCTTGTAAATCTTTTCTGAACCCTTTCAATTTTCAACAACATCTTTCCGATAGGAAGGAGACCAGAATTGCATGCAATATTCCAACAGTGGCCTAACCAATGTCCTGTACAGCCGCAACATGACCTCTCAACCCCTGTACTCAATACTCTGACCAATGAAGGAAAGCATACCGAATGCCGCCTTTACTATCCTATTTGTCTGTGACTCTATTTTCAAGGAGTTATGAACCTGCACTCTCTTTTTTCAGCAACACTCCCTAGGATCTTACCATTAAGTGTATAAGTCCTGCTAAGATTTGCTTTCCCAAAATGCAGCACCTCGCATTTATTTGAATTAAACTCCATCTGCCACTTCTCAGCCCATTGGCCCATCTGGTCCAGATCCTGTTGTAATCTGAGGTAATCCTCTTCGCTGTCCATTACACCTCCAACTTTGGTGTCATCTGGAAACTTACTAACTGTGCCTTTTTGCTTGCACCCAAATCATTTATGTAAATGACAATAAGTAGAGGACCCAGCACTGATCCTTGTGACATTCCACTGGTCGCAGGCCTCTAGTCTGAAAAACAACCCTCCACCACCACCCTCTGTCTTCTATCTTTGAGCCATTTCTGTATCCAAATGGCTAGTTCTCCCTGTATTCCATGAGATCTAACTTTGCTAATCAGTCTCCCATGAGGAACTTTGTTGAACGCCTTACCAAAGTCCATATAGATCACATCTACTGCTCTGCCCTCATCAATCTTTTTTGTTACTTCCTCAAAAACCTCAATCAAGTTTGTGAGACATGATTTCCCATGCACAAAGCCATGTTGACTATTCCAAATCAGTCCTTGCTTTTCCAAATACATGTACATCCTGTCCCTCAAGATTCCCTCCAACAACTTGCCCACCACCAAGGTCAGGCTCACTGGTCTATAGTTCCCTCTTGCTTGTCTCTACCACCCTTCTTAAACAGTGGCAGCACGTTTGCTAACCTCCAGTCTTCTGGCACCTCACCTGTGAATATTGATGATACAAATATCTCAGCAAGAGGCCCAGCAATCACTTCTCTAGCTTCCCACAGAGTTCTCAGGTACACCTGATCAGGTCCTGGGGATTTATCCACTTTTAACCATTTCAAGACATCCAGCACTTCCTCCTCTGTAACCTGGACATTTTGCAAGATGCCACCATCTATTTAACTACAGTCTATATCTTCCATAGCCTTTTCCACAGTAAATGCTGATGCAAAATATTCATTTAGTATTCCCCCATTTTCTGTGGCATCACACAAAGGCCGCCTTGCTGATCTTTGGGGGGCCCTATTCTCTCCCTAGTTACCCTTTTGTCCTTAATATATTTGTAAAAACCCTTTGGATTCTCCTTAATTCCAGAAGGTCATGGAAGCCTCTATCATCCAGGGGAGGAATCCAAAGGTGTTGGTTTGTGATGGCTCCAGGGTCATGTTTTTTCAAGACTTCTCGGTGGCAGTGGTCTGACAAAGGAAGTCCTATCATGGCATCAAGAGGAGATTGAGAGAACTTGGTATCCAGTATTCTCTAAGATATCCAGCGCTGCTTCAGATCAGTCATAATGGATCCATACATTTGTTCGATCCATCAGAGAAAGTGAAGAACTTTGTGAACACTCTGATTTAAGTCAAACAGCCGAATAGGTGTAAGGGACAGAGATTTTGGGGTTTGCTTTTCGTTAAAAAGGACTTGGTGGGGTCTCCTTTCTGGTAATAAGTTGTGTGAAATGTTATCCGCGATGAATAGAGTATTTATTTCAAATTTCTAAGTTATGTTAAGGGATGGGTGACATATTTATATTTTGTTTACTTGTCTAAAGTACTAATCTTGCTCTTTGGTGTTGGTGTATGTGGCATGACTCTAGCTGGTACAAGTTGAGAGGGCAGTTGAGATGGTTTGTACGGTTGTAGAATGTGTATGTACCTCCTTTGAATGGGAGATAAATTCCTCCAAATAGTGCCTTGGCATTTTTTTGTTTTTCTGTCTTTGCTATATATAGCTTTTATAAGTTTTGTAGATTTGTTGGATGTAGTTATTTTAGTCTGTGCAGTTTGGGTTTTGTGGATTATTTTGTATTAAAGCTCAGTGATCTGTAGCTTGGGTTCCTCCTCTCTGGAGTCTAGATGGTGCCGTGGAAGGGTATGGCTAAGGATGTGTTTGAGTGGTGCACTTGGAATATTAAGGGGAATCACTCACTTGTCAAGAGAAAGAAGGTACTTTCCAGCCTTAAAAAGGAGAGGGTGAATGTTGCCTTATTATAAGAAACACACTTGGATGATACAGAGCATTTGAAGCTGCAACAAAATGGATATGACTGGGTTTACTTTCCATATTTCAATATGGAGAGTAGAGGGGTGGCCATCTTAGTTAGAAAGTATCTCACTTTTAAGTTATTAGAGTGCATTAAAGACACTCACAGGAGATTTGTAATCCTTAAACCTTTGATACATGGCGAAGAATACGTGATTTTAAATGTTTACTGTCCCCTGGTCCATCCCCTTAAATTCTTGACAGATGCAATTTCTAAACTGGTTAACCTTGCATCTTAACATATCATCATAGGAGGGGATTTCCATTGTCGCATAGACCCTACAGTAGACAAATTGCCCAAAGGTCCACCCTTATCTTCTTTGCGATCTAAACTATTAAGGGATCTGTGAGGTGAATTGGGGTTGGTCAATGTTTGGAGGAACCTTCATCCTACTGGCAGGGGCTTCACATTTTTTTCAAGCCCACATAAATGCCATACCAGGATTGATCTTTTTCTGATCCCCGCAGCACATCTGGGCTCGTTGGCATCATGTACAATTGGCAATATCACTATTTCCGATCACGCTCCAGTGTATTTAATGGTTAAGAGGAAAGATACTGTGGTAAGCTCGAGGCACTGATGACTGGACCCTTTCATCCTTAAGGAAAGCAAGTTTATTGAAGTCTTTTCTACTGAGTTCAGGACTTTCTTAGATGTTAATTCAGGCTCGGTCAATAGCCCATCCATTTTTTGGGAAACAGCTAAAGCCTATGCTAGGGGTTTGGTTATTTCCTATTCAGCCAGTAAGAAGCGACAGATGGATGAGCAGCAACGCTTGCTTGAGATGCATCTGAAAGTAGTTGAAAAGGCATTCTTCGACAGGCCCTTGCTGGTAAAACTGCAGAAGATCAAGGTGCTCCAGTCCACGCTGAACTCCATGCTCACATGGACAGCCAAGAAGGAGCTTTCATTTGCAAGTCAAAGGCTGTTTGAGCATGCAGGTAAGCTGGAGACTGGTACCTAGTACACCTTGCTAGGAAAGGGAGTGCCCCAAAGCCATTACCTCAATCAGAGAGGAGACTGGAAATGTGACCTACGATTCTAAAAGGATTAACGCAGCATTCCTGAAATTTTACTCTGAATTATACCAACCTGAAAGCTGTGAGAGTGGGCAGGTTAGGATTGAGTCCTTTTTTAAGAATTTGATCCTTCCAGGAGTGACCCCTGAACAAGAGTCTCTCCTCATTGCTCCATTGTCAGAGCAAGATGTGCAGGAGATTGTGAGGCAGTTCCAGAATGGGAAGGTGCCAGGTCCTGACGGCTCCCCAGTGAGTTCTATAAGGAATTTGTAAGTATATTGTCAGGGCCAATGCTTGGTATGTTTAATGACTCACATAATCGGGGCCTCCTCCCACCATCTCTAAGAGAGGTGACCATCTCTCTCATTCTTAAAAAAGGGAACGCCCTGGAGGACTGTGCTTCCCATAGACCCATCTCCCTCCTCCAAAATTCTATCCAAGACTCTGGCATTAAGGCCAGAAACTGTACAGTCCTCCATCATTAAGGAGAACCAGATGGGGTTCATAAAAGGTCGCAGATCGATGGTTAATGTCAGGAGATAATATAGTCCGTGTATGTCAACAGCAATCAGTCCAGGGATTGGTGATCTTCTTCAATGCAGAAAAGGCATTTGACAGGGTCGAGTGGCCATATCATTTTCAGACCTTGAAGTGATTTTGCCTGGGAAAGACATTCATCAGGTGGGTGGAAGTTTTGTATTATGATCCACTTGCCACTGTCCTCACCGATGGCACATGGTCAAGCAATTTTAATATTATATCGACAGGGCTGCCCCTTGTCATCATTGTTTTTCACGTTGGTGATTGAACCGCTGGCAGAGGCAATATGCAGGGATCCCCATATAACTGATCCAGAAGTGGGGACAAAGTCACATAAGATTGCACTGTATGTGGATGATGTTCTTATCTTATCAAACCCAACAGTCTCAGTGCCACACCTGAGACAATGCAACAATCTATTCGGTGGCTTCTCGGGTTATAAGATCAATTTTGCAAAGTCAGAGGCCATGCTCATGGTGGTCTCCTGAGAGTGCCTGATCCTGAGGGCGGATCTCGGTCCCACTTTCGATGGTCGCAGAAGGGCTTCCTCTACTTAGGCATATTTATTACTCCATTTTTGATTGGCTATCTAAAGCCAATTTTGCCCATTTATTCGACAAAATCAATTAGGCACTTCATAGATGGGAGGCGCTGCTGATCTCTTGGTTAGGTCAGATAGCCCTCATTAAAATGAACATTCTGCCACGTCTGTTGTATCCTATCCTAGTGGGCGGCACGGTGGCACAGTGGTTAGCACTGCTGCCTCACAGCGCCTGAGACCCGGGTTCAATTCTCGACTCAGGCGACTGGCTGTGTGGAGTTTGCACGTTCTCCCCGTGTCAGCGTGGGTTTTCTCCGGGTGCTCCGGTTTCCTCCCACAGTCCAAAGATGTGCGGGTCAGGTGAATTGGCCATGTTAAATTGCCCATAGTGTTAGGTAAGGGGTAAATGTAGGGGTATGGGTGGGTTTCGCTTCGGCGGGTCGGTGTGGACTTGTTGGGCCGAAGGGCCTGTTTCCACACTGTAAATCTAATCTAATCTATGTGAATGTTTCCTCTGCTTTTTACTAAGCCAATATTTAGAAGACTGAATGGCTGGTTCAGTTCTTTTATCTGCTATCGCAAGCAGCCCCTGATTAAATTGACTAAATTGCAGTTACCTTACAGACTGGGAGGCGTGAGCCTCTCAGATATCAAAAACTTTCAGTTAAGCTCGTTGCTGTCTCACGTGAATGATTGGACCTGGGGGGGACCCTCACTCACTTTGGTTGGGCATTGAAGCATCTCAGGCAAGATGCCCTCTTATTAGCCTGCTGTTCTTAGACAAAATGAGAACAGTTGAGGAATATTGCTATCACCCAATAGTCATCAATACTGTCAAGGAGTGAAGGGCAATGCGTCAGGGTGAGGGCAATATTGCCAAAACCTCATTTTTGACACCCATAGTTAATGTGCTGGACTTTTAGCCAGGGATGATGGACTCTGGGTTGAAACTATGGGCAGCTAGGGGGGTGTCTTGCCTGGGTGATTTATTCGCAGGGGACATACTGATGTCTTTTGACCAGTTGGCTCGGAAATATGAATTGCCCAGCAGAGACCTCTTTCATTTCTTCCGCATTAGAAACTTGATACAGAAAGAGACCACACTTCTAAGTCATCCTGATATGTTCAACATGGAGAAGAGGGTGTTGAGTGCTGAGGGTATATTATCTGTTAGCAACACTTATCATCTTTTGGGAGTGGGTCCCTTGAATGAGACTGAATGGCTCTGTAAGATATGGAAGAGGGAGTTGGATGTTGAGATCTCTTCTGAAATATGGGAGGATATCTGGGAAAATGCAAGAAGCATCTCAATTTGCAACAGGACCCACACTTCACAATGGAAGATTCTCCACAGGTTCCATCTGGCCCTAGACTGCCTCACTAAATTTAAAGTGGGAATACCTCCAATTGTCCTAAATGTAAAATGAGCATGGGCACGCTTACTCATTGTCTTTGGTCCTGCTCCAGACTGGAGCGCTGTTGTCGGCAAAATAGGGAAGGCCTTGGGGACAGAGGTGGAGATGGACCCAGTATCTTTTCTTCTTGGCTTTATTAATTCTCCTTCATTAGATACACACAAAATAAGGCTTTTCAGTGTACTCACTTTTTGTGCCAGAAAGAACATCCTAATAGGGTGGGTGTCGGAAAATCCCCCCGGGGCTGGCGGGTTGGCAAGAGCTAGTTATGGAGCACATCCCTTTGGACTTTATGATGAGTATGGTGCACCATAAAACTGAGAATTTCTATAAGATATGGCAGCCTTTTTTGGACTACCTGGGTACAGATTTGTCTGCCATACTAATTAGAGCCCTTTATATAGCCATGGCAATTCTAAGTAATGGGTTTGATATCCAGAGGGGAGGAACTACAAACATATGAATATGCATAAACTTGTGCACGCGATGATCGAGGACTATTGTTTTGTTTTGCTGAGTGGCGTTACGATTGTTATCATTATTATTATTGCTAAGACTTTCCTTTTTTAGCTTAGTAATTAGTTAGTGTTTATTTGTGTGATTAGCAGTTTTGTTTTTCAATATTCGTTTGAATTGTTTGGTTTTATTGTAATATTAAAAAAATTGCTGCTTCTTTTTAATAAAAATATATTTTTTTAAAAAGCCTGTTTGACACCTTCATAACCTCTTGACCCCTCATCTGACAGCGCTGCAAATGCCTCACTAGCTCTGCCCACCAGCTTAGGCTGCATTAGTATTATCCAGAAATTCTCTGACCACTCCATCTGCCTAGCCAATTTTTCAACTGAAATTAAAAAGGCTTCAACATCTTTCTTATCAAAATGTGGCAGTGTTGTAACGTATTTGTACCTTCTGTCTTTATCTCCGTCCTGTTAATTTGACTTTCCTGACTAAGTCGCAACTTTTGAAGCTCAAATTCTCTCTTCTTTTCTCTTTCTCTCACCCTTTCTTCTCTCTGTCTTTGCTCAGCTAAGAACATTTTCTCTCTTTCTTTTTCCTCTTTTTTCTTCTCTCTCTCTTTCTCTTTCTTTATCTTCTAACTGCATTTTCCTCAATTGTAATTTAAGTTTTTCTAACTCCACTGCGCTTGTCTGTTTCTCTGACACACCTAAGTGCTTGACTAACTCCCTTACAATTTCAGCTTTCCTTTTGTCCCGGTTAGACCCAATTCTAACCTATTTGCTAATTCTAAAAGTATGTCTTCTTCTGTCTTTCTAAAGTTTCTTAGCAAATTTGAAAATAGTCTTCAAACCCCAGAACCTCTTTACCAATCTTAAGAGCCATTTTTCTCACTTGTAACCAGCCAGTAGTAAGCAAAGTTAAACAAATTGTCTCACCTACGTTTTATTTAAAGATCGAGGACACTAATCGTCAAGTGTTTAAATCTTGTACCCCAAATCTATTCAAATCTGTCCAAATCTCAGACTGGATCTGTCTAAACCTGTGCAAATCCCATACCCGAGCCCACAAACTGTTACGACACAGTGATGAACCCTTCTGCTAATTAAACCAAACAGGAAGAAAAGCTCAGAGAAAGTGAGGACTGCAGATGCTGGAGATCACAGTCAACGGTGTGGTGCTGGAAAAGCACAGCCAGTCAGGCAGCATCCAAGGAGCAGGAGAATCAACAGTTCAAGAATATGCCCTTCAGGAATGAGCTGATGAAGGGCTTATGCTTGAAATATCGTTTTTCTGATGCTGCCTGACCTGCTGTGCTTTTCTAGCATCACATTCTTAGAGACAGAAAACCGCACCTTGCCCCGTAATCTGTTAAAGTATGATTGACAGAAGGCTCCAAAATTCCACTATTTAAAGAAAAAATATCAATTTATTCTTTAACTTTAAAAATGAACATTAAACATTAACTATTTACTACTCTAGGCCTCCGTCTCTTAAATGTTTGTTATCTAAAGCCCACCCTATTACATTATACTGTTCCGATAAAACAAATCCGTATTATAATTACATCAACTTAATTTCAAAACCACACAGCATCTGTCATCATTGGTGCCTGTCTTCCTCTTCGTCGTCAGTCTTTTGCTGCAATAATGTTTCATATGAAAGTGTTTTGATTGAAAGTGTTTTGCTGACAGTTACTCTGGCAATGGCAATTAGTCTCTCTGTCTAACTGTCAAAATGCCTGTTTCTTTATACCCCCAGCATCAGATCATGTTATTGGTTCGATGTTGGCAAACAGTAATTCAAAATTGATTGGGTTTTAGTATCCTGGGGCATAATTTAAACTGATTGTTCAATTTGAATTGTTGTAAAAATAGCAACCAAAACTCCGCTATTTGTTTCACAGCCAAATTTCCATTACCCTCAGAGACTGCTAGTCAGTCACATGACAGGTGCCTATAAGCTCTCAGTGCAAAACAGCTTTCACTCTCGCTTAAAGGTACAGTATGTTCCTTCACCATTATAACAGATTGAAGGGTCTGTTTCCATGCTGTAAACTCTGTGATGCTATGATAAGGAGGAAATCATTTAGGATTGAGATGGGGAGCAATTTCTTCACTCAAAGATTTGTGGATCTTTGGAATTATTTACCCCAGAGAGTGGTGGGGTTTGTATCACTGAATTGTTGTCATAGTGACAGGTCAGAACCCCAAACTACAACAGCCATTTTTAGCCCTTAATTCCCAAATGTGTTTTTTTTAAATGTGCCATGAAAACAAAATAACTGCAGGAGTAAATTCCGTGGATGGTTGGCAAAATTTTTATGTGTGACCAATGAGGTGCAATACACAAGGACATGTGTTTACAAAGAACAGTTTCAGCTCTAATGCAGTATGCTACTTGGACTGAACTCTCTCTTCCATCTTCCAGCCTGGAACTGAACATTAGTGTGCAGCAAAGGTCATTATTGAAGAACTATCCCCTAGTCACCCTGCAATACAGGTAAAAATATCTTTCATTCTGAGTGCTAGGAGTCAGGTAGCTGAAACAGGACAACAAAAAGGACTCACTATAATCCTGAGTATGGAATTTAATCGCAGTTCAAAGAAATCAAAACCCACAGAATCAACAAAACTATGGATTGTGAAACTGATTGTTCAACCACCCTAATCAACACTATTCATAACCTTTACTGCAATTGCGACAGCAATTAATAATTCACTTTAATTTTGAATAATGTGTGTTGGATTATTAATTCTTCTACCCCACTTGATAATTAAGAAACTCAGTCTTGGTTAACTCAACAAAACCTGGTTAATTTGATTCTTTTAAAAACACAAGTTCACTTTTGTCTGGGAGACAGCTATCCAGAAGGAAAAGGATCTGTTATTAAATTAACCTTTTTTGTGACCAGCTAAGGGCGCAGGGGAATAAAGAGGAGGAACCAGTTCATCTGTCTTCACCCAGGAGCTTAAACGTTTGGGGTATCCTGCTTTGGATTGTGAGAAATTGGGAAGTTTTGCCTGGGGTCTGATGGTAACAAAACCTAAGGCTGAGATCGATAAGTTAATTGTCTTTCAAATTCAGCGATATAGGGATCAGTTCCCATTCAAACCCACTGCAATGAAAGTGAGGAAGGTGAGGAGCTGTCCTGAATCTTTTCAAAATGTGCTTTAAATCATGAATGTAAGTAGGTTTTATTTTTAAAAAAGAGTGGATTATTTGTATCCAGGGCAAAACAAAAACAGAGGTATATGGCTACTTTAAGCTGAATGCTACTTTGTAGAAAAGTGGAAGAATTAGAATACAGCTGACAGGCGTAGGACTAGGAATATTACCGACCTTGGAATTATCGCAACAAACTGCAGCTTTTGTTGATCTGTCCCCTGTGGGGAATACCAGAATGAATGGATAGAACACCTCCCATGACCCTGTTGAATAGCTGGTGACAGTATTGAATTTCATCTGCAGAAAGGGATGTTATGCATAAACATTTAAAAAAATTCCACCCCTTCCCTCCTGTCAGTCAGGTGACAGGAGGCTTTGGTGAAAAAGGAGGAAAGGTTGTCATTGCCAGAAATACAGTGGCTGCAGTGACCTATGGCCGGGAAAAGGTGATAAATACCAGTGCTGGATTGATGTTCTATTGTGTTGTAGGATATAGGTTCAGCCAGAAGGGTAGATTCCAAAGCAACAGCATGCAAACAACGCACTTGGGAATTTTTTTTAAAATTGCAGCTCTGACTTTTGATTCCTGTATGTAGGCATTCTCAAATTTTAGGGGAAGACCAACTGGGGGTCAGCAATGTGGAAGCAAAATCACAGCCAAAGACTTTATTTAAATTAAGACATAGTCATTGAAAGTAGTGGATCACGCATTCTGGGATACATGCAATGGAAGTGAAATGCTTACAGTTTACATTGTGCTTACTTATACATTTCAAAGCTGTGTCTATTGTCAATGCCATTGCTAGGTAGGGCTGTGATTATGTGTGCAAGGAATCCCAGCTTTGCAGTCAAACTCCTGAGCATTGGCTAATTAAAATTAATGGCCATTACAGTTTGGCAGAATTAACTCATTAGTGCATGGTTTGATTAAACTTGCAGCATTGTAAGTATCCCATGTCAGAGCATCCCAGAATTGAATGAGAAAACCAACGCACTTGGAAAGAACTTAAAGTGGTCAGCCATGCGGCAAGGAAAGTGGTGAGGAGGAGATATTAGCGTCCAGTAGCACAGCCTAGGGGATGTAGAAGATACAATGTCATCATCATCTGCACACACACAGGCAGTTGGTGGCCATCTTTGCCAGCCATTGTGGTATTGGCAACATGCACTCCAATATTTCAGTCAAAGAAGTGGTGCTGAAATTAGCCTGTTCAAACAGAAAGGGAGAAAAGATCCTGCATAATGTAAATGTGAGTATATTTTCCCATTGCTTGATTGAATTATTTGATGAAGAAATAAAGAAAGTTGATGAAGATGGTTTTTTTTATGTACATTCTTGGATTTAATGCATTAAATGTACCAGATGGAATTAAAAGGACAGTGATCATGTGTATATAAAATTGACAAAGATACATAAAACAGAGAGTAGGGTTGAGTGGTTACTTTTTAGACTGGACTGAAATTCACGGTGTCCCATGAGTTTATGTGAATGAGTAGGTATACAGGGCAAAGCTTCGCTATTTGTGAAAGACACAAAACTAAATAATAAACATAATGAGGGAACTCACAGACATCAGAAGAACATGAACTGAAGAAAGAGAAGTGAAGTATCAGATGTAAGATCCTTTTTGGAAGAAGTGGATTTATATAGCACCTTTCAGGATTACAGAACATTCCAAAGTACTTTAAAACCTGTGAAGTGATTTGGAAATGTAGTCACTATTGTACTATGGGAATTGGGGCAAACAAATGCATGCACAATCCACGTAGGCATTAATTGGATAAGAACCAGTAAAATGACCAAGCCCTGGGTGAGATTTCCTATATTAATTCAGGTTCCAGACCAGAATACTGCAAACAGCTAGGCTCACAGGCAAGAATGGATGAACTGGCTGCCTTTCGCTATTCATCCACCCACTTAGTTTATTGTACTAAGTTTAAATTAAAAAGGTCCTTTCCCTTGTGAATACTGTTCTCAAATGCAAAATTAACTTGTGCTTTAAAAATAATTTTTGCAGGATTTGTTGAGTTAACAAAAAAAATAAAATAGTACCCAACACACATACACACAGTTTAGAAAGAAATGTTGAGTCCCGAAAGAAAAAAATTTTTAAAAAGTACTAATCAGTGTCTGAATTAGAGTCATAGAGTCATAGAGATGTACAGCATGGAAACAGACCCTTCGGTCCAACCCGTCCATGCCGACCAGAGATCCCAACCCAATCTAGTCCCACCTGCCAGCATCCGGCCCATATCCCTCCAAACCCTTCCTATTCATATACCCATCCAAATGCCTCTTAAATGTTGCAATTGTACCAGCCTCCACCACATCCTCTGGCAGCTCATTCCATATACGCACCACTCTCTGCATGAAAAAGTTGCCCCTTAGGTCCCTTTTATATCTTTCCCCCTCACTCTAAACCTATGCCCTCTAGTTCTGGACTCCCAGACCCTAGGGAAAAGACTTTGTTTCCATGCTGTACATCTCTATGACTCTATGATGCTAAGTTATCTTAAGACCTAATGATCTATCTCTTTGATGCTACCAGTTAAAAATCACACAACATCAGGTTATAGTCCAACAGGTTTATTTGGAAGCACTAGCTTTCGGAGCGCTGCTGTTTTGTGACTATAATCTGGTGTTGTGTGATTTTTAACTTTGTACACCCCAATCCAACACCGGCATCTCCAAATCATGTTCAAACACAGCTTCTTAAAACGCTGTCAGCATTTTATGTGGAGCTGCCTGTACAACAGTGGAAGCTTTGCCATTGGTCATTACATGTTCTGCCAACTGGAGTTGGACACTAGTTGCACACTTCATAGGGTGATCTCCAAGTTATTCACAAAGCCCTGCAGCAAATTCTGCTGAAATCTTCTGTGTTTCTTTACATTGACCTCGGTCTTTCTAGCGGGCTTTTACAATGTGCCAAGAGTTTCATTGTTTTCAGCTTTCAGCCTTCTCTGTAGTCTGGCCCATTGAGGTGCTGATACAAGGTTGTGCAGGAGAACCCATACACAAGCTTTTCAAAGAAAAATAAGTTTACAGCAAAAGTATGCTGGGGAAATAAGAGGTACACGCTTATAACATGCAGCTATTAAAGCAGAATGGATTGTAGGGCATGGAGGAATGGAACGTGGAAAGAATTAGGTATAAGGATACCATTATCTTAAACAGCTTTGGCACTCAGTATTTGCTATTCTAACACTGATCAGCACCATGTCTCCCAAAGGGATGCAGTATGTCCAAAGAAGAATTCTGTTTGATTCAAAGTATCAGCTCTGTTTCTCTCTCTGTAAATGCTGCCAGAACTGCTAAGTTTCCACAGCACTTTCTGTTTTTTTATTATTGAAGACACACAAGCTAGCCTGTTTCCTTCCAATTAGCTCCTGTTTCCTTGCCTTGCACGCTAGCCTGTCCTTCAAGGCAGAGGCAAGTGCGTCAGCGAAAATAGTGCCATCTATTTGGATAATGTGTCAGTCATGGCTAAATGATTGGCAGTGCATGCAAGCTGTGAGACACGGGTATGTGGCTTTCAGCAATAGCTCAGTCTGTAAGGTTGAAGTGAAACTACAAATGTTAGGAGTCCTACTAGAGACGGTTTGCAGGTGAGTGAGAGAAGTCTAGTCATTTTTGCAGTTGCTGTTGCCTGCATGCAACCAATTTGCTAACAACATGTGAACAACAGGCGTGAATTATGATTCCCACATCTGTTTTCGAGGGTTATCAGTTTAGAATACGGAAGCAAGGGAGCACTGCTAAACATTTATAAGTCACTGATTTAAACCCCACCTGGAGTATTGTGTCATCACATCGAGATCTGTTGTTATTCCCTGTGTCAGCTGAGTTACACAGGAATCAAACTGAGAAATGAAGCAAATAATTCAAAACTCAATTAATATTGCTTTTCATGTGGAATGATGATGGCCACTGAGATGGGCCAAGCACCCTGCTTTTGGGGATAGTACCAATGAAGACAATGAATCTCGCAGTGGAGGTCAGGTACCTGAGTTCTGAGGAGCGATTAAAGAAACTGTGGGAGAGAGACTGATTGGGAAGAAGCTTTGCCACAGTTGTCCTTGGGATGACAATAGATTAAATCTCAGTAAATCATTTAACATCACTGATTTGTAACCGAGGGGCATGCTCTCAACCTCGAAAGATTAGCTTAGATTGAACTGCACCGCACAGAAAGGATGTATGGATCAGATTGCAATTATCAGGTAGCGTTTTGTTTTGGTGAAAGAAAGGATTGAGAGGTGTGAGAAATGGAATATTGAGTTACAATAATTTGAACTGTGACACTGGGAACATAAAACACAGACATACATAGAACTGCAGTTATTGCTGAATTAGGCAAAGGTATCATCTCGTGAACAGCAGCTCAGAGCTGACTTTAAAGACAACAGCCGCAAGAACCCCTTGAGGATGCAGAAACTGCAACGTGGCCTTTCTCATTAGATCATCCCCCAAGTGCCTTTGTTGGTGTTTTTCAATTGTTGGAATCAGGTGTTGGAAACTCTCTGTCCAGTTGATATATACGTTGACCCAATGCATGGCGGCAGGTTCCTCCCGTGTGTTTTTATGCGCTAGGAAAATTTCCCATGTGTGGAATTGCAATCCACCCAGTTGCCGTGCCAATGCTCATTCTAATTACTGTCTCATGTTTTTCTTCAAAAAGCAAGTTACAGGATATTGGTGGCAGCAGTGCATCGGTCAAGCTAGAAACTGGATGCAAATCAGAAATGGAACTTAGGGCAGAGTTTTCCCAGCCCCAAGATGGAGGGAATGGAGTTGGGTTGGGTGGTTGGGAAAATAGTAATATTGTAAAGAGTCCCGAATGCATTCTTGCTGCTGGGGATGTTCATTAACACCAGACAAAAGGCTCTGAGTGAGGGTGGAGAGTCAATTGTCACAGTAAAAAAACTCCAATTAGAAATGGTATAGTTGGCCTGCCATACAGAAATGCTACCAGTCTCATGGATGTTGCCTCCTTGCCGCAGTGTGTAGATGAGGTAATTGGAGTTGGAGGCTCATGATCCAAAGAGGGGCCTGAGAGCACACAAAGCAGACCCTGTAACCCAGTGAACCATCCTGACAGGGCAGTCTCTAATCTGTGGGTCCTGTCTGCTTTACCTTCTCTGAGGTGCTATTTTGCACACATATAGTGTCTCAATTTTGAAGTGTTCTCACGGTTTCCGACCTGCCTCAAAAGTGACCGTCTGAGGCTGCCCAAGACTGCACATTTGGCAGCGCTCTGATTCAAGCAGCGGCTTCAGGAGTGGTTGTGCCTTGCTGTTTTCTGACGAATTCAGAGTGGTCAATTAGGAGGCCACCTTTAAAAACATCCCTGAGCCAGTCAGCCTGGGAAGAATTGATTGGGCCTGAGAATGAGATCCCAGATCACTGGGGAAATTCAGGCCATGATCTCTGATATCCATTTGACATTTTGTAGAATGATTAATAACCCTTCAGAACTTAACAGCAATGGGAAAAAGCTTTATTTCCTTTATTGCCATGAGATTTGAATCAGAGAAAAAGCCAGAGTGCATTAACTAATTTTGTGACATATTTTGGGGAACTTTAAATTTAATTCAGGAAATTTTATGTGGCTTGCTGAGAGTTAAGATAGATGGTCTATTTTGTTAATGAGATGTGTGCTTCATCATGCAAAACAGAAGACATTATTATGGTCCATATTATGTCTCTTGAAGTTTAGAGTTTAATTGCCATTTAATCAAACAGATTAAAATCAGTCAAAATGCATTAAATCTTGTACACTAGGAAGCACATAACTTCAGTTCTACTGAACTCATGGAAAATAATAATTCTAACAGTGGCTCAGTGGTTAGCACTGCTGCCTCACAGCACCAGGGTCCCAGGTTCAATTCCAGCTTTGGGCGACTGTCTGTGTGGAGCTTGCACGTTCTCCCCGTGTCTGTGTGGGTTTTCTCATGGGGCTCAGGTTTCCTCCCAAACTCCAAAGATGTGTAGGTTAGGTGAATGGCCATGCTAAGTTGCCCATAGTCTTAGGTGCATTAGTCAGAGGGAAATGGGTCTGGGTGGGTTACTCTTCTGAGGGTTGGTGTGGACTTGTTGGGCCTTAGGGTCTGTTTCCACACTGTAGGGAATCTAATCTAACTTAGCCTATTATACATATGACCTCTGGTCTTCCCAATATATGTGGTGAAAGTCCTTAAACAATCTCTTTAACAAAATTCCACTTCTTTATGAAGTAACAATGAAGTCTCTGAATTTCTCACTGATAGGGACAGCTGATTTGAATAGATAGTAACCAGAACAGTAATAGCCTTTAAAGGATTCTGAATAACTAAGGTATTTTAAATGGGCATGAACCTTGAACCCTTCTTTGATATTTACTCAAGCCTTCTTTCTCACCCACCCTGTGAGGGGAAGAAGTCTGAATGCAGTTTTTCAATTGCAGTCTAAATGGGATTCTGTACAACACCAAGAGTGTGCGGTTTGTTGCAAGTTGAAACTTTTTATTGAAGCAAATTAATACCTTGTTTTCTTTGGCTGTGGTTTCTCAGCACTAATGATACACCTTTAGAGATTTACAGCAACTGCAAGAGTTTATAATGGATTTGAAGTCAATAGTACATTGTGTGATAATACACTTGGTATTGTTCCTGGCCAATACATTGCATACTCTACTTCCATTAGATAAAGGGCATCTGTCAGAGTTTGCAGAAATTACATGCCATCCTTTCAAGTGTTCAATAGAAATAATCCAGTTTGTTCCTTTATAATCATGTCTCATCTACTCTGTCCATCTTGTAATTCACTAAAGAGAAGGAAGTGCATGTGGAGACAAGGGTTTAACCACCATTTCCAGTGCATGCAATTAGAGGCCACTGTCCTAGTCCCTAGATCACAACATTGTTTACATATTGTAGTAGTAATGGGGCACTCCCATCTATAAACAATATAAGGCCTCCCTCAGCCATGGAAACGATTGGTAAGATAAACCCAAAATGTTAACTTGTGATATTTCTAACATTGAGGTCCCTTTAATTCTAGTTGACATAAAGGTCAGATTGGTTTGCCCTAAGCTTGGTTGTTATTCTGATCAGCAATTGGAAAGCTGGCTATATGCATATGAAGGCCAATTGGAAGCTAATAGTTCACATATTTTCTCATCTCAGAGAACTATCCATTGAAAGTGACCGGCCTTTGAAGATTTTTTTTCAGAATAGTGCCCAAATTAGCATTAAACAATAATTATGTGTGACATTTCTGTAGCGTGAAAACAAACTGTACCATTCCAGGAAAAATGGCTCTGAATCTCCAAGGACTTTGCTACTGCCTGGTCCCTGGAGATTGTGATCTTTGTATTAGTGTGTGCTGTTGATGGCAGCAGAGCCAAGCATCTGCTGTTGACAACTTTTGCATCATTCAGGGGTGCCTCAGGAAGAATGTGACAATGCAGTGAGCGAAAGGTGCAGCTTGACCAAATCCATATACCAAATAAGATAGATGACTGTAAAATGTATGACTATTTACCATAATCAAAAAGTAAATACTCCTGCAATGTGCTTATGTTTTTAAAGAAATAAGCATGGCATCAGAAAGAGTAGCAAATTTCTTTTCCCCTGCTATCACCTGTTGTCAGCATCCAGAGCACTCCAAGATCAGGAATACTATGGCCGGAAAAATGTTAAATGGTTGGCTCAGGATTGACAATCTAGCAACTGATTCAGTTGTAGATCAAAAATTGCAGTGTGGACTTCAGCGTACATGTTAGGATGTGCAGAGCTCGTAGTGAGAAGTGCTGTCTTTCAGAGGAAATATTAAATCAAGGCTAAATCTCTCCCCTTAGTTTTCAGTCTGGTTGTCTGATCATTTATTATCTGTTTACAGGATCTTGCTGCACAGAAACTGACAACTCCCTTTGTTGACAGCAAGGAGTGTATCTCAGAAAGTAAATAATTAATCACACAACCTTTGGACATTCTGAGGACATAATGAGGCACTGTACAAATTCAGCTTCTCGTTACTTTTTATCTACAGTGACTGAGAACATTTTAAAAATGTAGTCAAGAGTAAATTCATGGCTCTGGCATATTTATTGATCACAGTATGGCAGCAGGGTTACATCAGTTTTTTTTTTGTCACTTGGCACTGGCATCTGGAATAAACAATAATAATGTGTGGAAAGTTGTCAGCAAGGGAGAGTGAGACCTGGAGGCCATGGAACACTGCTGTTCTGAAAGCATCACAGAAGTAGAAATGTAATGTTTTGCTGGATCTTTTTATGCTCAATTCAGGGTTTAGAAGCACTGGAAGATTGAATAGGGATTGAGTGCTTGAATCCTTAAAATTAATGAATGCAGCATCATGGCCAGTGCTTAGCTGATTTCTGAGATTGTGCTATCATTCGTAAAGCTCGATCCTGGAAACACAGTTCAGCAATTCTAACCTTAATCAATGGTCCCTGAAATTTGTGTATTCAGACATTCAGAACCAATAATTGATTTTGATGTGCATATCTTCTTAACAGCTGCATATATCTGCAGTCTTGTGCATTGGTAGATAGAGTGCGAATCAAAGCTGAGAGGTACAGATTTAATAGAATGAGTCGATTTGCTTCTGTGCTCCAATTCAGCATTTTCTTGTTTTAATGAAGCTAATTAGAAAAAAACAGAGCAAACAAGTCCATCACCAGAGAAAACAGCTCAATTGATAACAAATCAGTGAAGACGGTCATCCCCAATTGCAGTAAACAGCTGGGGAGATGGATTAGACACTGCCTTGGGTTGTATTTTATGAAGTAGACTGTTCCTGAAGGAGCTTTAGACACCACAGAGAGACTGTGGATTCCTGATGAATGGCTCCTGCCCGAAACGTCAATCTCCCTGCTCCGCGGATACTGCCTGACCTGCTGTGCATTTCCAGCAACACTCTAATCTTGACCACAGAAGACAGCCTGTCATGGTGTAGAGCTGGCTATTCAAGCCACAGTCAAGGAGCTTAGAAAAGCTACTGACTGACTTGCTTGCTGTAGAAAAGCTCCAGGTTCTGATATACACTGCCTGAACTCACCAAGCACAAAAAAATTGTACTCCTGCAAACCTGCACATTCTCTGTGTCTCTGCTGGAGGGAGGGGCAGTGCCCCGGGATATATGTGATACTATGATTGTACCTTTGTCAGACTGTGTACAAGAACAAGAGGAACCCACTGCTCTAGTTCGTCTGCACCGACTGTTGAGGCATAACCCTACGGAGTATCATGAGATAAGTATTTGCCGACATGATCCTTAACTGACAGTGGATGCTGGGCTGAATGGATAATGCCTGCATGATTTATGCATTGGAAGAACTACAATTGGCATGGCCATCTCAGCCTGACAGCCGCAAGTGAAACGCTTTGAACAAAGGAGAGCCCTGTATATTGCTTTCACCAATCTTACCAAGGTATTTGATCGTGGGAGCAGAGAGGTGCTGGAGAAACTGGCTTTTTGCCAACGCTGCTCAATGTGATCTCTTCTTTCCAAGACAGCCTAATGGGTAAGGATCAGGCAGTCATTGTTTTTACCAACCTAATGGGTAGGGCCAATTATGACTGGAATCTTTTGAGATCTGCTGTGGCGCCTACACTCTGCTCTATTATTTTTACTGCTGTCATGTCTCTTCGGGTCATATACAGAGGCTATTTACTTAAACACCATAACCGATAGAAGGCTATACAGCCTTGCTTATCTGAAATTGAAGTCAAAGCTGTGTTAAGCCCTCATCAGAGAGTTAGTCAAAGCTGACGATGCAGCATTACAATTCCCCGCTGAGGAACACCTTCGGTGAAAACTTGACAGATTCTCTCTCACCTGTAAAGAGTTTAGCTTGACCATCAGCATCATGAAGACAAATATCCTGTTCCAGGATGTTATCATAACATCTATTAGCATTGGCAATAAAACATTGCATGTTGTTAATGCCATCACAAGTCTCAGCGCTGCAACTAATCCATTAATTACTTGATTCTGAAACAGTCATGACAATCAATCAAAATGCCAGATTCCTTACGAACACACCAGACTTTTTATTACAGCATGTGTTATTTAAATGAGGACTTTCAGGCAAAAGATTATGGCAGATGTAATTTCAATGGCTGTCTGACAAATCCCTGAGAGGAAGCCTCGAATGTCACACCTGAGTTAGGAAGCATGGACCGGGAGCAATTGTTCCATAGTAAAGGCACTATAGACATGTGGAGACTGGTTAAGGAACAGTTGTTGCGAGTGATGAATAAATATGTCCCTCTGAGACAGGCAAGAAGGGGTAAGATAAAGGAAACTTGGATGATGAGAGCGGTGGAGCTTCCCGTCAAAAGGAAGAAGACAGCTTACATAAGGTGGAGGAAGCTAGGGTCAAGCTCAGCTCTAGAGGGTTATAAGCAGGCGAGGAAGGAGCCAGGAGGGGGTACGAGAAAGGCTTGGCAGAACGGATTAGTGAGAACACAATGGCATATTACACTTATGTGAGGAATAAGAGAATGGTCAAAGAAAGAGTAGGGCCGATCAGGGATAGCATAGGGAACTTGTGTGTGGAGTCTGAGGAGGTCAGGGAAGCCCTAAATGAGTTTTTTGCTTCTGTCTTTATGAAAGAAACGAACTTTGTAGTGAATGAAGAGCAGGTGTGCACGCTGGAATGGATAGAGATAGAGGAAGCTGACATGCTGAAAATTTTGTCAAACATTAAGATTGACAAGTTGCCAGGCCCAGACCAGATTTGTCCTCGGCTGCTTTGGGAAACGAGAAACGTAATTGCTTCGCCACTTGCTAAGATCTTTGCATCCTCGCTCTCCACTGGAATCGTACCTGAGGACTGGAGGGAGGCAAATGTAATTCCTCTCTTCAAGAAAGGAAATAGGGAAATCCCCGGCAATTACAGACCAGTAAGTCTCACGTCTGTAGTCTGCAAGGTATTAGAAAGGATTCTGAGGGATAGGATTTATGACCATCTAGAAGAGCATGGCTTGATTAAATGCAGTCAACACGACTTTGTGAGGGGCAGGTCATGCCTCACAAACCTTAGTGAGTTCTTTGAGGATGTGACTAGAAAAGTTGATGAGGGTCGAGCTGTGGATGTGGTGTATATGGATTTCAGCAAGGCATTTGATAAGGTTCCCCATGGTAGGCTCGTTCAGAAGGTCAGGAGGAATAGGATACAGGGGAACTTAGCTGTCTGGATACAGAATTGGCTAGCCAACAGAGGACAGTGAGTGGTAGCAGAAGGAAAATATTCTGCGTGGAAGTCAATGGTAAGTGGTGTTCCACAGGGCTCTGTCCTCGGGCCTCTACTGTTTGTAATTTTTTTTAATGACTTGGATGAGGGGATGAAGGATGGGTCAGCAAGTTTGCAGGCAACACAAAGGTTGGAGGTGTCATTGACAGTATAGAAGGCTGTTGTAGGCTGCAGCGGGACATTGACAGGATGCAGAGATGGGCTGAGAGGTGGCAGATGGAGTTCAACCTGGATAACTGCGAGGTGATGCATTTTGGAAGTTTGAATTTGAAAGCTGAGTACAGGATTAAGGATGGGATTCTTGGCAGTGTGGAGGAACAGAGGGATCTTGGTGTGTAGGTACATAGATCCCTTAAAATGGCTACCCATGTGGACAGGGTTGTTAAGAAAGCATATGGTGTTTTGGCTTTCATTAACAGGCGGATTGAGTTTAAGAGTCGTGAGATCTTGTTGCAGCTCTATAAAACTTTGATTAGACTGCACTTGAAATACTGCATCCAGTTCTGGTCGCCCTATTATAGGAGAGATGTGGATACTTTGGAGAGGGTTTAGAGGAGGCTTACCAGGATGCTGCCTAGACTGGAGAGCTTATCTATGAAGGGAGGTTGACTGACATCAACTGCTTCAGCCTGTCCACTTCTCTCACCCACTCTAACCTCCCACCTTCACAACGCGCAGCCCTCCACTCCCTTTGCTCCAACTCCAACCTCACCATCAAACCAGCAGACGGAGGGAGGGGCAGGGTGAGGGCGCAGTAGTAGTTTGGTGCACCGACTATGACATCACTGAAGGCAGGCACTAACTCGTAGACACTGCCTCCATCTCCCATCCACAGCCTCCAAGCTCATTGTCTGTGAACCCACACTGCCCATTTCTATCTCCTACCAACGATGTACAAACCTGACTTCCCCAGTCAACCCATCCTCCTGACCTGTCCATCACCTTTCCCATTTATCCGCTCTACCCTCCTCTCCAACCTATCATCTTCTCCCCGACTTTCATCTATCTGTTGTATTCTCAGCTACCTTCCCTCCAGCCCCAACCCCCCACCCGTTTATCTCTCAGTCCCCCGACCCACAAGCCTCATTCCCGATGGAGAGTTTATGCCCGAAACGTCAATTCTCCTGCTTTATGGATGCTGCCTGACCTGCTGTGATTTTCCAAAGCCATACTCTCTGCTTAGTTCTGCACCATGCCCAGAGGTTCAACTTCCTGTCCCCTCATTAGGTTACCTACCCCTTTTACCTTACCTGCCAGTTCTTAATGTTGAAAATCCTGTCAAAATTGATGTGAAAACGCTCAAAAACAACGGACAAAATGACAAGCCAAAAGTCTCAAGAGGGCCTGTCAAACTATGGTCACAGAATGAAAAGCAAGAGGAGCTACCAGAAATATCAAGAGGACCCACCAAAACTGTTAGGGGGATATGTCAAATGCAGCTATCAAAAAGATTCTTTTCCTTTAAGTCTTTGAAACAAAAAATCAGCAAGATTCCTTTGAAATGTCCATTATTTCACTCTGTCTGTTTCATGGACTTATTTCAAAACCATCTATTATCACAGTAGGGTGCCTGTCATTTCAGTTTGACTAACAGCCAGAAATGGTTATAGACTCTTTGTAGTAGGACTGTAAATGAAATCCAATACATGTTGTTATAAAACATTGTGCATTTGAATTAAATATTTAGTCTTATAAAGCAATTATATAGTCAACGAAATGTAAACATAATAATGGTTTTAATAAAGAATAGTGTTCCTTTCAATTTCGTGAGTTTGCAAAACAAACTTTGAATTTTATTTAATAGATCTTCAATCTCTGCATGGACTGCCCATGTTATATACTAGATTGACATTAAGTTGGCAGGGAGAGTAATGTGCAGTGAATAGTTATGGACATGGAAACAGGTATATCGTTTGGGTATGAGATGTTATGGGTGGAAGGTACTGGATATGAGCAACATTGGTTGCCATGGCTGGAATATGGGAATTCTGGTTGGGGATGGTAGGGTAGTGCTGGGGAGTTGAGGTTGGGTGGGAGAGGAAGGTGAAGGAACGGTGTGATAGTTGAGGGCTGGAGAGCAGTCTTATTGCTTTGTTTCTGAAACTTCAAATCAATGGTGGTGCACTGCGGCTGGCCTTTTATCCAGCCTGCCTCTGCACCCAAAAATCCCTGCTGGAGTTCCAGGGTCTTCTGGATTAAGTAATAATCCCCACCCATCTATTCGTGGATGGAAAATATGGCATCTGGGCTACCATCCTTTAATGGTTGGATTTTCCCAACTCTGTGCACCTTGACTTGGGAAAGGTCATTCGTCCTGAGAAAGAAGAACATATTTGAATCCATCTTTATGCTTTTAGGCCTCTCAAGAATAGATTATTCATTCAAATCCATAACAAGTAGTTCATATATCATTTTCAACAGCCAATTCTTCATTACCCCTTTAGAAATACCTCATTAGACAGTGATGTCCACTGTGTTGTCTTATGGTATTGCTGGAGAGTTTCGCTTCCTGTGTATGCCACCACCAGATAGCACGATGGGTGAGTTGTCACGATTGAACATCATGGAAGTTTAGGGCGGCACGGTGGCACAGTGGTTAGCACTGCTGCCTCACAGCACCAGAGACCTGGGTTCAATTCCCGCCTCAGGGAACTGACTGTGTGGAGTTTGACTGTGGGACACATTCTCCCCGTGTCTGCGTGGGTTTCCTCTGGGTGCTCCGGTTTCCTCCCACAGTCCAAAGATGTGCGGGTCAGGTGAATTGGGCATGCTAAATTGCCCGTAGTGTTAGGTAAGGGGTAAATGTAGGGGTATTGGTGGGTTGCGCTTCGGCGGGTCGGTGTGGACTTGTTGGGCCGAAGGGCCTGTTTCCACACTGTAAGTAATCTAATCTAAAAAAAGTGCCGGAAGGAAATGGCACTTTGTGGTGGTGGGGGGGCGATGGGTGATGTGTCAGTAATGGGGGAGTAATCCTATCCAGTTCTGAGTGGGGCCCCATTCCTAGAGTGGGTGGTGAATCAGCAGTGCCTGGAAAGGAACAGGTAATAGCTGCAATAGCCCAGTGGTCAGAGATGACAAGTGCTCCAGGCCTTTCACCTCCAATATACTTGCAGCTAATAAATTAAAGTATTCTTAAACAAAAAAAAACTGTATTCTTAGATACATCCTGTTATTTATTTTCTGGGTTCTTCAAAATGGCGTCCAGGAGATTAATCCAAAATATCAAATGTTATTTGGGTAAGCACAATTGTCTCTAATTCAGGTTTAAATCCCACTTCAAAAGCTTGGGCGCACATCTACTTGGAGACAGTAAGGACTGCAAATGCCGGAAGTCAGAGTCGATAAAGTGTGGAGCTAGAAAAGCACAGCAGGTCAGGCAGGTCCTGATGAAGCGTTCTGACCCGAAACATTGACATTCCTGCTCCTTCGATGCTATCCGACCTGCTGTACCTTTCCAGCTCCACATTTTGTCACCATAAAACCTATGGCCTTGTTTCCTGTTACAACACTGACAACACTTCAAAGGCACCTAATTGACTTTATTATGCTTTGAGGTAAAGTGCATTCATGAGATGTGTTGTAGCAAATCACTTTCTTTAATTCCTCATGACTTGAAGGCCATTTTGGAGGGGCATGAATCCTGCTGTCTTGTTGCTATTCCAACAAAATTCTCTGTCCATTTGAGCCCTTAAACATTGAAGTGATTATGTATGATACTGTATCCATTGGCAATTCCCTGCAAAATATACATGATCACTGAACTGAGAATAATGATTCAAAAGCAGTAAGCATTACCTTAGTGTTCTGCCTCAGCAACTCCAGATCTGCCTCCACACTGATTCAAAGCAGAAAAGAATGTTGCCCTAGGAGGTTTGTAATCTGTGACATTAGAGCAGCTTTGGTAATGAATGCAGACTTCAAATGGTAGTCATCCAAAGTAAGGAAACACACTGAACACAATTCCGATAATATGTAAATTGTATATATAGCCAGGGACTTGATTTGCATTATTACCTTATGGATTTGTGTATTTGTGAATACATGATCCTGTTTTGACGTGGAACTTTCCTCTCATCCATAATAAATGGGAGAATATTCTACCCATCTGCTTGTTTTATAATAGAAACAGATTCCTGGTGTTGCTTACCTTCGTGTCAGAAGAAACACCTCCTTTATGTGCCAGTGATTAACCTAGATCTGTTGTCAGGCATTTTGTTATTAATGCTGCTTTATTCTGATCTCAGTGCAAAGCAGTTTGTGGCCTGTGTCAACCTGAAGACAGCGATGTAAACCAAGGGTTAGGTTTCAACCTGGCCTCTGAGTGCACACTGAAATGGGAAGCCGTGAACTTGTCTCTCATCGCAGGGTTATAACACATCCCATGCATTCCCACATCAGCTGCAGCGTAGCCGCAGAACAGTGCGATGCCCTGTCTTAAATATAATCATGCAATTATTTAACAGCTGTCCAAATGTGACATTCAGACTTAATGTTCTGAGAGAAGTGATGACCTGCCCTGCCTCTCTTAAAATGAACAACCAATGACCCAGCACAACAAATCCTTGTTTTGGAAAGAAATGTGACGGTAAAACATCTCTCATTTTTCATACAGAGTGAAAATCCCAGATTTTGCACAGTACAAGTTGGATCCAAAAGAAAGAATCAAGCTAGGGCTCTTTGATGTTCAATGGCATTACTGTCAATGAATTCCCCATTATCCACAATCTGGGGGTTATCATCGATCAGAAACTGAACTGGACTTGCCGTATTTACTCCACCAACAACTCAAGGCACCAGGCAAATGAAGGCTTTTAGTGTTGTCAACCACATTGTCAAGATGTACTTATGCGGCAAAAATCTGGCTCATCAGTTTGCATTTCATCAGGACTGCTCGAACCCAGACCTCATGACAGGTTTGGTTCAAACAAGGAAAAAGGAGCTGAATTCATGAGATGAACTGAAAGTGACTCCTTGATATCCAAGGCAGTATTTAACCAAGTGTGGTATCAAATAGACTGAGTAAATTTCAAGACAATGGAAATTGGGGGAATGGTCCACTAGTTGGAGTTATGTCCAGTTCATAAGGTGTTTGTGGTTGTAGGAGGCCGGTCATCTCATCCTGGGACATCACTGCAAGATTGTTTGTCTTTCCTCTATCATAAAGTCAGATGTGCGAATATTAATTGATGATTGCTCAAAGCTCCATCCTCTTTGAAACTTCTTAGATAACAGAGGATGTCAGATGCCCTTGCAGCCTATAAATATCTACATTTTTATTGTATTGTGAAATACAAGAGAAATTACATTTCATAATATATATGATACACAATTGCAATATATATTGTACAGCCCAACATTCCTCCCACACATTAATCAACTGAACTCCACGATTACAAATAATCAACAGAAACAGTAAACCACAAACAATAAAGTTCAGCTGCTTGATGAAGAGTAGTTGGAGGCCGGCCAAACAGAATGAATAAATAGTCTTGCTCATAATATTCACCCACCACTTTTACTTGAACATTCTGAAATTAAGATGGAGATTTAAAAGGAAATAGAACATACAACGTTACAGCGCAGTACAAGCCCTTCGGCCCTCGATGTTGCGTGACATGATCTTTATCATTACTTAATTTTCAATGGGTCCACAAATATATAAGAGATTATGTAGTGTTATGGTTGTAGATTTTTCACAATAATGTGTTGGTGGGAGAAAATGAAGGACTCTAGGGGTGTCTATTTTCCAGTTAAAGGACCTCTATTGAACTGCAAAGTTTTGCATTCCTGGTTCTACAAGACAAAGATCGTTTTGCAGGCATCTTGGAAAGTGATTGATAATAGATTAGGGTTAGCGTCAGACTCCTTAAATTATGGATCCAAAGTATGTTTAAGGCCCCTTGAAGAACTGGTTTTGAATTCACTGTACTTGTTCTTGGCTTTGAGTATTACAGGAGAAAGTGGGGTCTGCAGATGCTGGAGTATCAGAGCTGAAAATGTGTTGCTGGAAAAGCGCAGCAGGTCAGGCAGCATCCAAGGAATAGGAAATTCGACCGAAACGTCGAATTTCCTATTCCTTGGATGCTGCCTGACCTGCTGCGCTTTTCCAGCAACACATTTTCAGCATTGAGTATTACAGGCAAGGCCATCATTTATTGTTAATCCCTAATTGTTCTTTGAAGTTAAATTAATATTAAAGAGGTTTGAGAATACTGTCTCTGTGGAGGGACAATTAAGGACATCAAAAAGGACCACATTTCAAACTGAATGAATCTGCTTCTTTCACTTAGAAGTGTTCAATCAAAGGCATTAACAACCACCAATAAAATGATGGCATCCCATAGAGATTCCCATTCACATGTCTCCTTTGCTTTCTCTGCTCTGTGCGTATAATCACTTCAGCATGATGGTACTTTATGAGCTGAAGATGTTTTAATATATTGAATACAAACTATGAGACCAAGGCTTGACTCAACAGTACTTATTTAATTCTGACATAATTTTAATTACTATTAGCCTAGATGGTGTATTGAGAAGTACAGTAGAAAATCATAGAGTAGTACTGGATAGGAAAGGCCTTTCAGCCCATTAAGTCTTAATTGGGTGCTTTGAATACTAAGTAAGTTAGTCTTTTCCCTTTTTTTGGTCACAGTCCTGCTATTCTTTGCTTCTTCAAGAATTTATCTAATTTCTTTTTGAAAGTTCTTACTGAAGTTTAGATGATCATATTAGCGTATGTTCTAAATCCTAATGAGTGGGTTCAATGGGCTAATGAAGCAACTAGTAATTTACTATCTTTTAGTGCTTGCTGTTGCTAACAGCTTTTATGTGTGCTAATTGTATTATGGCGCTAGCATCATTTATATAAATGTTACTGGCGATGCTGACTACCACTGCTGCTGCTACCTTCATTCATAGAGTCATAGAGATGTACAGCATGGAAACAGATCCTTCGGTCCAACTCAGATATCCTAACCGAATCTAGTCCCATTTGCCAGCACTTAGCGCATATCCCTCCAAACCCTTCCTATCTACATAGCCATCCAGATACCTTTTAAATGTTGCAATTGTACTAGCCTCCACCACTTCCTCTGGCAGCTCATTCCATACACGTACCACCCTCTGAGTGAAAACGTTGCTGCTTAGGTCCCTTGCAAATTTTTCTCCTCTCACCCTGAATGTGTGCCCTCCAGTTCTGGACACCCCCACCACGTGGAAGAGACTTTGTCTATTTATCCTATTCATGCCCCTCATGATTCTATAAACCTCTATCATGTCACCAGTCAGCTTCCAATGTTCCAGGGAAAAGAGTCCTAGCCTATTCAGTCTCTCCCTATAGATCAAATCGTCCAACCCTGGCAACATCCTTGTAAATCTTTTCTGAACCCTTTCAAGTTTCACAGCATCTTTCCGATAGGAAGGAGACCAGACTTGCACACAATACTCCAACAGTGGCCTAACCAATGTCCTGTACAGCCGCAACATGACCATCCAACTGCTATCCTCCATGCTCTGACCAATAAAGGAAAGTACACCAAAAGCCTTCTTCACTATCCTATCTACCTGCGACTCTACTTTCAAGGAGCTATGAACCCGCACTCCAAGGTCTCTTTGTTCAGCAACACTCCCTAGGACCTTACCATTCAGTGTATAGGTCCTGCTCTGATTTGCTTTTTCAAAATGCAGCACTTTGCATGTATCTAAATTAAACTACATCTGCCACTTCTCAGCCCATTGGCCCATCTGGTCAAGATGTCTTTCTAATCTAAGGTAAACATCTTCACTATCCACTGCAACTCCAATTTTGGTTTCATCTGCAAACTTACTAACTATACCTCCTATGGTCACATGCAAATCATTTATACAAATGATGAAAAGCAGTGAACTCAGTATTGATCCTTGTGGCACACCACTGGTCACAGGCCTCCAATCTGAAAAGCAACATTCCATCACCACCCTCTGTCTTCTACCTTTGAGCCAGTTCTGTATCCAAATGGCTAGTTCTCCCTGTATTCCATGAGATCTAACCTTGCTAATCAGTCACCCATGAGGAACCTTGTCGAATGCCTTACTGAAGTCCATATAGATCACGTCTACTGCTCTGCCCTCATCAATCCTCTTTGTTACTTCTTCAAAAAACTCAATCAAGTTTGTGAGACATGATTTCCCATGCACAAAGCCATGTTGACTATCCCTAATCAGTCCTTGCCTTTCCAAATACATGTAAATCCTTTTTCTCAGGATTCCTCCAACAACTTGCCCACTACCGATGTCAGGCTCACCGGTCTATAGTTCCCTGGCTTTTCCTTACCACTTTTTTAAAATAGTGGCACCACATTAGCCAACCTCCAGTCTCTGGCACCTCAACTGTGACCAGCGATGTTACACGTATCTCAGCAAGGGGCCCAGCAATCACTTCCTCAGCTTCCCACAGAGTTCTCGGGTACACCTGATCAGGTCCTGGGGATTTATCCACTTTTGTGCGTTTCAAGACATCTAGAACCTCCTCCTCTGTAATCTGGACATTTTTCAAGATGTCACAATCTATTTCCCTACAGTCTATATCTTCCATGTCCTTCTCTAAATTAAACTCTGATGCAAAATATTCATTTAGTATCTCCCCCATCTCCTGCAGCTCCACACCAAGGCCATCTTAGTGATCTTGAGGAGCCCTATTCTCTCCCTAGCTACCCTTTTGTCTCCTTTTTGCCCTCCTGATTTCCCTCTTAAGTATACTCCAACTGCCTTTATAGTCTTCTAAGGATTCCTTCGATCTATCCTGTCTATACTTGACATATGCTTCCTTCTTTTTCTTAACCAAACACTGAATTTCTCCAGTCACCCAGCATTCCCTGCACCTATCACCCTAACAGGAACATACTGTCTCCGGACTCTGGTTATCTCATTTTTTAAGGCTTCCCATTTTCCAGCCATCCTTTACCTGCGAACATTTGCTCCCAATCAGCTTTTGAAAGTTCTTGCATTGTACTGTCAAAATTGGCCTTGCTCCAGTTTAGAACTTCAACTTTTAGATCTGGTCTATCCTTTTCCGTCACTATTTTAAAACGAATAGAATTATGGTTGTTGGCCCCAAAATGTGCCCTCACTGACATCTCAGTCATCTGCCCTGGATCCAGGGAGGCAACACACCATTCTGATTTTTCACTGCTGGCCACAGAAACATCTGTCTGTGCTCTGACTAGATAATCCCTTATCATTGATGATCGCTTGGAACTGAGATACCCCTTATTACATTAGAGCTGATCTCGATACCAGAAACCTGGCTGTTCATGCTACATTCCCCTGAGAGTCCATTGCCCCATGTTTTCCAAAACAGCATACTTGTTTGAAATGGGGATAGCCACAGGGAACTCCTGTACTACCTACCTAACCCTCCTACCTTTCCTGGAGTTAACCCATCTACCTGACTGTAACTGCAGCTTTTCTCCCTTCCTATAACTGCCATCCATCATACCCCCAGCTCTTGTAAATTCTTTATTGCCTCCAGCTCCTACTCCACTGATCCATGCGATTTGATAGAATTTCCAACCAAAGACACTTCCTGCAAACATAATCATTAGCAACATGGAAACTCTCCCTAACTCCCACATCTGACAGGAAGAGTACATCACTCTGTTAAAGGCCATCTTTGCTCCTTCACAATCTACAGACCCATAAAATAGCATTGTCTTATTGTTCTGAAAAACACTGCCCCAGGCTAACTTAGTATTTAAGGTTTGTATTTTTTAAATCCAATCAAGAGACAGATCTCAATAAAACATGTAATCAAGAAAGAACTCACTCTACTAACTACTGTAGACTTACAGCAAAGTTACACTAAAAAATTATGCATGTACCTGTTCCTGTGCTGCGACCTCTCCAATACAGGTTCCTCCAAGGTTAGTTGTGAATTTTCCAGTTTGTTAACTTTTCATAGATGCGCTCCAATGTCCAGAGATACATGAACTCAAACAGCAATGGCAGTAACTGTGCAGATTTACTGCTGTGCCAATTAGCAATGTACGTTTCTGTCTCTATCTCCCTCACTGATCATGTGATCGCTCCTCCTTTTAAAAGCTGTTTTAATCTTTTTTTCCCCAAAGTTCCAAAACAACGTAACAGCATATAAAACAGTAATTGCTGCTCCTGGAATTCAAGGAAATTACCTCCAACACCGAAAATACCTCAAAAAGGAGCAGCTCTTGCATCCACAATTTTTTCCTGTTGTCCATCCTGGATTACCTAGAAACATTGATCTAGGTTACTTCTAGACTTGATTATTTTAATACACTCCTCAATGATTTCCCACCTTCTTCCCCCTGTAAACTTGAGTCATACAAAGCACTGATATCTCTGTTCTAATATATACCACATACTGTTCTCCCAATAATATTGTGTTTGCAGACCTTTTTTTATTGTCTTGTTGGATGTGGGCACGACTGGATGGTCAGCATTCATTGCCCATCCCCAGTTACCGTTGAGAAAGTGGTGGTGAGCTGCCTTCTTGAATCACTGCAGTCCACAGTGCTTTTTGGAAGGGAACTCCGGGATTTTGACTCAAGTAGTAGTGAATATGTTACCATGTCAGGTGGTGAGTTACTTGCATCCCTGGTATCAAATTGCACCATAACTTCATCCTCCTTATCCCTGTAATCCCCTCCAACCTATAACCCTCTGAAATATCTGCACTTCTCTAAATCTGATCTCTTGACCATGCCTGACTTTAATTATTCAAATACTGGTGGTCTGTTTTCAGCTGCCTCTTCCTAAGCACTGGAATTCCCACTCTAAACTTCCTTCCTTCTACTTCATTTGCCGTCTTTAAGTTGCTCCTTTGGTCATCTGTCCTGATATCTCATTTACTGCAGTGCGTTGCTTTTAATAATACCCTGAAGTATCTTGGGATGTTTTATTATTTTAAATGTGCCATATTAAAATAAACTATGGTTGGTTGCGATAAAAGAATGAAATTGCTTACTTTGCTTCTGGTTCTTTTGTCATCTTAAATCTGGACCATCTGTTTTTTTGTATTAGGAAAATATGCTGTGTGTGTGGATAGTTTTTCCATGTAGTGTCTAGTGATGGATTTCCTTGGATACTCAGGCTTTAAAGAGTTTCTTAGTTGGTGTAAGATGGGACCTTGAGAAGCAACTCCTGGTTAGCCACCTCATTAAAGAGTAGATGTGCACAGCAGGACAGATATTCTCTGGGAGGGCGATCAATTATAGAGTCATAGAGATGTACAGCATGGAAACAGACCTTATGGTCCAACCGTCCATGCCGACCAGATATCCTAACCTACTCTAGTCCCATTTGCCAGCACTTGGTCCATATCCCCCTAAACCCTTTCTAATCATATATCCATCCAGATGCCTTTTAAGTACTGCAATTGTATCAGCCTCCACCACTTCCTCTGGCAGCTCATTCCATACATGCACCACCCTCTGTGTGTGAAAAGGTTTCCCCTTTAGGTCCCTTTTGTATCTTTCCCCTCTCACCCTAAACCTATGCCTTCTACTTCTGGTCTCCCCCCACCCCAGGGAAAAGATTTTGTCTATTTTTTCTATCCATGCCCCTCATGATTTTCTAAACCTCTATAAGGTCAAACCTCAGCCTCTGATGTTCCAGGGAAACAGCCCCAGCCTGTTCAGCCTTTCCCAGTAGCTCAAATCCTGCAACCCTGGCAACATGCTTGCAAATCTTTTCTGAATCCTTACAAGTTTCAATCCGTACTAATGAGGTTGCATGCCATTGTGCTAACCAGCATTCCAATTAACAACCTCCTCTAACAGCGCCGACCTGAACAGAAACAATGGTGAGGATTTCAATAAATCGTACTTAACTTGCATTGATCTTGAGTATACTATACATTTTGATCTTTTTACTTAAAAAAGGATAGAAATGCATTTCAGAGACGGTTCACATTGATTGATTCCTGGGGTAAAAGGGTTATCTTTTGAGGAAACATTGGCAAATTGAGCCTGTATCCATTGGAGTTTAGAAGAATGAGAAGTGATGTTAAAAGTATACACGATCCTGAGAGGATTTGACAGGATTGATGCCAAGTCGATGTTTCCCTTTATGAGAGAGACGACAACAGGACACTATTTAAAAATAAAGGGCCTTTCATTTAATGATGGAGAGGATTTTTTTTCTCTTAGAGCATTGTTAGTCTGTGAAATTCTCTTCTGTGCTGAGCTGTGGAGTCAGGGTTATTAAATTTTTTGAAGGCTAATTATATAGATTTTTGATTAGCAAGAGAGTCACAAGTTGTCAAGGATAGACAGGAAAGTAAAGTTGAGACCATTATTAGATCAGTTGAGATCTAATCAAATAGCAGAGCAGGCTCTAATGGCCTACTTCTGTATCTGTTTAGCATATTCATATGTTTGTATGTTCATTACTGAGATTAAATGATGAGCCTGTATTTGAAGAAGGCCATAGATACTTATTAAGATACTTTTTCAAAACTTCACTAAGTTCATAGGTATTACTAAGACAAAGGGAGAGTTTTGCATGGGTTCCAGCCAATGGCCACCCTTTGGTCCCTGGGAGGAATGGGAGGAGGATGTAAGGCTAGGCTGAACAGTTGCTGCATGAGAGAGGGCAGGAGGCTGAAGGAGCGCAAGATTCATAGCCATTTGGCTGCGTGAGCCAGACTTTGACAATCATGAGAGACGAGTTATTCCTTCCAGCAATTGTGCCAGTGAGAGGAGGAAGAAGAGGTGCTAGGAAGTTTAGGAACAGGCGATCAGGGGAAGCAGTTGGATGGATGTTTGCATTTGGGAGGTACACATGCTGTCTTCTACTTGATCTATTTGATCTAATTGATCATTTTGATCTCAAAATGACTGAGAGATGTCCTCCAACGTTAAACAGCAAAAATTGTTGCCTTGAATCTCAACTTCTGTGACTATGGATCTATCAACTCCATCAATGAATTCTTTCAACTCCTGCCCCATGAAGAACGTAATAATAAAGTGACCAATAATTCAATCATGACCCAATTAGCATCCTACAAAAAAATTACTGCACAAAACAATTAAAATGTGACACAGCTAACTCACAAATATGGAGCTCTTCACCCCAGTCTTTTCCCTTAGTGACTATCCTATAAGTGGGCTTGCCTATTCTGGTGCTTCTGTAAAGGGCAACCTGAGTGACAACAGCACACAAGGTGAATGAGAGATCTGAAGGCGTAAGTTCAGACTTCTTTCTATTGGATGCCCTCAGAAAACTGGGAGACCATGATGTGCCCACCTCAGTCAGCACCACTCCAGTGTGGATTTCATTAGATTCAAGGAGTGTGGTTTGAGTGGCAGAAAGGCATAGCATTGCTGCTTTCTGATGAGAGGCCAGTAGGTGCCAGGTTCATTATCCCTTTGATCCAGTATTCCTGATCTTGAACCCCTTCAATTTAGTCCCAGTCATGGTCTCAGTAGCTCTAGGGACCAAGAATGTGCAAGATATCTGACAGGAAAATATTCCTGTCGTACCAGTAATCCTAAGTATTGGTTTTTCATTTGAATGTATTGTCAAATAAGTATAGTTAACAATAAATATCTCACAAATGGATCCTGCAGATCTGGTACAAAATATGCTTTCAAAAGATTGTGAATGTTGATGTTTTATGTCAGAATCCATAAAAGAGCCATTACGGCTGCCCAGCTTTCAATGTAGTGATGGAAATAAAATTCAGTAAGAGCTTGATTTCAATTGGTTGAAGTAATCAATTATATTAAGATGTAAACAACTAAATCATTTCAATTGAGAAAAGATTCTCACTTAACAGAACTAAAATGCGTTTAAAGTCAGGCTGCTCACAACAGTGTTATCTACAGCCAGGCAGTACCTTGTTTACACTGTCTTGATCTGTTCAGAACTCTCTCATCCAAGGGATAGCAACACACACATTAAATGTTTAGACCAGCAGTTTCACTTTTGGTAATAACACTGAGAAAGCTACATCAAAATTGTACTGGTTTTCAGAAGTTTATCTTTTGCTCAAATTCCTACTCAAATGTATTTGCATATTGATAAATATGGAGCCTTCAATGGTCCTGTGCAATCAGCAATAGGTTATATAGTTTTTAAAAAGTTGTTTGCAAAAGTATTTCTTGATCTCGTCAACAGCAACCCTTGTACATGTTTATTCATTTTAGCTGATAATTGGTTCAGCACAATAAATAAACATTCGTAATCAGCGTCTAATTCACGGCCTGGGAGTAAGTAGTTTTTAAATAACTGAGTCTTCATTTACACAGCATTTTACTTGCTTCATTAGTACACCAGTCAGTGCCTTGGTAAATTTAAAAATAAATAAAAATGTTTAAAATATACATATCAGTGTTTATGCAGCTGAAGAACACCAGTTTGAATTGACAGCTGCCTTGAAAGCTCTCAAATGGGCGTAATTAGCAGAAATTCACTAATAATGTGAAGTGGGCAGGATATTATCAGATTTGTGGGTGGGGTTGGCTGCGGGCACAATATTTTTCAAAGCAGTGCAGATTAGAAACTGGATTTTCACTTGATTTTCATTTTTCATTTCGTTGCTTAAAAAATTCACACTCTTTGCATTGATGTGATTGATGTTTAGATAATTGCTGTCTGGAAGCTCTAGATCTATATGTTTAGTAGGATGGTTGAGAGCACCCGTGCTCTCTGAACTGTTAATCTACTCTATAAATGTTTAATACGTGCTCCTTGAGTCTAAATCAATAAAGATGGCGTGGAGGTGCAGGTGGTGAACTGCGTTAGACGATGCCAAAAATTCACATGGCACCATGATGTCGTCCAATAGTTTTATTTGAAAGCACTAGTTGGACCATAACTTGGTGTCATGTGATTTTTGACATAAATCAATAAATGAATGGACTTGGGCTCCAGAATGAAAACCCTCGAAATAAAATGTGGGAATGGCACATACTAATCCAACTTGTCTTATATGCATGTTTGCAAGTATTACAGTTTTATTTATGGCAGGTGTCAGAAAGGGGACAGAGTCATTAAAGAGTTCCATAAATTTCCATCAATTTCCAGTTTCTCGGTTTATGAGTTTACCTCAGCTGGGTTGGTTGAAGGATTATTACAATTGAATTCATCATCACTGACCTAGAGAATGGACAACTGCCATTCTTAATTCAAACCCATTGACCTCTGGTTATTTGTAAGGACTAATTGGGCTTTGCTGTGAGATAATAGTTTGAAGTCTTCCTTGAGAAAATAGCCTGTCAACAGACTGGGTGGCAGTTCATCTGCTCCTTCATTTTGTTACAAATGGACTTCATTCCCACCCAGTGGAACCACTGTCAAAACCTTTGGGGTCGGTTTACACAGATTTTTCTAAGGGTTCCAGCCTGTAGTTGACTCTATTGTCAGCAGAGAGTGGGAGAAGAGGAAGCAATTGCTGGTGTGGGAGAGGGACCTTCACAACAACTCAATGGGGCAGCCAAACTGGGAGCCAAATCCAAATGTTTGGATCCAGTGAAGTAACAGCATTTAACAATATAAATGTGCTGCTAAGAGAGTTTGAACATTCTTGATATCTAACACAAACATGTATTTGCAGCAGTTCACATTGCTGACTTGAATAGAATCATAAAATGGTACAGCATAGAAGGAAACCATTCAGCCCATTCATCCTGCCTGCTTCATTCACTCAGCAATTCAGTTAGTCTCACTTCCCCATTCTTTCCCCAGATATCTACAACTTGTTCTCCTGTCGTTATATATCCAATTCATTTTTGTAGGCTACTGTTGAGCCTACATTTACCACTCTATCAGACAGCACATTGCTAAACTACTCATTAGAGTTCTTGAGAAGTTTTGTTGCTCGGTTTGTGGATGAAGTCATGAATTTGTTCTCCAAGTCACTGTGCTTTTGTCGCCTCTCTAGGTGACATGATCAATGTGTCTTTGATAAGGGGTTGGTGCTCTGTCCTGCCTGGTATTTATATGTCTCTGATTGTTAGTACTTACAGTTCTGAATCTGAGTGATTTGTATACGGGGTTCAGTTCAAATGGTTATTGATAGAGTTTCGATTGGAGCACCAGGCTTCAAGGAAATCTCTGGTGTGTTTCTGTTTTGCCTGTGCTAGGATGGGTACATCATGCCTGTTAAATTTGTGTCCTTTGTTGTCTATGTGTTTGGAAATGAGAGAGTGCTAGTCATGTCTGGCAGTGGTGAGCTGATGTTTATCCACTCGTATGGTCAGTTTTCTTCCTGTTGGTTCTATGTAGTGTTTCTCACAATCATTGTCGGGTATCTTGTAGATAATGTTTGTCCTGTTGGATATGGGTGTTAGGTCTTTAACCTTTGTGAGGAGCTGGTGGAAGGTGTTTACTGGTTTGTGGGAAACTAAGGCTCCCAGGGATGTGAGTATTCGGTAGTTATCTCTGATATGTCTTTGATGTATGGTATGGTCACTATCGTTATGGTCATGTAGTGTTTTCTTCTTTGGGTTTGTCCCGTAAGTACTGGAGGGCTATGGGAAACTACTCATTGGGTGAAATAGCGTTCTCACATTACTTCTGGTTCTTTTGTCAATAACTATAGGTCTGTGGTGTTCGGTAATCAACCCTTTAACTAACAGCTTCTCTTTATTTGCTCTTCCTAATTCTTTGCTATTTCAAGCATCATGATCAAATCCCTTCTCTAAGGAGGAAAACCCGCTTTCTCCAATCTACTTACAATTTACAACATCTAACATTGATATCTGAGCAGGACTTCATCTAAAATTCCATCCCGTGTTTGGGCAGCATCTTGTAGTAGAAACTGAGGACTGCAAATGTTGGAAAAGGGTGGTGCTGAAAAAGCACAGCAGTCAGGCAGCATCCAACCTTCTAGTGCCAGACAGAAGGTAGCAATTGGGAGATCCTTATGGATTTTATGGGAATCGAGGATTATTGGTTGCAAATAGGAAAGTGAAGCTCATATGAGAAACAGGTCAACCATGATCTCATCGAATAGTGGTGCAGGCCTGAAAGGCTGAATGGCCTCTATTACTATGGATGGGCAGGCATCCAATGGATTGGCTCCCCTGGAAGTCCAAATTTTCTACGTTGTCCATCTGGATGATACATTTAAAGGGGCATAACATAGCAGGAAGATGTTAGCCACACTATTTATGGTCGCTGGGTTGATACATCAGAGAACAGTGTTGCTTGTGGACTGGGGAAATACTTCCACTTGCTGGGAGGAACAGAAGACGAGATATTGGTGAATAGTCACCTTTTACCCAGTGTGTACTGTTACCCAAACAACCACAATTGTTGCAGCAACAGAGCACTGGCAACATGGAACATAGACTGTGCTGTGATAAGTGAGCACAGCTGAATAAACAATGCCAATAAAAAATAACGTCATTGTTGTGCAGAGGAGAAAACGAAACAAATATTAGCACATAATAACTTCTGGAATTATAATAAGTCTTCAACGGTAATATTAGACTGCTGAGAGCAACAGAGAACTCGGTCATTAGCAGAAGTCACCAGGACTGGTAGAGAAACCTAGCCAAGTGAAATGTGCAACAACACTTCCCATGGGTACTAAGAACTATTCAAGCTTCAGGAAGTGCTTTGTGGCAAAGTGGGGTGGTGAGAAAGATATAGCAACAGAGGGAAATACACTCCAGCAAAAACCTCTAACCTCTGAACTGCATTGTCCCCTGAGATTGAGAATGAGACAGCTGCAAGCTCTGTACAGTCAAATGGGCAATGCAATGAATACATTTGAATTTAAGGGGAATAAAACTGGCTGTGTAAAGGTCAAAGTGAAGCTCATGTGGCATAGAACATCAGTCACACATTATAACATTTTATCCATCTGAGAATAATTCTTTACACTGAGCAAGGAATTGATGTTGACTGATTAAAATATCTTTCAGTAAAGATGAAGATAAGAATGGGGTGTTATTTATTTAAGGCAAAGGGTTTCTGCAAAGGGCAGAAGAAAGAAATATGAATTGCTACTTTTAAAATGCTGTTACAATTGCTAATTATCCATACACTCTGTTTTCTGTACACAAAGCTCTCTCTGGAAGTAAAAGACATTGTAATTTGATATTTACGTGGGCTTCACAGTAGGATAGTAATTGTCTGCTTGAAAATGTCATAGTAGGGAACGTGGTTTCACCTTACAATTCTCACATGTTGAATTGCTGAACTCTATGGCATTATGAGAGGAATGTGAGGATTTCAGAGTGGAGTGTTTCTCCAGAGCAAGGAGAAAAACCTGGAAACTACTCTTCACCTGCCTCATGGCCTAGACAGTTACAAAGTGGAATCATTTCCTGCTTGTCTTCTGGCTACAGGACGCTATTTCGCACTGAAAACATAGAGCAGAAAGTAAACAAAAATATCTACCCTCTCAGAATAGACAAGCAGTCACAATTTGACGAAAATTGCACATCCATGTAGCCTCTGTTCATCCCTCTCCTACTAGCTCCTCAGGGACAGTCTGCATTTCAAAGAAGAAAATCTGAGTGAAACTTTATTTAGTCATAGTATATCAGCTGGGCCAGCATTTATTACCGATGCCTAATTGACTTCAAATTGAATGGCTTGCTATGCCATTTCAGAAAGCACTTAAGAGTCAATTGCATATCGCTGTAGGTCTACAGCCACATGTCCAGAGATTGCAGACTTCCTTGCCTAAAAGGCATTATTAAAGTCGATAGGTATTTGCAATAATTGATAATGGATGCCATTAGACTTCTTCTCATTCAAGATTTATAAACAATGAGTTTGAATCTCATCATCTGTTATCATAAGATGTGCAACTATATCCCTAGAACATTAATCTGCGGATTCTGTATCACTTATTGAATGACATTACCAAACAGGCCACCATCACCCCTTCAGCTGAAATATTTGAACTATAGGATCTTCTGGATTTCCATTCCCAAACAAAGAAAAGTTACTGAAATGTTTAGCAGAACTCGAAGATTGCCAGCTCCAAATCCATCATATGATACTAGAGAAGAGAAATGTGTATATAATGGGGAATCTGGTCCCAATCTTTCTATTCAAATTAGATTGTCATTGTTGATTTTTGTTTCGACTTGACATCTACTCAAGACTGTGACTGAACGAGCCAATTCTGTATGTGCAAATATTTGGGGGAATGGTGCAGGATCTCCCAGCAGGTAATGGGATCGGGAATGAAAATTCACATCATTTCCTTTCCCTTTCTGCTGCTGATCCAACTATCATTAAGATTTTGTGACTCAAATCATGATTCTGCTTGATGGACTAGTCACTGCCTTTCTGAACGATTGATTGCATGCTCTTTCTGGGCATTCAGAGCAATGGTGTCAGGCTTCAAGGAACGATTCACAATGTCTTTCAGGGAATGCTTTTTTGTCTTGTCACTAAGACATTGGCCACTTGAGAATTGGGAAAATAGAACTTGGAAGGGCAGATACTTTCAGCCATCTCATCGCAATGTCCAGTCCATGGAAATTGATCTTGCAGGAGTTTTGCCTGTATGTTTGTGGACTTGTCTACAAGAGGGATGCTAGCCTTTGTTTAGAAGTGTCCCATTGAGGGACTGACGGAATTAATTTAGAGCTGTTTTGCTTAACTATAATACAGTCCAGGTCTCTCTGCAGTCCAGACGCGTTTTGTTAATCCCTCCATCAGTTGGCCTGAATAGGCCTTTGCTTGTCTCAGCTGTCCAGCCACCAGTTATGGGCACTAAGTCATGCTGAGCCCATCCCATGTCCTGAAAAATTACCCAGAGGTGAAATGGACCAACATGCCAGCTCCTGACATGAAATTCCATGCTTAACAACTTCCATATCTGGCCCCATCCAGGGAAAAGTGACGGGTGAGTTCAGGTCCAGCCATGTTAAATGTGATAGAACAAGGCCATAAATTGCACTTGAATTGAACTAAACCAGCCTTTAATAATTGATATGTCTCTGTATATTACATAAGACAGAATTAAGAAAATAAATTGATAGTGTAGATTTGGGCCAGAGATGTGATAAATAACATCTGCTCTTGATAGGATGCCAAAGGTGGGCATTGTTCTATAATGTTAGATTGACTTCTATTAATCATATCATTTGATATCAGTGATAAGAAAGCAGCAGTTGCATGTTCATAGAACATAGAACATAGAACATAGAACAGTACAGCACAGAACAGGCCCTTCAGCCCACGATGTTGTGCCGACCATTGATCCTCATGTATGCACCCTCAAATTTCTGTGACCATATTTATGTCCAGCAGTCTCTTAAATGTCCCCAATGACCTTCCTTCCACAACTGCTGCTGGCAATGCATCCCATGCTCTCACAACTCTCTGTGTAAAGAATCTGCCTCTGACATCCCCTCTATGCTTTCCTCCAACCAGCTTAAAACTATGATCCCTCGTGTTAACCATTTCTGCCCTGGGAAATAGTCTCTGGCTATCGACTCCAGCTATGTCTCTCATTATCTTGTATACCTCAATTAGGTCCCCTCTCCTCCTCCTTTTCTCCAATGAAAAAAGTCCGAGCTCAGTCAACCTCTCTTCATAAGATAAGCCCTCCAGTCCAGGCAGCATCCTGGTAAGCCTCCTCTAAACCCTCTCCAAAGTATCCACATCTCTCCTATAAGAGGGTGACCAGAACTGGACGCAGTATTCCAAGTGCAGTCTAACCAAAGTTTTATAGAGCTGCAACAAGATCTCACAACTCTTAAACTCAATCCCCCTGTTAATGAAAGCCACAACACCATATGCTTTCTTAACAACCCTGTCCACTTGGGTGGCCATTTTAAGGAATCTATGTACTTGCATACCAAGATCCCTCTGTTCCTCCACACTGCCAAGAATCCTATCCTTAATCCTGTACTCAGCTTTCAAGTTCGACCTTCCAAAATGCATCACCTCGCATTTATCCAGGTTGAACTCCATCTGCCATCTCTCAGCCCATCTCTGCATACTGTCAATGTCCCGCTGCAGCCTCTATACTGTCAACGATATCTCCAACCTTTGTGTCATCTGCAAACTTGCTGACCCCTCCTTCAATTCCCTCATCCAAATCATTAATAAAAATTACAAATAGTAGAGGCCCAAGGACAGAGCCCTGTGGAACACCACTCACCACTGACTTCCAGGCAGAATATTTTCCTTCTACTATCACTCGCTGTCTTCTGTTGGCCAGCCAATGTTCACAAACTTAGTATAGTCTAAAGTGCTTCCTAATGAAAAGCTTTACTTTGGACTTGCACTCACTGCAAATGTAGACTATTTATACACTATAATTCCCACAGGAAGCCATGAGATTACTGATGAGCTAATGTGTCTTTGGTGGCACTGGTTCAGGGGTAAACAGAACACCAAACTCTGCACTGCTGTTCTTCGTGTTGTGACAAGGGGGTTCTGTGTCTCCATCTGACCCAAAAAGCAGGAGTTTGGCTTAATGTCTCATTAAAAACAAATGTGCAACATTCATTCAAATAGTCAGCCGAGATTTTATGCATGAATTGAGCCTACAACGTATTGACTCAGAGATAGTGGAGCTATGATTGAGCCATGGTGCCTGCCAGGCTGTTGTTTTTGTCCCATGTGTGAGAACGTACAGCTGATACAATGTGAGCTGTTACACTATTACATGTACAGTAAACTCTAACAGCAATGGGGCAGTTCTGTGATTAATTGTTCTGGTCATGATTAAACTGAACTGAAAAAATATTATAAATCTGTTACTTCATATGATTTGGTTTCTCATGTGATTTTATGTTGAGTTACAGCCATGACTCAATGTTAATATTTTGTCTTGTCTTTTAGTCAGTTCAAAATCAATGCTGATCTTCCACAGCAGTACTCAGGGTGTGCTGCACTGTTGTGGATACTTCCTATTGGATGAGATGTAATGCTCAGGCCCCGTTCAGCTGAACATAAAAGGTCCTGTAGCACTATTTTTAAAAAATAGAACCTAGAGTTATTTTCAGTGTCATGTGCAACATTTATTCCTAAAAATCAACATCAAGAAAACTATCAGATTATCTGATCAAGTTTATAAAATCATGATGGACATGGATAGGGTAAATAGACAAGGTCTTTTCCCTGGGTGGGGGAGTCTAGAACTAGATGGCATAGGTTTAGGGTGAGAGGGGAAAGATATAAAAGGGATCTAAGACACAACTCTTTCATGCATAGGGTGGTGCATGTATGGAATGAGCTGCCAGAGGAAGTGGTGGAGGCTGGTACAATTGCAACATTTAAAAGGCATCTGGATGGGTGTATGAATAGGAAGGGTTTGGAGGGATATGAAACGGGTGCTGGCAGGTGGGACTAGATTGGGTTGGGATATGTGGTCAGCATGGACGGGTTTGGACGAAGGGTCTGTTTCCATGCTGTACATCTCTATGAATCTATGATCATTACTATATATTGCCGTTTGAGGCAACTTTTGCTGTGTACAAATGGAGTACTGCCTATCCCTGGAGGATATTACTTCAAATAACAATGGCTGTATAACGAGGGCTTTGGGATGTTAATTGGGTGTGAAATGTGCCATATAAACACAAATTTTTTTCTAACCAACTTAATTATGTTTGGGCACGCATTACTTAACATTTCTACCATTCAATTGTTACTTGTTAATAAATACTATAAATTGGAAACATAATAAACTATATAATCAATATCTTTCTGCTTGCTGTAAAGACACAAATAATTTTCTTGTTTTCTTTCTCTCAAAGATTTATCCCCCTACTGTCCTGCATTTCTGAATGTACTGAATCATTGTTGTGTCTGCCATCACGAACACTGGTTGCACACTGATATCTCATCCAAAAGGCTGTTATTGACTTGTAAGACATAACAGCATTTGGTGGCAGGCTGTTTGACTGTATAGTGCATATAATAATGCCAGATCTATGATTTGTGCAATGGGAAAATGGCCAAGTAGATCTTATTTCATTCTGTATTCCCACATACACACATATCACACTGGTTACCAAATGCTGATTAGTGGCTGTGATCCTTTCCAGTTTCCTTCCCAAGTCCACAGACTTTTAGTATGAACTAGCCAGTGCCCCAGCTGAGAGTGGTTAAAATGTGGAATCTACCTGGAGTTCTGTAGAGCTCAGCTAATTTTCAAATAAACCTTCTGCATTATTAGGAAGGTTTTACTCAATGCATTTTAAGTCACAAGGAAGGGCCTAGATAATCACTTAATAAGGAGGGTTTTTAAACTGTGGTGATATTAATAGCTTACTTCAAATACATTTATTATCAAATTCAAATGATTACTCAATGAGCTTAAAATAAAAAGACAAATAAACAATTCACCAGCTTTCAGAAGCAGGATGTGCTCCTATTTTAATAGGCTGTGTTAAGAAATGTGACATTATGAGACTGTGGAATTGGCTCTCTGAGGTTTTTAATACAGTAGTCCCCCCCACCCCATACCTGCAGGGGATACATTCCAAGAACCACTGAGACTGCGGAAAATGATTCTGCTGATATGGGGATCACCCTGTATCTCCAATGTTTTCAGAAAGCTGTCCTGTCCAACCACTTTTATTAACCCTCTTACATGTTAATGTATCAGAAAGCAATTCTGAAGAAAATAAGGGTCATAATTGACCTCACAAGTGCCTTAAGGGTGCATAACTGAAGCCTGAGGTGCATTATATGTACAGTTCCAATATCAATGGTGCCCAGATTGATCATGGCACAGGGTAAGGCAATGCAATGAAGCTCCATTGGATGCATGCAGATCAGGCTGGTGAATCTGTACATATTTAACACCATTCAGAAGAAGCATTGAGTATGGAGAGGGCACAGAATATATTCTGTGTCAGGAATTTCAGCATCACTACTAAACTCCCACAGGGCATAGCTGCCAGATTGAGCCTGGGGCAGGTGGTGAGTGAACTAACTTGAGGGAGAAACCTCATAGACATCATTACCACCAATGTATCTGTCGCATTTGCATCTGTCCATGAGATTATCGGTAGAAGTGATCACCACACAGTTACTTTGGAGACAGAGTATTGCCTTAATATTGAACCTCCCCTCTACAGTGTGGCATGGCACAGTAAAATGAGTTAAACGGGATTGATTTTAAACAGATAAATCAACTCAAAATTAAGCAGCAGCAGCAAAATTGTATTCAATCACACTCTGCAATTTCACGGTCTGGTGTATCAATCCACTCTACAACTGCTGTCAAACTGGGACAGCAATTATGGTTCAATGAAGAGTGCAGCAATGCACGCGGGGAGCAGCAACAGGCATATGTCAAAATGATATGCTAATCTGATCCTTGACTCATATCTAAGAGAAGAAGCAGTATGCTTCTAATGTGATACTATTCAGTATGTGTTTAATGCCTTTTTGTTTTAAATTACAGATGTCTGCAGGGAATGGTGTGCCTTCTGTGCTCCTGCACAAGCTATTTTCTCCCAGACATGGATACACAACTAAGCATTCCCTCAGAATTGAGCATGACCGGGAGAATGGTGGAGGTCAGACCGAGCAGGATAAACTGCTGAAAGAGGGAGGGAGGGTTTGAAGCCATTTTGACAAAAGGCTGCACCCTCCCAGGTTTCAGGGAACTACCCTTTGAATGGAAGCTCAGTGAGGAACAATGTACACAATGTCTTCATTGGAATCTACCAGGTGCTGAAGCCAGATGATTGCATTGCAATGGTTGTGAAAACAACTGTGTTTATTAACAACTATGTGTTAGCCTTCAAGGCTGTTAATATCGTAATTGCTGGTTTGGGGATAATCATTGATTGAGGTAGATGGTGATACAGTAATAATGCCACTAGACTCATAACGTATATGTCCAGGCTACTGTACTGAGGACTTGGGTTCAAATTCCACCATAATAGCTTGTGGAATTTAAATTCAATTAACAAAAAGATACAGATTTGAAAGCACGTATCAGTAATGCTACCATGAAACCATAAGTGATTATTGTGAAAACCCACCTAGTTCAGTAATGTCCTTCAGGGAAGGAATTATCGCATCAGTATGTCCATCCATGACTTCAAACTCATAGAAATGTGGTTGATTCTTAACTGCTCTCTGAACTGGCCTAGTAAGTCAGCAAGTCAGCTCATGGACATTTAGGGATGGGAAACAAATGTTGACCTGGCCAGTCATGATCACATTCTGAGAATTTCATTGTTTCCAGCAAGATGGCGTCAGAGTAAGACTGTCCAGCCAGAGCTCCTCTGCTCTGCTGTCCTTTTTCTTTCCTCCCTCTCTTTATTTCTCCTGTTTTTCCAACGTTTGACTTACCCAGTGTGGAATAGAGGAGGTGACTCTACACCAGAGGCTGCTGCTAGCAAATCCCGGAGGCAAGTTGATGGAGTGGAGGCTGGCACGGGGAATCGAGTCTCAGAGTGAAGGCCGGCACAAGGAGGCAACTCCTGGAGTGGAGGCTGGCACGGGGAATCGAGTCTTAGAGTGAAGGCCGGCGCAGGGAGGTAGGTCCCGGAGTGGAAGCTGGCACAGGGAATCGAGTCTCAGAGTGAAGGTCGGCACAGGGAGGCGGCTCCTGGAGTGGAGGCTGGCACAGGGAATCGAGTCTCAGAGTGAAGGTCGGCACAGGGAGGTAGGTCCCGGAGTAGTGGCTGGCACGGGGAATCGAGTCTCAGAGTGAAGGCCGGCGCAGGGAGGCAGGTCCCGGAGTAGAGGCTGGCACGGGGAATCGAGTCTCAGAGTGAAGGCCGACGCAGGGAGGCAGGTCCCGGAGTGGAGGCCGTTGGAGGAAGGTGAGACCCAAAGCAGACCCAGTGCAGGGAGGTGAGTCACGGAGCAGAGGGCAGCATTGGGCGATGAGTCCCGGAGGGGAGGCTGGCATTGGGAGGCAAATCCTAGAGTGGAGGTCAACACAGGGAGTGAGTCCGAGAGCAGCGGCCAGCATCGGTAGGGTAGTCCCAGAGTGGAGGCTGACAGGGGAAGGCTTGTCCGGGAGTGGAGGGAGGCATTAGGAGATGAGTCCCCAAGGGGAGGCTGGCATTGGGAGGTGAGTCCCAGAGCAGAGGCCAGTGTGGGGGAGTTGAGTCCCAGAGCAGAGGCCAGTGTGGGGGAGGTGAGCCCTAGAGCAGTCCCAGTGTGGTGTGGTGAGTCCCAGAGTGGACCCAGTGTTGGGGCGGTGAGTCCCAGAGCAGACACAGTGTGGGGGAGGTGAGTCCTAGAGCAGACCCATTGTGGGGTGGTGAGACCCAGTGTGGACTCAGTGTGGGTGAGGTGAGTCCCAGAGTGGATAAAATGTGGGGGAGGTGAGTCCCAGAGCGGATACAGTGTGGGGGCGGTGAGTCCCAGAGCGGACCCAGTACAGGGCACGTGAGTCCCTGAGTGGACCCAGTGTTGGGGGCGGGGGAGGGGCCCCGGAGCAGACCCAGTGTGGGGCAAGTGAGTCCCAAAGTGGCCCCAGTGTGGGGTGGTGAGTCCCAGAGCGGACCCAGTGTGGGGGAGGTGAGTCCCAGAGCGGACCCAGTGTGGGGGAGGTGAGTCCCAGAGCGGACCCAGTGTGGGGGAGGTGAGTCCCAGAGCGGACCCAGTGTGGGGGAGGTGAGTCCCTGAGCGGACCCAGTGTGGGGTGGTGAGACCCAGAGCGGACCCAGTGTGGGGGAGGTGAGTCCCAGAGCAGACTCAGTGTAGGGCAAGTGAGTCCCTGAGTGTGGGGGAAGTGAGTCCCGGAGCGGACCCAGTGTGGGGGAGGTGAGTCCCTGAGCGGACCCAGTGTGGGGGAAGTGAGTCCCGGAGCGGACCCAGTGTGGGGGAGGTGAGTCCCAGAGCGGACCCAGTGTGGAGGAGGTGAGTCCCAGAGCAGACCCAGTGTGGGAGAGAGTGGACCCAGTGTGGGGCAGGTGAGTCCTAGAGCAGAGGCTGGTATTGGGAGGTGAGTCCAGGAGTAGAGGCTGGCTCAGGGAAAAAGAGTCCAGGAATGTAGTCTGGTGCAGGGAAAGTGAGTCCCAGAGTGGAGGATGGCATGAGGAACATGAATCCCGGATTGGAGAGCAGTCAGTCCTTGAGTGGGGGTCAGCACGATGAATGTGAATCCTGATTGGAGCCCCGCATTGGGAGGCCAATCCCTGAGAAAATATACTGTGGTGTAGCTGAGTGATGGTGGGAGCAGACTGGAGATTTGGAGCAGAGCAATGTCAGTTGTTGGACTGGGGCCTAGCATGGGTGGTCAGACCCTGCTCTCAGCTACTGCAATCTAATGCTTATTTGTAATTTGTTGACTGTAATGTCTATCCTTTTAACAATATCATATTTCTAATATACATTATGAATCATCTATAAAGTAACGCAACTACTTTTTCTTATTTTATTCCTCTTTTTGTATCTGAGATTTGTACCTAGGTACTTTGTACTTTATACCTAGGCACCATAAGAGGCAACATTGTCAACTTTTCACTGTACCCCTGAATTTGAGCATATGTGACAATAAAGGATATGCTAATTCTGGGACACTGGGAAATCTCCCTGCAGTTCTTCGAAGATTGCCCTGCATCTTTTACATCTACCCAGCAGGCAGATGGGTTCACACCTGAAGACAGGTCAGACAGAGTAACATTGCCTCATTTGCTGGTGTATTGCCCTAGATACTGTGCTTCGGGCCTTTGGAGCAGGACATGAAGCCACAGTAATTCCCAATAGTTTACTAGTATTAGCCAAAGAGATGGCTACATCACTTATCCACCACACGTGGCCTTCTAGGTCTTTATGCTATTTTCCATGGGCAGAAGTGGGTACTGCAGATGCTGGAAACCAGAGGCTAGATTAAAGTGGTGCTTGGAAAGCACAGCAGGTCAGGCAGCATCCAAGGAGCAGGGAAATCAACGTTTCGGGCAAAAGTCCTTTATCAGGAATGAGCACAGAAGATCCACAGCAGAGCAAATGAACTATTTACTATGAGCCCTCTGACAATGTGCCAGAAAAATGAAGTAACGCTGGGTCATCAGGGCTGTGTAGGTTTGATAATTCTTAGTTGCTTTTTTCTTTTCCGCTAGTTGCTTCCATTAATTGTGTATTGTTGTATGACTCTTCAAGAATGGGAACTGGAAATGGTTCTAAAGGAAAGAAGGGAGGTGATACTGGAGAATGCCCATTGGACTTCTGTAGTATTGAACTTAGAAATGGCCTGTGGAGAGTAAAAATAATTCTTTGCAGCTCTGTCTTAAGTGAAAAGAATTTGGCAGCTCTCAACTTTTCACAATTCTAGGAGTGCAGCCAAACCTATTCATCAACTTCTCTCCTTCAATCAAGGAGCAGTGTATATAGCCCGACTTTCAAGGGCTCAAAAATACACAAAACTATAATTAGGTTGAAGCTGTCAGCTACAGAAAAACATGTGGGTGCTGATTTGTATGTGGAAGGCATCAATTCTTTGCAAGAGATAAGTTTCTGTTCACTTAACTAGATCAGTGTTTTCTAGATGCTGATTTCCAATCTTTTGGGACAGGTTTTAAAAATACCTCAATATTTCTTCAGTGTCTGTACTTGTGCTGAAAACCTGAGTCACAACATTTGGCTGACGTATTCCAAAGAGAGAATAGCAAGAATCTCCCTCGCCCTGATCAGGGACAGTTACAGCATTTAACACACGACCTTGCCTTTTGATGCCATTATTGTTGTGTTCAAAAGTTAGCGTGAATTTGAAAAAAGATAGTCATCCTCAGAAAGGCAGCCTGGTCGTAGCCTACAAATTGAACTAAATTATCTGAAAAAAGATAATGACTGGTAATTTAGAGTAATCCCTCTGGATTTTTTCAAGTCTATTTTCAATTTTGTTTCTTGTTTACATGGATGCATGGGGAATTGGTGTAAGAGTAATTTATTTTATTTTTTAGCTGCAAGGATTACAGTGCTACTAATTACAGTGATGGTGCAAGGTGACATGTACCAACATACTGAAATGGGAGCACCGTTCGATCTTTGTTGTGTTAACTCAGGGCTTCCATCAAGGGAACAGGCTAGATCTAGACTTTACATGATACTGCAAAGTGGGAGATAGCAGGTCCACAGCTCAGCTTTCATCTTTCCATTTTTATCTCCATTTGTAGAAAAGAAATGACATCAAGATAAAGGTGGCCTGGAAAAGGCTAATCAGTTGTGGATGTCAGAGGTTAACGTGACCTTGTACTTATGTATGCATTTTCCACATTTACATGCTCTCCAGTTGGGATCATTAGGACAGTAGATTATTTGCTCTCTCCCTTGCAGATGCACAAGGTTAAAGGTTAAAGGTCACATAATACCTATTCTTGGGCCACAACCTTCCAGCTTTACTATCAGTAGAGCCACAACTTTAAAATTTTTTTTGTATTCACTTGTGGGACTTGGGTGTCGCTTGATGGCCCATCCTTATTTGCCCTTGAGAAGGTGGTGGTGAGCTGTCTTCTTGAATTGCTGCAGTCCACTTGCTGTGGATTGGCCCACAATGCTGGTGAGAAGGGAATTCCAGGATTTTGTCCCAATGACTGTGAAGGAACAGCGGTACATTACCAAGTCAGGGGGGTGAGTGGCTTGGATGGGAACTTGCAAGTGGTGGTGTTCCCAAGTACCTGCTGCCCTTGTCCTTCTAGATGGAAATGGTCATGGGCTTGAAAAGTGCTGCCTAAGGATCTTTGGTGAATTTCTGCAGTGCATCTTGCAGATAGTATATACTGCTGCAACTGAATGCCAGTGGTGGAGTGATTGAATGTTTGTAGATGTAGCGCCAATTAAGTGGATTGCTTTGTCCTGGATGGTATCAAGCTTCTTGAGTGTTGTTGGAGTGGCACCCATCTAGGCAAGTGTAGAGTAATTCATCACAGTCCTGGCTTGTGCCTAGTAGATGGTGATAGACGTGGGAGTGTCAGGAGATGAGTTATCCGCTGCAATATCCCTAGTCTCTGACCTGTTTTTAAAGCCATTGTGTTTATGTGGTGAGTCTAGTTGAATTTCTTGTCAATGGTAACTTCAAGGATGTTGACAGTGGGGGATTCAGTGATTGCAATACCGTTGAAAATCTTTGGAAATTAAGCTCTAACTCTAATTGGCTTTGTTTCCTTCCATAGTTGAAATGACAAAGGCAATCAAGAATTTTTTATTATTGCTCTATTGGGAAAGTAGCACAAGTTCTCACAGTGCCAGGGACACAGGTTTGATTCCAGCCTCAGATGACTGTGTGGAGTTTGCACATTTTCCCCATGTCTGCGTGGGTTTCCTCCGGGTGCTCCGGTTCCCTCCCACAATCTAAAGATGTACAGATTAGGTGAATTGGCCAAGCTAAATTGCTCATAGTGTTAGGTGCATTAGTAAGGGATAAACATAGGGTAAGGGAATGGGTCTGGGTGGATTACTCTTCGAAGGGTCGATGTGGATTTGTTCTGACGAAGGGCCTGTTTCCGTTACTGTAGGGAATCTCATCTAATCTTCAAGTCCTGATGTATAGATGATGGAGTTAAGACAAATACCTATTCTGTCAAGTGCAGGGAACCATAATAAGGGACTGGAGATCTTTCGGATTGCAATTGAAAGGACTCTGTAACCAGGAGTAGAATTTGTTCTTCAACCTCCAGGTGCTCAGCTCTGCTTTTGGGTAAGGGGGTGGTTTGATGTTGGCAGGTTCTGTTTCAGCTAGGGACACAGCCAGGTCCTTAAACAGGACTTGAATCCTGGAATGCTACTGGGGCCATATCATTGCTGGCAAAGTACATGGGAGCTCAACTTGCTCAATGGAAAGGGACAAAGTTTATCTTAATATTTTGAACTCTTTCTCTGATAATCAGGTTGAGGACTAATCTGCCTTAATGAAAGTGTTTTTCAATCATTTCTTTGCTTACTTTTCAGTGATACATTTACACTTAACAAAGTACTTCAGATAGCTATTATCAAGATCAATCAATTTTAGGCTATACTTATACAATTTAGATTACATTCCCTACAGTATGGAAACAGATTCTTTGGCCCAACAAGTCCACACCAACCCTCCGAAGAATAACCTACCCAGACCCATTCCTCTCTGACTAAAGCACCTAACACTATGGGCAATTTGGCATGGCCAATTCACCTGACCTGGACATCCTTTGGACTGTAGGAGGAAGCCGGAGCACCTGGAGAAAACTCAAGCAGACACAGGGAGAATGTGCAAACTCCACACAGTTGCCCAAGGCTGGAATTGAACCTGAATCCCTGGCACTGTGAGGCAGCAGTGCTAACAGCTGAGCCACCCTTAGATACCCGAGTCCTCTATTCAGCTAAATTTTAGTAAGACACCCTTTAATTCACCAGTTTGGTATTGACTTACACCAGCACATGAAAAATTAGCCCAAGTGAACACTTCAACATGAAAAAACCTAAATTAACATTTTCTTAACATCAAAACTTTTAGAATATAACAAAACCTGTCATGTGCTGATTCATTGCAATGATTATTGATGCAATTTTTAATAAAAAGTTGAAAATATTTCTTAACTTGTTCACCAGTGTTATGACAACAGATCAAAACCCTGAAGTATACTAGACATTTTTAACTGGAGAGAGAAAACCCCAAAAAATGTCACACCTTAACAATTGACAGGGAACCTCAAACAGCAGCCCTTCGAAGGGGAAAAGACAAATCAAACTAAATTGGACTGTGATCCTTTGTGACGCCAAAGATAATGAGTGACTGGTAAAGCCCTAATCAGCAACAGGTGAATAATGTCATAAACCGCAGGCATATTTTACATTATTCCCTTTGCAGAATACATAATGGCCTGGGGTATAAAGCAAGTGGCTGGTGTGTGTTTGAGAGACTGATTGTTCTCCATATGTACCAGTGGGCTTCTGGGGTTAAGGTTCTCAAAGCCTGGGCTTTGAGCATTAACATGCAGTGAAGGTCATAGCTGAAGGACCAGTCATCCCTATGTTACAGGTAAAGGGCTTCTCTCACTCTGAATGCTGACAACCAGCTCATTAGTAAACTAGACAAAAGGAAACAGGACAACCAAAGGCTGAATGCTGGAATGCAATCACTGTTGACAAAATCAGAACACGATCTCAAGCAACCAAGATAACTAATAATCTTGAACTCGACTACATTGACTATCAACAGTATGGGTAACCTCCACGGCAATTACTGCAAAATTCAATCCATCCTTCACAAACAATTTGGAGACTGGTCCATCTACCTTCCTTTTAACTTTTAGATTTTTGGACTCGCTTCTTATAGAACATAGAACATAGAACAATACAGCACAGAACAGGCCCTTCGGCCCACGATGTTGTGCCGAACATCTATCCTAGACTAAGCACTCATCCATGTACCTATCCAATTGCCGCTTAAAGGTCGTCAATGATTCTGACTCTACCACTGCCACGGGCAGCACATTCCATGCCCCCACCACTCTCTGGGTAAAGAACCCACCCCTGACATCTCCCCTATACCTTCCACCCTTCACCTTAAATTTATGTCCCCTTGTAATACTCTGTTGTACTCGGGGAAAAAGTTTCTGACTGTCTACTCTATCTATTCCTCTGATCATCTTATAAACCTCTATCAAGTCACCCCTCATCCTTCGCCGTTCCAATGAGAAAAGGCCGAGAACTCTCAACCTGTCCTCGAACGACCTATTCTCCATTCCAGGCAACATCCTGGTAAATCTTCTCTGCATCTTATGTCTTATTTGAGTTTGTGTGTTTGTGATAGTAATTAACAAACTCAATCTTTGTCAGCTCAAGAGTGCCTGATTAAATTGGCTCCTTCAAAACATATGTTCATTTGCATCTGGGATCCACAAGCGAAGGGATCCTTTTGTTAAATTAGCATAATTGTGATCAACGGAGGAGGGTTGGTGAATAAAGAAGAGTTGATTCATCCCAACTCACCAAAGCATTTAACGATTCGGGATATCCCAAATAACAATTTGGGAAACCTTGCTCAGAATTGGGCGTAACACTGGGCATACCTTCCCTGCTCTTCTCAAAATGATGCCATCAGCAGGCAAACTGGAATCTCAGTTTAAATGGTGCTGCAGCCCTGTTTGTAATAGTTAAACCCTGGAGTGGGCTTTCAGCTTAGAGGAGAAGGTGCTCAGGCACAGCAGCCACACAACTTGCCAATGCTTTTTCTAGAAGATCTTTAAGTCTAAGAACAGGAAACAGCAGTAGATTCTTCTTTCTGTGTAAATCACCATTGCAAAAGAAGTTTTGATTATAGCGAGACATATCTGCCCAGACGTTCGATAAAGATGGTGAGAAAAGTTCCTAAGGAACTAAAGAGGAAGTATTCAGGGATGACGTCACAGTAAAAGAGATTTTAAAAGAGCAAGGGCCCAATGAACAATAAGTGAGGGAGTTGGAATTGTAGGAAACTATGCAGGTTTAGGGCTGTGCTTGAATTAACTTCCTCTCAGACAAAATGGCAAGGATATAGTTACAGCTGCTCGACACAAACATCACACATTTCCTTTTGTTTTTACCATTAAAGCATCCTGTCTTGAATCTTTTTTGGTTGTACCCAGTAAATTAGTTGCACAAAAAATCCTTTTCTGAATATTTCCTATTTAAGATGATTTATTTCAGTGGTGAGTGATAGATACTGTAAGGCCATTCCCTAAAATTATCATTGAGTCCATCGATGGTAGGAAAGGAACACTGAGTTATGTTTTGTTCGGTTGGCTGGGGCAGAGGTTATAAGCCTCTGCACTACTTTGTTGCCAAGGCTTGTTCGCCAACTTTTCAGCAATACTCTGTTCATCTAGCTCTGACTATTTTTCATCCCCACTTTCTTCATCTTGCCATTTTGACCATTCCTTTAGCTAACTTGGTCCTAACCTCCGGAATTGGCTTTGTACAGGTTGTTCTTCTATGACGTGATGGTTGCGTTCTTGTGCAACCCTGTGTTATAGAAAAATTGTGCTTTAGAAACAGCACTTCAAGTGTTGGTGATGTAATAGTATTTACAGCCAACACACATTATAGAAGTTTGCGCTTTAGAAACATTATCCCCAATTCATCAATCACGTTACAGCAGATTCATATTAACAAAATTATGGCAGAATGATCTGTACCTCCCCACACGCTGTCCACCTTGGAAATTCTCCTTAAAACTTAAAATGTTCAAACCTTTAGTCCTTCTCCCAGGACCTCTATCTTCAATGTTTTTTTTCATCCAATGTTCTCCTTTGAAGCACTTTGGGAAGATCTATTATATTAGATAGGCAATAACAATGCAAGCTTTTGTAACAGTGGTTGCTATATGATTATATTCCCATAAGGTACCCATTCCACAAATACAGCTGTAACAGTGACACAGCACCAGTCTGCAACACATGCTTCATGGGAGGCTCCAAATAAAGGCAAATCAAAATTCAAGTGCCCTCCTGTTATTTAACACCTCATGACATGTGGAACCTCAAAGACTGATGGCCCATTTTTCATTGACCTTATGCCCTTCTTTCGTACTGTTGCCCTCTTTATTTCCAGTGCCGCCTGCAGCTTGGGAAAGTGTATGCTACAGAAAAGGGCATTCTTGACTGTACAATCTTTCAATGCAAAGGCAAGGTAGCCATAACTGACATGTGTTAGGTATAATAGTTTTGTCAAAACTTCAGCTTGTAAACTTAATAAATTTATCCAAGAACACTGTCAAGTTCAGATGCTTTATTTTTCTTTGTAGAGTTTGTTATAGGATTCATTTCTGCAATGTCAATGTTAGGATCAGGTGGAATGTGACTAATGCTTCCTCAACTTAGTGGTGAGCAACTTGTTGAAGTACCATACTCTTGGCATATTATACCTCATCTGTTTTCTGTAATCTACCAGCTTCATCCTTTGCTGGTGCCAGCAGGACATGATATGAGTTATGAGTGGTCCAATTCTGCACAAAACTATTTTGTGATATCCATTTGCATATTCCTCTGGTTATTACGCTAGACTTTTCACGATCCAAATGTCAGAGGAGCTGTGGAGGCAGTTGTTTTTCCCTGATCTCTGTTTTATTTTTGCCAGTTGGTAGGTATCATGCCAGATAATAATGTTCCATAAGGTAGACATGTGATGACAAGCAGTTAGAATGATTTTAATCTAAGAACTGCAAGTTACCAATAAGAAAATAATATTATCGGTGCAGATTAAGTAAAACGATCAAAGGAACATCAACCACTAGTTAATTTCCTCCTCTTTATGCATCAACATGAACTGTGCAGAAACTGCAAACAACACAAGGTAAGGATTACAGGTGCACAAGCTGTGAGTATATGCAGTACATTCTCTCGGTGGAATCTGGTTGAGGCATTGTTGGTTCAACAGCCAGCACCAGGGAGAGACCTATGCTATCTTCCCCATGGAAGGTTTGCTGAGGGAAGTATGCAGGCCACCAATATGCCTTCCTCTGGAATTAAGACGTCACAGGGGATGACATTGCATCCAATGAGAACTCTTGGCCAATCAGAGGCTGGCAAATACTAGCGCCACAGAGGACATTGTGGCTACAGCCAGGAAAACACCCTCAGTGTCTAAAACCCACAGAGGACTCAGAACAAAGGTAAGTGATGTGGCATGGTAAGGGAGGGTCAGTTTGGTTTCGGGCACTTATATAGCCCTCTCTGTCCAAAGTTATTAAATGTCCGCTTCTGGGCCTCAATAGACATTGGTGTGGGCAGATCAGTCATGAATCCTCTTGCCCAGAATGTAATTCTGGTGGAGCCAAGAAAGCAGCTGGGCTTAGGCACTCTATTACCCTGCCTAATGAAGGCCCTTTCCATCTCCAAACCTGCCACCTCTGGGAATCCTCTGGGAGAAGTTGGGAACATTACTGAGCTACCCACTTCCTTTTAAATTATCTTCTGATTACTTATTTCATACTTACTTGACCTCAGACTTGTGTAGTTATTTGACATTTGGGCCATTGTATTGTTGACCTTATCCAAAGTTGTAAGGCATACTGAAAAACCACTAGGGCTCAATTTTTTTTCAAGGAATGGAGGCACAAGTTGCAAAATGGCAGTATTGATGGAAGCTAACTGTGAAGGCAATTTAAATCGGGGCTGATGTTGACTTTGTCAGATTACTAAAGCTTACCTTAAAAAGAAAAAGGTGAAAGAGAAAAACTATTTTTGTTTCTACAGTTCCAGAAAAGAAAAGTGTTTTCAGGAGCGATTTAAATCCTCCATGTCAAGTTGTAGCTAAATACTGCTAAAGTGACATATAAGTATTAATACGTCAAAATTATAATGACCTACTTCTTGTCCAAAGTAGGCTGTTGACATATGGGATACTTGTCTCATTTTCTTAGTTCTCCATAAAGGTGAAAATTACAACATTTGACAGATTGAGACATTGAGGATAAAATGGTTTCACCAGATTTATTTACAAAATAGTTAACAGAGAGAAGCTAATGATACAGTAAGTTTCTAAGATCCAGGTTCAAGTTCCACCTGCCATAACTTGTCATAATTTGTCTTAACAGGTTAATTGAAATTAATAAGAATTTGGATTAGTCTAGTGCTTTAAAAAATGACTATAAAGATTAAATTCCTTTCTTAAGGGATATATTTCTTATGTGATCAGACTTTTGGATAAAACATTCAAGATTGATGCAGGTCTTAATTCAATGCATAAGGTTAGGTATTGCTGCCAACAGTAGGAACATTTGGAAGGTGATCTCCTGTTGTTCAGTCACTTGGTTGTTGAAGTCAGAGTTGGCAATCATCTGTGGTTAAAATACAATGATTAGAACAATTTTATGAACACTGATCGACTAAATACATGCTCTCGGTTCTTGTGCTTTGTGATTATCCCTTATGTCTTGCCCATTGTGTCGATGAGCCTTTATGGGTTTTAAAACTGAGCAAGGGACTTTTATTTACAATCTAAATTATCTTTGCAAAATGCTCAATCTAAAATAAGCTGTCCTATCATTAGCTCATCAGCATGCAACTCCAGAAAATTATCCACAAGACACTGCAGAAACATATCCTCCAAAGTGCTCAATTGGTTTGCCCAGTCTACATGTAGATTGAAGACACTCATGATTACTGTTAATTAAGGACTTAATTAAAAGGCTTGGCCTTTTGATTGAGAAAAGATGGTTTTAATTTTAATTCAAATCTCACCTGCTCCCGAGGTGCGGAAAGCATCTCTGAACAGGTTGACTAGAAAAATTGGTTAATTTTTTAAAAAATTCAAACATAGTATAACTAAAATGCAGGAATATCTTTATTTGTTACCAAAAGTTCCAAAATTTTGTGGACATGACAAAGGCATAATTGGAGCAGGACTGCATATTAGTGGATGATTTTAACACAGGAGTCTATGGACAAGTGAGCATCTGAGAATATATTTGTAATTTAGGAGGAATAATAGAAAAGAAATGCTTGCATTCATACAGAGCTCATTATAGCTTCAGATCATCCTAAAACATTAAATTGTGTGTGTATTTTGCACAATGCAAGGTTAGCTGGTATCATCCTATTTGCTCGTACATAGAGATGCATTCGCCACTAAAGAAAATTAAAATCATTAGAAAGGCCTAATTAAAAGCCAGTTACAAAGTCTCTGTTGCTAGATGCTTTGATCAAGAACAAGCCAACATATGGGAATGGAATGTTCTTTTGCTTAGTGCTGGTGTGAGATATAACTACTTTTATCTGTGTTAGGCGATTAGCTCCCACACATCACAAAATGAGTAGGCAAGCGAGCAAAAACCAATTGGTCTACTTTCAAAATGACATATATTAATCATTACTAATGAAACAGATGTCAATGAAGTCTGGCTTTCTACAGGTAGCTCAGCATGCAAGTACAAACAGCATTTGCTCCTTTTGAAAGTTTGGCAGACACAGAAAGTGCTTGCCTGCTACAATGATGTGGTTGGATATAGAAATCAATGCTTATCTTCCCTCTCTGTGTGAAAAACAAGTTCAACAAGTTGAAATTTGCCGAAGTATGAAGACATATAAATTCTGCACTTTTTTTTATTGTGATACAATGTGATACAATGATACAATAATACAATGTCGTGTTCAAATCTGGACATTTAATTTTAAACATCCAAGGCTAACTTTATTCCTTGACATTAATTTCAGGTAAGGCGTTTCCTAGTATCCAAAGAATTAGGAATAATTACTATTGCAGTGCAAATTCACAGCCCTAGAGCAGGAGAATTGAAAGAACTGCACTTTTATAATATTGTTCTGAGTTTATGTTTGCTACTTCATGTTTCTGATCTTAAGACTTCCTTGATGTTGAGACCATAGTGGTATCTTCTCTCCATTGGGTTTTACTTGGCTGCAACCTATCTTTCCATTCAAGTTGGTAATTTTAACACCATTCTCTGCTTGCTGACAGAGAAGATCATGGTATCTCCCCTATTGCCCTCTCTACTCACTCCATTAGGGGAGTCACAGCACTGGGCAGCATGGTGGCTCAGTGGTTAGCACTGCTGCCTCACACTACCAGGGACCCGGGTTTGATTCCAGCCTCAGGCGACTGTCTGTGTAGAGTTTGCATGTCTGTATGGGTTTCTTCTGGGTGCTCCAGTTTCCTCCCATAATCCTAAGATGTGCACGTTTAGATGAATTGCCCATAGTGTTCAGGGGTGTGTAGGTTAGGTGCATTAGTCAGGGGGAAATATGGGGTGGGTGGGTAACTCTTCAATTGGTCAGTATGGACTTGTTGGCCGAATGGCCTCTTTCTGTACTGTAGGGATTCTAATTTTAATCTGTTCTGTAACCTCCACTTTCAAGAAAACCTGTCATCTGTGAGAATTGTCTGAAAAACCATGTGCCACTATCCATGCTGGAACAAATTGGTACCAGTTTCCTGTGCTTCTTGTCTGTTTCTTGACCAGGCTCCTTATGGTAGATGAAAGATCACTGGTCAGACCAATTCCAACAAAGTGAAACAACAAAGGTGGCACAACAACAATGACTGCCATTTATATTCAGCCTGTAAATTCTGCTTACAAACTAGCATCAAGTCCTGTTCATGCTTCGCCCACTGATTAATATTTGTCTCTGAGTTGAGCAATGCTTCATTTCCAAAGTACTCATCCTAGTTTTTAAATCCCTCCATGCCTTTGCCTCTTCCTGAGCTGGACATTTCAGGTTGCCATGCAGCTCCTCTTCCCCTGTACCCAACTGAATGGTTGTTAGGGAGCCTGCCCTTGAACCCTATGGCCACTTCAAAGTAAATTAACTCTGGCAGCAGTGTTGTTACTTTAAGATAATACCTCCACCCCTATCCCAGGTAATCCTGCCTTAGACAGTACTGTACAGTCATAAAGCCGGTTGTTCTGTAGTCCCAGCAGTTTCAGGTGGCAGTGGTGGCCGTCATTGGAATTAGAGAGTCTTAGTGAGAAGAGGTACTTGTCTTAATAACAAGTTGTAGTTTATTGCATGATAGCAATGGGTACAAGTTACACTGGATAGTCAGACATAGTTTCTCAGAGTAACCAGGAGCCAGTAATGACATATCTGACTACATTGAGATTTCAAACGAGATTCCTCTTTTTCCTATCCACAACTGTCTGACATCATCAGATTAGGTGAAACTTCTTGCTATCTTTAAAATTAACACCTTGTATATTATCGTTGCCTTACACAACAATGCACAGACACTGCCATCAATCAGCGAGCAGCTACCAGCAATGGAGGATTGTGGCCAGTTCTCATGACTATAACCTGAATCTGAAGCCTGGCAGGGCCTGAGCTGATACATCCTTGTTGGCTTAGTATCACATTGACACCCACTCTTCAAAAAGAACTCTCAGCTTTTTGAGTGAAGTTAGTTAATTACAATGGCATGGTATGAGTTAATTTATATATTGACCATGTGCTGCTAATGATCAAAAAAGAGAAATGGATGCCTTCTTTAAAGAGATCTTTTACTTACTGTGTACTTCAGGCTGGAGTGTCCTTCCATTTCTGGCCAAGAGGGTAACCACCGTATGATATTTTCTGTCACTGCATCACATCGGGATTAATCAACTGGCCGTACTTGTCCTCCTATTTCAGAGACTGCAATTTCTCCTCCCACGTGGTCAACAATGCCTCCCAGCACATCTCCTCCACTTCCCACACCTTCGCCCTCAAACACCACCTCTCCAACTGCAATAAGGACAGAACCCCCCTGTCCTCAACTTACATCTCACCAACCTCCAGATACAGGGCATTATCCTCTGCCTTTTCTGTCACCTACAATCAAACCCCACCATTAGAGATATATTTCCCTGCCAAATCATATCTGTGTTCCGCAGAAACCATTCCCTCTGTGACTCCCTTGTTAGGTCCAATCACCCCACCAACCCACCCTCCACTCCAGGCACCTTTCCTTGCCACTGCAAGAGGTGTAAAACATGTGCCCATACCTCTCCCCTCACCTCCATCCAAGGCCCCAAAGGATCCTTCCACATCCAGCAGAGATTTTCCTGCACATCTGAACACCTCAGGTACTGTGTCCTTTGCTCTCAATGTGGTCTCCTCTACATCGGGGATACAGGACACCTACACGTGGAGCATTTCAGGGAACATCTCTGGGACGCATGCACCAAACAACCCCAATGACCTGCGGCTGACCATTTCAACTCCCCCTCCCAGTCCATCAAGGACATGCAAGTCCTGGGCCTCCTTCGCCGCCAAATCCAAGCCACCCAATGCCTGGAGGAAGAATGCTTAAACTTCCACCTTGAGACTCTCCAACTGTATAGCATCAACATTGGCTTTACCAGTTTCCAAATCTCCACTCCCCCACCTCATCCCAGATCTAACCCTCCAACTTGCCATTGCCCTCTTGAATTGTCCTACCTGTCCATCTTCCTTCCCAACGATCTGCTCCACCCTCCTCACTGACCTATCACTACCACCCTCCCCTACCTGCCTATTGCCTTCCCAGCTACCTTCCCCGCAGCCCCACCTCCCTCATATTTATCTCTCAGCCTCCCCCCCCCCCACCACATCCTTGATGAGTGGCTTAGGCCTGAAATGTTGACTGTCCTGCTCCTTGGATGCTGCCTGACCTGCTGTGCTTTTCCAGCACCACCCTTTTCGAGTCTGATTTCCCCAGCATTTGCAGTCCTCACTGTCTCCTTATTTTGCATAACCCCAATCACAACTTCCCCAGACAACTTACACCCCTCCCCCCCAGACCATGATCTGACACCTTTCTGTCTCTCCCCAAGGCCCTTGAGACCTGCTCCAGATCCGACACTACCCCCTCATCCCCTCCTTGCATGCAGTCGACCTGGAAACCCTTCGAGTGCTGATAACTGGCAGTCCTGAGCTGGACTTCCCACATAGATGTGATGGTTAAGAAGGCACAACAATGCCTCTACTTTCTAAAACGGCTCAAAACTCTGCCATATCCATAAGGACCTCACCAGCTTTTACATATGCACCATAGAAAGCATATTGTCCTGGTGCATAACAGTCTAGTGCAGCAACTGCTTGATCCAGGACTGTAAGAAAGTAAAAAACTTGCCATTCTACCCATCTGGCACACTATCCTGCACCCTGTTGGCACCTTATTTCATCTGGCATCATACTAACCCAGCACTCTACCCATCTGTCATCCGACCCTCCTGGCACCCTAACCTCACATCTACCTTACATATTCACCTTTTCACAGCAGCTATCAAACTGCTGTCTGGGATTCCTTACCGGTAAATGTCAAAGAAAAAATGGCAGCTCACTATTATGAAAGAAGTGGGTGTTCCCCAATCGTTCTCTCATTATGGAGAAGCACGACTCCATGTTTCTGAAGGATCTCTGATCAGATTCTCCAGTCAGAAATGCAGAGGTCTCTTGCCTCATGAAAAAAAAAGGGATTGGACTAACAATCTGCATGAGATGGCCACCCTCAAAAAATCCAGCCTCTTCTGATTCACTCATCCTGCGGTTGATTTCACCTTTGACTGGGAATGTAAATTAGCAAGTGGCCATTCTTTACTCACCATGCCGAAATTCCCTTTCCATTTAAGTCAATGAATGAAGAAAGTGAGCTTGGTATGCAATAGTCAATTCATACCAATGGCCTTTACTGACCTCATACTTTGCTGGTCAGGGCTTTTATAGGTCAGCTCCCTATGTAGATACCGGGAATGAGAAATTTTGGATACAAAGAAAGGTTAGACAAATTAGGCTTAATCTCCTTGGAACAGAGAAAATTAAGAGCTGACCTTATTGGAGTGTTTAAAATTATGAGCAATTTTGACAGGGTAAAGAAAAATACTCTGTTTCCATGCGTTGGCGTGTCTGTAACTAAGGGGTCACAATTGTCAGCAAGAAAGCCAGGAGTTAGATGAGAAGAAACTTCTTTACTCAGAGAGTTGCCAGGATTTGAAATATGCTGCCTGGGAGAATGGTGGAGCAGATTCCTGAGGAGATTTCAGAGCTGGAGATGTGTTTGAAAGGATGAAGTTAGAGAGTGATGGAGGTAGGGCTGGAGAATGGGATGAGTTGGGCAGCTCTCAGGAACCAGTATAGACACATGGATCGAGTGGCCTCCTTCTGTACTGTAAAATTACATGATTGCATGATTCTATGTCTTTGCTGATCATGATGCCATTCTACTCTTGCAGTGTTTTGAAGGCAAAATGTCCTTCATTTTGGGAGCTCCCTGTTTGAGTCAACAGCTGAGCCAGTGTATGAATTGAACTAAAATGGTGCTTTTTTGTCAATGTGGGCTCACATGAGGAAATCTATCTGGTACAACATGTAGGGGCATGCTCTATCTTTTTTCTAGTCTGGAAAGGTTTGGCAGCATTGACTTAATTTAGAAACCACTGCAGAGAGAAGGTGATAAGGCTTTGATCAATCCAAATTGCAATTCTCTGATAAATTGTGTGATGGGGAAGAAAAAGTGGTCAAGATGACTATTCACATTTCAGCAATACACCAACAGAGTGACTTGATTCCTGATTTTGTGTTCAGCTTACTTCTTTTTTCTGTGTTGACATTTCCACATATTTCAACACTCACTCACGAAGTGCGAAGTGGTGTAAGTATTTCTGCAAACTTCACATTGAAACTAACTGCTCTGAGTTTTGCAGAAGATTAATTTTTGAAAGCGCATGTTCTTTTCGATAACACAGTCCGAGTAAAAAGTGGAATTTTCAAAACCATTTTCTCCATGTTTCCACACTGCCGTGTACGCTGGAAGTGTTGAGACTTGTTAAGATATAGCTCCAACAATGTTAGCCAAACAACCTCTACAATATCATACCTATTAGATTCTTCTTCAGCAGAGTGGCTGTAATACCAAAGCTTAGATTGAGGATCAGTCCGATTTTGAAGGGCACCCAAAATAATGCCAACTTGTAAAATGAGGCAGAGGTGCCAGTAGACACTTCCAGCATGGATGGGCATTGCAGTTAAATTCAATCCTGTCTTCAGCCTATGTCTTCCAGCAGGAGTTACTGGAGTCCATCCTGACTGGGACACCTGCCTTATTTGACCCATTGCTCCTGCAAGGATATAGCAAATTGCTGTCCCTCCCTGGCCCTGCTTTGTAGCTTATTGCTTCCATACCACCAAAGCACAGCTAAAATGGCTGATAATGCAAACTAAATCTTTTTTCTCATGTGGGAAAAGCGCAGCACTGAATAGGCGTTCCCAGGGCTGGAAGCAGAAATTTGAAGAGGTTGATCTTAATTTATTCCTGATTTAATTGATGACAATCTCTAGAGGGAACTCCAGTAGGCTTTGTGGGTGACAGCATTTAATCTGAAATATTAATTAGTGGGTAATCACTGGAAGGGGAATTAATGTTAAATGAAGTTCCACAGAGGTCAGTTTGCAGGCCTGACTCTGCAGGCTAATGAAAATCTTTTCAGTCGCTCTCAGGAAACAGCTTGTTCAGTAACAGGAAATGCAATGACCTCGAAACTAGGCTACAGACCTACGGCAGCCTGAGCCACTGAGAACATTCCACTCATGAGAAACCCACAGGATGATGGTGCAATGCTCAAATAGCAGAAATGGAATGGCCTGCTGCATAGTTTGCTTTGTATTTCCTTCTCTTGTGCTTTAGGGGGAGGAAGATGAAAGGAAATTGCTCAAAAAAAGGGCCTTATCCTATATGGGTTAGAGATGCTATTGACCTTGTTCATTCACAAAAGAAAGGGTCAAATTGAATGTGACTGAAAAATATGTGATGGAGCATAGTTTCTCCAAGGTTGAGGCCTCGGCTGACTTGTGTTTTTGTTCATGTTGATGCACTCAAAGTAAATCACTATATCACCCAGGCACTTCATCCTTATCCTATCATCTTTATGGATAGGTTCAAAATACAAATCGTAGATATAATTAATTCCTAAGATGCTGGTGTTCTTGAATGATTATTCTTTAAAACATTCCAATTATAATGTCTTTCTATGTGCCACCTTAAAAACTCTGCCACAGATTTACAGCCTATTCATGATGTCATAGCAGGAAGTTATAGTAGTATGTGAAGGCCAAATGTACATGAATGTGGAGGGGAGACTCCCTATCACATCAGGTGTAGCTATGAACAAGTGTCATATAAACACATTATCATTTTGCCAGATTTGCTACTGAGAATATATAGTCATCACTTCAATGAAACAAAGATATATATGTCATGCAATTGCAAAGTGTCTTTTCTCAGCCTGACATTCCAAAACATTTTATAGCCAATTAATTATTTTTGAAGTGTAGCCAATGTGCTAATAAAGGCAATGCAGCTGTCAATATACATATTAAGCCCCCCCAAACACCAATCTGATAGTTTGTCTTTTGGTGCTAATTGAATGGTAAGTATTGACAAGCACACCAGGAACAGTTACCCTTTTCTCCTTTAAAAATCCCACAGTATTGTGTCAACATCTGTCTAAGAGAGCCAACAGAATCTAGTTCTGGCCTCCCCCACCCCAGGGAAAAGACTTTGTCTATTTATCCTATCCATGTCCCTCATGATTTTATAGACCTCTATAAGGTCACCCCTCAGTCTCTGATGCTCCAGGGAAATCAGCCCTAGCCCATTCAACCTCTCCCTATACATACTGTCATCCAACACAGAAACTGACTCTTCAGTCCAACGCAACAATCAGACATCCCAATCTGGTCTAGTCCTATTTGCCAGCATTTGACCCATATCCCTCTAAACCCTTCCTATTCATGTACCTATCCAGATGCCTTTTATATTGTAATTGTCCTTAACTCCACTACTTCCTCTGGCAGTTCATTCCATACAAGCACCACCCTCTGTGTGAAAAAATTACTCTTTGGGTTCTTTTTATAACTTTTCCCTCTCACCTTAAACCTGTGCCCTCTAGTTTTGGATCCCCCCCAGCCACCTTAGGAAAAAGACTCTATCCACTCCTTTTATGATTTTGTAAACATCCGCAAGGTCACGTTTTGGCCCCCAACGCTCCAGGGTAAAAAAACTCCAGCCTATTCAGCTTCTCCCTAATTACTCAAACCTTCCAGTCCCAGCAACGTCCTTGTAAATCTTTTCTGAACACTCTCAAGTTTACCGGCATCCTTCCGATAGAAGGGCGACCAGAATTGATTGCAGTATTCTAAAAATGTCCTCACCAATGCCCTTTGCAGCTGCAACATGACATCCCAACCACTATGCTCAATGTTCTGACCAATAAAGGCAAGCATGCCAAATGCCTTCTTCACTACCCTATGTACTTGCTACTCCCCTTTCAAGGAACTATGCACCTACACCCCTCAGTCTGTTTGTTCAGTAACACTCCCCAGGACCTTACCATTAAGTGTAAAAGTCATGCCCTGGTTTCCCTTACCAAAATGCAACACATCACAATCATCTAAATTAAACTCTATCTGCCACTCCTTGGCCAATTGGCCTATCTGTTCCAGGTCCCATTGTACCCTGAGATAATCTTCTTTGCTGTCCAGTACACTACCTATTTTGGTATCATCTGCAAAACAATATATCATCTACATAAGTATGCAGGATATTATTTAGGTAGCTGGTAAATAGTTGCAGTCATGCAATAAATTCCACATTTTGTATTGAACAAGACTGTTCTAGTTAGAGCAGAAAGGTGGCTATCCTCATCCATGTGATCACTTCAGGCGAGACAAAGTGCACACACAAAAACACAACACTGCTGAGATGTGGATCGAAGCGTTTTGCAGTGTGGGGATCTTGATATTTGGCCAGAATCAATTATGTAAATCCTGCCTGGGCCAGTGCCTGCATTCCTGGAATACCAAGTTTAAACACAAGATTTTTTTCAGAAAAGAATGTTCACACAAGGTGAAATTTAAAGCATAACTAATATCCAGAAACACTGGTTTATTTGAAGTTGGGCCCTGTCATTTGAATTACTTTACCAGAAAATGAAACATTATACTGGCTAGACTCTTGATAATTGTGTTGCCCAGTGTGAAGCGGAGACTTTAAAGTCTCGGGTTCAATCCAAAGTCTGTGGTGTGTTGCTGATTTTTTTTTTAATTTGCAGCATAGCAGTAGACAAATGACTAATGGTTTTATCTTCCCGAGGAGAGACATTAAAATCAGACCATATCTACATTCCTGAGCATTGTCAAGTATCTCTGCTGGAGTGGGGATAGAGCAACTGAGGACAGGATTCAGCTCAAACCTAGAAATGCTCACTGCCAATTCTGTGCAATTCCTTATGGAAACATTACCTGTGGGGCTGTACCCGACACTCAGTTAATACCGTGAATAAGTTTAAGAGCCGCGATGTTTTGCTGCAGCTCTACAAGTCCCTGGTGAGACCACACTTGGGATATTGTGTCCAATTCTGGTCGCCCTACCAAAGGAAAGATACAGAGGCTTTGGAGAGGGTGCAAAGAAGGTTTACCAGGATGCTGCCTGGACTGGAGGGCTTGCCTTATGAAGGAAGGTTGAATAAGCTCAGACTTTTCTCTCTGGAGAGAAGGAGGAAGAGAGGAGACCTGATTGAGATGTATAAAATAATGAGAGGAATAGATAGAATCAATAGCCAGAGACTTTTCCTCAGGGCAGGATTGACTGGTATGAGAAGTCATAGTTTGAATATATTAGGAGGAAGATATAAAGGAGACGTCAGAGGTAGAAAGTTGTGAATGCATGGAATGCGTTGCCAGCGGTGCTGGTGGAAGCTGAGTCATTCGGGACATTTAAGCGATTGCTGGACATGCGCATGGATAGCAGGGAGTTGAGGGGTGCATAGGTTAAGTTACTATATTCTACATTAGGATTAAATCTCAGCACAACATCGTGGGCCAAAGAGCCTATTCTGTGCTGTACTTTTCTATGTTAGAACATAGAACATTACAGCGCAGTACAGGCCCTTCGGCCCTCAATGTCGCATCGCCCTGTCATACTAATCCGAAGCCCATCCCACCTACACTATTCCATGTACGTCCATATGCCTGTCCAATGACAACTTAAATGCACTTAAACTTGGCGAATCTACTATCATTGCAGGCAAAGCATTCCATACATCTGCAGTCCTCGCTTTTGCCTTGAAGAGGACATTGACCTTGTGAAACTGTATCCAAGTATGCAGCAAATCTCTGTGGTAATCACACCTCAGTGGTCAACTTAGAGGCTCTCTCTTTTATGGTTTGTTGGGAAAAGCACCTCCCATCATTATCATGCAACAGAGGGAGCATATATTTCTTCAGGGATCAGCACAGGTAATAAAGTTCTTTCAGGGGCTCCCATGCTGATCCTGAAAGCTCATTCACTTTGTTCTATGTTCTATTAGAGATGGAGAAAAGCAGTAAAACACTTCACTGTTAATATGACAGCAATATTCCATTTATCTTAATGAAAATCCCCAGGGAGTCAATCTAAATCTTTCTATCTCTGCCAAACCCTCTCCATACAAACCTGAGGCATTGATCTACTCCATTCCATCACAATAAGACCGAATTGATGCACTTCCAACTTGAAACATCACTTGATTGGAAAATTTACTTTTATTGTCTGAAAGAGCTGCCATTCTAAAATTCTACTTATAAAGAAATCTTTTCTTTGATTTAAAAATTGAGCTTCTAAGGCTTATCTTTAATACTCATTAGAGTATGTGAACCAGTCAGTAATGGTTGAGAAACTTCCAGTTCGACTGACCATCAACAGCTTGGACGAAAGGAAAAGTAGATTCAAAATGTGCGTTATCAAGAGTAGCATGGCAGAAGCATCCCATTGACAGGAGAAATGGACTATCTTTATGTAGTCTCATTAGAGTTGGTGCAATGAAGAAAGCCTATTTTGTGTCTGATAGTTTACACTGTATAGAACACTACACAATGCTAGTTCCGGATCAATGCCTTTGCCATTACCACATGATGCAATTTTGAAATGCAGCTGAAAGCAGACATTTCCAAGGTTAGATTTTCGCTAAGTAACTGAAGCCTCTTAATTAGAAGCAGATATGCACCACAATGATGTCAAGTATGAAGTACTCGGAGACCAATATCAACGTCATTTACATAAAATTATGCCCCTTTAAAAGCTTCTTGCCAGATAAGTTTTGACCCCAAAATCTGCCCAGCAGCATCTTTAGTTTCTAGTTCACAGCCCTACATTCAAATGTTGACTGACAGCAGCTTCCTATCCTTCGGAAATTTCCTTTCTTTAATTAATTGTGATTCTTGGTACTAGAGAGGTGCTTGTGACAGCCTCCCATTCAAGGATTTACCAGAAGGACAGTAAGTTGTCTCTACAGCTATCTTATTCCACACCCACAGGAACTGAATCATCTAGATATGATAGTGTCAATGTTTGTTGATCATATGGGGTGTGATGACAAATTGATTATTGTGTTTGCCATCTCGTGATCCATGTGGGCAGTGGGTGTGATTTGCAATAGTTGACTGTATTGTTACAAGCTATTTAGCAACTGAAAACCAGCAGATGGTAATTGTCGCTTGGATGGCCTAGGCTCATCTGATATGACATAATATCTATGAACTTTCAGTATTCTCACTGAATGGGAGATTGGAAATATTTGAATATGCAAGATGGAATCTTACATTGGTTCACAGTTTTCTGTAGAAATGGAGGGAATGTACAAAAGGTAGTTACCAACCTCAAAAGTAGCCTTCAACTGGCTCTTCAGATGCCTATTAAGCAAGAGCATCTGTTAAGACTGGGCATAGATCTCCGAATTATTCTAGATTAGATTAGATTCCCTACAGTGTGGAAAAGGCCATTCGGCCCAACAAGTCCACACCAACCCTCCAAAGAATGACCCATTCCCAACCCTAGGTTTATGCCTCACACTAGGGACAATTTAGCATGGCCAATTCACCTGACCTGCCCATCTTTGGATTTTGGGAGGAACCCGGAGCACCTGGAGGAAACCCACGCAGACACAGGGACAACATACAAACTCTACACAGACAGTCACCCAAGGTGGAAATTGAACCTGAGTCCCTGGTGTTGTGAGGTAGCAGTGCTAATCACTGAGCCTCCTTGCTGCCCTCTCGTTCCAGACTGAGACCCAAAATCATTAAGGTGTTGAATGAGAAAGGATGACTGCGTTCCCCTATTTAGCTCAGGCTGCCCCTTGATTAGTTACAACAAGATTAGGTAAAATCAATGTTCCGGCAGAATCTTACTGAGGTTTGAATGGTATGGGCCACGGTGAGAAACATGAGGTCCGTGCAAGAAAATGAGTCAGGCCATGTCATTATTAATGTCAGGAACAGCTCACTGCATCCTTTAGTTCCAGGCCTTGAGATGTGATTTTCACAAGGGAGAAGCAAGTTGCCTATTAGGGGGGGATTATTGCTGGTGAATGACCTTATTAGCTGCACACATATGCAACCTCCTATCCAACCGCCTGCCAATTCTCGACAGGGAAGTGGCGACAACTTGCTTCAGACGACCATAGTGATGGACACCAGGCAACAGATTCTCAGGGCTTACTCCATCAACATCAGCCACACATACACCTGTCACCCACAGACACATGCAGGGCTGCTCAAGACTGACAGTGTTTCCCTGGATATGTATGAGCTTTTAAAGAATGCCTGTGAATTCCAGTATATCCTTTAAGTTGCATGTTTCAGGAACAGCATGTGTTGAATCAGTATTTCGTAGACAATGCGTGTGAGATGGGGGCAAGGGGTGTGGTGGGTAATTGGAGAGGTTAGCCTGGTAAGATATGCAAAGAATTTTCTGGGCCTTGAGGCAACAAACCCTCCAAAAAAACTTGATGCGACTCAGACTCAGTAGAATATAGCTAATGGACGAGTTGGACTGAAGGGTCTGGTTCTGTGCTGTACATCTCTATGACTCTATGATTCAATCCAGAGTTATTCTTTAGATGATAAAACCCTGGACTTTTGTGCTGTATTTAGCAGCATTTTTTTTTTAACTTTCTATAACTTTGAAGTGGCTGCTTCCAAGGTGATTTTTCTCACTTCAGTCAAGTCAGATTTTTTTTTTAAATTGGTTGACGAAACCAACTTGGCTCCAAGAGCATTTTATGCTCCAAAATATACCACAATCTGACAGTCAGGTATGAAGTGAAAACCTGCATCCCAGTTACTGTCAGCCCAGGATGATGTTTCAGGAAAGCTCATTGCACAGCGGAATTCTCAAATGTTTGGATCTGCAGGCACACTCTACTCCACTCATTTTCTCTTGACTCTAATAAAAGTCATCATAACGCATGAAAAATTAAGGCAAGTACAGATACATGTTTTTGAAAAGTACAATGTAATAAGTAAATGTGCATTCATTATTTTTATTAAATATCAAATGCAAACTAATTCATATCAGGAACAGATATTTTCAAATGAAAACATATACGTTGAAACAGTTCTTTTGAAACATCTTAAGGTGTTACAAAGTCATCACAATGATGTTCTCTGGAAAACTACATCTTAACTTGCAACTACCGTAATCAATCAAAATCAACAGTAATATAAAATTGATGTTACTATGGCTCTCATTTGTGAATTGTCAAAGGTTTCTCTGTCTGTGTCATGTTGTGTCAGTGGTGGAGATGAGAGTTCTGGCCTGTTTACTTATATGGTCCCAGCCATGTTGTTGTATCAGTCACTTGTATATTGCGTTATTCTGCAAAGGACTCTCACAGACCACTAGTGATCCAGGCCACTGGTTGATGCCACATCGTTTTCATAAAGGCTTCCTAGTTTAACACTGGGACAATAATCTGAAGCCAAACCTAATGATTGCAGAAAGAGGCCAAGCATAAGGAAAAATGAACCAGAAGTAAAGGATATTTCACAAGCGTTTTGGCAAGCTTATTCTGTGAGGCCGGTATTGTTACACTTCCTGGCAGTTTACAAAGAGCAGGGCACATCTGTGAAACTGTATCTGTTCAAAAGCGATCAGCTTTTACTTATAATCCCCTAAAAATAGGAAAATGAATGTTTGCACGTGAACAGATGAGAACATTGATAATCCTAGAGGTTTACTTTAGTTTTTACACCAGAATGCTTCTGGTTTTTGTCACTTTAAGTACATTTGAAAGCTAAGTCTACAAGTCTGTCTAAAAGGAGAGCAAAGTAGGAGAAAATGACTGGTTTCGTTCTGAATTTGCTTTCCTGTTGATTCTGTCTCCAGGATTTACATGCTTTAAAATCCTGCCGGTCATGTTAATGATGCAGCACCATATTCCATTGTTAGGGAAAGTGATGGCTAAGAGTCCAAATACACTAATCATACAATGTTTGCCAAATTGGATAGCAAACAGCTGTTACGGACAATCCCAGTCCCAGTGTAATCTGTCACAGGTACCAGACATTCTTTCAGAAATGAGTTGAATTTCACTCATTTGCAAATTAATTTTGAGCTCCATGTTGTAACATTCCATTCCATTGACAGTTCCTGGGCAGGTGGAATACTTGTCTTTGGGTGAGGGTGTATGGACAAAAAGGAAAACCAGGCATGTTGCACTCGAACGAATGAGTGAATGCCTGTATTTGGTATTAGTTTCAGCTGCTATGTGGTGTGAGTATCCACTGGAACCTCAACAATGACTTCACATTCAATGACCTCCTGAGAAGCTGTGACACTCAGTGCTACTAGAAAAATAATCCAGAGGCCTGGACTAATAACTCAGAGCAATACTCAAATTCCACCAGGGACGTTACAAATCTAAAGCTAAGAAAGTTGTTCTCAATAAAAGACCTGTTTTGGGGTGAGAGTCTTGTGCTGTGAGAAAGACAGAGAATTCACACAAAGGAGAGAGAAAGGGAAATACATCAATAAAGAAATACAAAGAAAATGAAAAGGAGAGAGCTAGACACAAAGAAGGAGGAGGTGACTTGGTGACGTTATGGCTGGACTGTTAATCCAGAGACCCAGGTAATGTTCTGGGGACCTCGGTTTAAATCTCACTACAGCTAATAATGGAATTTGAACTCAAATTTAATTCTAAAAATCTGGAATTAAGAATCTAATCATGGCCATGAATCCATTGCCAATTGTCAGAAAAACCTATTTGGTTCACAAATGACCTTTAGGAAAGGAAACTGACATCCATACCTGGTCTGGCCTATATGTGACTCCAGACCCATAGCAATGTCATTGACTTGGACTCTAATTGCCCTCTGGGCAATTAGGGATGTACAATAAACGTTGGCCCAGCTAGTGATGCTCTCATCCCGTGAATGAATAAAGAAAAGAAAGATCATGATAAGAATAGAAAGAGGCAAGAAATTCAAGCAAAGAAAAGACAAACGCACTGACTAAATGCATTCTCCAGTCTGGAACCAATCCAAACAGGAAGCATTCCTGTTTCACTTCCAATTCTATGGTGAGTACACCAACTGGGCCAATAGAAGACTGAGCTCTCAATATATCCATGGCTACGATCTTGTGCAAGCTCTCACAGCTGATATCATAATTGCCTTTCCTCCAGCTGTGACTCTTGCCCAGTGATATACACCTATCCCTTTCTATCACTAAAGTAAACATAATAGAATTGTGATCGCTATCATCAAAGTGCTCACCTACTTCCAAGTCTAACACCTGGCCGGGCTCATTATCCAGTAGCAAGTCCAATGTGGCTTTGCCCCTTGTTGGCCTGTCTACATTCTCTGTCAGGAAGCCCTCATGCACACACTGGACAAAAACTGACCTGTCTATAGTACTCGTACTATAGTGTTCCCAGTCAATATTTGAAAAGTTGAAGTCCCCCATGACAACTACCCTGTCTCTCTCACTGGTATCGAGAATCATCTTTGCCATCCTTTCCTCTACATCTCTGCAACTATCTGTCCAATAAGCTCAGATATGTGTGAAAAGCCTGCATAAAAGCAACAGCAGATTCTGTAGTGATGCCTTCTGAAGTTAAATAATCTGTTTGCAGCCTCTGCCAGGGCTCCCAGATGAAGAATAGCTACTTGGACAGGATGTCTGAGAGAGGCTAGTGCTGAAGGGCCATTCCTCCATCTGAGAGAATGAAAGAACACTGGAGGGGAGGGAGCAGAGAAAGGGAAAGAGACGGCATATTTTATTACATCCCTCTCCATGTAGAGACACAGCTAACACAGCTTATAAGCCATAGCTCGCCAAAGAAAATATTTTGATTCATTCCTTTTGGTTCTTGATGTGATCAGACATGTGTGGACCTTCTCGGTACTCAGAAGTGAGTTGAACACTTGAGAGAAAAAGAATCTGATCATGGTGTAGGAGTATTCTAGCTGGTTTGCTACAAGGTATTTGAAATGTCACTTTAATAAGGCAGACCCAACATGTATATAAAAATAAATCAATTCTTTGGGAGACTTTAAGGTTTGACCTATCAGGCAATGGAGAAGATGAGCCTAGCTGCTCTGTCCCTCCGCAGAAAGCCCCTGTCATTTTAAAATTCTGGGCTCCAGATCACAAATTGTGTCTCCCAATATCAATTATCAGCTTGAGAATTAGCATAATACTAGACAGCCAGCTAGCTCCCTTAGCCAGCACAGAGCTAAGTCTGACTGAGTTAATGTGACCATGGAGGGCTAGAAGACTGGGAGAATGGAGCCACTGGGTTTTCTATAGGCCTCCGAATAGTTGCAGAGATGTAGAGGAAAGGATGGCAAAGATGATTCTCGATACCAGTGAGAGAGACAGGGTAGTTGTCATGGGGGACTTCAACTTTCCAAATATTGACTGGGAACACTATAGTACGAGTACTATAGATGGGTCAGTTTTTGTCCAGTGTGTGCACGAGGGCTTCCTGACACAGTATGTAGACAGGCCAACAAGGGGCAAAGCCACATTAGACTTGCTACTGGGTAATGAGCCCGGTCAGTTGTTAGACTTGGAAGTAGGTGAGCACTTCGGTGATAGTGATCACAATTCTATTATGTTTACTTTAGTGATAGAAAGGGATAAGTGTATACAACTGGGCATGAGTTACAGCTGGGGGAAAGGCAATTACGATGCGATTAGGCAAGATTTAGGAAGCATAGGATGGGGAAGGAAACTGCAGGGAATGGGCACGTTAGAAATGTGGAGCTTATTCAAGGAAAAGCTCTTTTGTGTCCTAGATAAGTAATGTACCTGTCAGGCAGGGAGGAAGCTGTAAAGCGTGGGAGCCGTGGTTTACAAAGGAAGTGGAATCTCTGGTCAAGAGGAAGAAGAAGGCATATGTTAGGATGAGATGTGAAGGCTCAGTTAGGGCTCTTGAGGGTTACAAGGTAGCCAGGAAAGACCTAAAGAGAGAGCTCAGAAGAACCAAGAAGAGACATGAGAAATTGTTGGTAGATAGGATCAGGGTAAACCCTAAGGATTTCTATAGGTATTTAAGGAATAAAAGAATGACGAGAGTAAGATTAGGGCCCATCAAGGATAGTAGTGTGAAGTTGTGTATGGACTCAGAGGAGATAGGGGAAGCACTTAATGAATATTTTTCAACAGTATTCACTCTAGAAAATGACAATGTTGTCGAGGAGAATACTGAGAGACAGGCTACTGGACTAGGTGTGATTGAGGTTCATAAGGAAGAGGTATTAGAAATCCTGCCGAGGGTGAAAATAGATAAATCCACTGGGCCGGATGGGATTTATCCTGAGATCCTCTGGGAAGCCAGGGAGGAGATGGCCGAGCCTTTGGCATTGAACTTTAAATTGTCATTGCCTACAGGGATAGTGCCAGAAGACTGGAGGAAAGCAAATGTGGTTCCCCTGTTCAAGAAGGGGAGTAAAGACAATCCTGGTAATTATAGACCAGTGAGCCTTCCTTCACTTATTGGTAAAGTGTTGGAAAAGGTTATAAGAGATAGGATTTATAATCATCGAGAAAAGAATAATTTGATTAGGGATAGTCAGTTTTTGTGAAGAGTAGGTCGTGCCTCACAAACCTTATTGAGTTCTTTGAGAAGGTGACCAAACAGGTAGATGAGAGTAAACCAGTTGATGTAGTGTATATGGATTTCAGCTAGGCATTCGATAAGGTTCCCCACAGTAGGCTATTGTACAAAATGCGGAAGAATGGGATTGTGGGAGATATAGCAGTTTGGATCAGTAATTGGCTTGCTGAAAGAAGACAGAGGGTGGTGGTTGATGGGAAATGTTCATCCTGGAATCCAGTTACCAGTGGCGTACTGCAAAGGTTGGCGTTCGGTCCACTGCTGTTCATCATTTTTATAAACGAGCTAGATGAGGGCATAGAAGGGTGGGTTAGTAAATTTGCAATTGACACTAAGGTCGGTGGAGTTGTGGATAGTGACGAAGGATGTTATAGGTTCCAGAGAGACATAGATAAGCTGCTGAGCTGGGCTGAGAGGTGGCAAATGGAGTTTAATGTGGACAAGTGTGAGGTGATTCACTTTGGTCGGAGTAACTGGAATGCAAAGTACTGGGCTAATGGTAAGATTCTTGGTAGTGTAGATGAGCAGAGAGACCTCGGTGTCCAGGTACACAGATCCTTGAAAGTTGTCACCCAGGTTGACAGGGTTGTTCAGAAGGCATACAGTATTTTAACTTTTATTAATAGAGGGATCGAGTTCTGGAACCTTGAAGTTATGCTACAGCTGTACAAAACTCTGGTGTGGCCGCACGTGGAGTACTGTGTACAGTTCTGGTCGCCACATTATAAGAAGGATGTGGAAGCTTTGGAAAGAGTGCAGAGGAGATTTACTAGGATGTTGCCTGGTATGGAGGGAAGGTCTTACGAGGAAAGGCTGAGGGACTTGAGGCTGTTTTTTGTTAGAGAGAAGAAGGTTGAGAGGTGACTTAATAGAGACATATAAGATAATCAGAGGGTTAGATAGGATGGACAGGGAGAGCCTTTTTCCAAGTATGGTGACAGCGAGCACGAGGGGGCATAGCTTTAAATTGAGGAGTGATAGATATAGGACAGATGTCAGAGGTAGTTTCCTTACTTAGAGAGTAGTAAGGGTATGGAATGCTTTGCCTGCAACGGCAATAGATTCGCCAACTTTAAGTACATTTAAGTTGTCATTGGACAAGCATATGGACGTACATGGAATAGTGTAGGTTAGATGGGCTTCAGATTGTATGACAGGTCGGCAACATCGAGGGCCAAAGGGCCTGTACTGCACTGTAAATGTTCTATGTTCTATGACTCTTGTAGAGTCTGAGGAACATGTCTGCCTCCTCCTGACTCCCATGTTCAAACAATCTATTGGCCCTTTCCTGCCCTACCTCTTCCAGAATGCTTCAGGAAACACCTCCCACATCTCCCAGACTGCAGTGCACAAATACAGCAAGCAATACATTGGTTTGCTCTGGCACTACCCTTGCTGCAGTGATGAACCAATCATCAAAAACAGATGACCAGGCAGAAGCAGAGTTTTCAAGACTTTACTGTGCATCTGGCCTGCAATTGGCCTCTGGGGCTTTTTCATCAGACACTTGCAGCTGAGAAGGAGCTAGAGAAAAGAAGCAGGAAGTGACCTCATCCTTACAGTCAGACCAGTATCTAAAGGCAGACTTCAGAGTACAGCTCCAAGTTATTAAGCTGGAAGAAAGCACTGTTTTCTGAACCGTACGATTGGATATAATTAAGTAAAATGCAAAGATTCTGCTCAGTCAGGCTGCCAGTCTCTGGTGCTCATTGTTGTTGACAGGGTATTGATTCCAGTCTGGGTGACAGTCAAAATACTGGATGGTCATCTCACTTCTGCCATCTATCCTGCAGAAAGAGAGGGTGACAGCAAGTGTCTGTTTTAGAAAGAATGAATCTGTGTGGTGCTTCCTGACGTGGTGCCTGTGCTGAGAGGGAGAAAATGTTCAGACTGGGAGAGGCATTGAATGGAAGACAGGTAGCTGTAGTATCAAAGGACTTACAATTCACTGATCTCCTTCCTCAAGCACTAATATCAATTATTGAATTATAATTAGGAGACAGGTCATGAGCCATCTGATTTTACTCTAATAAAAGCCTGACAGTGCTGAGGTTAGTAACACTTCACAACTTCTGCTTTTATGAACACAGGACCAGCGCAGGGAACTTAGCAAATGGTTCACCACAGTGTTAATTTCATTTATCCCTTAATATTTATTTGAATTTGGAACTCACACCTTCAACTATTAAACTCTGATTGCCTGAGAGTTGGTTCAGACAAGCTTTGAGTGCTGATATGTATTAGGTTAAGGATTAAATGATGCCACTCCTCATAAGTTTTTTAATATCACAATGCAAAACATGGAGCTTAAGAAGACAGAATAGCTTATTGGGAAGGTGTAAGTGTTGAGGAGACGCTTAATTTAAAGTATTCTACTGCAATGTTTGCTGTGCTTGATGTTAGAGCATTTCTGATTAAATCAGTAATTTCCCTTGAAACAAGTTCTGGGGTCAACTGGTAACAGTGAAACAGAACTCCCGATAATGGAAAAGATTCAAGTAAACATTTTTTTCTAAATCCATTCATTGGATGTGGATGCCACTGACTAGGTCAACATACATTCTTATTATTTGTCCATGGATTATTTAATTACTCATTGTAAGACTTTACACAGCTTGGTTGCTGCATTTCCTGTTACAGTCGAGGGGGATGTTGTTGCAAAGTCAGTAACAATTTTGAGAGGAAGCAGAAAGGAGTGGGATGACATTTTTGAGGCTTGATAACAAACACAAGAACAAACTGAAGACAGAATCCATGATGGTGAGGCACAGTTTCTTGAGGACACAATGTTTCAGAGAAAGGGAATCTTATCTTGGCATTTCTCATGATACTTTTGTACACTGCAGCCAGATCCAAGAGATAATCTTGATCCCAATCACACACTGTGCCTATTCCCCAAATCTTTCCTAATGCCCGTCAAACATGTTTCGGTGAGAGGATCTTGTTCTATGTTCTGCCTCCATTTCCAAGGCTATCTCTGAGAAGCTTGGGATCTTTCTCAAATTCCCCAGCCCACAGGCATCATCCCATAACTTCCTTTAAATCTTCCCTGTATTTTTGCATCCCAAACACTGGGGCAACTTTCCCATTGACTCTTGTGGGCAGTTGCTGATTGGAAAATTTTGTGAACTAATCTCAAAATGGGTGCTCATGAATAACATTCAAAGGTGATAGGACAGGCTGACAAAGCATTTAATGTAGGAGGAGGACATCTTAAGCTTTAAAAACAGAGTAGGAAAAGCAGAAGTCTAGGCTAAGCGTACATCAACCATTTGTTCAGCTTCAACTGGAATAGAAGGCAGCATGTTCCCTCTGTACAAAGGGTCAACCAGGTGACAGGAAGGCAAATAATTGGACAGGTTGTTATCAGAGAGATGCCTGCCCCTTTCTACCTCCTCAACAATAAAGGTCTAGTCAGGAAGCCGCATGGTCAGCTTTTCCGACCAGCTACCAATTAAGGGTTTTCAATTAATGAATGTCAAACTGCCAGCAGTCCAATCATTTGCCTTGCATTCCTGACAGGGAAATCAGGGAGGCAGTCACTGTCTGCTCCAACCTTGAACAAATTGGGAATGCCATTACAGAAGCCATGGTTACTGTGGTGACAATGTAATCACCACCACCCCATTCCCCCCGCCCCCCCCCCCCCCCCCCAACTCAACTCCCAGGGCAGATAGCCATCCACTTCAATGATAAATTATTCAGGAGGAGGGGGAAGGGGGATGGGGGTGGTGGTTGAGGTGTGGGGTGTGAGTGGGGTGGGGAAGATGCGGTGAAGCTTTCTGGGGTTGGGACAAGGGGGGCAGAAGTAAGGGCAAGGTGTTGGTTTTTACGAACCTCCTATTTGCTTTATGTCTAGTCTCTTAATCATGCACAGACTAGTATACATTAATTGACCATTCAAGGGCCTCTGTTCAAGATCAGATGGGAACATGAAGCTTAAACCTCCCGTCCACAACTCCCACCGCCTTCGGGGCCTTCAGGATACTGCCTATTGAATCCTAAGCTGTATTTTTCTCCAATGATGTCAGTGTCAGTCTGGTCTTCTTCGTAAATGAGGTAATTGTGCAAAGTTTTGGTGAATAGACAGTGCAGCTAAGGAAAAATCATAAAGTTTAAAAACAAGGAAATGTTACTGTAAGCTGAGTGTCTGCATTCTTCACTGTCAAGACAAGAAAGCTATATTCATTTACAGAGCTGAGTGTTTAAAATGGCAGCAAATGACTTATGCTACAAATAGATATAAGGGACAATTCCCGAAATGAAGTCACAAACCATTCTATTTCAGTCTAATCAAAGCGTTGTTGATGATGAAAGTGCCACCAGCTCCCAGTTTGCATTAATTTAGGTTTGTAACCACAATGCTTCTGCATATCTCGATTCTTTGCAATTGAGTGGAGTTTGCTCAGTACAGATAAATCAATCACTTATGCAACCAAGTCTCAACAGAGACAGAAATGTTTTGCCAAGAAGTTCCCTGCATTTATCAGAAATTCCATAAAAGCAGATAAAAATAGCCAATGTCTGCATTCTTTGCCTCACAGTTCACTTAATCAGTTATTCAACAATTCAATTGAAATAAAAAGCAACAGAAATCATGGAACAAAAAGATATTTTTCTAACAATTTTCACCAACCATTCTTATGCAAGTTTCACTGAGCACAGGCCTGGATTTATCAGGCTTATTGTGCTGAACATTCCCAGTCAAGTAATTGAAGAATATCTTTCCACTTAGATCAGGAATTCCATGCAAAATAAACAATAGGAAGTGGCTCAGTGCATTGAAATGCTCTGCCTTGGTTCTGATACGTGTTTATTTGGAATGTTCTGTGAATGTGAAATGGTTACGTTCTCTGGAATGAAAAACAAAGTGCTATGAGGATGTTTGGAGGCCAAAGGAATGTTGTCTCCATGGGCTAAGTATTTTCAATGTATTGACTGAAAAGAACAATGATGAAGAGGGAAAATCTGGAACATAAAACAGGAAGTATTGTAAATACACTTTATGTTTGAAACCAATGTTTTCCCTCACTCCCTTCCTATTTAAAAAGCACTTCTGCTAGTGTCCTGTTTTACAGGTATTGAGTAACCTAAATAGTCATTCTTCACATTTCAGATTTGAGACAATGACTAATGACTGACTATCCAATAGTAGAAAGCTTCACAATTGTCTTTGTCACTCAAAATCCATACATACACTGAATGATAAGGTCCTAGGGAGTGTTGCTGAACAAAGAGACCTTGGAGTGCAGGTTCATAGCTCTTTGAAAGTGGAGTCGCAGGTAGATAGGTTAGTGAAGAAGGTGTTTGGTATGCTTTCCTTTATTGGTCAGAGTATTGAGTACAGGAGTTGGGAGGTCATGCTGCGGCTGTACAGGACATTGGTTAGGCCACTGTTGGAATATTGCATGCAATTCTAGTCTCCTTCCTATTGGAAAGATGTTGTGAAACTTTAAAGGGTTCAGAAAAGATTTACAAGGATGTTTCCAGGGTTGGAGGATTTGAGCTATAGGGAGAGGCTGAATAGGCTGGGGCTGTTTTCCCTGGAGTGTCAGAGGCTGAGGGATGACCTTATAGAGTCTTATAAAATTATGAGGGGCATGGATAGGATAAATAGGCAAAGTCTTTTTCCTGGGTGGGGTAGACCAGACCTAGAGGGCATAGATTTAGGTTGAGCGCGGAAAGATATAAAGGAGACCTAAGGGGCAACTTTTTCACACAGAGGGTGGTACATGTATGGAATGAGCTGCCAGAGGAAGTGGTGGAAGCTGGTATAATTGCAACATTTAAAAGGTATCTAGATGGGTATATGAATAGGAAGGGTTTGGAGGGATGTGGGCTGGGCGCTGGCAGGTGGGACTAGATTGGGTTGGGATATCTGGTTGGCATGGACAGGTTGGACCGAAGGGTCTGTATCTGTGCTGCACATCTCTATGACTCTATAACTCCATTTGTCATTTCCAATAGGTTAGTGAACAAAAGGCAGAACAGGAGCTGATTTTTCTCTGGCCTATCCTGCTGTAGTGGAAGTGTAGTTATTGCTCCATGGCCATTATCGTGCCTGAAGTTAACTGCACTGGTATTGACTGATCAGCACTCTGCCTGCTGATTCAGTTTTGAGTTGTATTAATTAATTTACTTGTGAGGGAGATCAAGGTAGGGTATCATTTTGGCGATGTTGATGTAATGAAGAGTCCCATTGGAAACATTAACCTGCTTTTCTCTTCAAGCTTTTCTCCAGCGTTGACATGGAGATGATGTCTCAAGCGGTCGGAGAGGCTTGGACTCAGGGACACAGCCTCGGAGAGAAGAGGCGATCCCTGACAACTGAGGTGAGGAGGAATTTTTTCAGCCACAGGGTGGGGAAATCAATGGAATGTATTGCTGCAGAAACCATTGAATGTCTTTAACACAGAGGTAACATAGAGGTTCTTGATTAGTAAGGGGATCAGAGGTTATGGGGAGAAGGCAGGAAAAGGGGTTGAGAAACATATCAGCCATGATCGAATGGTGGAGCAGTTTCGATGGGCTGAATGGCCTAATTTTGCTGCTATATCTCATGGTCTAATATGCTAACTGGCTGGCTTTACTTTCTGTTGTTATATTCAGTGTAAGTACCGTGTAAGGGTATACAGATGTTGACTGAAATGTGCTCTTTTTAAATCGTAAACAACAGTCTACTCTTTCTGGGGGGGGGTGAGTTTTATCGACAGAGATTACAGATATACTTCTTTAATGTTTTCGTTTTGAACAGCAGAATTACTTAATAAGCCCAAATTTAATCCCTTCACAACTCACCCAGTTGTACAGAGTTAAAACCAGGCACCTTTAAGTAGATTCAGGGTGAAGTTTAGGGATCAGACCTTTTCTGCCAATCATCGTGATGACGATCAAGATCCTGAAGAAAACTGAAAGAACAGCGAATGCTGTAAATCAGAAACAAAAACAGAAACTGTTGGAAAAGCTTAGCAGGTCTGACAGTATCTGTGAAGAGAAATCAGAATTAATGTTTTGGGTCCAGTGATCCTTCCTCACAACTGTGGCAGGGTCACTGGATCCGACACATTAACTCTGATGTCACTTCACAGAGGAGTAAGTGAGGACTGCAGATGCTAGAGATCAGAGTCGAGAGGGTGGTGCTGGAAAAGTACAGCAGGTCAGGCAGCATCCGAGGAGCAGGAGAATTGACATTTCGGGCATCTCCCTCTCCTTCAGCTACCTGTCTCATTCTCAACTACCTTCCTCCCAAACCCACCTCCCTCCATCCCATTTATCTCACAGTCCCCATGCCCATAAGCCTCATTCCTGATGAAGGGCTTATGCCAGAAAAGGCATCACTCCACAGATGCTGACAGACTAGCTGATCGTTTTCAGCAATTTCTGTTTTTGTTTCAGAGCCCTGAAATACTTTCTGACAGAATAGACTTCTGATTAATTTTGTTCTAAAGAGAATACAGCCAAATTACTGCAGATGTACACTCAGTTGCTGCCTGTAGAGAGTGGCCACGAAAATGTCACAACTGATGAGGTGTTAAGAGAATTTCAAAGGCATGGATTTAAATGTGAGAAATGTACTATAAACTGAAGCATAATCTCCTGGGAGGTATCCCAGACTGTGAAAATGATGGGAGTAAAGACTGCAGTCTGCGAGAGAGACATGTTCTTTATCTTCCCCTTTCAAGAATACACAAACACAGGGGTTAAAAGCCAATTCAAGCATCATCCCCATGTGGGCAAGGGAGGAACACTTGCCAATGACCTGAAGTGCTCTTATGTGCTGGTGGGCAGAGGTACTTGTGTGTTCTGGCTTGTTTTTGAATGGTAGTGTGCCGTGAAGAATACAGCTGAAGAGTCATCAACTAGCCACCCCTGTATTCCAGGTAAAGGATGCTCTTGCTCTAAGTGCTGGAATCTAGCTAGCCTGGAGGAAGCCGAATGAAAGGAATACTCTCACATTCTAACTGCTACCAGTCAGCTACCATCAAAAGAAAATGGGATAAATGGTCTTCAATTAATCGGCAAAGCGAAAATCACATGCCTAACTCTTAATGTTCCATTGTATAGTTTTCATGAACAACTCAAACACCAGTCTGCATATCTTTCAACTCTTACCTTTTATCAAGGCACACTTCTAATTTTGGGTACATGCACATAAATATTCTGTTATAATTTCTTCTTGCATTTAGTAACTAAAACAACTCACTGTTTTGTTAACTCAAGAAAGCCTGGGTAAGTTGGATCATATAGTCATACAGTCATTGAGATGGAAACAGTCCATCTCATCCATGCTGACCAGATATCCTAACTGAATCTAGTCCCACCTGCCAGCACTTAGCCCATAGCCCTCCAAATCTTTCCTACTCATATAACCATCAAGATGCCTTTTAAATGCTGTAATTGTACCAGCCTCCACTACTTCCTCTGGCAGCTCATTCCATACACACACCACCCTCTGCGTGAAAAAGTTGCCCCTTAAGTCCCTTTTAAATCTTTCCCCTCTAACCCAAACCTCTGCACTCCAGTTCTGGACTCCCCCACCCCAGGGAAAAGACCTTATCTATTTACCCTCTCCATGCCCCTCATGATTTTATAAACCCCTATAAGGTCACCCCTCAGCCTCTGATGCTCCAGGGAAAACAGCCCCAGCCTATTCAGCCTCTCCCTACAGCTCAAACCCTTCAACCCCAGCAACATCCTTGTAAATCTTTTCTGAAACCCCTCAAGTTTCAGATAACATCCTTCCTATAGGAGGGAGACCAGAATTGCACACAATATTCCAACAGCGGCCTAGCTGTACAGACCCAATATGACCTCCCAGCTCCTATATTCAATACTCTGACCAATAAAGGATAGTATTCTAAACACCTTCTTCTCTATTCTATCTACCTGAGATTCCACTTTCAAGGAGCTATGAACCTGCACTCCAAGGTCTCTTTGTTCAGCAACATTCCCCAGGACCTTACCATTAAGTGCTCTGATTTGCCTTTCCAAAATGCAGCACCTCACATTTATCTAAACTAAACTCCATCTACCACTCCTCAGCCCATGGGTCCATCTAACCAAGATCCTATCGCACTCTGAGGTAACCTTCTTCACTGTCCACTACACCTTCAATTTTGGTGTCATCACTATACCTCCTATGTTGATGACTGTGTAAAAGAACACACAGAATCCCTACAGTGTGAAGACAGGCCATTTGGCCCAACAAGTCCACAACGACCCTCCAAAAAGTATCCCACCAGACCCATTCCCTTACCCTATTACTTTACATTTCCCTAACTAATGCACCTAACCTACACATCCCTGAATACTATGGGCAATTTAACATGGCCAATTCACCCAATCTGCACATCTTTGGTCTTTGGGAGGAAACTGGAGCACCCAAAGGAAACCCACACAGACCCAGAATGTGCAAACTCCACATAGATAGTCAACCGAGGCTGAAAGTGAACCCGGATCCCTGGCACTCTGAGGCAGCAGTGCTAACCCTTGAGCCACTGTGCCTCCATCTTATTAACATATCTTACCAAACAAAGGAGCAATGCATATTTTCAGCAACATCCAGACAGAGAGGTACCTGCTTCATAACGAAACAAACATTCACAAACCATCCGAATGATTAACATTGTTTCAAACCATTAAGTGAGTTGTCATGATTGGATAGAACTATAGAAAGTTCCAGAAAACCATCTAAAAAGGCATATAAGCAGAGCTTATTGCAAAACAATCTCTTTGGCCTTCTGGACATGAAGAAGAAGCGACTGGTATGGCAAAGGCAAAGACCAACCGACCATCAGGAATGGGAGAGAAAGTAAACAATAACTTCACAAACCCAACTGAAGTTACAAGAGACTCTGCAAATTATTTTAATGACCAAGGCTAACAGGCAGGGTTAGAAATAATGTTGTTAGCATTAAAATCTTACTGTTACTTGTTACTTTTGTCAACAAACAGATATTAACATAATAAGTGCTATTGTTTTCAATTGAAAAACGTTTTCTCTCTAAGTTTAAGGGACAGGGGATTTAAATGACTTGACAGCTTGGCAGTTCCACTGACCTGGGGCACTTTTTAGTATATTCATGTCTCCTCTTAACAATACCAACACAGCACCTGACCTCTTAAAATAACATTTGCTTCAAGATTGTCAGTCCCACAGTATTTTGGAAATCTCAGTAGAGAAAATTACTTTTGAGTGAAAGACATTGCATTTTGAAATATTCTGGGGTGTCCATGAGTGAAGTAAACTCCACCCATGTAGCTTTCCTCTGGCAAAATGGTGGTTGTCCGATATGAGGGAATTGACTTCAGATTTTTGGTTTTGGTACCATTTTGGCTAAAACATTAAGCCCTTCCATCTTGGCAAAAATTCAGACCTTTGTTTCACAGCAACTGACCTCAGTGTACTTGGTGCTGAGGGATGTCAAAGGTAATTTCACTGCAGGTATGAAATGCACCAGATAAACTACATTTGTTAAAATCTGATACAATTCTTTTAGTGGGACAGATATTGAATTCTATTCAAATCATAGTTATTCAAGGAATGACCAGAGCTGAAACCTGATAATCAATTTTATTGAATATATAGTACTTATTGTATTATTAAGCGTGCACCATCACACACATCCTATACAACCTGATTTTGATGACATAAGTATGTTTTGATTGCATATATTTGTATAAGCTTTGTGAATAGCTTTGTTTACATTGTAAATGAACACTTTATTGTTCTTTGGTCTCCAATTCAGAAATGACATGTATGCAGCATGATAAGTACCTTTTCATTAAATTGTAAAACTTTCTATCTGCTGAGGTTATTATCAAGATGAGGTTGTTAACTGCAATTGGTCTTTTTCAATCATGGCTGTTGTAACTTGCATATAGAATACTTCAATTGACTGTATAATATTTATCCTGCTTTGAATTCAGAAAATATCATTTGATATGAAATAACCAGATATGAAAAGCGACACTAAATTCATTGAACAGGAATTTGGCAAAACCTTAATTTTGTTGAGAGAGAAGAACAATTTTTTTATATTCATCACAAGAAATGAACAAGACAAACATTCATTGGCCATCTGTAACTACCTTGAGAAATGGTGACTAATCTTTTTGAATCACTTCCTATGGTCAATACGATGGAGATATTCCCTCAGTTTTGTGAGCAGAGGAGTTCCTGGATTTTGATGCAATGACAGTGAAGGAACGGTGATATGGTTTCAACACAGGAGAGTGCGTGACTTGAAGGGGAACTCAGCGTTCTCATATTCCTGTGCCCCTTTTTCTTTTAGTCATTAATAGTTTGGAAGGTGCTCTTTAGGAAGTCCCGGTAAGTAGCTTCTGTGCAACTTGAAGGTAGTGTTTGGTGCAGTCATGTTTTGTTTGTGGTGAGGACTGCCTATCCAGAGCGGTAACTGAGGAACCAGCAAAACAGACTGCTTTCTCCTGCAAGCTAAAGAGCTACATGAATTTACTTTGGTGCTGCATTCATCACCATACTTATATTAGTATGTTAGGAGCAGTTCAGAGAAGGTTTACTGTACTAATATCTGAAATGAGCAGATTACCTTATGAGAAAAGATCAGACAAGCTAGGCCTGTTACCTGTGGAGTTTAGAAAAGTCAACTGTGACTTAATTGAAACATCTGAGATCCTGAGGGGCCTGAACCATGGGGATGTTGAAGGGTATTTTCTCTTGTAGGAGAGTCTAGAACTAGAAGGCCATAGCTTCAAATAAGGGGTCACCCATTTAAGACACGGTTAATGGAACTTTCTTTTCTTTCCAAAGGTCTGTGTTTTTGGAATTCCCTTCCTCAACAGGCAGAGGACATTTTTTTTAAGGCAAGTAGTTAGATTAGTAAGGAGTTGGAAGATTACCAGGGGTATGCAGGGATGTCACATTCAAGTTAAAATCTGATCAGCCATGACCTTTATTAAATGGTGGAGCAGACTTAAAGGGCTGAGTGGCCTGCTCTTGTTGTTCACTCGTGTGTTCATAGTGAAGTGGAGAACTTTCATCATCCTCATGACTGTGCCTGTAGGTGGTGAACAGACAGTCAGGTAGTGAGCCATGCATAATATCCAGTTATCCATTTCTGAGACTTCCCTTCCTTTCCTTGACCTCTCAGTCTCCATTTCTGGAATATACTGTCCACTGCCATCCACTACAAAGCCATTGACTCCCATAGCTGCCTTCACTACATCTCTTGCCACTCCAAGTACTGCAAGGACTCCATCCCATTGTCCCAGTTCCTTCGCCCTACTCAACATCTGTTTGGATGATGCCATCTTCCAAAACAGCGGTGCTGAATGGTTTCCTTCTTTTGTAACCATGGTTTCCCACTCACTGTGGTTGACAGGGCCTTCAATAACATATGACCCATTACCATGCTTCTGCCCTTACCCCTTCCCATCACTCACAACACTGTGATCGAGTCCCCCTTTTCTCACTTTTCATCCCACCAGCCTCCACATACAAAGGATCATTCGCTGCCATTTCAGACAACTCCAGCAGAATGGCACCACCAAACACATCTTCCCCTCACTCCCCCATCTGCATTTCGTAGGGATCATTCCCTCCAGGATACCCTGATCCATTCCTTGACCGCTAACAGTACCCCTTCTTCCGACAGCACCTTCCATGTAACTGCAAAAGGTGCAATACCTGCCTCTTCACCTCCTCCCTGAACATTATCCACTTGAAGCAGTATTTCACCTGTACCTCCTCCAATCTTGTATATTGTACTCACTGCACCCAATGTGACCAACTGTATATTGGAGAAACCAAACGCAGACTGGGTGACTGCTTTGCAGAACACCTCCAGTTTATGCGCAAGTATGACCCCGCACTTCATGTAGCCAGTCATGTTAACACAGCGTTATGCTCATATGCCCACATGTCTGTCCTTGGCATGCTACACTGTTCCAGTGAGTCATAGTACAAACTGAAGGAACAACATCTCATCTTCAGTGTAGGCACTTTACAACCTGCTGGGATTAATACTGAGTTCAACACCTTCAAACTGTGAATCCATTTCTGCCCTTTCTTTTAGCTTTGCTTGTTACATTCTCTGTCACCGTGTCTTCTCTCCCTGAAGCCTCCACCCTCCCCACCCCCACCCCAAAGGGACTGTCTGTTCTTTCCTGTCTGGCAGTTGGACACATCTTTGTTCTGCCATTCTCACATTCCGATCGCTTTATCTGAACCATCAACACCTTTTCTCCACCAATACTCTACACCGACGAGCCCCAAAACCACATCTCTAAAACACTAGCATAAATGCTGCCCCCTCCACACTTCACTTCAGCTCTGTTGAAGAGTCATCTAGACTTGAAACATTAGTCTCAGATTAATCCAACTAACTGCATGGTGGGAGGTGAATGAATATCACCAGACTAGTTAGGATTCTTAATTACTAGATCAATAACAAAACCATTAAGCGACCATGCAAATCTCACGGTGAGGAACTCTTCTGCAAACTCCTTAACTGTGCTTTTTATCTTGTTTCTGCCCACAGATTGCCTGCGACATTGTTTTCAGGAAGATCGAATGACTTTCAAGGTGACTCAACAAGTGGAACATATACTTTTAGTGCAATGTGCAAATATTTGATCTGTGACTCCTCCAGCTCATGTCTGGTCAGCTATTCTATGCTATTGCTGTCAATTTCAAAAGACAATATTTTTCTGTTTATTAGAGTTAAAAATCACACAACACCAGGTTATAGTCCAACAGGTTTATTTGAAGGCAATGTCTTTAATACTTAACATAGCTCATACCCAAACTTGCATTTACTCTGTCTGCACGGGACAGCTTACCTGATGATAAAACTAATGGAATCCTCTGTTAGAAAACCTCAACTCTTACATTACTGGGACAAATTGGTCTTTTCCCACAGTGAGACTCAGATTCATAGAGTCAATCTGTGTTCAATATCACAGGCTTTCTCTTGCATGAATGCTTCTAAATAAACCTGTTGGACTATAGCCTGGTGTTATGTGATTTTTAACTTTATCCACCCCAGTCCAACACTGGCTCCTCCAAATTGTGGTTATTAGAGATAGTCTAGATGCTGTAATCCCACAGTCTTATCCTGGCCGGTTCCAAATATACCAATGCTGGGAGGTCATTTATTTTTTATTAATGACCAGATAAAGAATATAGCAATGGAATAGTAATAGAGATCTTCATGCAGTATCAAACGCAGAATATTCCCTGGACTCTCAATTGTTCAGAATTCACCCCATTTACAAGTATGATAAACATTTAAATAGGATAATTAAATAGAGGTACAGATATTCCTCATTTCAGAAAGCATGGCTATATGGGAGTAACAATTGGTTTCAACAATACTGACAATGGAGAGTAAAGTTAGTCAAGGCTCCCACTGTTGATCATTATTCAGTAAGTCCTGTTTCATAATCAAATAGTGAAAGGTTTTGGTTATTTTATGATGGTCCCTTATTTCAGTTCATGTTTGAAAAATAGGCAAAACTTTCGAGTGAAGAATTGAAGAAGTTCTCCTCCTCCTCTCTACAAGACCTGATGAAGGACTTTTGCCCGAAACATTGATTTTCCTGCTCCTCAGATACTGCCTGATTTGCTGTGTTTTTCCAGCACTATTCTAATCTAGACTTTCGAGTGGCCCAGGAACTTTAGCTGAGATGGTGCAGAAGGGAGTGAAATTTGGATGAAGGAGTAAATCTTGCATATTTATTATTTTCAAATGAATTTGGCTTTTATTTGATGGCATAGTAATAGTGAGCATGAAATTTACCTGAAGTAAGTACATAGGGAGTTGATACAATGTTTTATACTGAGTCCTTCCATTCATGCAGGAGAAAGGCTGTGATATTAAAAACAGATTGCCTGCCAATTCACTATGGGCAAAGACCAATTCGTCTCAGTAATGTGAGAGTTGAGGTTTTTTAACAGATGATTCCATTAGCTTTATTATCAGGTAAGCTGTCCAGTACAGAGAGAGTAACTGCAAGTTTGGGTAAGAGCTATATTAAGTATTAAGATAAATAATATTTACAATAATTAACAAAGTAAAGGCTTTCAATATACCTTGAAACGTAAAAACTTAATTCTAAAATCTTGCAGAGTTACTGCGTTGGCTCATGATGATCAGAATTGCATTATCTTATTTTCACAGTGGCTCATACTTCATTGAGTCAATCATTCATAAAAAAAAATTGATATCTGTTTAAATCTTTGCAAAGAATGTAGCAAGAACACTTTCACAGTGATATTTACCGAGCACGTAACTCATTTTCTTTAATATTCAGTCTGTCACTGAACTGTCTCATTGTCGTTGAGGAAAGGTGCTATGAAAGCCCTTGTCCCCTTCATCCTGATTTGTAACAACACTTCAATGAAGGAGGGGCTATTAGTCTTAACTGCAACCCTAGAAAGAAATAGCATCATCTATAAATTGTCTTTATCACGGAGAGTTGTTGAAACTAGGTGATTAAGTGTATGCAAAGCTGAGACAGACATTATCTTTTAATTGAGAAACATGATCAAGTGTAATGGTGACAAGGCAAGAATGTGGAGTTGAAGATGATCAGATCAGCCATGTTCCCATTGAATGGAGGAGCAAATTTGATGGGCTGAATGGCCTACTTCTGCTCATATGTCTTATAGTCAGGAGAAAGTTTGGTATTTGGAAATATTGGCCATGACTCATTGGTTTCACTTTCCTCTCCATGTCAAAAAAATTCCAGGTTCAAGATTCATACTGTTGAGACTTGAGAACATTATTCAGACATCACAGTTTGTGCGAAGATTTGTAGCTCGGGTGCTCGTTGTTGTGGTTCTGTTCGCCGAACTGGAAGTTTTTGTTGCAAACGTTTCGTCCCCTGGCTAGGCGACATCATCAGTGCTTTGGAGCCTCCTGCGAAGCGCTTCTTTGATGTTTCTTCCGGTATTTATAGTGGTCTGTCCTTGCCGCTTCCGGTTGTCAGTTTCAGCTGTCCGCTGTAGTGGTTGGTATATTGGGTCCAGGTCGATGTGTTTGTTGATGGAGTTTGTAGATGAATGCCATGCCTGTAGGAATTCCCTGGCTGTTCTCTGTCTGGCCTGCCCTATGATAGTAGTGTTGTCCCAGTCGAATTCATATTGCTTGTTGTCTGTGTGTGTGGCTACTAGGGATAGATGGTCGTGTCGTTTCGTGGCTAGTTGATGTTCATGTATGCGGATTGTTAGCTGTCTTCCTGTTTGTCCTATATAGTGTTTTGTGCAGTCCTTTCATGGTATTTTGTATACTACATTAGTTTTGCTCATGTTGGGTATCGGGTCCTTCGTTCTAGTAAGTTGTTGTCTGAGCGTGGCTGTTGGTTTGTGTGCCGTTATGAGTCCTAAGGGTCGCAGTAGTCTGGCTGTCAGTTCTGAAACGCTCCTGATGTATGGTAGTGTGGTAGTCCTTTTGGTTGTGGCATGTCCTCGTTCCGTGGTCTTTCTCTTAGGCATCAGACTACTGCGACCCTTGGGACTCATAACGGCACACAAACCAACAGCCACGCTCAGACAACAACTCACTAGAACGAAGGACCCGATACCCAACATGAGCAAAACTAATGTAGTGTACAAAATACCATGCAAGGACTGCACAAAACACTATATAGGACAAACAGGAAGACAGCGAACAATCCACATACATGAACATCAACTAGCCACAAAACGACACGACCAGCTATCCCTAGTAGCCACACACACAGACAACAAGCAACATGAATTCGACTGGGACAACACTACTATCATAGGGCAAGCCAGACAGAGAACAGCCAGGGAATTCCTACAGGCATGGCATTCATCCACAAACTCCATCAACAAACACATCGACCTGGACCCAATATACCAACCACTACAGCGGACAGCTGAAATTGACAACCGGAGGCGGCAAGGACAGACCACTATAAATACCGGAAGAAACATCAAAGAAGCGCTTCGCAGGAGGCTCCAAAGCACTGATGATGTCGCCTAGCCAGGGGACGAAACGTTTGCAACAAAAACTTCCAGCTCGGCGAACAGAACCACAACATTATTCAGACTAACACATCAGCCTAGCACAGGTAGAGTGTTAAACTGTTGGAGAGGCGGTCTTTCAGGTGACATGTTATCTGCCGACTTGCCTGTCTGCCATCTCAGATGGATATAAAACATATCAAAGCATCAACGCAGAGCACTGTTTGAAGAAAAGCATGCGTGCCTTCCTAGTTTCTTACCCGTTTTATTTAATCCTTCCACCAACACCAAAAAGAGCTGATTCAATCAACAGGTCTCATTTCTGTTTATTGCACTTTGCTGTGTATGAATTGTTTCCTCTAATACAACAATACCTTACGATGTTGTATCATCTTGAGGTTGTTAAAGATGTTACACATCTTTAGAAGTCCCATAAAATGATACAGCACAAAGGATCAATTCCCTATTTGGTCTGTCTTCCCTGCACTATTTCATCATAAGAATGATTCACCGAAAACTCCTTCAACATTCTCCACAGAGCCCTGCACATTCTTCATTTACAGACGACAATCCAATTCCCTTTGGAATGCATCAGTTGAAGCTGCATCCACTATACTCTCAGCAAGAGCGGTCCAGCTTTAGGCTCCTCACTGCATGATAATGATTTTCTTCAATATGCCATTGAGGGTTCAGAAAAGATTTACAAGAATGTTGCCAGGCTAGGAGGGTTTGAGCTATAGGGAGAGGCTGAATAGGCTGGAGCTGTTTTCCCTGGAGCAGCTGAGGAGTGACCTTATAGAGGTTAAAAAAATCATAAGGGGCATGGATCGGGTAAATAGACAAGGTCTTTCCCTGCAGTGGGGGAGTCCAGAACTAGAGGGCATAGATTTAGGGTGAGAGGGGGAAGATATAAAAAAGACATAAGAGGCAATTTTTTCATGGAGAGGGTGGAACGTGTATGGAATGAGCTGCCAGAAGAAGTGGTGGAGGCTGGTACAATTGCAACATTTAAGAGACATTTGGATGGGTATATGAATAGGAAGGGTTTGGAGGGATATGGGCGGGGTTCTGGCAGGTGGGACTAGATTAGGTTGGAATATCTGGTCGGCATGGACAAGTTGGACCAAAGGGTCTGTTTCCATGCTATGTATCTCTATGACTCTATGACTCCTGTGCCAATCACTCTAATTCAATACTCTCTGGTTCACTTCTTTCCACTGCTGATGAGAGCAGTTTCACCCTGACAACTCTGTCCAGATGCCCATAATCCACATTTATGATTATTAATGTGCTTGTCATACTGCCTCCCAACTTTCTCTTCCTTAAGAAAATAGCTATAAAGTAGACTTAATAGCAATCTAGGTTTGTTCAATTCGCATCAATTGTATGATACTTTGATCTTTTACTATAAATTCTGCATCCTATGATCCTGCCCCCCTCGCTACCTGACGAAGGAGCAGCACTCTGAAAGCTTGTACTTCCAAATAAACCTGTTGGACTATAACCTGGTGTTGTGTGATTTTTAACTTAAGGAAATAATCATGAACTCTCTAACCTGAACTGAAGTTCCTCATCGCTGGAATTCATTCTCATGAATGTTTTCTGCACACTCTTGAGAACCTGAACCTCATCCCTAAACTGAGATGCTCAGAAATGGCTGCATTCTTTAATTTCAAAATGTGTTTTATCTATAAGCAAGTAGCATGAACAGCCAACTTTCTGGTAGTGAGACTGGCTCTAATGCAACAAGGGGTACGTTGACTTCCAAGAGATCAATTGTGTTCGGGGATTCTGTAGTCCGAGGTACAGACAGACCGTTCTGTGGCCAGCAGAGAAAAAGCAGAATGGTGTGTTGTTTCCCTGGTGCCAGGATCAACAATGTCTCAGAGAGGGTGCAGAATGTTCTCAAGGGGAAGATGGGCCAGCAGGAGGTCATTATCCACATTGGAACCAACAACGTAGAAAGGGAAAAGGTTGAGACTCTGAAGGGAGATTACAGAGAGTGAGGCAGAAATTTAAAAAGGAGGTCCTCAAGGGTAGTAATATCTGGATTACTCCCAATGCTATGAGCCAGTGAGGGCAGGAATAGGAAGATAGAGCAGATGAATGCATGGCTGTGGAGCTGCTGTATGGGAGAAGGATTCACATTTTTGGATCATTGGAAGCTGTTTTGGGGTAGAAGTGACCTGTACGAGAGGACGGATTGCACCTAAATTGGAAGGGGACTAATATCCTGGCAGGGAAATTTGCTAGAACTGCTTGGGAGGATTTAAACTCATAAAGTGGGAGGGTGGGACCCAGGGAGATAGTGAGAAAAGAGATCGATCTGAGACGGGTGCAGCTGAGAACAGAAGTGAGTCAAACAGTGAGGGCAGGCAGGGACAAGGTAGGAATAATAAAGTAAACTGCATTTATTTCAATGCAAGGGGCCTAACAGGGAAGGCAGATGAACTCAGGGCATGGTTAGGAACATGGGACTGGGATATCATAGCAATTACAGAAACATGGCTCAGGGATGGGCAGGACAGGTAGCTGAATATTCCAGGATACAAATGCTACAGGAAGGAGCGAAAGGGAGGCAAGAGAGGAGGGGGAGTGGCATTTTTGATAAGGGATAGCATTACAGCTGTGCTGAGGGAGGATATTGCTGGAAATACATCCAGGGAAGTTATTTGGGTGGAACTGAGAAATAAGAAAGAGATGATCACCTTATTGGGATTGTATTATAGAGACCCCAATAGTCAGAGGGAAATTGAGAAACAAATTTGTAAGGAGATCTTAGCTATCTGTAAGCATAATAGGGTAATTATGATAGGAGATTTTAACTTTCCAAACATTGACTGGGATTGCCATAGTGTTAAAGGTTTAGATGGAGAGGAATTTCTTAAGTGTGTACAAGACAATTTTCTGATTCAGTATATGAATGTACCTACTAGAGAAGGTGCAAAACTTGACCTACTCTTGGGAAATAAGGCAGGGCAGGTGACTGAGGTGTCAGTGGGGGAGCACTTTGGGGCCAGTGACCATAATTCTATTTGTTTTAAAATAGTGATGGAAAAGGATAGACCAGATCTAAAAGTTGAAGTCTTAAATTGGAGAAAGGCCAATTTTGATGGTATTAGGCAAGAACCTTCAAAAGCTGATTGGAGGCAGATGTTCGCAGGCAAAGGGACGGCTGGAAGATGGAAAGCCTTCAGAAATGAGATAACAAGAATCCAGAGAAAGTATATTCCTGTCAGGTAGAAAGGGAAGGCTGATAGGTATAGGGAATGCTGGATGAATAAAGACATTGAGGGTTTGGTTAAGAAAAAGAAGGAAGCATATTTCAGGTATAAACAGGATAGATCAAGTGAATCCATAGAAGAGTATAAAGAAAGTAGGAGTATACTTGAGAGGGAAATCATGAGGGCAAAACGGGGATTAGATTAGACTTACAGTGTGGAAACAGGCCCTTCGGCCCAACAAGTCCACACCGACCCGCCGAAGCGCAACCCACCCATACCCCTACATTTACCCCTTACCTAACAGTACGGGCAATTTAGCACGGCCAATTCACCTGACCCGCACATCTTTGGACTGTGGGAGGAAACCGGAGCACCCGGAGGAAACCCACGCAGACACGGGGAGAACGTGCAAACTCCACACAGTCAGTCGCCTGAGTCGGGAACTGAACCCGGGTCTCAGGCGCTGTGAGGCAGCAGTGCTAACCACTGTGCCACCGTGCCGCCCACTAGTGTGGCCATGCATTCATCTGCTCTATCTTCCTATTCCTGCCCTCACTGGCTCATAGCATTGGGAGTAATCCAGATATTACTACCCTTGAGGACCTCCTTTTTAAATTTCTGCCTAACTCTCTGTAATCTCCCTTCAGAGTCTCAACCTTTTCCCTTTCTACGTTGTTGGTTCCAATGTGGATAATGACCTCCTGCTGGCCCATCTTCCCCTTGAGAACATTCTGCACCCTCTCTGAGACATTGTTGATCCTGGCACCAGGGAAACAACACACCATTCTGCTTTTTCTCTGCTGGCCACAGAACTGTCTGTCTGTACCTCGGACTACAGAATCCCCTAACACAATTGATCTCTTGGAAGTCGACGTACCCCTTGTTGCATTAGAGCCAGTCTCACTACCAGAAAGTTGGCTGTTCATGCTACTTGCTTATAGATAAAACACATGTGGGCATGTGGGACATGAGGTAGCTTTGGCAAATAGAATTAAGGAGAATCCAAAGGGTTTTTACAAATATATTAAGGACAAAAAGGTAACTAGGAAGAGAATAGGATCCCTCAAAGACCAGTAAGGTGGCCTTTGTGTGAAGCCACAGAAAATGGGGGAAATACTAAATGAATATTTTGCATCAGTATTTACTGTGGAAAAGGATATGGAAGATATAGACTGTAGGGAAGTGGGTGGTGACATCTTGCAAAATGTCCAGATTACAGAGGAGGAAGTGCTGGATGTCTTGAAATGGTTAAAAGTAGATAAATCTCCATGACTTGATCAGGTGTACCCAAGAACTCTGTGGGAAGCTAGAGAAGTGATTGCTGGGCCTCTTGCTGAGATATGTGTATCATCGATAGTTACAGGTGAGACTGGAGGCTAGCAAATGTGCCACTGTTGAAGAAGGGCGGTAAAGACAAGCCAGGGAACTATAGACCAATGAGTCTGACCTCGGTGGTGGGCAAGATGATGGAGGGAATCCTGAGGGACAGGGTGTACATGTATGTGAAAAGGCAAGGACTAATTCAGGATAGTCAACATGGCTTTGTGCGTGGGAAGTCATGTCTCACAAACTTGATTAAGTTTTCTGATGGAGTAATAAAGAAGATTGATGAGGGCAGAGCAGTAGATGTGATCTATATGGACTTCAGTAAGGCGTTCGACAAGGTTCCCCATGGGAGACTGATTAGTAAGGTTAGATCTCATGGAATACAGGGAAAACTAGCCATTTGGTACAGAACTGATTCAAAGGTAGAAGACAAAGGGTGGTGGTGGAGGGTTGTTTCTCAGACTGGAGGCCTGTGACCAGTGGAGTGCCACAAGGATCGGTGCTAGGCCCTCTACTTTTTGTCATTTACATAAATGATTTGAATGCGAGCATAAGAGGTACAGTTAGTAAGTTTGCAGATGACACCAAAATTGGAGGTGTAGTGGATAGCGAAGAGGGTTACCTCAGATTACAACAGGATCTTGACCAGATGGGCCAATGGGCTGAGAAGTGGCAGCTGGAGTTTAATTCCGATAAATGCAAGGTACTGCATTTTGGGAAAGCAAATCTTAGCAGGACTTATACACTTAATGGTAAGGTCCTAGGGAGTGTTGCTGAACAAAGAGACCTTGGAGTGCGGGTTCATAGCTCCTTGAAAGTGGAGTCACAGGTAGATAGGACAGTGAAGAAGGCGTTTGGTTTGCTTTCCTTTATCAGTCAGAGTATTGAGTACAGGACATTGGTTAGGCCACTGTTGGAATATTGCGTGCAATTCTGGCCTCCTTCCTATCGGAAAGATGTTGTGAAACTTGAAAGGGTTCAGAAAAGATTTACAAGGATGTTGCCAGGGTTGGAGGAACTGAGCAAGGGGAGAGGCTGAACAGGCTGGGACTGTTTTCCCTGGAGCGTCGGAGGCTGAGGAGTGACCTTATAGAGATTTACAAAATTATGAGGGGCATGGATAGGATAAATAGACAAAGTCTTTTCCCTGGGGTTGGGGAGTCCAGAACTAGAGGGCATAGGTTTAGGGTGAGAGAGGAAAGATATAAAAGAGACCTAAGGGGCAACTTTTTCATGCAGAGGGTGGTACGTGTATGGAATGAGCTGCCAGAGGATGTGGCGGAGGCTGGTACAATTGCAACATTGAAGAGGCATTTGGATGGGTATATGAATAGGAAGGGTTTGGAGGGATATGGGCCGGGTGCTGGCAGGTAGGACTAGATTGGGTTGGGATATCTGGTCGGCATGGACGGGTTGGACCGAAGGGTCTGTTTCCATGCTGTACATCTCTGTGACTCTATGACTCTAAATGCAAGAAGCAGAAAACATTTCTGTACACACCTGGCAGAAAATACAATGGGATTTTGACATTCTTTATTAGAGCTTCAATGCAGTTGCAACAAAAAAATTCATGAACTACTGGCATTCCCATTAAGGCTGTGTCAGGATCTCAAAATGCAACAGGCCATACTCCAGTTGAGGTCACACCAGGGTTTTGTATTATAGAGGTTTAACATATCTAGCTTACCTCAGTACTCTATTCCCCTGTTGATAAAGCCAAGATCTAGTATGCTTATTAACCTCTCCCTCACCCGATACTCATCCACACAATCCACTCATCTGTCTCTTTCTTTTGAAGTTTTACTTTATCTCTCAGATCATAATGCTTCCAAGCTTGTAAGGCCCACAAATTTTAGATCAGTGTTCAGGGCACAAAAGGTCTAGGTCATTCATGTAGATCAGGTAGAATAGGAGTCCAAACACTGACTCCCTGGGGAACTTTCTACTCCTATGTTAGCTTATCTGTCGAACATATGCAACATTATTTTCCATGCTTTCACAAGAGAAAGATGTAGCAAAGGCAGCATGGTCAAGAGTCCTCAATTGAACCATATATGATAAGAGATGGGAAATATCTGTTTAGCAATGCAAATACTTTCAAGCACCAATAAATTAAAGTACATGTACTTTCTCCTGTGCAGTGCTGGAGAATCTGTAGCAGGAGGGCACATTTAGTTCAATGCAGTCAGCTACAGGCAAAATGAAAGTGCCATGTGAAACAAAGCCACGTTTGTACTTTTAGGTTTCTCCATAGACAGCCTGCCCTGAAGTAAGAATTCAGAAAATCCCCTTACCAAAGCTTGACACTGCATCCGACTCATGCTGTCTGTGATCAGCGCAGAGTGTATCCTTCCTTAGTACAGGACAATATTTGATGAAATATAGCATGATGTTACTTATTCCTTCCTTGAAGAAAACAATCCTTAAACCAAAAGGGTCACGCACAAAGCTTTTAATGCATGTCAGTATACCATGATAACATTGGCTATCACCTTGGAATAATGTGGAGTGTGATGATTCACTGATTGCCTGTAAAGATATTCTGAGGACACTCCTATAATCTAAAATACCAAGTAAACACTGTTTTAATTGTCAGTATCAAAGACATTTTTCACCTATCATGTTTTTGACATTTAAAAATCACAATGCCAAAGGTACTGCAGATTTCCACTCCATGAAAATGTGATGATAGCAATCCGAAACTGTAAGTCTATACATGTTATTTATGATGCTTGCTTTCTGGCACGTTTATGGGTGCCTGTGTCTTTGAGCTCCCTGAACATACAGAAATGTTTGTCCCATGACAAGGGCCACACCTTCAAATGCTGGCTCACAATACACAGGCTGGTACCAAGGAGAGGTACAACTCTGTGCAAGCTTTCATAAAGGCCATTGTAGGGCACACAGCATAGGGCTCCCTGACAATGAGATTCAAATACCTGGGCTGGAATTTGAAATGCAGTGTATCCAAGTATCTTGCGTCAGTTGTTTGCAGCAACCCCTACAACTTGACTTGACAAACGGAATACATTTTAGGACAGGACGAGATAGAGAAGTGGCAGGTCTCCCATCAGGAGGTATCTGACGCTGAGAAAGCTGAGATGGTCAGGAAGGTTCTCAGAGATACCAACATGACAGCAGTATACTGCAATGTGCCAGAGATTTTCATTAAATCCTCAAAGCCTCTTGCCTTGAGGGAGGAACTGAGCCACACTGTTTCTGTTACTATTCCAGCTACTAGGAGGCCAACATGTCCATGATTCAATGCACCTCCTTGACTGAGAAGGATTTCATTTTGCACTATTGTTTGGAGTAAAAGCAAAGTTTGGTTTGTGATGGGATAATTTTGAGGCAGGGAACCTCATTGAGAGATGTCAACTGCACGCACCCATCCTCCCACAAACTGAGAGTTGTGACATTGTGGGCCAGCCCTGTATTTAAGAGAGGACTGATCAAGGAACACTGAACTCTGGTTCTGTGTCATCCTATCTGGTGTCATTAGTCCCATTCTGTCCTCTTGCTCTCTTTCTCTCTCTCTCTCTCTCTCTCTCTCTCTCTCTCTCCATACAGTCTTGCAGAATGTTAGCAACCTAAACTGTGCTGTCACAATAGCTAGCCATTTTCAGTGGGTGAGCTTCCATTACCATGACTTGTACAAATTTATCCCAACCCACCCTCCCTGCCCTAAGGGAATGGTAAAGTAATCTCCAAATGTGCTTTGCCCACCTAATGCACTAAGAATGACTAGTCTGCTGTGGAAACTCCGGACAGGGAAATGACCTTTGGTTCCTGCACCTCTCTGCATGACTTTCATGAATGGCCAGGACAGGGCTATGCTACTTGGCTGTCCCAGGCACAATAATCCAACCTTTGAACTGGTGGGACAAAGTACCTGGCCCTGAACACTATCTCAGCAGTATCGTTTGCTCAGCTCAAATGCTAGGTCCACGATTCACTGGGTTACAAGAGGGAGTTCAGGCGAGTGCATGTTCATAGCTCCTTGAAAGTGGAGTCGCAGGTAGATAGGATAGTGAAGTAGATGTTTGCTATGCTTTCCTTTATTGGTTAGAGTATTGAGTACAGGAGTTGGGATGTCATGTTGCGGCTGTACAGGACATTGGTTTGGCAACTTTTGGAATATTGCATGCAATTCTGGTCTCCTTCCTATCGGAAAGATATTGTGAAACTTGAAAGAGTTCAGAAAGATTTACAAGGATGTTGCCAGGGTTGGAGGATCTGAGCTACAGGGAGAGGCTGAACAGGCTGGGGCCGTTTTCCCTGGAGCGTCAGAGGCTGAGGGGTGACCTCATAGAGGTTTACAAAATTATGAAAGGCATGGATAGGATAAATAGGCAAAGTCTTTTCCCAGGGGTGGGGGAGTCCAGAACAAGAGGTCATAAGTTTAGGGTGAAAGGGGAAAGATATAAAAGAAATCTAAGGGGCTACTTTTTCACGCAGAGGGTGGTACATGCATGAGCTGCCAGAGGAAGTGGTGGAGACTAGTACAATTACAACATTTAAAAGGCAACTGGATGGGTATATGAAGAGGAAGGATTTGGAGGGATATGGGTCGGGTGCTGGCAGGTGGGACTAGATTGTTAAAAATCACACAACACCAGGTTATAGTCCAACAGGTTTAATTGGAAGCACTAGCTTTCGGAGTGCTGCTCCTTCATCAGGTGGTAGTGGAGGTCACAATTGTAAGACACAGAATTTATAGCAAAAGTTTACAGTGTGATGTAACTGAAATTATACATTGAAAAATACCTTGAATATTTGTTAAGTCTCTCATCAGTTAGAATGACCATGATAGTTTCACTTCTTTCATATGTAAATCACAAGACTTTTCTTAAAAGTTACATTTTCAGGTGAACTTTAACAATTGGTGTCAGCCCAGCTAATGTGTTGAAGGTGTTAGCCCTCTGTGGGCTGCTGTCTGTGCCATTATGTTTAGACTTATTCTAATCTAAAACATGATTTAACAGAATCTTACATGGATTCGTGCAGTTGTGTGTGTGTGTGTGCGCGCGCATGCGTATGTGGGGGGGTTGATGTTGGGGGGTTGTGAGTGTGAGAGAGCATGTATATGTATGTGTGTGAGTGTCAAGGGGTCTAAGTCTGTGAGAGGGTGCATGTGTGCATGTGGGAATGTACGAGTGTGTACGAGTGTCTGTGTGTATATCTGTGTATAGAAGTGTCTGTATGTGTGTGTATAGGAGTGTGTGTGTGTGTATGTGTAGGAATGTGTGTGTGTGTGTGTGTGTATAAGTTCAATGGTAGTCACCTGTAGTGTGACATGAACCCAAGGTCCTGGTTGAGGCCCTCCCTATGGGTACCGAATTTAGCTATCAGCCTCTGCTCAGCCATTTTCTCGCTGCTGCCTGTCCCGAAGTCTGTCTTGGAGGATGGTCACCCGGAAATCTGAGGTCGAGTGTGAGAGGGACTGTTGAAGTGTTCTCCAACTGGGAGGGAATACTTCTGTCTGTTGATTGCTATGCGGTGTCCATTCATCCTTTGCCGTAGCCTCTGCTTGGTTTCCTCAATGTACCATGCCTCAGGGCATCCTTGCCTGCAATGTATGAGATAGACTGAGGCATGGTACATTGATGAAACTGAGCAGAGGCTATGGCAATGGATGAATGTTCACCGCACAAAAATCAACAGACAGGAGTGTTCCCTCCCAGTTGGTGAACACTTCAACAGTGCAGGACATTCAACGGCAGACCTTTGGGTGACCATCCTCCAAGGCGGTCTTCGGGAAAGGCAGCAGCAAAAAGTGGCCGAGCAGAGGCTGATAGCTATATTCGGTACCCATAGGGAGGGCCTCAACCGGGACCTTGGGTTCATGTCACACTACAGGTGACCCGATTGCACATCCACATGCACACACACACACACACATACACACACATGCACACACACCCACACACATTTCTATACACACACACAGACACACCTATGCACAGATAAACACACACTCACACACACTCCTACAGGCACACACACTCCCATACTCACACATACACCTTCTCACAGACTTAGACCCCCGTTACACTCTCACACACACACACACACACACACACTCTCACAGATACTCACAACCCCCAAACCTCACCACCACACACACACACACACACACACACACACACACACACACACACAGAATTTGTACTTGCAGAATTCCATTGTACTTTGCTCAAAAACTGCACAAATCCATGTAAGATTCTGTAACTTCATTTTTTAGGTTATAATCAGTCTAAACATTATGGCACAGACAGCAGCCCACAGGGGGCTAACACCTTCAACACATTATCTGGACTGACAACAATTGTTAAAGTTCACCTGAAAATGTAACTTTAATAAAAAAGTCTTGTCATTACATATGAAAGAAGTGAAACTATCATGGTCATTTGAACAGATGAAAGACTTAACAAACAATCAAGGTATTTTTCAATGTATAATTTCAGTTACATCACACTGTAAATTTTTGCTATAAATTCTGTGTCTTACAATTGTGTCCTCCAGTATCACCTGATGAAAGAGTGGCGCTCTGAAAGCTAGTGCTTCCAATTAAACTTGTTGGACTATAACCTGGTGTTGTGTGATTTTTAACTTTGTACACCCCAGTCCAACACCAGCATCTCAAAATCGGAGCTAGATTGTCTTTGGATATCTGGTCGGCATGGACGAGTTGAGCCGAAGGGTCTATTTCTGTGCTGTACATCTCTATGACTCTAAAACACATTGTTAGACAAAGATACAGTCAATGGTATCTCAGGAAAAGGTCAGCATTTCTTACAAATGGGGAGTGACTACGACTATCTGCTGTGGTGTTCCTGTTTTGCACTTACAGGAAGTGATGGGTTGCCGTATGGCCTTTAAGTAGGGCACCAGAACCTTCTACCCACTGAAGCAAGACCTTCTGCGCACCAGTCACAAATCATTCACCATTTAAGTCACCGTGTGACCTGCTTGGGTTCATAATGAGTTAAAAGCGGATGATTGCTCAAGAAATCTCACCAGGGATCATGATGGATATGCTGTCTTCTAAGATGCTCACCATCATAAGTTAACTTCAAGATCAGAAATCCTGGCTGAGTATATTCAGACATTTCTCCAATTTGTTTTGAAGAAACAAACTTCCTGCCCCTACTAAGAAGTTTTCTGTTCTATTCTTGGCACATTCTACTCAAGGAAATAGAAATCCTTGGGATTCCCCATATGACTGATGCACAATTTATATACAAAATGAAGTCCTAATACGATTTCAGAAAAGAAAACACCATGGTGGAGTGTTCTGGAAATTATGCTACATTTCTTTGGGGGTGACAGTAAAAAAAATGACACATCTCATGATGAAAGTTTATAGTCCACGAGGCAATCCAAAACTTGAATCAAGACTGTCCCCAGTTTGACAGGGCACCATTGATTGATCAATGCAGTTGGTTAACTATTAGGAAATAGAAAGAGATCAGCCACTGTACACTGGGATTCCTTTTATTCAGTTTCAGAAATCTCTGTACACCAATGTCTTCATCACCAATGGAGTCCTGGTTGGAGACAGAGCAAGGCACATTACTGTTTTTGTATTTGGCAAAGTGGAGGGCAGCAGTAAGAGCAATTAACCTAGATGGCAAGTGTTGCAGAGTGCATGATGACAGTGGTACAAGACAGACAAGGGTGGCATAGCACAACAGCAGATTGCCAGGAGGGAGTAGTTACAAGTAGCTGCAATCCCATTCACTTCTCCCACGTGCATCCAAGAGTTCTTAAGCCTTAGTTTTATCAATCTACATCTAACTACTTCAGACTTTAAGAAGTGCATTGCCTACACACCTGACCAGAGCACAAGATCTAATAATAATCTTTGACTTTAGTGGCACTCTGCATTTGAACCTGCAATGTAAAAATACTTGTCGAGTTGTTTTGCACTAAAAATGTCTTAAACTCATCTCACTGTGAAGATTGCATAGCAGTGTTAACAGATGAAAGAAGTTTACAGAGAACCTGTATGGTAGTTCAGGACAGGGCTCTTATGGTACAGTGGTAGTGTCCATACCTCTGAACCAGAAGACACAGATTCAAGTCCTACATGCTCCAGAGGTGTGTCGTTCACATATTTGAACAGATTGGTTCGAAAATACCTTGGTACTTCAGCCCTCCTTGGATATTTATTAGACCCAGCTTTAAACGCTACAAAACAAAGACGGAGCTCTAATAGATAGTTCCTACTTCCCCACGAAGGTACAAAAGAAGAAGTCAGGGGTTTCCTGTCAGAAGGCAATGTTAACTCCTGAGATACTTTTGACCTGGTGACAAATTTGTAAAATTAAAGAAAATTTTATTTATCTAAAATCAGAAGAGTTTAACAATTCAGTGAGAAAAATAATCTTTAACTTTACTTACAAAACATGACATAGCTCATATAATTTGTTTGTTAAAGATTAAAGAATTTACCAAAACAGATCCAAATCCAGGCTGGTCGACAATGAGAATGAATTTTGTACTTTAGGTGCAACTAATAACAAAGTTTAGCATAAGTTCATGTTCAAACATTTATTATGAATTGAATTTTCTGTTTAGTAAAATTGTGTTGGTAGATATAAAAGGCCTTGCTTCCTCATTTATAAACTTCTATCTTCTTACTTCTTCAGTTTTGCTTCTCTGTTTGTCCACTTCCTTTTGGTGGCAATCGGACGGTTTCAAAATTCAGTTTATTTTTAAAGGTTCACTTTCAGCTTTGTTCATGATGCTGTTTATTTCTGCTCTTGAGTTCTGTGAACCAGGCCAGAAAGTGAAGAGCTTTGCACTGATGAGGAAAGGATGACCTTAGTTTGCAAGCAAATATGAAATGTTCTCTCTATTGGCTTAAGTAGTTCTCAAAGTTGGGGTCCAACGATTACTGTGTAGCAGTATGGTTCTGCATTACAGTGTTGCTGTCATACTTGAGTCATTTGGTCTTAGCTAAGAGTTCGTACTGCAAGCGGTTTTAGCATTGCTTGAGCTACAATATAAAGCAAAAGAAAAATCAAATGGGGTTCCCACTCCTGATCATTGTCCAAGAATGTCACTGGAAAGTGAATTTATGCAGGCTATCAGGAGAATAGATTTAAAGATTCTCATTATAGTAGCACAACTCACTAGCATTCACTAACATAACTCATACACAGTGCTTGAGTGGGATTGCAGAAGTCTAGGGTGCAGAGGTTATTAAAAAACCTTGTTAATTTAAGTATACATTTTTTGCATTATTGGTTCTTTATCTGTTTTTTTGGAAAAAAAAGTCAATTGAAGGTAGTGTTGGAAATTATTTACATTATCTACATGAGTCAAAAATGGCTAGTGCATTCTCCAAGTGTGGGAGTAAACATGGATAGTTAATGTGAGCCACTGGATTCACAATAACCCAACAGAAGTTACCTGCAGCAGGCGTTACCTAATGTTTACACTTTACAATGTCTCTATCTGTACATGAATGCCTTTTGAAATTTCAGTCTTTACTTGCAATATTGAAACCAACAAGCCAGAAAGAGGGGTCAATAAAAATTGGCAGTCAACTTGAAGCTGTGTTGAGTAATTTTGCTGTTAAGACTTGACGAGATGAAACTTAGATGAAACCTCTTGTAAGTTGATGTGATCAAAATACCCAAAATTACACTGAAGCAGGTATATTTTTATTATTCAGTTCCTTAACTGGGCCCAGGATCAGCCCTTCTGGACAAAGTAGTGGAGGCTGGGTCATTTATTATATTCACGGCTGAGTTAGACAGACTTTTGAGCAATAATGGAGGGAAGAGTTAAAAGGAGGACAACAGGAAAGTGGGTTGAGGCTAGAATCAAATCAGCCATGTTCTTATCAAATGACAGCACAGGCTCAATGGGACCACTGGCTTACCTCTGCACTTAATTCTTGTGTCCTTACGACAAAGTTCACTGATTATTGTGAGCAATTAGTTGCTTTTACACTGGAGTGCAACCATTTGCAGTTGCACCGTTCTTGCTCTGCACCCTAAAATGTCAGCCAGGTAGCCCACTGGAAACTAGCAGAATGGCAATTGATAGCAGAGTACAGCTGATGGAAGTACTTGCATGAAAATATCTATTTTGCAGCAAACAAAGTCCATTTACCCAGCAAACAGCAACTGTTTAAGAACTTAACTACAGGAAAAACCACAGAGACAACTTTAAAATGGTGCTGGCAAGTATAGCAAACTACTGCACCATCTTCCTATAACAGCAAGGTGTTTTCTGAAGTGAAATGTAGTGAATGAAAGATAGTTACATGGAAGCAGGAAGTCTAAATTAAAACTCAGTCATTATAGAAGTAAGTTCCCCCGGCATGGATTAATTTGTCAATAATCTCCATTCTCAATGGCAATTGGTGTGCATGTGTAGGAAGCCTAAATTTACATTTTCATGAAAATTTAAGTAAATCACTTGAGCTCTGGCCATTTGAAAAATACCTCAGAGTTCCAATTGTGGGAAAAATTGAGGTTATTCAGCCTACTGTCAAAGTATCGACTCTTTCTAGGCTTCTTGATTTTCCTGGTATGAAGGCATTATTGGGGTGAAATAAAAATCTCATGCGGTATAGCATGAGTCCAAGTTAACCCAGCACCCCTTTTCCACTTCTCTTCACTCTCTTCCCATCACTGACCCCCAGCCCCCCAAGACCAGCCTTATCCCTCCACATCAATAAATCAGCAGTAAGCTGCCCTTCAATGGACAGTGTCAAAAAGGGAGAGCAATGAAAACAATCAGTATAACGCATCTTTAAAAATGATCAGTGAAGACATCTGACAAGAAAAATCTCGATCTGCTGTTAAATAAATCTGATAACTGATCATTAACTAATTGTGTTGTGTAAAGCCTGAAAAATAGTGAAATATTTCAACCTGTTTGGAATGATCTGTCAATTTTAGCATGAAATATAAATGAGGTTTAAACCCTCCAAGTGAGTTTTTGCGTCAAAATTAAAAATGAAAATATCTAAATAACATTCTTTGTATGAAAGAAAATCTACAAATCTAGAAGTTGCCTGTGGTATATCTCACTTCTCTAACATGTAATTCTTTAAGTTCTGTTTCTGATCTGTACAAAGATTCACATGTACAATTTGCCACTTATAGAAAAGGTATCTGTTCTAACAGCTGCAATACCATTTAGCAGTCAAGGTAGCAGGAATGCAACTTTTATAAGAGCTCAGTGGTAAGGTGTTGTCCGACTCAATGCAATGAAGCAGATAAACAGACCTGAAGCCAAAATATTGGCATCTGAAAAGTGCACTATGCCCAAAGTCCTTTGAATCCCAATCTGTTTATTGATCTGAAACAATGAAATCAGTGCCTTAACTGCGCAGACATTAGCTGTTGAAGAGTGTCGGAGAAGAGGAGAAAAATAACAGAACAAAATCCAATAAGAAAAATAATAACCATCATCCCATCTATTAAAAAGGGAAATTCAACATGTTCACCTTTATAACTGAGTGAATGGGTTCTAAAGAATTGAGAAGCAGTCTACATATCATTGACTCAACTCTATTTCATATGAAATATATGAGACCAATTGAATTGAAGGAATGTTATTTGTCCTAAGGCAAAACATTTCCAATGTCTCAGTGAAATCAGCTTTGATCAGGTTAGTAACACTTTCAGCTTCAAAAAATAAAAATGCTTATTGCAGAAAATATGTTACAAATTGCATCAACTAAGTGTTTTATAACAAACACAAACTTGACATATTGTTTCTAAATAAGATTAAGTTCATGCAGGAGTTTGCAAGCGAGTTAAAGAAATATAAAATTGGGCTTAAGAGCCACAGTTTGGAAAGTGGAGATGCATTCTGCCTGTGTGGGAGTGAACACAGTTTGTTAATGTGAGCCTTTGGATTTGCAAAGACCCAACAGAAGTTACATGCAGCAGGCACTATCTAAAGTCTATATGTTACAATGTCTCTGCCCGCACATGAATACCTTTCAAAACTTCAGTCTTTATTGCAAAGCTGAAATGTCGACATTGAATAAATTTGAAGCCAAAGAGTCAGAAAGAGACTAATTTGAAACATCAGTGCTATTAAGGGAGGGATGGGGAACAAGGAGAGAGAGAATTCATCCATTTACATTTGGGATGTTTTGTTGGGAACTAGGCAATGGAAAAATTGAAGTCAATAAAGATTAGCAATTAACTTGAAGCTATGTGTTGTTAATGACTAATTTTCCTGTTAAGACTTGACTAGATAAAACTTAGTTAAAATTTAAATAAATGTGTAAACGTAGAATCATTCACATTGCTATAGTGTGGAAGACACTACACCAGCTAGTTCAGAATCAATGGATTCTTTCTGTACACAACTATGATTTTATTATAAGTACAGTTATACAGTTTTACATGATGTTCTGAGTTAGTGGTCCTCTGCGCTAGCCCCTGAACTAGGACCTCAGCTCTCTGTTGGAGAATCCTGGTACAATTTTCCCTAACTCTGGCATTTTCTGGAAAGGTATTGACTGATCAGTGCAGCTTAAGAATGCCAGTTCCTATCCAAGTACATAGCCGCCTGTTAAATATGACACAGGCAATCAAATTGCTGGCCTTTCCATGGATATCCATTGTGTAGCAAGTTCTTCCTGGAACACCTTGCGGCAAGTTTGGGCTAGAATTGGATGAGATGAAGGCCATGAGGGCTGGATAGATAGTTTATGAGGCAAAAGTGGGTACTGCAGATGTTGGAGATTAGAGTCAGGAGTGTGGTGCCGGAAAGTTATAGCAGGTGAGGCAGTATCCGAGGAGCAAGAAAATCTCTCCACTCCCCAAGGCTCCCAGCCTCATTCTTGGTGAAGGGCTTCTGTCCAAAACATCAATTTGCCTGCTCCTCGGATGCTGTCTGACCTGCTCTGCTTTTCCAGCACCACACTCTTGACTCTACGTAGTTTATGAGACAGATTTTGTGAAATACAAAAAGAGAGAGCTCTCATTAGTCTACATGGCAACAGACTCTCCAAAAATCTCAATATAACTGATACTAAACTCAGGCAACTGACTGTGTGGAGTTTGCACATTCTCCCCGTGTCTGCGCGAGTTTCCTCTAGGTGCTCCGATTTCCTCCCACAGTCCAAAACTGTGCAGGTTAGGTGAATTCCCCGTGTGTTAGGTGAAGGGGTAAAGGTAGGGGTATGGATGGGTTGCGCTTCGGCGGTTTGGTGTGGTCTTGTTGGGCCGAAGGGCCTGTTTCCACACTGTAAGTAATCTAATCTAATCTAAACCGTGTACACATTGTCATTGATGTTCCTTCACATGGAATATTCCATTTTCTAATTGTGTCCCCACATCCATAAACTATCCCATCTCAATAGCAACTACTCTCGGATGATCACTAGCTGTGTCATGTTGTCTACATTGATACTTCTCTGGAGATGTTGAAATGCCAAACAGCACCTGGATCACCTGAAAACAGTATTCTGCACAAAATTAGAAGGCTGATCCTTTCATCTAGCTTCACCCACTAGCAACCAACCTTTACAACTAGGACAGCAGAGATTTGCAATTTGTGACCAAAGTCCTTTGATGATTGGCTTGGAGTAGTGAGATCTCTTTAGAGTTCTAAGTAGATCCTTTGAGTCAATGCATCCATTCACCTTTCCAGCTTAAGTTTTGGTAAGAATGTGGATTTGAGGTTACAATCAAATCAGCAATCATATTAAAGGGCAGAGGAGACTTTCCAAATAGCCTACTCCTGCTCCTTGTTCCAATGTTTGCACTTTTATGATTTCAGCTGATGTTACTATGTACAAAACAGATCTCAGAGTGAAATTGGTCTTAATAGATTTTTTTTAAAAAAAACTATGGCAGACTTCCACTGACACATAAACATGTAAGGCTGCAGATTAGTCTTTTATCACATAACAGAAGTAAATTACAGAAGAAAAATAAATTAAATAAAAGAAAATAAACTATTTAAGAGATAACAGTTTAAAAGATTTCAAATACCCAGCAAAACAAAACCATGCTATTCCCATGCACAATCACTTTACAGTTAACTAAATCCAGAGAAATTTACCTTCCCTGTCATATTTGAAGGTTAATTTAACTGCTTCTTTGCAATATGTTCTCCGAGATGTGAGTTGTCTTTGCTTCCCCACTCACACCACTGAGAGCTTAGACTTCCTCAGTACTTTAATAAACTGCAACATTCTAAATAAATATTCCTGGATGTGATGTTTTCAGAAGCTACAAACCTTACATGGAGATAGCTTATTACCTTAACTGCTCCGAACTATTTCCTTTCTTGGAAGAAACTATACTTGCTTCTGACCCTAGTCAGATTCTTTGAACTCAATAAAATAATTCTTATCCCTTGGTTTTCTCATCTAAAATCAATCCTGAATTATCCTAAGCCCAGAAGCAAGCTAATATATTACAATGCATTTTCTCTGCTGTTGTAAACCCTCACAGTATAAACTAACTTCCATTAACCTTCCAGAAGGCCTTCAATCATCTGCTCTCTGACACATACTGATTTAAAATCATGGTCCTGAAAAGACTGACCAATTAAACCCCTTCACAAAAAAAGGACCAACATTCAAAAGCCAACTGTAAACAAAAAGTTAGTTGTATTAAAAAATATATATATTTCATTACAGAATGTTTGTAACGTACAATCCCTACAGTGCAGATAGAGGCCATTTAGCCCATCAAGTCTGTACCAACCTCCAATCCCACCCAGACCTAACCCCCACCTGGTCTCTGTAATCCTGCACTTAGCATGGCCAATCCACCTAACCTACACATCTTTGGATCGTGCGAGGAACCTGGAGCACCCAGAGGGAACTCACGCAGACACAGGGAGAACATGCAAACATATAGACAGTCACCCAAGGTTGGAGTTGAACCCAGGTCTCCATTGCTGTGAGGCAGCAGTGCAGCCCTGTATCATGTTGCTCATCCATTCGCTCAAAGTTGTCACTTTCTTGATTACTTTCTTCTTTTCCAACTCTTCTATGTTGTGTTTCAGACTGACCTTGAATGTTTCTTGACAGATGTTGAAACGTTCTTGCACTCTCCCTTGACTTCAAAATGATATTCTGCTGGAAGACATTGTAACATTGTTGTACTTTTCTGTGATCAGTAGTCTAGTGAATTGGAAAATCTTGTAAATCTTTTATAGCACATTGAAGATTACAATTTAGACTAGAGGTGGGGAACCTTTTCAGGTTGGAAGGCCGCATTATGTTAGTTGTAATCTAATAAGGCTGCACCCAAAAAACTTCAATTATATATTCTTCAAAATTCACATTTTTTTAATTGCGGCATTCAGTCTGTGAGGATTATTTCACTGAATTTTCTTTTATTCTCTGGTATTTTAAATACATTCATTTTAAGATTAAAATAAAAAAGAATGAAAAACATATTAATAAAAAATAAAAGATTCGTTCTGCAAAATTTGGATTAATTCAAAAGGCCACACACAATGACCTAGAAGGCTGCATGTGACCTTAAGGCCACGGGTTCCCCACCCCTGTATTAGACCTTCTCCAGCTGAGATGTGTAGTGCAAGGTTTGTGAAGGTTTGTAGCTCAGGTTAAGGTTTAGGGTGTAGTTTTGCTCACTGAGTTGTAGGTTTGATATCCAGACGTTTCATTACCTGGCTAGGTAACATCATCAGTGGCGACCTCCAAGTGAAGCAAAGCTGTTGTCTCCTGCTTTCTATTTATATATATTCCTGGATGGGGTTCATGGGGTTTGTGGTGATGCCATTTCCTATTTGTTTTCTGAGGGGTTGATAGATGGCATCTAGATCTATGTGTTTGTTTATGGCGTTGTGGGTGGAGTACCTGGCCTCTAGGAATTCTCTGGCATGTCTTTGCTTAGCCTGTCCCAGGATAGATGTGCTGTCCCAGTCGAAATGGTGGTTTTTTTCATCTGTGTGTTACGATGGAGAGAGGGTCGTGTCTTTTTGTGGCTAGCTGGTGTTCATGTATCCTGGTGGCTAACATTCTTCCTGTTTGTCCTACGTAGTGTTTGTGCAGTCCCTGCATGGGATTTTGTAGACGACGTTGGGTTTATCTATGGGTTGTACTGGGTCTTTTAAGTTTGTTAGTTTTTGTTTGAGAGTGTTGGTGGATTTGTGTGCTACTAGGATTCCGAGGGGTCTTAGTAGTCTGGCTGTCATTTCTGAAACTTCTTTGATGTATGGTAAGGTGTTTACTTGCGTATACAGAAAACCGACAAAGACTGACCAAATACTTAACTACACCAGCAACCATCCCAACACACACAAATGAAGCTGTATCAGAACACTATTTCATGAGCCACCACACACTGCAGCACAAATGAACTTCGGAAAACAGAGGAGAACCACCTATACAACGTATTCAAGAAGAACGGATACTCAAAAAATAGAGTTCACAGATTCCTCAAGAACAAACCACGACAAGCAGACCAAACACAGCCAGAAACCCTAACCACCTTACCATACATCAAAGAAGTTTCAGAAATGACAGCCAGATTACTAAGACCCCTCGGAATCCTAGTAGCACACAAACCCACCAACACTTTCAAACAAAAACTAACAAACTTAAAAGACCCAGTCCAACCCATGGACAAAACCACATCATCTACAAAATCCCATGCAGGGACTGCCACAAACACTATGTAGGACAAACAGGAAGAAAGTTAGCCACCAGGATACATGAACACCAACTAGCCACAAAAAGACACGACCCTCTCTCTCTCGTAGCCCTACACACAGATGAAAAAAAAACACCATTTCGACTGGGACAACACATCTATCCTGGGACAGGCTAAGCAAAGACATGCCAGAGCATTCCTAGAGGCCTGGCACTCCAACCACAACGCCATAAACAAACACATAGATCTAGATACCATCTATCAACCCCTCAGAAAACGAACAGGAAATGACATCACCACAAACCCCGTGAACCCCATCTAGGACAAACACACAAATAGAAAGCAGGAGACAACAGCTTTACTTCACTTGGCGGTCACCACTGATGATGGTACCTAGCCAGGTAATGAAAAGTCTGGATATCAAACCTACAGCTCAGCGAGCAAACCTACACCCCTGAGATGTGTAATTTTTTTTCTTGCTGTTAGTCATTTACACTTCCAGATGTTTTGTTCATGTATTGCTTTGGTCTCAAAGTCTCTTGGCACATGATGTGGATGTGCTGACGTTGCTCTGGAGTGAACAAGGTTAGAAGTCAGACGACATCAGGTTAGAGTCCAACAGGTTTATTTGAAACAACAAGCTTTCGAGAGTTGCCCCTTTGTCGGGTGAAGTCCTTACTTTTGAAGACTTCATTTATGGGTTGGCATGTTGAGCCACTTCACACAGATCTGTGTAGTCATGATGTTGCATTATGCACTGTTGCTTATCTGATGTGTGTGTTAACCTGATATTGTCCTTATGACATCATCACTCCAACAGTAACAAACCACATATCACTTATTAACCTAACTGAACTAATGAACAGTTCATAGTGCAGTGTGATTCATCAGAATATTCAGCTCAATTCTCTCCCATGGCTACTTGAATCTGTGTCGTGCCTCCTTCAGCCAAACACTTGTGTCCAGAGTGATTCAGGCTTTTGCAGCGAGAGTACTGCTTTCCCTCTGATGGACACGCTTTCTTCCCCTTTGCATGATGCCCTCTGCAATGGGTGCATCCTCTCTTTTGACTGTGACCATTCTGCCCTTTGGCCTGTGTTCTCTATCAGAATGATGCAAGGCCTGGCTTGGTTTGCCACGTGTATTCTCTAGATGCTGATTTACAACCTCAGCACTTCTGGACACGTCAATCGCTTTCCTGAGAAATTGCTCCCTCCCTCAGCAGACACTCTCGCCCTGTGGGTTCTCATGCCTAATTCGATCCTTTCTTTAATTAGCTCAACTATTAATGTTAGGATTCTGTGAGCTGAGTGAATGAATTCATGTACTGATCAACGGTCTCTTTTTTGCCTTGGGCCCCCGTATTGAATCCATATTGTTCCTAAGTTACATTTCCTGGTGGCTAAAAGTATGCCTTCAATGTTTCCCAAATTTCTGCAGTCTGTTGTTTCTGTTTCTCAGTTGGAGTATACAACAAAAAAGTCTCTATCCAACAGTGAGAAGAGTACATTTATACATGGTTGCTCCGGCTTGCTGAGCAGATCTGCCACCGTTTTGTCACCTTGTCTTTGTGAGCAGGTGGGAAGAAATTCTGTTACATATCGTTCTGACAGAGTTGGTAGAGGAAAGGTTCCAGCCATTGTACCTCGTCCAATGTTTCAGTCCTAGCCTGATACGTTTCTTTTCAATTTCTTTCAGCTGCTTGTAGCAACTTTCGCAGCTCTAAACATTGCTGTACATCTCTGCGAGTAGCTCAGTTTCCTTTACAGCTTTTCAAGACTCAAGTCTCTCAGCTGGCGTCTGACACCACGTTATAAGCTCAGCCTGAACAATCTGTATTGTGACTTTATTGAAATTGTTCCAAGCCAGCAGCTCCCAGTCAGTGCCTCACAGGTAGAGATCACACGACTTGATCAAGCCAGGAGGCCCATTGTTCCAGATGGCATTTCTACCTCAACAAGTTGGGTTTAACAGGGCAGCATAGATCTCCCTGGTGCTAAGTTTGATTTTATATGGTTCTCCTAATTTCTACTTCCATAATTTCAATAGGAGAAATATAAAGGAGCCTATTGATTTACTATTACCTATTTTATGAGGTCACTCAAAGTCACGGTCTATGGCTGCACTAGGTCAACTTCTCCTCCTCTATATATGTCACTCTCCCTTTTCTTTCACGTTGCGCCTCCTTTATTATCACCTTTCCTTCCCTACAAATCTTCCTTTCTTTCTGCTGATTTTATTCCTCTCCTAACCTGTGATGCTATGGTTCATGATGATGTGCATATTGTAACTTCTACAGATATGACAAAGGCTTACCTGGCATCTCAGTTGAAGACTATGTTGTAAATTGTTAAATATGCCTCCCGTGGTAGTGTGTTCACTACCTAAAACTAAGCATGTTGAATCATAACATCACACAGCTAACACTACAATTCTAAACTAGGACAACACAAGTCTTGACAAGATCAAGAAAAACCTCTTGAAAAGTGTTAAACAGCGAGATTGGCCTCTGTAACAACATTATTCACTAAGCCAGGCAGCCTGATTGCAGCCAAGTTCAATTTGTTGAACTTTATCTATTGGCTACATCTCAACAATCCTTTCCATTCAGCACTCACCTTGATGTCACTCCATTGAAGACATCATTTAAGTCTTCTTGGTCTTCACTTCATCCTCCAGAGCACTGGGAAATGCACCACTCTTTATCTCTGGCCCAGTTATAGCCCATTCACTCTACTTGTATAGCCAGCAGTTCTTGCATATCTGAAGCAGGAAATCAAAATAGAAACGACAGTGTGATTGGGACGGTGAGCAAGGTAAGTGGTTCATAGTAATAGCAGCAGGAACATGTTCACAGGTTGAAGTTGAGAAGGATATAAGACAAACACCCTCAATGTTCTCAGTGACCTATGCACACAGCAGCACGATGCACTGAACCACCTTCTCTGTAGGTGTAAGCATGGTTTTGCTCTGCTGCCTTCTATTGTGTGCTGCGTTGTCCTGCAAGATTGAGAGGGAGAGCAAAATGTCAGTGATCATATTGCCTCGTGTTTGAGTGATGTGCTTGTTATAACTGATTAGTTGGAGATATATAAAAGTAGTGAGAGCTGGGTGTGGGATTGATAGTGTTAGCACATATGTGAGGATGAGGTAGAATACATGGATGTGTGGGATACCTGGGGAGGTAGTATTGGGGTGGGATGATTGTGCACCATGGGAGGCTGGTGCTCTGGTGGCTATGAGATAACAGGTGAGATACATTCACTGCCATTGACCACCCAAGTGAAGCCATTTGGCATCTTCTGGCCCTGCTGTATGGTCCTTGGATCCAGATTCTAGGAGTTGACCTCTCTGGCCATCTGCTTCCAATCCTTTCTACTTGAGGGTCTTATAGACTGCCTGTCAGTTCTTCACCTTACCAATATCTCCAATGTGTCACCCATCAATCTACACCTTTTTGTCTGTCATAATGGTCACTTTGTATAGAATTCCCTTGAAGTTTTTATCGCAGCATTCCTTGTTTTTATCATGTGCCGGAGTGCCCCTTATTTGCAAAACTTGTTAAGAAGGAGTGTGCATTACTGAAGGCATGGGAAATAAAGCCAAAATTATTCGCATTGGGGGTTAGACACATTTTGAGCTTAAAAACTGAAGGACACAAATTTACTGTCCTTTATATGCAACTTTTCAGTCCATAAAGATGGACCTTAAAAAAAATAAAGTGAATGTCATTCATCCTGAACATGTTGTATAAAATGGCCTCTTTATTCTTATATCTTATTATTATCTTGTTTTGATGTAACTTGTTTGTTTCTCCAATTTCCTACCACTTTTCTCACAATTCGTTCCACTTCTCTTTATTGACTTGTAGGATGGAGTTTCACAGCTTATTGACCATATCCCTGAGAAGGAGGCAATGAGTTGCCTTCTTGCAGCACTGTAGTCCATGTGAATTAGTTACACCCAGGAAGGGAGTGCCAGGAATTTATCCCAGGGACAGTGAAGGAACAACAGTGCAGTTCCACGTTAGGATAGCGTGTCACCCGAAGAGGGCTGTGCAGATAATAGTGTTGCATTGTACTTACTCCTTTGTCCATCTTGGTGATGGAGATTTGGAAGGTGCTGTCAATGGAACTTTAACAAGCCATTGCTCTACGATGGAGGTGGTACACACTGCTCAGAGAGAAAGACATATTGCTGCTGCACTATTGACGGAAGGGATGGGGTGAATGTTTAAGGTGGCTGATGGAGTGGCATTTTATTTCCTGTTTCACTCACTCTTTCAAATGTATTTTTCCTTTCACATCCAATCCTACTTTGTCTCTCCCGAAGGCCATCCCCCACTCTCACTCGTCTTCTCTCTCTCTTTACTTTAATCTTTTTCTTCTGCTCATGCCCCTACTTATCAACTAGCTCAGCCACTCAATTTGCAACATCAATTAGGCTGCAAGCATGAGTGAAAGTTACAAATATATTCAATCAATTCGAAACCACAAGTTAAAAAAAAGCAAAAGAAAGTAAATAACCTTCTGGGTATCACTATAAGTTGTGTTTCTGAAGTTGCTATTCCCTGTGTGATACAATGTAACAAGAACTTCTTGTGTTTGGTCTTTTGCCATTGTTCAACCCAATATTTGAGCTAACAGGAAAAATGGGTCTGTCAAGGGACCATTAAATACAAATGAGAGTCTTCCTTTACATAATTAATCATTTTAAGTGTTCAGGGAAATCATCTGCCAGACTTTCCTTCCCTGAAGAAGTATCAGAAACCCCTTTCTGCATACATCTTCATGGAATATTGCTCTTGGCAACAACCAGAGGTTATTTACCTACTTGATGATGTTCCACGATTCAGTGAGGTTGTGGTAGATTTGCATCTTAAGTCTAATAATCACGGGTTTGTCTCTTACACCTGGTTATCTTTGTGTAACAGTAAACCTATCAAGTTCAGATTTAGAATTAGCAACACGATCAGCATCAATTGCTGTTTAAGGCAGAGCAGGCCAGGACTACACTTGGGATTCCTGTTTCTTTGGTCAATATGAGATGAAACATATAGGCTGGTATCAAGTCAGGTCAGTCTCCACCCTCAACCTGCATGCCTCAAGGCCTCTCTTGGATGACAAGTCAGTTCATTTAGGGGTTTCAGCATTGTGGGTTGTTGGCTATAACCTGGAAGCAGTAGTAAAAAGTGAAGTCTGCAGATGCTGGAGATCAGAGTTGAAAATGTGTTGCTGGTTAAAGCACAGCAGGTCAGGCAGCATCCAAGGAACAGGAAATTCGACGTTTCGGGCCAGAGCCCTTCATTAGGAATGATTCCTGATGAAGGGCTCTGGCCCGAAACGTCGAATTTCCTGTTCCTTGGATGCTGCCTGACCTGCTGTGCTTTAACCAGCAACACATTTTCAGCTATAACCTGGAAGCATTTTGTGTTAGTCCAAGCAGGTGGAGCCCCATATATTAATCTCCCACTACCCCTCCTCCAGCCCCCTATTACCCCAAATACTCTGGGAGGTTGAACTCAACTTAAGCAGGAAACAACTTCACAACTTCTGTAGTCTTCAGTCTTGACCATCTGACAAACTAAAGCAGCTGATCTGGTTTGCTGTCACTTACAGACCAACGTTCAAGGCTAGGGGAATTGGAAAACAGGAAAGAGCAAGTACTTCAACTTCCTCGTTTTAGAAAGAGAAGTGACAGAATTGTTTGAGCACAATCAATTAATTGGAAACTTGTGAAGTTAACAAATAAAGGAAAAGACCTCAGTTCAGGTTGATATTTCAGAGAAAGATTTTTTTTAGATTACTTACAGTGTGGAAACAGGCCTTTCGGCCCAACAAGTCCACACCGACCCGCCGAAGCGCAACCCGCCAGACCCATTGCCCTACATTTACCCCTGCACCTAATGCTACAGGCAATTTAGCGTGGCCAATTCACCCAACCTGCACGTTTTTGGGCTGTGGGAGGAGCACCCGGAGGAAACCCACGCAGACACAGGGAGAATGTGCAAACTCCACACAGTCAGTCGCCTGAGGCGGGAATTGAACCCTGGTCTCTGGCGCCGTGAGGCAGAAGTGCTAACCACTGTGCCGCCCACACGTGGAGGAATAGAGAGTAGGACAGAACGGCAAACAGTTGTTTCCCCAAGATTTCTCCAGCTTTTATTTCTGGGGCTTTTCCATCGATCATCTAACCAGGCAATGGGGAAATCCCAGCAGAAATTCAATCCCTTAGTGTTTACACATTATCTTCATATCATCTTTAGATCTTTTAAATTATGCATTTTAATTAAACAGGACAAGTATAAAAGCAATAGAGTAATCTTTAGCAGATAGCTATTTTTTACAATACCACTGGTACTCATCTCATGGAAACTGTGCATGAGATTAAGAAAAAACTTACAGCTTTGTTGCTGCAGGTTGAAATTAAGCTGCATTTTGTTTCATATCCTTTTCTCTCAAACTTCCTCTTGTTCAAAACCCACAGCTCTAATGTCAAGCAAGAGCAGCAAGCTTCTGTATTTCATGGACAGGAGAGAAATACAGGTTGGCTGATGTTGTGACAATGCAAGGAAATAACAGAGCCAAGAAGTTCATTCTCCCACCAGTATAGGAAGGAAAGGTATATTTGACAGAAGTAGTGCAAAGAAAATGTAAGCACTACCACTGAAACCCAGCAAATCAGCAGCGAAGGCGAGAGGCAGAGTGGGCTGAAATATGCTCTCAAGGGGATTGCTGTGAGCGTGTATGATGAGAATATAAGTGCGCATTTGTCTGCTTTCTCTGAGGAAGTGGTGCACCTGCTACAATTATCTCATCAGTGAGAGGCAAGCTACTCTATAAGACTGGCCTACCATGCCTTATTAAAAACTTGAGACATTTACACATTGTCAAGAGTACCATAATGACTATGGCCACAAACTGCATTTTGAGAAGCATTGCAAGCCGACTAATGAATTGCTGTCAGAGTGCATGCTTACATTAGTGTTGCAAACCTGCTGGTTCTTGAAACTGCAAATTCCCACTCAGTAAGCACAGTGCTATTTATTGCCATCTTGCCTTGTGCATTTGTTCAAACACCTTGTGCCGTGACAGCCGTTAGGATCGAGAGAGGTTCAAGCCCTACTTCTGGATTGGAGGTAGCCATGTCCAGTGAATGGTCAGAGATACCACCCTTAGGCTTGGATATGGAACAAAGACTCTACTTCCATGGTCCAGTGCAGGGAGGTGTTCCAATGACTGAGGAAGAGCAGAGATAGCTTATCTAGTGGTCATCACTATAACTATATGAGCAAAACAAATCATTTGGCCATTTGTATCATTGTTATTTGTGGGACCTTGTGAGAAACTTGGTTGTCACATTTATGTAAGTTAGAACAGTGGCTATAATTTCAAATGAGATTTGTCATATAGGTGTGGGGAATCTGGCAAGTACTGCCTGGGAGGGCTTGAAATGTCATAACATGCAAGGCTATGGGCCAAGTGTTGGAAAGTGGGACTTTAAAGTTGTGCAGATCCAATGAGATGAAGAGCCTTTTCTATACTGTATGATTCTAATAAAACCTGAAAATACTCAGTGGGTCTGACAGCAACTGTGGACAGAGTAAGAGAGTTATTGGGTGGAATCTCTGGCCTCCCTGAGAGCAGACTGGCAGACAACTGTGGGAGATGTACAGTAATGGCAGGTTCCATGGTGGAGGTGCAATAGACCCTCCTGTTCCAGTACCCAGTGCCCAATGGAGCACTCAGAATGGTCTTTCATTCCCTTCCATGCTAATCCGCTAGCCCCCACCAATGTCATACTAAGCCCATCCACCACCAGGATCTGCCAATGGGTGCCAGTGAAACCTCAGCCTTCTCCAATTCCCTGGCTCCATGGTTCCCCTACAGTGGGGATGAGCTGCTGTCCCAGGAATCTGGGAGTTAGGGCAGCACGCTGGCACAGTGGTTAGTACTGCTACCTTACAGTGCCAGGGACCTGGGTTCAATTCTTACCTTGGGCAACTGTCTGTGTGGAGTTTGCACATTTTCCCTGTGTCTGTGTGAGTTTTCTCCCACAATCCAAAGATGTGCCGGTTAGGTGAATTAGCCATGATAAGTTGTCAATAGTGTTCAGGGATGTGTAGGTTAGGTGCATTAGTCAAGGCAAATATAGGATATTAGGGCAGGAGAACAAGCCTGGGTGGGTTACTGTACAGAGGGTTGGTGTGGAGTTGTTGAGCCAAAGTGCCTCTTTCCACACTGTAGGGATTCTTCTAAATCTCCTTTGAGTCACCACTGCTCTAACGGTGCTGCTGAGACTGGAGAGCTGGCCACTTGAAACACCAGCATGCCATGGAGGTGGAACCTCAATTCAGATGAGGGCAGCAGTGACATCCTGGGCCAGTTATTGGCCTGACAGCTGGTAACTTACTATGGCGTGACTCAACCAAAGAACAACAGGATAACCATCGACTTCTCAGCTGTCTTGCAGGCCACCCTTACACACAAAATTCTGATCAACATTTCACTCTGTCACCTTTCATTTGTTCTGATGGAAAATCACGGGCCTATCATATTTATTCTCTTCACAATGTTGCAGGACCTGCTGATTAATTCCAGAGTTTTCTGCTTTTATTTCAGATGTCCAGTTTCTGCAGCATTCTGCTTTTGTTTCATTGGTTGTGAAGCATTAACACATTTGGTGAAATGTGTTGCATAAATTCTAACTTCTTCTTCTTAGGACATCATACAACTACTTTGAAGATTCATCTTCAAACAGTGCTGGTACTGGCTATGAAATTTCAGTGATTGAACAGTCCCATGCAACTGTGCAGGAGAACAGAAAGCATATTTGTTAAAAAAAACAGTTTGTCTGATGCCTCTACTTAGTAATTGCCTCTGATAACTTGCTGACTTTTAAGGGGGAATAAAAGAGGATTCTGAGAGGGACACAGCTAAGTCAGACATCCAGACCACCATGGACAATTTTAACCAACCTGTTCAGACAGGTTATGCCACATTTCTGGAGCAAATGCAACTTGTGTCAGGGCTGTCAGATTGGGAAACTACACTGAGCCATGAGCCTTAATGCAAACTAACATAATCATACTTTAATGAGGTGCAAACAGCTGATTGGAGCGATTTTGCCAGATATTGCATGCGAAGAGCCACCTTTGATAAATAGTTAAATATGGGGGATCAACAAGGTGGCACAGAAACTGCCCAAAATATGTCCCCTTTAACAGTTTAAAGCAATGAATGTGTGATTGAAACGAAAACAGAAATTGCTGTAAAAACTTAGCAGGCCTGGCAGTATCTGTGGAGAGAAATCAGAGTTAACATTCCAGGTCAAGTGACCCTTCCTCAGAACTGGATCCAAAATGCTAACTCTGCTTTCTCTCCACAGATGCTGCAACACGGTGGCTCAGTGGTTAGCACTGCTGCTTCATAATACGAGGGATCTAGGTTTGATTCCTGCCACAGGTGAGCGTCTGTGTGGAGTTTGCATTTTCTCCCCATGTCTGTGTGGGTTTCCTCCCACAGTCCAAAAATATGTAGGCAAGGTGGATCGGCCATGATAAATTGCCCATAACTTTCCAGGATGTGTAGGTTAGGTGCATTAGTCAGGAGTAAATGTAGGATAAGAGGATAGAGGAATGGGTCTGGGTGGGATACTCTTCGGAGGGCTGGTGTGGACTTGTTGGGCCAAAGGGCCTGTTTCCACACTCTAGGCATTCTAATACTTGCTGAGTTTTTGCAGCAATTTCTGTTTTTATTTCAGATTTCTATAATCTGTTGTTCTTTGGGATTTTTTTTTGCCTTTGTAATTGATGCTGAAAACTATGAAAATGGAAATGCCATTTCCATGATGTAGGTGCTTTCAGAAGCCCATGAGGATGATGTAAATATTGGAAACTACAATAGTCTGGCACTTGATGGAGATCTCTGACTTTTCCATTCTCTACTCGGTTAATGAAGTTTTGCATTGTGTCCTTAAAAGCAATCAACAACTTATCAGTTCTGGGCTCTCATCCAGTTTCAGTCTTTTATTAGTTGCAATTTATTATATGAGCTGAGGCACGATGTTGAGATACTGCAAGGTTAAGAGATACATGTGGTAACAGAGATCTGTCCAGCTTGCAGCCTATTCTCTGAGCCAGTAAATAAGCATCGAAGGTGCAGCTGGACTCGATTATAAGGACATGGTTTTGAAGCCTGTTTCAGATTTCAGTATGACAATGCATCTGAATTTGAGGGTGGAATCTCATAGAGCCTGACCAATGTGGGCTATGATGAGAAATCTGGGATAATCATGTGAAAGTCAGGCAAGGCCTACACAATGTTGAGAAGGGCGGCACGGTGGCACAGTGGTTAGCACTGCTGCCTCACAGCGCCTGAAGACCCGGGTTCAATTCCCGACTCAGGCGACTGACTGTGTGGAGTTTGCACGTTCTCCCCGTGTCTGCGTGGGTTTCCTCCGGGTGCTCCGGTTTCCTCCCACAGTCCAAAGATGTGCGGGTCAGGTGAATTGGCCATGCTAAATTGCCCGTAGTGTTAGGTAAGGGGTAATGTAGGGGTATGGGTGGGTTTCGCTTCGGCGGGTCGGTGTGGACTTGTTGGGCCGAAGGGTCTGTTTCCACACTGTAAGTCTAATCTAAAAAAAAACTGGCAGCAATTTCAAACAGATCCAGGCGCTGAGATAAGATTTTTTGCTAGGAAGTGGCGAGATGTTAGTTAACAGATTATTTCTTGTTAACAGCCTCATTAACTCTAAACCTTACCACATGAATATACAGCAAACATTATTTTCACTGACATATTAAATGGACAGGCACTCTCGATAATCTGGCAGAATGATATACCTGACGTGCTGACATACTGTGTTATCATGATCCCCACGATGCCCTGGGTAGTCAGTTGAGGGTGCAAGTGAGCAGGCTTAGAACATAGAACATAGAAAAATACAGCGCAGTACAGGCCCTTTGGCCCTCGATGTTGCGCTGACCCAAGCCCACCTAACCTACACTAGCCCACTATCCTCCATATGCCTATCCAATGCCCGTTTAAATGCCCATAAAGAGGGAGAGTCCACCACTGCTACTGGCAGGGCATTCCATGAACTCACAACTCGCTGAGTCAAGAATCTGCCCCTAACATCTGTCCTATACCTACCTCCCCTTAATTTAAAGCTATGCCCCCTTGTAATAGCTGACTCCATACGAGGAAACAGGTTCTCATTGTCAACCCTATCTAGCAAACTTTTAGCAGGTAAGTTTTATTTAAGGCAAAGTTGCATTATTATTTGAATAATTTATGTGGTATGTGAAGTATAACAGTGATGTGTACATCTTCTGCATTACATTTCTATTACTTGGTGTGATCTTTTATAGTGAATATGTGGATCTCTTGATCAACCGGAATATTTGATCAACCGTCATGTTCCTGGTCCCATAAGTGCTGCTTAATAGAAAGGCTGTTGTACCATCCTTTATAGGGTAACTACGCCACAACAATTCCTGACATGAGGGTGGGTACCTGGAGGTTTCAGATCACCTCGTCCTCTTTCAGACCATTGTCTTGGATTCCAACACACAGGGCACGCTCCACAAGAACTATCTATACTTACACATGCCCTTCCTCCTTAATGGATGCTGGCATTCGACACCTGCCATACCATCATGATCTTCATGGTACCTCTTGATCCACATACAGTATACATCTGCTCTTTAAAGCCTCACTTCAGGCTGCACCCGCCACTAGCATTGCAAGGCTGCTCCAAGGGGAAAGGCACCAAGGTCAGTGAGCGGACCAGGCTGCACGCCTGTTCCCTTAGCGCACTGTTCCCTCGTGTTCTGCCCACCTGCAAGCTCACAGCATCACTGCCTTGCCTTGGCCTTTTGCACTTTGCCCCACTCTGACCCCTCCACTTAGCTAGAGATACAAGGCTCACAGTATTTCTGCCTGGTCCACCTGCTTCACTCAGAGACAAAGAGGAATGCTTGTTGTGATTCTCAACAGGCCTTAACTCAATAGTCAAGTCAAGGGAGACAGCCTGCACTCAAGGGGACCAAGCACAGCAAGTCAAGGGCAGCCTCCGATGTCAGTTCAAAGACTTGGGCACTGTCAGTTGACCACTCAGGGTAATTGGGGTAGCATTCCCTCCTTGTAGGTGATCAGGAGCTGAATGTTGGGCACCTCATCACCTGTCTTGGCTCTTTCTGCCATACTTTGGGCTGTTTTCTTTTGGAATGAGAGAAAAGGAGGGATTGAGTGTGATTAAAGTGACTGGCACAGCTGTTAGTACTTATGCTGGTGAGGCAAAAGTGGTGATGCGTGCCGAGTGAGTGAGGAGACAGCTAAGAGACCATGCAAGGTTAGGACAGGAAGGGTCTGCGGAGGATGAGACCGAGTGAGGGCAATGCTACATTTAACTGTGAGAATGTAACAGCATGGCTCTTGGCGGGAAATTGTTGCAGTTACAGAGATGGAATGTGTGTGACTATCAGAGAGAAGATAGTGGCGCATGCCTGGCCAAGCAGGAAAGGTCATTGGCCTTTCTGACCTGCTAGTCATTCCTCCAGACAGCTAAGACAGCTGGGTGGCAACCTCAGACATGCTGGCATGGTCTGGGAGCATGACCTCCTTTGCCAGCCCAATGGGAAGATGATGTACCTGCTCTGCAACACCCTGACCACCAAGACATCCAGGCATCTGTCAACAAAGTCGGGCAACAATTTCTCCTTATCCACCATGCCTGGGGCAAATGTCAAGCCCATGCGGTCTGCTCCAGGCAGGCAGAACTTCTCCAGTTCATAGAGATGTACAGCATGGAAACAGACCCTTCGGTCCAACTCGTCCATGCCGACAAGATATCCCAACCCAATCTAGTCCCACCTGCCAGCACCCGAGCCATATCCCTCCAAACCCTTCTTACTCATATACCCATCCAAATGCCTCTTAAATGTTGCAATTGTACCAGCCTCCACCACATCCTCTAGTAGCTCATTCCATACATGTACCACCTCTGCGTGAAAAAGTTGCCCCTTAGATCTCTTTTATATCTTTCCCCTCTTACCCTAAACCTATGGCCTCTAGTTCTGGGCTCCCCGACCCCAGGGAAAAGACTTTGCCTATTTATCCTATCCATACCCCTCGTAATTTTGTAAATCTCTATAACGTCACCCCTCAGCCTCCGACGCTCCAGGGAAAACAACCCCAGTCTGTTCAGGCTCTCCTGATAGCTCAGATCCTCCAATCCTGGCAACATCCTTGTAAATCTTTTCTGAGCCCTTTCAAGTTTCACAACATCTTTCTGATAGGAAGGAGACCAGAATTGCAGACAATATTCCAACAGTGGCCTGACCAATGTCCTGTACAGCCGCAACATGACCTCCCAACTCGTATACTCAATACTCAAACCGATAAAGGAAAGCATACCAAACACCTTCTTCACTATCCTATCTACCTGCGACTCCACTTTCAAGGAGCTATGAACCTGCACTCCAAGGTCTCTTTGTTCAGCAACACTCCCTAGGACCTTATCATTAAGTGTATAAGTCCTGCTAAGATTTGCTTTCCCAAAATGCAGTACCTTGCATTTATCGGAATTAAACTCCAGCTGCCACTTCTCAGCCCATTGGCCCATCTGGTACAGATCCTGTTGTAATCTGAGGTAACCCTCTTCGCTGTCCACTACACCTCCAATTTTGGTGTCATCTGCAAACTTACTAACTGTGCCTTTTTTGCTTGCACCCAAATCATTTATGTAAATGACAAAAAGTAGAGGGTCTAGCACCGATCCTTGTGGCACTCCATTGGTCACAGGCCTCCAGTCTGAGAAACAACCCTCCACCACCACCCTTTGTCTTCTACCTTTGAGTCAGTTCTGTATCCAAATGGCTAGTTCTCTCTGTATTCCATGAGATCTAACCTTGCTAATCAGTCTCCCATGGGGAACCTTGTCGAACGCCTTACTGAAGTCCATATAGATCACATCTACTGCTCTGCCCTCATCAATCTTCTTTATTACTCCATCAGAAAACTCAATCAAGTTTGTGAGATGTGACTTCCCACGCACAAAGCCATGTTGACTATCCTGAATTAGTCCTTGCTTTTCCACATACATGTACATCCTGTCCCTCAGGATTCCCTCCAACAACTTGCCCACCACCGAGGTCAGACTCATTGGTCTATAGTTCCCTGGCTTGTCCTTACCACCCTTCTTAAACAGTGGCACCACGTTAGCCAACCTCCAGTATTCCAGCACCTCACCTGTGACTATCGATGATACAAATACCTTAGCAAGAGGCCCAGCAATCACTTCTCTAGCTTCCCACAGAGTTCTAGGGTACACCTGATCAGGTCCTGGGGATTTATCCACCTTTAACCGTTTCAAGACATCCAGCACTTCCTCCTCTGTAATCTGGACATTTTGCAAAATGTCACCATCTATTTCCCTACAGTCTATACCTCCCATATCCTTTTCCACAGTAAATACTGATGCAAAATATTCATTTAGTATCTCCCCCATTTTCTGTGGCTCCACGAAAAGGCCGCCTTGCTGATCATCCAGTTGTATGATAGATTGTATGGGTTCCAGAGATGCTGGTCTTTTCCAGGATATCTGGGCATTGGTGAGTTCATCAGAGCACGGCGAGATAGTAGAATCCAGCTAGCAACAGTTGGGGGGGGGAGGTGACTATGGGAGTGTGGTAGGAATTAATGATGTTAGTTTGGGATGATATGATGAGAGATTTCATTGGAGAGAAACCTGTGAAACCCAGTAAAATTGGCGGTTATCCAAAATATCACATGGGTCAATCCTCAGTTTAGGTTGCATCCAGAAACCAAAGAAAAAGAAATAAAAGTAAGAAAAAACCAATTGGCTCATCAAGCTGGCCCTGTTATTCTCAAGGGCAGCTAGGGATGGGCAAGAAATGCTGGCCCAGCCATTGGTACTCACATCCTATGAATGAACAAATATAATTCAGTATGATCATGGTTATTCTGAATACGATCCAAACTTCACTTTCCTACCTGTCTTCATCATTTGTTGTTAATCAAATATCTGTTTAACTCGCCTTTGAATATATTTAGTGACCCTATCTCCAATGCAGTTTAGGAAAAGAATTTCAAAAAAGGAACTAACTTCTGAGAGAAAATATTCCTCTTAATTTCTGTCTCAAATGGTAGACTGCTTATTTTTAAGCTGTAGTTCTTGATTCACCAAGCCCCCAGTGAATTTTGCCTTTCAGCCATCATTATCTCAGATTCCAATGAGCCAACCTTTCCTCACAGGAGAGATCTTTCATCCCAGGAATCAGCAAGTATGTCCCTCTTTAAGAAAGGTGCCAAAATCTGTACAGTGCCCTCCCGGTGTAGTCTCACTGATGCTTGCACAGTTGCGTGAAGACTTCCTTAGTTTTAAACTCCAACTCCATTGCAAAAAAGTCATGATAGCATCATAGTCACTAAATGTCCTTTCATTACCTCTTTATTAATGAATTCTAAAGTTTCCCCATGTCAGAACCTCTGCTTAATGTATAGTTTCCTGTATTCTGTCCATTTCCTTTCAAAAATAGAATTGTTGCAATAGTGTTTTTCCAATCATTTGGTTCCCTTCTAGAATCAAAGGAATATTGGAAGGATATAACCATTAGCCTCATTATTTCTAATGCTACTTCCAACTATGATCCTGGGGCACATCAAATGTTGTAATTGTACCAGCCTCCATCACTTCCTCTGGCAGCTCATTCCATAAACACACCATTCTTTGCGTGAAAAAGTTGTCCCTTGGGTATCTTTTATATCTTTCCCCTCTCACCCTAAACCTATGCCGTCTAGTTCTGGACTCCCTGGCCCCAGGGAAAAGACTTTGTCTATTTATCCTATCCATTTCCCTCATGCTTTTTGACTTTTTTATTATGCTCATTTGCATGTTTTTTTGTGAAGATGAATAAAAATATTTATTCAACCTCCACCCCCACCCCAGCCCCACCCCATACTTTCTATGTTTCTTGTAATATGCAGTGAGTACATACTTCATAAGGTAAGGATGTGCCTTACTAGCCTTGTTAAGTACTTTGTTAAAAAGTAACTGAAAGAGGAGACAAGGCGTAATATAGTTGATGTTCCAATATCAGGCCTCACAACCTACTGCATAGTTGATCCATAAATAGGGTCATAGCAAGTGACCCTATGATTCTATGCAGAGTACAGGGGCATGCAGAAAAGCACAGAGCAAACTGGCTACTAGGGCAGAACATAGAGGAAGGTATGTGTAGAAACTTGGACAGGCAAAAGGTGGGAGCAACATGAAACTAAGTCTAAGTCTGTAATGAGAGGTGATACGAAGGTCAAGGATTTGGGGATAGCTAGAATTGATGAGCAAAGTAAATAGATATAAAAGTACTGAAGTTTCAAAGCACAATAGTACAGGGTAATAAAACTATGAAAAATAGAAAAGCAAACACAGTAATTCAATTAGAACATAGAACATAGAATAATACGGTGCAGAACAGGCCCTTCAGCCCTCAATATTGCGCCGACCTGTGAACTACACTATCCCATCAGCTCATCCCCCTATACGATCCCATCATCATCCATGTGCTTATCCAAGGACTGTTTAAATCTCCCTAATGTGGCTGAGTTAATTACATTAGCAGGCAGGGCATTCCACACCCTTACCACTCTCTGAGTAAAGAACCTGCTTCTGACATCTGTCTTAAATCTATCACCCTTTAATTTGTAGTTGTGCCCCTTCGTACAAGCTGATATCATCATACTAGGAAAAAGACTTTCACTACCCTATCTAATCCTCTCCCCATCTTGTATGTCTCTATCAAATCCCCTCTTTTTTTCTTCTCTCCAATGAGAACAGACCCAAGTCTCTCAGCTTTTCCTCATAAGACCTTCCCTCCAGACCAGGCAACATCCTGGTAAAACTCCTCTGTACCTTTTCCTATGCTTCCACATCCTTCCCGAAATATGGCAACCAGAACTGTACACAATATTCCAAGTGTGGCTGCACTAGCGTTTTGTACAGTTGCAGCATAATATTGCAGCTCCGGAACTCAATCCCTCTACCAATGAAACCTAACACACCTTATGTCGCCTTAACAGCACTATCCACCTGGGTGGCAACTTTCAGGGATCTATGTACATGGACTCCAAGATCCCTCTGCACATCGACACTACCAAGAATCTTTCCAATGATCCAGTACTCTGCTTTCCTGTTATTCTTCCCAAAGTGCATTACTTCACATTTAGATGCATTGACCTCCATTTGCCACCTCTCAGCCTAATTCTGCAGTTTATCCAAGTCCCCCTGCAACCTGTAACATTCTTCCAAACTGTCCACTACTCCACCGACTTTAGTGTCATCTGCAAACTTTCTAATCCTTTGGAAGCTTAGAGTTGGAAAGCAGAGAGTTATTCTGATCTTCAATGGAAGCCTACTTAAATTGTTGCCTTCACATGTTAACAAAGATAAAGATATAAAGCATCAATAAAATTAGAAAAACACATTACCAAGCTTTGAGGTTAAAGCTATTAGGAAATATTGAATAGCTGGAGCCTTTTAGTCTAGAAAAGAGAAGGTTGAGGGTGATCTAAATGAGGCTTTTAAAGTTCTGTAAGTTTTGAATGCTTCCGCTTCTGGGACAATTCAAATATAGAGGATATAGAAGTAAGATTGTCACTGATAAATCCAACAGGAATTTCAGGAGAAATATTTTCAACCTGAGACCAATCAAACTGAAACGACGATTCTCCTGCTCCTTGGATGCTGCCTGACCAGCTGTGCTGTTCCAGCATCACACTCTTTGACTCTGATCTCCAGCATCTGTCGTCCTCACTTTCTCCTACCAATCAGACACCAAATACATTACCAAACGTAGCAGCTCGGGTAAGTTGGAGAGATCTATTTAAGTGCAGCTGAATAAGCACATGAGAGAAGAAAGGTTGTGCTTATGGGATTAGGGAGTAGGAGAAGGTTTATGCAGTGTGAGCAACTGCACTGTGCGGTCTGCCTGTGTGTTGTACATTCTATAGTCATGGTTTTACTTTGAAGCACATTGGGAGGTTGGACAGTGAGGTTCTGATTTTGCAAGAGAAACTCAGTAACGCAGCATGCCTAGCATGGCATTCTTGTTGTGTGGTGCCAATCCAAAGATGGGATTTCAAATATGATTTTTTTTGTTATTGTTGAGACATTGATGACTGAATATCAACTCAGGGTGGTAAAAGGCTGTACATTGCTTTAATATTATCTTCCTTAAGGTAGTTGGAGTCCAGTGATAGAGTCATAGAATCATAAAGATGTACAGCATGGAAACAGGCCCTGCAGTCCAACTTGTCTATGTCGATCAGATATCCAAAATTAATCTAGTCCCATTTGCTAGGATTTAGTCCACATACATCTAAACACTTTCTATTCATATACCCATCTAAATGCCTTTTAAATGCTGTAATTGTACCAGCCTCCACCACTTCCTCCGATTGCTCATTCCATGCACACACCACCCTCTTTGTGAAAAAGTTGCCCCTTAGGTCTCTTTTAAATCTTTCCCTTCTCAACTTAAACCTTTGCCCACTAGTTCTAGACTCCCTCAATCCAGGGGAAAGACCTTGTCTATTTATTCTATCCATGACCCTCATGATTTTATAATGCTCTATAAGGTCACCCTTCAGCCTCAAATGCTCCAGGGAAATTAGCCCCAGCCTGTTCAGTCTCTCCCTATAGCTGAAACCCTCTAACCCTTGCAAAACCCTTGTAAATCTTTTCTGAACTGTTTCAAGTTTCGCAACATCCTTCCTCTTGGAGGGAGACCAGAATTGCACGCAGTATTCAAAAACTGGCCTAACCAATGTCCTGTATAGCTGCAACATGACCTCCCAACTCCAATACTCAATGCAATGACCAATAAAGGAAAGCATAAGACACATGTTAGCCCTCAGCTGGAATGTTGAAAATACCACATTATAGAAACAATGTGAATGCATTGGAGAGAGTCCTCAGGAGCAACTTATACAAATAGTTCTAGTGATGGTAACAGGAAACCCAGTGATGACGACAGATTGGGGAAGTTGGGATTTTTTCTTTGGGAACAAAAAGGCTGTGGGGAGAGCCATAAGTGATCTGAACAGAGTGTAAGGGGAGAAACTGTTCTCACTCACTAACAGAGGGAGAAACGAGGAGAAAATATTGACAGTATTTTGCAAAGGAAGCACAGAGAGACATTTGTGCCTCGAACGCATTGCCTGAAATTGTGATGGAGGCAGATTCATTCAGTACAGGTGCTCACACCACATAAACCTTCTCCTACTCCCTAATCCCATAAGCACAACCTTTCTTCTCTCATGTGCTTATTCAGCTGCACTTAAATAGGTCTCTCCGACTTACCCAAGCTGCTATTTTTGGTCATGCATTTGGTGTCTGATTGGTAGGAGAAAGTGAGGACGACAGATGCTGGAGATCAGAGTCGAAGAGTGTGGTGCTGGAACAGCACATCCGGTGAGGAAATTGGAGAGGAAATTGGATGGTTATTTAAATAGACACAATGTGGTGGATGATGGAGAAAAGGCAGGAGATTGAGATTAATTCATTTGCAGAGACATTGTTAATGTCTCTGGGGTTGAATGGCCTCTTTTTGAATTGTAATAGCTCGGTAGCTCGATGGTTAGCACTGTTGCCTCACAGCACCAGGGACCCGGGTTCTATTCCAGCCTCAGGTCAGTTTCCTCCCACAGTCCAAAAATGTGCATGTTAGGTGAATTGGCCATGCTAAATTGCCCATAGTGTTCAGGGATACGTAGGTTAGGTGCATAAGTAAGGGGTAAATATAGGGTAGAGGAATGGGTCTGGGTGGGTTACTCTTCAAAGAGTCGGTGTGGACTTGTTGGGCTGAAGGGCCTGTTTCCACACTGTAGGGATTCTATGATACCAAATGTCTTCTTCTCTGTGGGAAGCTAGACAAGTGATTGCTGGGCCTCTTGTTGAGATATTTGTATCATCAATAGTCACAGGTGAGGTGCCGGAAGTCTGGGTTTGGCAAATGTGTTGCCAATGTTTAAAAAGGGCGGTAAAGACAAGCCAGGGCACTATAGACTGGTGAGCCTGACCTCGGTGGTGGGCAAGTTGTTGGAGGGAATCCTGAGGGACAGGATGTATATGTACAGTAGCGCCTCGACATACGAACTAAATCCGTTCCAGGACCCGGTCCGCGAACCGGAAAGTTCGCGAAATGAATCAATTTTTCCCATTGTTTGGATAGTGTAAGAATGCTTGGACGGCTGTTCACAGTGCACGCGCCAAAGACGAACTGAATGAGATCACGCGGAGCCCAAGAGCTTTTATGTTCAACAAGCGCGTAGCAAAGCAGAACAATGAAACCACGTGGTCGTACACGGGCTTTTTATGTTCGTACCTTCGTTCATACCTTGAATTTTGTACGTACGTTGAAGCAAAATTTTATGTACAATCCTGTTCGTAAACTGATTTGTACGTGAACGGGGCCGTTCGTATGTCGAGGCGCTACTGTATGTGGAAAGGCAAGGACTGATTCAGGATAGTCAACACGGCTTTGTACATGGGAAATCATGTTTCAAAGCTTGAATGAGTTTTTTGAAGAAGTAACAAAGAAGATTGATGAGGGCAGAGCAGTATGTAGGGGTTCGCTTCGGCGGGTCGGTGTGGACTTGTTGGGCCAAAGGGCCTGTTTCCACACTGTAAGTAATCTAATCTAATCTAATCTAATCTAGATGTGATCTATATGAACGTCAGTAAGGCATTCGACAAGGTTCCCCATGGGAGACTGGTTAGCAAGGTTAGATCTCATGGAATACAGAGAGAACTAGCCATTTGGATACAGAACTGACTCAAAGGTAAGGCAAAGGGTGGTGGTGGAGGGTTGTTTCTCAGACTGGAGGCCTGTGACCAGTGGAGTGCCACAAAGATCGGTGCTGGGCCCTCTACTTTTTGACATTTACATAAATGATTTGGATGCGGGTATAAGAGGCACAGTCAGTAAGTTTGCAGATGACACCAAAATTGGAGGTGTAGTGGACAGCGAAGAGGGTTACCTCAGATTACAACAGGATCTTGACCAGATGGGCCATTGGGCTGAGAGGTGGCAGATAGGGTTTAATTCAGATAAATGCGAAGTGCTGCATTTTGGGAAAGCAAATCCTAGCAGGACTTATACACTTAATGGTAAGGTCCTAGGGAGTGTTGCTGAACAAAGAGACCTTGGAGTGGAGGTTCATAGCTCCTTGAAAGTGAAGTCACAGGTAGATAGGATAGTGAAGAAGGCGTTCGGTATGCTTTCCTTTATTAGTCAGAGTATTGAGTACAGGAGTTGGGAGGTCATGTTGCGGCTGTACAGGACATTGGTTAGGCCACTGTTGGAATATTGCATGCAATTCTGGTCTCCTTCCTATCAGAAAGATGTTGTGAAAATTGAAAGGGTTCAGAAAAGATTTACAAGGATGTTGCCAGGGTTGGAGGATTGAGCTACAGGGAGAGGCTGAACAGGCTGGGGCTGTTTTCCCTGGAGCGTCAGAGGCTGAGGGGTGACCTTATAGAGGTTTACAAAATTATGAGAGGCATGGATAGGATAAATAGACAAAGTCTTTTCCCTGGAGTCGAGCAGTCCAGAACTAGAGGGCATAGGTTTAGGGTGAGAGGGGAAAGATATAAAAGATACCTAAGGGGCAACTTTTTCTCACAGAGGGTAGTACGTATATGGAATGAGCTGCCAGAGGATGTGATGGAGGCTGGTACAATTGCAACATTTAAGAGGCATTTGGATGGGTATGTGAATAGGAAGGGTTTGGAGGGACATGGGCCGTGCTGGCAGGTGGGACTAGATTGGGTTGGGATATCTGGTCGGCGTGGACGGGTTTGAACCAAAGGGTCTGTTTTCATCCTATACATCTCTATGACTCTCTGACTCTATGACTCTATCTTATCTACCTGTGAGTCCACTTTCAAGGTAATTATGAATTTGCACTCCAAGGTCTCCTTGTTCAGCAGGACCTTACCATTAAGTACATAAGTCCTGCCCTGATTTGCCTTTCCAAAATGCATCACCTCATATTAATCTAAATTAAACTCCATCTGCCATTCCCCAGCCCATTGGCCCATCTGATCAAGATCCTGTTGTAATCTGAGGTAACCTTCTTCGCTGTCTACTACACCTCCAATGTTGGTGTCCTCTGCAAACTTACTAACAATACCTCCTATGTTCACATCCAAATCATTCATATAAACGATGAAAATCAGTGGACTCAGCACCGATCCTTGAGGCACTATAGGTTTTAATGAGACAAATTGACTTTCTCAGCAATGGTATGAAGAAAGCTGCTGTTACAACAAAAAATGCATAACTGGATTTAGTCCAGAATTTCAACAGAAGGAGCCAAATAAAAAACAGCTGGCTTCAGAGAAGGGAATATTAAATGAACAAGAAAGGTAAGTGCAGTTCAAACTTCACCAACAAACTGTTATGTGCATCTTTCCTTTCCCTTATTTCCCTTCGCAAACCTACTCAAATGTATCACTCCTTATACTCACATAACTGCCATTCGCACACTTATTCTTCTCTTTGTATGCAATTCCTCGCACTGCCACCTAATCATCCCTCACTTGCATAATTTTATTGTCTCTCAATAATCACAGTCTGTGCCAAATTGTGATGGCCCATTTCCTGGGAAGAGCCTGTAATTTCTTTTATGTTATGTTGCTTTAAGATCAAAGGAAGAATGTTGGGAAAAAATGTGCACTTAGTACCAGTGTAAGACACCATTAAGAAATTATTTGGAGATGCCGGTGTTGGACTGGGGTGTACAAAGTTAAAAATCACACAACATCAGGTTATAGTCCAACAGGTTTAATTGGAAGCACTAGCTTTCTGAGCGCTGCTCCTTCATCAGGTGATTGTGGAGTATGAAATTAAGAAATGAACACTCTCCTGCTCCTCGGATGCTCCCTGACCTGCTGTGCTTTTCCAGCACCACACTTTTTGACTCTGACACTCCAGCATCTGCAGTCTTCACTTTCTCCTGCCATTAAGAAATGTTCATATGACCTGGGGTTGCCATGGAACTGAAGAGAAAAGATACAAAGGATAAATTTTTAAAATTGCAATGGGATTGGGCTCCAGTTTTTTTTCTGTCTCACTATTCAGAACACTGAGACTTCATACAAAAATGCATCAAGCAACATTATCTCTGAATGGAACAGTTTTCCATCTCAGCAGTCATCAAAGAGGTCCAGTCTCTTACTGCAGAGAATGTATCATCATGTATGTGCAACTGCGTTGGAAAAGACAGAGCACTGAGGAAAGGAAGAGCGAAGGATTGTAGCTTGGACAATCACCATCTGGTGTTGTTGAAGTGATACCAGGGCATAACAAACTAATATAAAGGGGTTTATTAAGGTAGTCTCTGAGGATTTTGTGCTATCAAGACTGTGGTGATGGAAGTGAGACAGCGTTTGTAGATTTGTACCTTGCCAGTGGTAGCTATGTTCAAGGGCTCCAGATGAAATACAACTACTGATGATTGCAACTCAACAGCTGAAAGGATTGAATGGGAAAAGCCACTTAATAAAGGTAAAGTTGGAAAGACTGTAAGAATTCATAAGTGTTTACACTTGTGAGGGAAGAGATGCCACTGTATGTAATGACAATGAGACGTATTTGTTATATCAACTATTTGAAGGAAAATCTACTTTTCCATTAACCCATTAATTGATATCTGAACAATTCTGATTTTATTTGGCTTGTTACAGTTTAAATATTGTTCAGTGATTTGACTTCTGTTGGTGTTGTTTGTTTCTTTCTAAAATTTCTTCAGTCATCACAAGAGTTGTAACACAATGAACTGCATCAATTGGGTGAACACAGGCTATTATAATCAATTATAAATGTGTTTCCACCCTCATGACAGGAGAAAGAAATACAGAACACAAGGGAGAAGTTAAAAACCAGAGATGGCCATCCACACATCTCACAATTAACAAGTGGTGGTGACAAAAAACAGTGAACGGTTGAGGCTGCCATTTTCCCTGATCACCAATTTAGAAAGAAGCAGTGACTGAGTTAAATATCACTGACCCATGTCACTCAATCAAATCATCCCAATCTCAGCAGCAGATGATAATGATCATCTTTGCAAAGATCAGTTGAAACATCCTTATTTGGCCATTCATTATTGTTTTAAAATTTAAAAAAAGGTGATATTTTATCTGCCTCTCCGGGATGGGCTAGGAGTTGGTTAGATTGGAAAAAATGGCACTGGGAGATGTGCCAATTGGGTGGCATGCCAATTGCCTTCCTGATAGTATGGCATTTAACCAACAGTGGCAAGGTTGAAAGATTCCCTACTCCCTGTGCTCAAAGCTTAAAAATATGTTGCTGGAAAAGTGCAGCAGGTCAGGTGGCATCAAAGGAGCAGGAGAATCAATGTTTTGGGCATAAGCCCTTCTTCAGGAATCATAGCTCATAGCCCAATATCTGCTCTTTAAATAGTTAATAAAGGTTCTTTCATTTTACAAACTGCTGGGTGCCCATCCATCAGGTGGGAGATTGTCCAGTGAAATGTAGCAGCCTCCTGGTTGGTCCAGAGTTGGCGGAGCCTTCATGTTCAGGAACTCTTTGGCCCATGGAAAGGATCCCAATGGCAATGACAACAGCTCACTATAATCCCCTATACATTTCTAGCTTAATGGGGTGGTGATTGCATTTTCACCACTTCGACATGGTTTCTATGATACCTCCCCCGGAGTTACTGCCAATGATTGGGAGATCTTCCCCACCCCCACTCCCACCTCACCCCTACCCCCACGCCTAACCTCACCCCAACTTACCCCCACACACCCCCAGCCATGCAAGTATCAACCCTACTAGAGTTGTTTTTAGGTTTGACAGAGGTGGTAACAGTTTTCTGGCGATCCTTTCGTTTCTGTGAAAAGCCTGTTGTTAACTTCAGCAAGTATTTCATTCCACAGCCATTCCATACCCATTTGGTGCGTTCTGTTGCTTTTCTTTTTTTGCTGGAGATCACTTCAGTTGAACGTTGATCTCTTGCACTGCAGAAGTACCTTCATTGTTCTCCGAAAGAGGAAACATGGGGACTTTTTGTCTGAGTGTATAAAATGTACAAAGACAACTTCTGCGAAAAATAAATGATGTGACTTCCTCTTTGAACTGAGAGCACATTTCTGTAAAACAGCTTAAACGTGTAAGCAGTGATTTCAAAGTCCAGTAATTATTTCCACGCTGTTGGGATTTATTATTTAAATAAAAGCCACTTAAAAGTACATTAGAAATTCTTCCCAGTTGACTGACTTCAATTAGAGCTTAATGCAGTAGGACAGACTGCTTGTGAAAGGGTTTACCTTGGAATATCCAATGCAGCAAAGCGGAAGATCTGTGGTTTCCTGTAAGTTGCTGGTGAGGCACACTGGTTGATGATGTGCTATCTGCATGAATCTCAATATAAAAGTAGCAGACAGCCTGTCAAGGCTTTGACTATCTGTATTACTATGTTGAAACTAAAACTGAACACCCAGTTGGAACTTAACCTATCTGAATTCACTCGCTTTGAGTTCACGGAAACCTGGAACGGATTTTGATTTGGTTATGATGAAGCTGATCATATTATCATGCAGTGAGCCCTGCTTGCAAAAGTACAACTGTGCTTCTAAAAAGCAAAGTGTAAAATGCAAGCAAGTCTTTAACAGTAAAGAAACATCACCTATTTAAAAGCACCATTAACTTTTCTTATTCTGGGTCCATGCCCTCTTGAAGAAGGTAATTCCTACTGGTGGGTCATTTCTCAAGCCAGATATTCCATTCTTTGCCTAAATTGTCTATTTTTCATTTTGCACCTGAACAGTGCAGGTAAGGGAGAGGCAACTGTAAAAAGAGCTGATATTGGATTGACTGCTCTTGATGTGAGGCTTCCATTTCATTGTGCACTACATTCACTAAAATCAATGCGTGCTGGTTTGATTGTGCTCATTTCCAACATAGTTTGATTGTGTTGGTTTACACCATAGTTGCCATTAGAGTCAATGCCCTGAATGTTGTCAGACTATGAGGGATTCTGTGCTCCTTTCAGATACATACAATATTTTGTGTATTTTTGTAGTGCTGCTTACTGACAGGCATAAGATTCAGGGAATGAGGTAACCCAAGGAACTCTGCAGACTTGAAGGTTGGAATTTTCTCCCTTGGTTCCACATGCTGTCAGGCAGGACTGAAACGGGAGCTATCCTTGTTCCAAACTGGATTTCTGTCAAGCTGACCTCCACTAGTGCTGTTGCTGGCTACCCTGTCCACTGCAGGATTGGATCTGGCCAATCGGCTCATTTCCATCCCATCCATCCTAGTTACTGCTTGGCCATGAAAGAGCCTGGCAGAAATTGGCAGTAGACCCAGGATAGTCGCAGTGATAACTCTTTTTATGTTGAAGGGAGAGTTGAGGCCTCTTTGTAAGATGTTGCTTGTGATTTCTGGACAGCTATTCCCTTGTTTCTGTATTCTATACCCCGGCCTCAATGAGACTGGTGCTCACAAACATTATTCATTATTCAACCCTGTGTAAACCATTGCTTTGCCAGCAAAGGAAGTACAGAGAGTATTCATAAACTTCACACCTTAACCCAGAGTTGTTGGTTTCAATGATTGCACTCCTCTGATTGGCCTGACTGCCTGAGCAAACAGATGAATAGGGGAGCGGAGGAGGGCTGTGTGGGACAGGCAGGATTTTCCTTATGAACTTCTGAGCCTCATATCAGGCTCAAATGGACTGCATGGAAAATGGTCAATGAGGTTTTCCCCAGAGTAAAGGTGGACTGGGAATCCAATCAGCTATGGTGTACGGGGTCTCTGGATTCTGGAGGGTTATAAGAAGGTTATAAGAAGATTCTGGAGGGTGTTGTAAAAAGTAGCTTTTGCAGCCAGACCACCATTGTTGCGGTGCCCCTCTATAACGCAGGCTGATTATGTGCCTCCATGCAGCCAAATTGGCCTCTGCCATTTGTGGGAACTTGGATACTAGAACAATCATCCCAATCAGCCTGTTTCAATTTATCTTGAGGGACCATTAATGAGCTGAATTTTGGCTATCTGCCATGTGTTAGTGGGAAAATGACTGTGTTGGGGCCTAAGATCCAGTGAAGGAACAAAAAAACTGCAGATGCTAGAATCCAAAACATACAGGTAGGAGGCTGGAAGAACACACAGGCCAGGCAAATGCAGCGAAGGCATCCTTAGCCTGTAGATCCAGAGGCAGTAGACCCTGCTCTCTTAAATAGGAGACTACTGAAGTGAAGGCTGCTTTACAAGTGTGATATTTTCCTTCCCCCAGCTGTTGGCATTATACTGATTTACTGTCTGACTGGCTCTTACGTTTGAAACTAGGATAGGCAACAAGAGCACAGCAGCAAGCCTGAAATCTGCTAATCAGCATTCCGATCTAGAGGGAAGGGAATGAGCGACCACTCCTTGCATTGCCTTTAAGCTTAGGCCTGCCCCGACATGACAGTGATGCATCCAGGACTTCAGAGATTTCTTTTGGTCCCCTAAGAGATGATCAGATTCAATCTAACAAGCCTCTGCTCCTTTATCCTCCGATGTGCAGCTTGGAAATGCACAGCAAGTAGGAGAATCTGCCCCTTTGTTATTGTGTTTCTGTGCTATAGGCATTCTGTGCTGTGACTGTGGTCAATAGAGAGGTGTCTGGAGTGGTGATACTTCAACAGGGCGACCAAAAATCACAAACCTGCCAGCTTATTACATGAAAGAAAGAACAAGGAGTAAGTGAGGTCAAACAGCAGCTGTTTCATGCACTGAATACACTCAGGCCGCTCCGAGCAAAACCTCATTCTCAGCATTTTCTTGTTACAGAACTGGGTCTGCACAATCCTAGAGTGCCTCGGTTACAATCAGAGCCTGCGTCTCGAGCGCTCCACATTTTGCAGACATCCGTACACACAAAAAGCAGCAGCAACAGCTTTGCTCCTGCTGCTCTTTTTCACTGTGTGTGACTTCATCAACTAGGAAACAAAACAGAGCTTCACAAAAGCATTTGCAGCTGTGTACCCTCCCTCCTTGACACTCTGCTATTCCTTTACCCTCCTTCCCACCCCCTCTGGCATTTAGTCATACATACTTTGACACGTATTTCCCATCGCAAAAAAATACTACTTTAAAACAAAAGTGGGAACAGTTTGGAAAGCACCCAACTTTTGCACCTGGCCTGTCTCTTTTGATGATGTAACCATCCATAAACTACTCAAAGCTTTAATGAGCGAGTGAGATCCTGGTGCTTCTAACGTGAAAAGTTACAAAAACTTTCATTTCTTTCCCCTTGTTATGAGAACATGTACTTCCATAAGCGGGGAACAATTTGATCAAAGAATGGTGATTTGATTTGTTTAATGTGGAAATTAATTATATTTAGATACAGCAAATGTTCAATCAGAAAGTTATTTTCACAAATTCTACCCAAAGGTTTGACAAATGGGATCAGCATAGCCTAATTTCTGCATTTAATAAAATTGGCAGAAAAGTAAGCTGATGCATCTGTTTTGTCTTTAACGCATGTTATCCTTTTTAAAGGCCACATGTCATTCCAAAATCTCTCTGAGTAAGTTTCTACATTTTCTCAGTGCTGCACACAGCCCTTTGGACTGCAGAGGTTTGAGGGTTGATCCTTGGTCCATGCTGAATTAACTAATCCCACCCCAGGTAGTATCGATGCACTAAAATTGACCTCATTACTCCTTGGTTCAGATGGAGAAAGGTGCCATTTTGGATCTTTGACTGCATTTCTCGTGTGTGAAAATGCACGTGTGTGGATAGTGTGTGAGACTTCAATCGGGATTAACTGTGATACCACTTCAATAACTTGAAGCCTAAACTTACACCTCAGAGGTGATTTTAAATCTCTCTGCCTGGCAGTCACTTACACGCCATGTCTCTGCTCCCGTCTTTTATTTAGCCTATTTTCCAGCGGCATTGTGGCTCAGTGGTTAGCACTGCTGCCACACAGTGCCAGGGATCCAGGTTCAATTCCTGTCTGTGTGGAGTTTGCACATTCTCCCAGTCTCTGCGTGGGTTTCCTCCAGGTGTTCTGGTTTCCTCCCACAATCCAAAGGTGTATAGGTTAGGTGAATTGGTCATGCTAAATTGCCCATAACCTTAGGTGCATTAGTCAAAGGGAAGCGGGTCTGGGTGGGTTACTCTTCGGAGGGTCGGTGTGGACTTGCTGGGCCAGAGGCGCTGTTTCCATTAGGGAATCTAATTTAATCAGAGATGTTATTACACACCTCTGGAGTAGGTGGGACTTAAACCGGGCTTCCCGGTTCAGGGGCAAAGACACTACCACTATGCCATTAAATTGCAGATGAAGCTGGTAGAGTTTTTCTATTAAGTATGCAGGTTTGTCTGGCCAGATCCTGAGCCAGAACCTCAAAATCTGTACGTGTTAATTATTTTCTCGGACAGATTTCTTCCTGGGCCTTGCAGAGCAACTTTAAGCCTACCCTGCTCTGCCTCTCTCTGGCCACAATTGCCCTTCAAGGTGCCTTGTGCTGAGGATCATTTCCCTGACTCCTTGGCTTGGAGCTGCCCGATTACAATGACCATGTGGCCACTTCCTGCAGGTTTCGTGACCACGTTTCCCCCAGAATTTGGCAGACAACCTGTTAAGCTCAGCTAAACCTTCCTGCCACCTCTTCTGGCAAAGCCAAGCTGCTGGTGAGACTGTGATCCTATTTCGAAATAACTGGGAGGAGAAACTGCTATAAACCAGCCTGCACCAGGAGGAAAAGAGGAGGAATTGGAACGGGGCATTACATTCAACATTTGATTCTCATTAATAGGCTACACTTTTTTTTATAACAGAATAATAACAGATGAGTGATTGAATACTGTGTGCAGAGAATTCTGTAACGACTGACTCCATTGTGTCAGAGAAACCTTTTGATACTAAATTAGTCATGCTCATTAGAGTGATGGGTAGCGGTGCAGGAGAATGGAGCTAAACCCATCTTGACACCTTAACTTCACTTCTTCGTCACCAAGGTGTCAAAGTTCAGATTGTACCCAATCTGCTGGAAAATCGTGGGTTTGCCACAGCAAACAGCCTCTCCTCACTCTGTGCTTCTCTGCACTGACCGGGCCTAAAGTATGGACTGACTTCTAGTACCTCAGTGATGCTGTGACTCCCAGCTTACCGTGTAGCCGGCATGCAGGAAAAGTGTTAAGCGATTTCAGGGCAATTTTGGTGCCTGTTCTAAACGTGTCTAAATTTGTCATTCAGTTGGATGACCTTAAAAGGATTAAAAGTTAACTGAAGAATGTTTAATCAAAGAAACAAAGCAAGGAGACGTCTTGCTGTCTTTATGCTAGAGCTAGTGTTTTGGTAACCACCTGTGAAGATGATGAATATGAGGCCATCCCACCGTGAGAGGCATGCAAGTACTTGTAAGGACACTGAAGGGTGCCAAAAAGGCATAATAGAGTCACTATCCTTTCTTGAAAAAGGATATTTTTAAATGTCCTGCAGGAATGTAGAGCCCTCATTGTTTAAGCTGACCCAACCCCTTGTATATCCATTTGAAAGGAGACCCGAGGCACTGCTCTGCTCGATTTTCCTTTGAACATAGTTTGAAAGGAAGGCCAGGTTGGGGGAAGGAACGGGGGTGGGGGGAGGGGGAAGCTATGAACTTACTGAGAACCCGCTGCTTGTGTCTGTAGCTCCAGTATTTCTGACAGCGCGAGGTACAGGAGCGAACTGAAGTTTCTAAACATTGGAAAGGGTTGCAAAGGCATGAGCTAAGAATTATAACATTTTTACATACATATTTAATATAAAAATAGATCATTGTTTTTGTGGTGAGCAGACCTCAGACAATGTTCTCCAGGCATGGTTAAGCCCCTGACTGAGGATATATGATCTAACTCCCCTTCTTCATCAACCATCCCCCTCCCACAACTATTCAGCCTCAATAATGTTAAATGAGAAAGAATTCCTTCCTTGTGGATGCCTTCCTCCCAGATCAAATTAGTTTGTTTTAAAAGGAGCCAAATAAATCAAGCTTCCTTGAGTTAACAAAAGAGTGAGTTTATTAGTTACTAAACGTGAGAGAAAATGAGTAATGCAATGTTCATGCACACAGATTAGGAATAAGGCCTTAATTCCTAAGAGTAGGGGTAGGCCATTCAGCCCATCAAATCCACTTGCCATTCAGTGAGATCATGACTTTGAATTGGATTGAGTCCAAATGTAAAAACATATACAGTTCAGTATGTGAAAATTAGATGTGGAACATTCAGAGCTGAATTTTGAGATTCTTGGCTGTATCATTTATTAAAGGTCTATTGTCCTATTTCCAATGGAAGCTCTCAAAGTAAGAGAGTTCTTCTATTCTGTTTGCTTTTCACTGGCTTGTTGGTTGGTTGAATTCGAGAACAGAGCAAGGGATTCCTTTACCTGCAGTACAGGATTGACTAGTTCCTCACTTGTGACCCTTTGCAGCATTCTTGTGTTGAACCCAGGCTCATAACTCACATCATTAGCGCCCCTTCTCCTATTAATGCACACAGGCCAGTCAGTCTCGAGCCTCTTTCTTTGTATATTCCTGAAAGGGCAAGATATTAAAAAAAGTCTACAAGAGGTGGCTTCCTGCTCAGACATAGATGACAGTCAGCCCTCTCATTATCTCTTCTTGGGACATTGCTCTGTCTCTCTTTGAAATTTCCCTGACACTCTGTAATGTGGCATTCTGTGGGTCACACAGACAGCTTTGCTATTCACGCCTGAATTTACACCTGCAGTCCGTTTTTTTTGTCCAGAGCAGTCATCTGTTAAAATAATAAACGCATTTTGTAATTAAAAGTTAAAAATACCTACATTGCTTTGGAGTTCTGATCCATCAACATCGCAGTATCAATGCTTTTCTGTTACACTGAAACGTACACTATTCCCCACCCTGACAAAAGGGCCTGTAGGCGCTTAAATAAGACTCAATGTTTATCTCCCTATCTGTATCACATTTCTGCCAAAATCCATTTGAACTCAGCTATCTGAATACCTTGTAAGTAATTATCACTGTAGAGCTAGGCTGTCATTAATGGAGAAATGTTGCACTCCTATGTCAATTAAGGACCCTAACACAAGTATAATTTTATGGTATTTTTGGCAAAGTCGCGAGAGGAACTCGGAGATAAACAGCTTCAAAGCCAGAAGAGGCCCGCTGCAGTGAGAAAGCTTTTAAAAATATTTTCTTTGTGAGTTCTGAAGAAATTTCTAGCTCCTACTAAGGCGTTGGAGATGAGTCTCCCGTAAATATTTGGTGGGAATCATAATCCAATTGAGAGGCAGGACACCGTCCCTCCTGCCTCTGTCTTCATCCATCAATTCCCTCATCACTCAGTATTCCCAAAGCCATGAAGTCGTCACCCCCCACAATATTCCCAAAACTGAAATGGAGGTTATAAAGTTTATTGGGGTTTCATGGGGTGTGGGCTTGCCATGAGTAAATCAAGGGCACACTGATTTACAATCAGAGCTTGCAGTGCAGATTTTGCGGAAAGGATTTTCTTTCTCCATTTCTCTATCTATGATGAATCAGACAAAGTTAGACTTCCATCCACTTGTGGGAGAGAACACACTTAGAGGTCACTGATAGTTTCTGAGAAATCAAATAGGGAATTCAAAAGAAACTTCTCTACCCGAAGCCTGGAACTTGCAACCACAGTGAGTGGGCAAAGTGTGCAGTGTGAAGGCATTTAAGGCAAACTGGTGAACCAGTTGAGGGAGAATAGTTCAATGGTAGAATTAGACAGGGAAAGATAGGAGGATGCTCAAATGGAACTTAAACATCAACATTGACTGATTCAGGCAAATGAACTGCCAGAGGAAGTGGTGGAGGCTGGTACAATTACAGCATTTTAAAGGCATCTGGATGGGTATCTGAATAGAAAGCGTTTAGCGGGATATTGGCCAAATACTGGCAAATGGGACTAGTTTAATTTAGGACATATGGTCGCCATGGACAAGTTGGACTGAAGGGTCTGTTTCCGTGCTGTACAGCTCTATGACTCTATGACTCTAAATGGCATGCTACTGTGCTGGATATCCTATATGGAATACTCCTGTGTAGTAACTGGCATCTTGAAGCTTTCAACTGGCTGCTCTTCATTTATAAAGCTAGACATCAGATCTTTGGTTCATAAGGCATTACAACTGAGGATTACAATCACCTAGGAACCCTCCAGCCACAAGGGATGAATGCAGATTTCTCCAGCTTCGTCATTTCCCCTCTCCCCACCTTATCTCAGTCCCAACCCTTGGACTCAGCACCGCCTTCTTGACCTGCAATCCTCTTCCCAACCTCTCCGCCCCCACCCCCTCTCTGGCCTATCACCCTCACCTTAACCTCCTTCCACCTATCGCATTCCCAACGCCCCTCCCCCAAGTCCCTCCTCCCTACCTTTTATCTTAGCCAGCTTGGCAAACCCTCCTCATTCCTGAAGAAGGGTTTATGCCCGAAACGTCGATTCTCCTGCTCCTGACCTGCTGCACTTTTCCAGCAACACATTTTTCAGCTCTGATCGCCAGCATCTGCAGTCCTCACTTTCTCCTAGTTAAATTCTGTAGCCAGGTTGCACAGACGAGGCATGGTATTTTCATGAGTATGGGTAGAAAAGAGTTACATTGATATAGAATGTTTCATGAGCTTTGGACATGAGCTTACGACAAGCTCACTGACTCCCACAGCTACCTAGACTACATTCTACCTCCTATAAAAATGCCCTCCCTTATTCCCAATTCCTCCGTCTCCGCCACATCTGTTCCCAGGATGACCAATTCCTCCTTCGAAAATCCCAGATGGCCTCCTTCTTCTAAGATCACAATTTCCCTTCCCTCCAGTACATCTCCTCCACATCCCACAGCACCACACTGAACCCCACCCCTCCCAATGCAACAAGGACAGAATGCCCCAGTCCCCACCAATCTCTGCATTCATGCATCATGCTCCACCAGTTCCGCCATCTACAAATAGACCCCACCACCAGAGCTATATTTCGCTCTTCACCCCTCTCAGCATTCCATAGAGGCCATTCCTTCTGCAACTCCCTCGTCAGGTCCATGCCTCCTACCACCCCACATCCCACATCCCACTCCTGGCCACCGCAGGAAGTGCAAAACCTGCGCCCACACTACTCCCGTCTCCTCCATCCAAGGCCCCAAATAATCCTTCCACATCCAACAGAAGGCTACCAGTACCTCTATCAATGTCATCTACTGTATCCATTGCACCCGATGTGGTCCCTCTGCATCGGGGACACAGGACACCTTCTTGCAGATCATTTCAGAGAACTTCTCTGGGACACTCACACCCACCAATCCCACCACCCCTTGGCTGAACACTTCAACTGCTGAAAATGTGTTGCTGGTTAAAGCGCAGCAGGTCAGGCAGCATCCAAGGAACAGGAAATTCGACGTTTCGGGCACAAGCCCTTCATCAGGAACACTTCAACTCCCCCTCCTACCACGTCAAGGACATACAGATCATGGACATCCTCCACCTCCAAAGCCATTACCACCTGACACCTCACATTTTCACCTTGGGACCCTGCAGCCACATAGGATAAATGTAGATTTCAGCAGCTTCCTCATTTCCCCTCCCCCAACATTACCCCAGTTCCGAGCCTCCAACTCGGCACTGGCCTCCTGACCTGTCCATCAACTTTCCCATCTATCTGCTCCAAATGCCCCCCACCACCACCCCCATGACCTACCACCTTCTCCCTCACCATCATCTACCTATCGCTTTCCCAGCTATCTTCCCCCCAACCCCACCCCACCTCCCATTTTTTTCTCAAGCCACCTAGCCCACAAGCCTCATTCCTGATGAAGGGCTTATGCCAAAATGTTGATTTTCCTGCTTCTGGGATGCTGCCTGACCTGGTACTTTTCCAGCACTACATTCTCGACTCTGATCTCCAGCATCTGCAGTCCTCACTTTCTCCTTAGATCACACAAATATGTTTCAACTCCAGTGAGATGTTTTCAAAGAGTAGCCACTTTTGTCAGGTGGGGTAAGTGGAAATCACTTTGTGTAGAAGAAGTGTCAATGTAATGATCACCAAATAATCTGTATTTGTGACTGAGCAATAAATATTGACCAGGGGTCAAGATATCTAAGGTCACTCCCCAGACTTCTCTTCCACTGTGCCTGAGATCCACCCACCTGAGAGGGTTGACAGAGCCTCAGCTAGTGGAGTCACAGGCAAACAGGTTGGTGAAGAAGGCATTTGGTACACTTGCCTTTATTCATCAGTGCATTGAGTATTGGAGTTTGGACATCATGCTGCAGCTCTACATGGGACACCACTTATAGAATACTGTGCTCAGTTCTGGTCTCCCTACTATAGTACAGATGTTGTTAAAATTGAAAGGGTTCAGAAAAGATTTACAAGAATGTTGCAGGGATTGGAAAGTTTGAGCTATAGGGAGAAGCTGAATAGTCTGGGGCTGCTTCCCCTGGAGCATCAGAGGCCGAGGGGTGACCTTCCAGACGTTTATAAAATCATGAGGGGCATGGACTGGGACAATAGCCAAAGTCTTTTTCCCAGGATAATTGAGTCTGAAACTAAAGTGCATGGGTTTTAGTTGAGAGGAGAGATATTTAAAAGGGACCTACGGGCCAACTTTGTTACATAGAGGGTAGTGTATGGAAGGAGCTGCCAGAGGAGATGGTGGAGTCTGGTAAAATCGCAACAATTGAAAGCCACCTGAATGGGTACAGGAAGAGGAAGGGTTTCAAGGGATATGGACCAAATGCTGGCAATTGGGACTAGATCAGTTTAGGATGTTGGGTCAGCATGGACAAGTTGGACTGAAGGGTCTGTTTCCGTCCTGTACATCTCTATGATTATTTCATCTGAAAGCCAGCTGAGAGCATAGCATTGCTTCAGTACTACACTGGAATGCCCGCATTGTTTCTTGTACTCACGTCCTTGAATAAAGGGTGATTTAACTGAGGTGTTTCTGATGAATAAAATATTTTGTAGAGCAACTCTCTGCTGGTAAAGTACAGAACAAAGCAACCATAGCCTTCAAATCAGAACTAAATCTTTCAGGAATGATTTCAAAAAGCACTTTTTCACATAATGGGTAGTGAGAATCTGGAATTTTCTCCCTCCCGACAAAGTTATTGGGGGGAGGTCAAGTGAATTCCACATCCAGTTTGCTCAATTATTGTTGCCAATGGAGTGCTATTGCGAAGCGTCCAACTCATTAATAACGGGCTACATTCTTCGCTGGTGGAAGCATTCTTCTCTGTCTCATGTCCCAACAGTTGCAGCAGCTGTTCTCAGCAGCTGAATAGTTTCCGAGGGTTAAAGATAATCAGACAGTGAAGCAGCTGTCACTAAAATCAGATAGAATTGTGCACCTTTATGTACCCTTGCATTGAGAGTGTGACGTGTTTATATTTCACTCGAGCAGCGATCGCCCTCAAGTCAGGGCAATTCTGTGGCGTGGGTCCATCCACACTCGGAACGTAGTGGAAGCTTCCTAAACTCCCTTTACAAAGGACCCTTGTGGCCAGCCCACAAAGATCTTTTGTCCTGTTAGTCTGGCCTGCATTGAAATAGAGGTGGCTCTGTAATATAAACAAGATGTAAAAGAAAAGGCACACCAGGACCAATACAAGAGGTTGTGCCAACAGACAATGCATAGACATTACGTAATATGTATTATCCAACATTTTTATCCGAATGCCTTTCATCTTCATTTTGCATCATTTTAAAAAGTGAACCTTCTTTCCACTTTCCCAGCAGGTCTATGATTTTGATAACTTGGGAAGGAATAAAATGTCAGAGCTGTTTCATTGACAGTTAAATAAATATTGAATTGAACTTGACGGCAAAGCAATCAATGATTTATTTGACTGGCGAAGGACAAGGTACAGCTCAAGTATTTTTGCAGTTCCTATCTTCCAAAATATCTGGCTGCCTCATTAGTCTTTGAGATCTATGGAATTCGCTGTCTGTTATGACCAGACCCTGGGTGAGGTTCCCCAACATGTTACAATTCCCGATGCGATACTCTGAATCGATAGGCTCTCAATTAAGAAGGAATGAGCCACTTCCCTTTTTTATTCAACCATCCCCTCAGTGGGTCGCAGAAAGATTCATTTAATAAAGAATCCCTTCCCTTTTGAATACCTTTTTTGACAGAACAAAGGATCTCGTGTTTTGAAAGGTGCCAATTTAACCAGCCTCTTTTGAGTTAACGAAAAAAAGAGTTATTAGTTATTAAACACAAGAAGTAATAATAACACAACATATATCGGCACTGATTAGGAACAAGCAGCCAGTCCAAAGAAAGATAAAAGTTGAAAAAAAATCTGTCTCTGAGTTTTTGTAAAGTCTAGTGAGTAGCACATGTTGCAGCTGCTATATTGGACGGTATCAGTAATGTTGACATTAGTGTTGGATCTGTTGATTTCAAGATTCTTGGTTTTTCAGGTTGATCGATGTGGTTCCATATGACAGCAGCTGACTTGCAGCACTCAGAGTGAAAAAGTTGCCTTTCTCCTTTCTTTCCCTTCAGTGCAGGGGAATTCAGTGGCTTTAACAATGTATAACATTTAGGTGATGTTCCCATACATCTGTCTGCCTTGTACTTCTTGATTGCAGATGTCACTGTTTGGGAAATTCTGTCAAAGTAGGCTGGATGAGCTTCTGCAGTGTATATTTTTGATTGTACATATTGCTATCTGTGATCAGTCATGAAATGAATCAGTGTGGCTGGGGATGGATAGATGGGGTGCCAACCAAATGGCTCCTTTGAGCTGATTGGTGTTAAGCTTCTTGAGTGTTGTTGAATGTGGGGAGTATTTTATCACACTCTGACTTGTGTCTTGTAGATGGTGGATACGGCTTGGGAAGACAAGAGGTACATTACTCATCATAGCATTCCGAGCCTCTGAGCTGCTCTTCCCAACATAATGATAAAAGCAACCACTTTGTCTATTCAGGGGCTCCTGAACATAAGACTGCCTCACTTACTTTCTTAGATCGACATAAAGGTGACAAATTTAAAACCTCATTAAATGAAGACTGTCAAGTACTGTAAATCTGCTAATCCTTCTCACCAATTTTGTGTTGTAAATATTACACTCACTTGAAATGTTATTGCCAGTTGTGAAATGATTGTACCACAACAATTGCAAGGGGATCTCTTCTTCCAAATACAAACTTGTGAAATGTTCATGTGTGTGCATCTTACAATGACTTACAGAAATTTAGTTTAGTCTGCATGTGACATACTGTGTCATATCTGTGCGCCTGTGCGTTCTTGCAGTTGGGACATTTTCTTTTACTGAGCTGCAATGGAATTACTGCTTCAGTAACTTTTCCATTTACTCAGTTCTTTCATTAACCAAGAGGAAGATGGTGATAATTGAGAACACTGAGTTTCTATCATACACAAATACAACTGCTTTCCTGGCTTAGGAAGAAGAAATAGTATGGTTAAGTGCCAAGCACATTGCTAAATTAACAACCAAACTGAGCCACAAAACTGATAGTTACTAGTTTCCAGTCCTCCACTTTAATATACTAATGTGACAGGACAATAATAGAATAACATTTGCATTGATGCGTGGTGGTTTTGGGAGTCACAGTTCTGCAATTTTCACCACAAAACATACTTTATGCATAAAATGTATAAACAAAAAAATTTGACTTAAATATTGGAGTTTGCAAGAAAAGCCAATATATCCCAAAGCGGTAGGTTCCACTCCATACCATTGCAATAGTATTAGCATTTACAAAATTCATTCTGGGTTAGGTAACAGCCTAGAGTTATCAAGTCATAGAGATGGTACAGCATGGAAACTTCAATCCAACCTGTCCATGCCGACCAGATATCTCAACCCAATCTAGTCCCCGCCTGCCAGCACCTGGCCCATATCCCTCTAATCCCTTTTTATTCATGTATCCATCCAAATGCCTCTTAAATGTTGCAATTGTACCAGCCTCCACCACATCCTCTGGCAGTTCATTCCATACACGTACCACCCTCTGTGTGAAAATGTTGCCCCTTAGGTCTCTTTTATATCTTTCCCTTCTCACCCTAAACCTATGCCCTCTAGTTCTGAACTCTGTCACCCCAGGGAAAAGACTTTGTCTATTTACCCTATCCATGCCCCTCATAATTTTGTAAACCTCTATAAAGTCACCCCTCGACCTCCGACGCTCCAGGGAAAACAGCCCCACCCTGTTCGGTCTCTCCCAATAGCTCAAATCCTCCAACCCTGGCAACATCTTGTAAATTCTTACTAAACCCTTTCAAGTTTCATAACACATTTTCGATAGGAAGGAGACCAGAATTGCATGCAATATTCCAACAGTGGCCTAACCAATGTTCTGTACAGCCGCAACATGACCCCCCAACTCCTGTACTCAATATTCTGACAATTAAGGAAAGCATACCAGACCCCTTCTTCACTATCCTATCTACCTGTGACTCCACTTTCAAGGAACTATGAACCTGCACTCCGAGGTCTCTTTGTTCAGCAACACTCCTTAGGACCTTACCATTAAGTGTATAAGTCCTACTAAGATTTGCTTTCCCAAAATGCAGCACCTCGCATTTATCTGAATTAAACGCCATCTGCCACTTCTCAGCCCATTGGCCCATCTGGTCCAGATCTTGTTGTAATCTGAGGTAACCTTCTTCGTTGTCCACTATACTTCCAACTTTGGTGTCACCTGCAAGCTTACTAACTATATCTCTTATGCCCACATCCAAATCATTGATAAAAATGATGAAAAGTAGAAGACCCAGCACCGATCGTTGTGGTCACAGGCCTCCAATGTGAATAACAACCCTCCACCACCACCCTCTGTCTTCTACCTTTGAGCCAGTTCTGTATCCAAATGGCTAGTTCTCCCTGTATTCCGTGAGATCTAACCTTGCTAACCAATCTTCCTTGGAGAACCTTGTCGAATTCCTTACTGAAGCCACATATAGATCACATCTATCGCTCTGCCCTTATCAATCCTCTTTGCTACTTCTTCAAAAAATTCAATCAAGTTTGTGAGGCATGACTTCCTATGCACAAAGCCATGTTGACTATCCCTAATGAGTCCTTTCCAAATACATGCACATTCTGCCTAAAAGCAAAACATTTCAAATTTGAAACAACAAGAAATGCAACATGAAAAGTCACCCAAAGTACAATTTGGTGTACTTATTAAAGCGTCTTTCACAGCCTCATGTTGTCCTAAAGCACTTTACAGTCAATAAACTCCTTCTGAAGTGTAGCCATTACAGGTAGTTCTCCTATAATGCCATATATGGCAGTATAGTTCTCCTATACTGTGGCATCCCAGCGAAACCTCGCTTAATGGAAAATTGCTTCATAGAAATAATAGGGCCTCTGGGAAAAATGGAGTTGGGGCAGACCCACAAAAAATGTCACTCACAGCCCTCAAAAATCACCCAGAAGTCTTGCACAAAGTATAGCACAGCATGAATGAAGATTGAAGTCATGTTTATTAAAGAAACAAAAGTAAATTGAACACATTACATTTAAAATCTGTAAGAAAGCTGCTCTCTACACATTACCTCTCACAGAAAACTGCTCTGTTGGCAGCTCTCATCTGCACATGTGCAGAATGGTCCGAAGACTGTCACTGATTTTGCAGAACGACACATAGACTATGGTGCATGTGCAGAATGAAGCACACAAACCAGTCCCTGGCTGGAACCACGCTATTGCCAATGGAGGTAATAATTCCAAAATACCATTGCATAGTTCCTCAGCGATGCTATAAGCAAATTACGCTGTTGGAACATGTATCTTCCAAGAGTGACCTGTATATGGTAAAGTGGAAAATGTAGCAATCAACTTGTAAACAAAGTCCCTCAGTCATTAATGCATTTCGTGGAATAGGCACACTTTCTCAACTGGGAGGGTGCTGAATGGGGAGTTGCTGCTTTCTAGCCATTGGCCTGAATAAGTCCGTAGTGAAAATGCTCATGGATGATCTTCCTACACCAATGCAAAGTAAAGCCCTTAGGTGGACAATTAATGCTCATTTAAGGGCCTTTTACCATGCTGCTGGTACTTACCAGGCAGGAATATGGGAAGTCCAAACAGTAAACCTCAATGCTAAATCAGTGCTTTCAGGCTTCCTTCAATGGTCAGTTGTTCAAAGATACTTCGTGTCTTTGCAAGGGACCCAGCATTAACTGTTTGTAGTCAGTCTGTTGAATGCAAAACACTGCTTTCACTGCTGCCACCCCCATCCATTATATTTACCCCCATTCCCACCATCACTCACCTGTTCCCAGTCTTATGTGGCACCCTTAGTTGGGTGTGATACTGACAGCTGCCACTGTGTTCTTAGTGGCAATGCCAGCCAATGAAGAGCTGCCTACCCCTGATAGGCCAGCATCTCTCAGTGCACACCACCTCTGAATAGTACTGTTCTGGACAATTTATCTGTTTTATTAGAGTGTAAGGATCTGAAAAGATTAATGCCGTGGAATGTCTTAGTACTGCCCAGTTTGATCGCAATGTCATATGGGCTTGGTGGGAGAACAGCTTAGGATCTTGAAAGAGTGTAGTCTGCTATGCAGACATTCCTCCTAGTCTCTGCAACAATGCCTATCATATCATTCTAACTTATACCTGACAGCTGTCTCACAATAACTACATCTTGTTCCAGACAACAGCCTCTTCCCATTGCATTACCAAGTAGATTTTATCACTAGACCAGACGAAGTAGGCCCCGCAGATCCCTCCTCTGAAACAGGATGTGAAAGTAAATCTACCTTCATAATGAACAATAGTAAAGAGAGCTTGCACAACATGAACCGCAATTTGCCCATACAACACCATTTTGCTCAAATATAGAATTTTCTGATCAGTCATAATGTTTGATATAACTCTTAAGAGTTCAAAATAAATATCCACTTTGATTCGTTTTGTGTTAATGACAGGTAGGAGTAGAATGCAAGAATTAGAATGATGAGGATAGAGATATGTGTTGTAATAAGCAATTGCATAAGGTTAGTTCTGAAAATAAAGGAGTTGAATGAGATCAACTATACACAAACTCTGGAGCTGAATGTCAGCATTTCCATTTTTGTTACGTGTGAATCCCACATGGTTGCAGTTCAAAATGCTACAGTATTTTTCATTTTAATCTATAAATCCTCATCAAAGCTAAAAAGCCAAAATTCTGTTTGACCATTTCACATAGTTAATACTCCTTAGCACGCTTCTCAGGGAATAATTGTGGTCATGTGGGACACAATCTGAAAACACTTCAAATGTATGAAAAATGCTTCCCTGTTCAGAATGAATCAACTCTAACACTGAAAGCTTGATGTTAAATCAGCAAGGGGTGCACCATTAGAGGTGGCAAGGTTCTGAGGTGGGGAAAGAGGGATAGAGTCAAATTGGGCGTGGGGAGTGTAGTTCGGGAATGATGGGCATGGAGGGAGTGGGTGAGCAGAGCATAAAGCAGTCCTACGTGTCTCACATTGATTTTCTATAAATTGCTGGGTTGGGAAAGAATATGGGCTAGAGACCAGCTGGCTTGCATCAAAGTCAAAAGAGCATGTCCAAATTCACAGGAAGCTGGTGGAAGAAGCAGTCCAAATTCAAACCAGTCATTTTATCAGAAAGGCAGTTTGCTTCTTAGCTTCCTGTGTGGGTGACCTTATAAGATGAAAGGTGAATCTGGAGCAGAGTTCACATTTTTTTTAAAAAGCGACTGCAAAGCTAAAATCTGTTTGGGCATCAGCAACAATGTCTCATTACCCATTGTTCAGCACTGAACACAAATACTTTATAGAAATAAGGCGACCCTTCATGTCATAGCACTGAATCCCTCCCTGTTCCCCTGCCTTCGGGATTGAGCAGAAGACATCACAAAAAAAACTCAGAAGAGTATTGGACTGCAATCTTATAAACAGCTTTTGATTCAATTAGAGTACTGCTGATGAAAGCCACGCAATAAATAAACATAGAAATATGGAGGCATAGTAGGCCATTCAGCCCTTCGAAACTGCTCTGTCATTAAAGATAATTATGGCTGGTCATCCAACTCACTGTTCCAACTTTCTTCCCATATCCTTGGATCCCTTTAGCCTTAAAAACTGTATCTAACTCCTTCTTCAAAACCTTCAATGTTTTAGCCTCAACCACTTCCTGTTGCCGAGAATTCCACGGGCTCACCACTCTCCAAGTGGCAAAATTTCTCTTTCTCTCAGTCCTGAGTGTCCTACCCCTTATCCTTAGACTGTGATCCTTGATTCAAGACTTCCTGGCCATAAGGAATATCCTTCCTACGTTTATCACATCTAGTCCTGTCAGAATGTTATAGTTTTCTTCAGATCCCCTTCTTATTTTTCTGAATACCAGTGAACATAATTCTAATCGATCCAGTCTCTCTTCATAAATCAGTGTTACCGTCCCAGAAATGAGAAACAAAAACAGAAATTGCTGGAAAAGCTCAGCAAGTCTGGCAGCATCTGTGGAGAGAAATTAGAGTTAATGTTTCAGGTTGAGTGACCTTTCCTCAGAACCAGGAATCACTCTGGTAAACCTTCTTTGCACTCCCTCCTTTGCCAGAACATCTTTCCTCAGTTAAGGAGACCAAACTGAACACAATATTGTAGATGTGGTCTCACCAAGACCCTGTATGATTGCAGCAAGACAGTCCTGCTCCTGTACTGAATCATCTTACTATGAAGGCCTTCTCTCACAGCCTGCCGCATCTGCATGCTTAATTTCAGTGACTGGTATACAAGGACACCTAGGTCTCACTGCCCTTACCCTTTCCTAATCCCATTCGAATAATAATCTGTTTTCCCAGTATTGCTCCTCAAATGGATACCTCACCTTTATTCACAAGCTATTTCATCAGCCATGCATTTCCCCACTCACTCAACTTGTCCAAGTCACACTGAAACATCTCTGCATACTCCTCTCAGATTACCCTTTACCCAGCTTTCTGTCATCTGCAAACTTGGAGATATTGCAGTTAGTTTCCTCAATTAGATTGTGAACAGCTGGGGTCTAAGCATTGACCCCTATGGTACACAACTAGTCTCTGCCTGCCACTCGGATAAAATGCTACAGGGGTTTAGATAAATTCGGGCCCCAGTCTCAGGTACTTGAGTGAAAGAATTAATTTCCAACTTTCAAAATATAGCAAACTTTGTTTTAACTGCCATCTTATGATATGGCACTCTTGATAAACCCAACAAAAATGATATACTTGTAGAGACAAATCCAATAGTAAAAAGTGAGGTCTGCAGATGCTGGAGATCAGAGCTGAAAATGTGTTGCTGGTTAAAGCACAGCAGGTCAGGCAGCATCCAATGAACAAGAAATTCTACGTTTTGGGCCAGAGCCCTTCATCAGGAATTTTCCTGATGAAGGGCTCTGGCCCGAAACGTCGAATTTCCTGTTCCTTGCATGCTGCCTGACCTGCTGTGCTTTAACCAGCAACACATTTTCAGCAGAGACAAATACGATATACTTGCATACCTCAAATTTCAAAGTTTACAGTAATATTGTGATTTCCATGATGCCCAAAGAGTCTTTTGAGGGTGTGAATGAGAAGGTTCTCTGCTGATATGTTTTATTTAAGGCAAAGTTGCATTATTATTTAAGTGGTTTATGCTGTAAGCAAAGTGTATCAGTGAAGTGTTTACCCGCACTTTACATTCCTATGCTTACAGTGTGTGTTATTACATTGATTTTGTGGACCACTTGGCCAACCAGATAATTTGATCAAATACTCTGCTCCTATAGGTGCCAATGAATAAAAGATTAGCTGTAGAGTCATAGAGATTAAAATCACAGAAACAGATCATTCGGTCCAACTTGTCCATGCCGACCAGATATCCCAACCCAATCTAGTCCCACTTGCCAACAGCTGGCCCAGATCCCTCCAAACCTTCCTACTCATATACCCATCCAAATGCCTTTTAAATGTTGCAATTGTACCAGCATCCACCACTTCCTCTAGCAGCTCATTCCATACATGTACCATCCTCTGCGTGAAAAAGTTGCCCCTTAGGTCTCTTTTATATCTTTCCCCACTCACCCTAAACCTATTCCCTCTAGTTCAGGACTCCATGGCCCCAGGAAAAAGACTTTGTCTATTTATCCTAAATATGCCCGTCATGATTTTATAGACCTCTATAAGGTCACCCCTCAGCCTTCGATGCTCCAGAGAAAATAGCCCCAGCCTACTCAAATGCTCCTTATAGCTCCAATCCTCAATCCTGGCAACATCCTTGTAAATCTTTTCTGAACCCTTTCAAGTTTTGTTTTAAGTGGCCTACAGAAAGTCTGCAGTAGTGAATAGAGTGGGTTCTTTCTTGATTATATGCTTTTGGAGATATGTCTCTTGATTATACTTAAAATGTAAGCAGTAATTATTAATCTAACCTGGGGCAATGTTTTGTAGAGGAATAAGACGGTAGATTGTGAAGGAGGAAAAATGGCCTTTAGTACAGTGATATGTGCTTCTTGTCAGATGTGGGAGTTTAAAGAGAGTTCAAGGGCTACTGCGAATTATATCTGTAATAAATGCTGTTCGTTGCAAATCAATAAGATCAAATGGATAGGTTGGAGAGACAATTAGAAGCAATGAGGAATTTGCAACAGCAACAGTATGTGATGGATGGCAGTTATAGGAAGGGGGGAAGTCCCAGATACAGCCACATAGATGGGTTAACTCCAGGAAAGATAAGAGAGGTAGGTAGCTAGTGCAGTTGTGTTCTGTGGCTATACACATTTCAAATAGTAAGCTGTTTTGGAAAATGTAGGGGGTGATGGATTCTTTGGGGAACATAGCACAAACAGCCAGGTTTTTGGTATTGAGACTGGCTCTAATGCAATAAGGGGTGCGTCGGGTTCCAAGAGATCAATATTGTTAGGGGATTCTCTAGTCCGAGGTGCAGGCAGACGTTTTTGTGGCCAGTGGCGAAAAATCAGAATGGTGTGTTGCTTCCCTGGTGCCAGGATCAAGGATGTCTCAGAGAGGGTACAGAATGTTCTCATGTGGTAGGGGGCCAGCAAGAGGTCATTGTCTGCATTGGAACCAACGACATAGGAAGGGAAAAGGTTGAGATTCTGAAGGGAGATTACAGAGAGTTAGGCATGAATTTAAAAAGGAGGTCCTCGAGAATAGTAATATCTGGAATACTCTTCGTGCTACGAGCTGGTGAGGGCAGGAATAGGAGGATAGAGCAGATGAATGCATGGCTGAGGAGCTGGTGTATGGGAGAAGGATTCACATTTTTGGACCATTGGAATCTCTTTTGGGGTAGAAGTGACCTGTACAGGAAGGATTGCACCAAAATTAGAAGGGAGTAACCGACTAATATACTGATAGGGAGATTTGTTAGAGCTGCTTAGGAGGAATTAAACTAGTAAGGTGGGTGGGTGGGACCCAGGGAGATAGTGAGGAAAGAGATTGATCTGAAATTGGTACAGTTGAGAACACAAGAGACTCAAACATTCAGGGCAGGTAGGGACAAGGTAGGACTAATAAACCAAACTGCACTTATTTCAATGCAAGGAGCCTAACGGGGAAGGCAGATAAACTCAGGTAATGGTTAGGAACATGGGACTGGAATATCATAGCAATTACAGAAACAGGCTCAGAGATGGCAGGACTGGCAGCTCAATGTTCCAGGATACAAATGATACAGGAAGGATAGAAAGGGAGGCAAGAGAGGAGGGGCAGTGGCATTTTTGATAAGGGTTAGCATTACAGCTGTGCTGAGGGAGGATATTGCTGGAAATACATCCAGGGAAGTTATTTGGGTGGGACTAAGAAATAAGAAAGGGATGATCACCTTATTGGGATTGTATTATAGACCCCCTAATAGTCAGAGGGAAATTGAGAAACAAACTTGTAAGGTTTGCAAACTTGGTGCCACTGTTTAAGAAGGGTGGTAAGGACAATCCAGGGAACTATAGACCAGTGAGACTGACCTCGGTGGTGGGCAAGTTGTTGGAGGGAATCCTGAGGGACAGGATGTACAAGTATTTGGAAAGGCAAGGACTGATTATGGAAAGTGAAAATGGCTTTGTGCATGGGAAATCATGTCTCGCAAACTTGATTGAGTTTTTTGAACAAGTAACAAAGAAGATTGATGAGTGTAGAGCAGTAGATGTGATCTATATGGACTTCAGTAAGGTGTTCGACAAGGTTCCCCATAGGAGACTGTTTAGCAAGGTTAGATCTCATGGAATACAGGGAGAACTAGCCATTTGGATACAGAACTGGCACAAAGGTAGAAGACAGAGGGTGATGATAGAGGGTTGTTTTTCAGACTGGAGGCCTGTGACCAGTGGAGTGCCAAAGGATCGTGCTGGGCCCTCTACTTTTTGTCATTTACTTAAATGATTTGGATGTGAGCATAAGAGGTACAGTTAGTAAATTTGCAGACGACACCAAAATTGGAGGTGTAGTGGATAGCGAAGAGGGTTACCTCAGATTGCAACGGGATCCTGATCAGATGGGCCAGTGGGCTGAGAAGTGGCAGATGGAGTTTAATTCAGATAAATGTGAGGTGCTGCATTTTGGGAAAACAAATTTTAGCAGGATTTATATATTTAATGGTAAGGTCCTAGGGAGTGTTGCTGAACAGGAGACCTTGGAGTGCAGGTTCATAGCTCTTTGAAAGTGGAGTCGCAGGTAGACAGGATAGTGAAGAAGGCGGTTGGAATGCTTTCTTTTATTGGTCAGAGTATTGAGTACAGGAGTTGGGAGGTCATGTTGTGGCTGTACAGGACATTGGTTAGGCCACTGTTGGAATATTGCATGCAATTCTGGTCTCCTTCCTATTGGAAAGATGTTGTGAAAATTGAAAGGGTTCAAAAAAGATTTACAAGGATGTTGCCAGAGTTGGAGAATCTGAGCTACAGGGAGAGGCTGGACAGGCTGGGGCTGTTTTCCTTGGAGCGTCGGAGGTTCAGGAATGACCTTATTGAGGTTTACAAAATTATGAGGGACATGGATAGGATAAATAGACAAAGTCTTTTCCATGGGCTGGGGAAGTCTAGAACTAGAGGTCATAGGTTTAGGGTGAGAGGAGAAAGATATAAAAGAGACCTAAGGGGCAACTATTTCACACAGAAAGTGGTGCATGTATGGAATGAGCTGCCAGAAGAAGTGGTGGGGGCTGGTACAATTGCAACATTTAAGAGGCATTTGGATGGGTATATGAATAGGAAGGGTTTGGAGGGATATGGGCCAGGTGTTGGCAGGTGGGACTAGATTTGGTTGGAATATCTGGTCGGCATGGACGAGTTGGACCGAAGGGTCTGTTTCCATGCTGTACATTTCTATGACTCTATGACTTGAATGAGAGTGCATTTTAGCTCTTTTAGAGATCTGATGCATTAGTGATTGGCTGAACGGTCACCTCAGTGAGATATTCCACTTGTTTCTCATTGGGATTCAAATTCAGAAGCTGCAAGTACAAATGCTCTTATAATGTACAGCAGATGAAGTATTGTTTTAATTATTTTTACAGTTGTCATTTAATAGGTTAAAACATACTATAAATGAGGTTATAACAGTAGTGAAACAAATCTAAGGAACTTAGCAGAATACAAGCTAAGACAGAGGAAGTGAGAAGCTAAAGAGTAAAAGATCTTTACATTTGAAATTTTGTTTTTTAAATGGAACCAAGAAGTTATTTTTCCTTGAAAACATTGCAAAGGTGCATGACCAATAAAAGACCAGCACACTCCCTCCGATGATTTGCAAAGTTCAAAAACATATGACATTCTGTCTCTATTGCTGCTCAATCACTCTGGCCAGAAGTAACTGTTGCTGTTTTGTGAATTTGCCAGCACGGTTTGTCTCCACAGTGACTCAGAGCAGTTTGACCCCTGTGGTCATCACCTTCCAGGAGGTGTAATTAAATATCAGAGTCGAGAGAGTGACGCTGGAAAAGCACAGCAGGTCAAGCAGCATCCATGGAGCAGGAGAATCGACGTTTCGGGCAAGTGCCCTTTCTCCTAGTTAAACATTAGTTCACTTTTTCTCATCTGAGCTTGAATTTATTCTTCCAGCCCTTACCTCAGTCTAGTTAGAGTTAGATCAAAATCGAAAAGTGTACTCTAAAATTCTGTCAATACTGGTTTCACAACTAAATGGTGCAGGCCTGAGCTTCTATTCGCAAGTTAGGAGATGTTCTCATTTTTATGAGGTAACGTATGAGCTAATAGGATTCAGGTCCAAAGCTGACTCTGGAGGCAGCCACAGAGGCTGCTGGGTATGGAGATCAGCTGCGTGGATGGCTGCTTAGTGCTCTGGGATTTCATAGAATCATAGAATGGCTAGTGTGGAAGCAGGTCATTCAGTCCATTGAGTCCACACCATCCCTCCAAACAGCATCCCACCGCCTGCCCACCTCATCTCTGTAACCCTGCATTTCCTATGGCAAATCCATCTAGCTTGCACATTCTGGACTCTACAGGCAATTTCGCATGGCCAATCCACCTAACTTGCACATCTTTGGAATGTGGGAGGAAACCGGAACATCGGGCGGAAACCTACACAGACACGGGGAGATTGGAATTTGCACAATCACCCGAGGCTGGAATCAAACCCGGGTACCTGCTCTGTGAAGCCACCGTGCCACCCCATTTGTAAGTAAAATAATGAAAACAAAAACAACCTTCTGGCCTTCCACCGAGACTCTCCACGCCTCCCTCCCAGGAGTAAAAGGGAGGCATAGCTTGTCATGCCCCTGATACCATAGCTTGATGCTTTTCAATGAGTGGTATGCTTCACATTTCTGGAGAAATTCGTCTCAGAAGAACCATGTCGGGGCACGGAAAAGCTTGAGCTGGGCAGCGATCCTATGATAATTATTGCCCCACAGAAGATCCAGACTTTCTTGCTTGAAGCTGCCACTGGACCAGTCAATTCGGTTCATCTGCATCATCAAATAATTGTTTTATATTTAGTGTGTAAACACAGCCTTTTAACACAGAGCAAAATATGTCAGCAGGAACCGATGCTAAAATGTGCAATTCTCAGCACTTTTGCATACCAGCTGAGGTCAAACAACACCACTCTCACTTCTGGCTGTGGGTTCCAGACTCATTCCAGAGATACGAACACTTAATCTGGAATGACACAGTGACATGTCAGCCCTGCAGTGTGAAGTGCTGACTTTACAATGAAACGCTTCACTTCACTTGCCCACTCAAGTAGCTGTGAAATTTCTCATGTTGATGGAGGAGCTGAAGATTTTTGCTGGCTTGAGCATTCCTCCCTCAATCAACACTCGCGCATACAAAGTATCTTGTTCACCCTCCACTGTTTATGTACAAGTGATTTCTCCCTACCATGTATCGAACAACAACTAAACTAAATCCATTGGTTGTAAATCAGTTTGGGACAGTCTAAGAGTGTAATAGGTCACCTGTCAACAGAGTTTTGTCTTTCTTTCTGCACTAAAACATGGGAAGCTGTGGAACTCATGCAGGTACATCAGTGATGTGTATGATTAATGTAACTCCTGTATCAAAATAATTACAAGTAGTGCCTTTAACATACAAAAATGCTGCAAGGAATCTATCAAGTGTAATATAAATCATAATCTGACAGTGAGCCACAAGAGGAGATATTTGGTCAGATTAGCTTGATCAAGAAAACACTTTAAGGAGTGTCTTAAAGCAAGAAAGTGAGGCTAGGAGTGCAGATATTGGTACGTTTGTCACTGAGGACACAACACCAATATTGAAGCCATTGAACACCTGAATGTCAATAAAGCCAGAATTAGAGGAGAATTGATATGTAGAAAGGCTGGAGGATATTACTGAGGTGTGGAGGGTCTACATTCAAGAGGGATTTGAAAACAAGGAAAGAATTTTAAAATCAAGGTATTCCTTGATTAGCACCTAACATAGAGCGCAGCACACAAGATTGATAAGTAACTGGGATTTGATACAAGTTAAGATATGGTTGGCAGAGTTTTGGATGACTAAAAAAGGTGGAATACAGGAGGGCTTCAGGAACATGGAGAAATCGTGCAATGATGTCACAGGACAGCACATCACTCAGCATAAATCTAGCAGTCTGGAACTAACAATGATATCCGAAGTAAACAATAGAGCACAAGAAATTTAACCAGCTTGTGATTGTCATACATTTCTGTGTAACGAATTGGGGAGGATTGGCAAGGATAAGGAAAATTGGACACCAAACGGGTGCTGTTTTCTGAGGAGTGACAATTTCATGCAAATTGCATCTCTGGCTGGTCTTTTATATGGACTGAAACAGTGTCATGTTACTGAGGGGAGGTCATGATCAGAGCTTCTCTAGAATTGCGAATGTGTAGTGCCATTATGGCAATACTTCCATGATGCAGAACTGTCCGGGGGAAAACAAACCATGTCCCCTTATCACAGCAGTCACTGCATTTCAAGGTTCAAAATCACAGACAGTCATATTGGCCATGCAGTAAGTATTTAAGGTAAATGTGATGTTAGGGTGCCAGAAGGCTTTGGATGCCAGACGGGTATGGGATAGGGTGCAGGTAAGTGGGGTCAAACTGGATAAGATGCCTGGGAGGGCAGTTAAGTATGGTACAAGCTGTGTGGGGGTGAGGGTGCTAAATAAGAAGGAAGTAGAGTGCCAGGTAAGTAGACTGCCAATGCATGGGAGTGGTTGGGTGTCAGGAGAAGAGTGACAGAGGGGAAGAAACCCAAGCGATTGAGAATCGGGTCTATGAAGTAGGGTGGCTAGGTGGGTGTAAGGTGGCAATGGGGCAAGATCATCAGTAGGGTAGAACAGGGTAGATTGTATACATTGGATCTGGCAGTAACGAAAACAATCCATTGGGTCCCACATGGGGTGGCAGGCCCTCGGGCATGAATGCACTTTGGATCCAGAGTGGAGAAAGGTGGGGGTTTAAACCTGGAAGGAGGAAGCAGATTAGATCACGACTGGGGACAGAGAGTTAGCGGGTCTTGATCATGTGGAGGCAGATTGGGTCAGGAGCTGGTGAAGACATGTTCTAACAAGAAATTACCTAAGTAACTCATTTGAGAATGTGAATAAATACTAAGCAATGCTTATTACAAGGGAAAATGTTTGGAATGGTGTGTTGTACCAGGGTTTCAGGACCCTGGAGCAAACTTGTGATCCTGTCCTGGAACTACATATTGCTGAATTTCCAAAGAGAAGTTGGTTGCAATTAGAACTCTCTGGACTGCAATACTTTCTCTGGAAGAATTCCACGCTACAGTACACTCTCAAATGAGAAAGTCACATGAGCACATGTATATGAACAAACAAAGAAGATAGACTGGTCCTTACTTGATGTACCCATAAGATCAGAGTTTAGTGTATCCATGATTGCCATGTGTTTAGCGTTATTTTAGTGGTATTTAGTGTTCATGCACAGTACACATGCAGATTGCCACTGTCACCACTTTTTAAATAAGAAATTCCATTCAGGACTCGCTCAGAAATGCAGAATCATTCTTCCATTCTGACAGTTGGTGCAGAGTTGTCAGACAAACCACACCCCTACCCTGTTTTTCACAACAGTCGGCTGCTGTGTTCTGACATTTAAAGATCCTGACAGCCACTTCTACAGTACAGTACAGGAGGTAAATGTGATGTGCAGGTGCTGGAAAGATAGGGTGTCAGATGGACAGAGGGGAGGGTGAGGGTGGCAGGTAAGTAGGGTCTCATTTAGGAAAGTTTCCAGCTGGGGAGGCCATGATGTGCCTGGGATAGTGTACCAAATCAGAGAAAGGTAGAGTGCCAGGTTAGTAGGATGCAGCTGCCTAGGATGCAGAATGCAAGGAAATTAGGATGTTATCTGGGTTGGTTGTCAGATGGGAACGGATATGTGATACCAAAGTATGTGAACCCATAGTGTGATATCAAATCACACGATAGACCAGTCAGGAGCATAGTGGAATGATCAAGTCTATGGGTCACAAACATCAATGAGAGATTTAGCAGCAGATGATCTAGGACCGGATGAACCTGGGTGATGTTACACAGATTGAATTGGCAGTCCCTGTGATAGTGTAAATATGTAACCAGGTTTCTACTTAGGATGAAGTATCACACCAAAGATGTGACCAACCTGGTTTACACTCAAACAGTTGCCCAGAGCAGGGAAAGGTTCAATAGATTGGGAAGATAGTTTGGACTGGGACCCACCTTTCATTCTACAAATATTTTATTGCCGTACATTTCAGTGCCACCTGGCCCTGGATGACAGATAAGCAGTTTGATAATGATGATAAGCAGTGTATTAATCAGTGAAGGAGTTGAGAGAGGTGGGGTGATGTAAGATGTGTTGGCGTGGTAACCACAAATACAGATGATGCCACTGAGGGGAAGCACATAGATGAGAAACAGAAATCATCCCAAAGTTTTCCACTGGAAGGCATATTGAAGAATTGATGTAAAACTAAAAACAGGCAGATAATACTGAACAGCTTTCTGGAGGTTTTTGAATGGAAAGGATGTGGGCAGAAAATGATGCAGAGGTTTGAGAAGAGAATTCAAATGAGTCAGATCTACATGATTGGTCCCTGCCAGCAAAGGGAGGGAATGGCCAAAATCAGTGTAAAGGAGTGATTGGGGAGGGGCTAGATCATTAGGAGTCTTAAAGAACAACTTGAGAGTTAGAATGATAGTTTTCAGTTGGCTGGGGATGGAAAATCAATGAAAAGCTGCTGAGAGTTATTTTCCTGTTGTTTAGGTGTTGTGGAATGTGTCCACTGTTAAAAACAAGATGGCTTCCAAAGAAGTTGAATTCTCCAATGTTATTGCGTGATGGCTTCAAGCTGTTTCAGTAAATGAACCATGCTGCGATTAGAGAGACTATCCTCATGGAGATGTATTTGACTCTTAATGCTGGCAAGCAGCAGATGCACAAAAATAATCAAGCAGAAACTCATCACATTTTACATTACTTATATGTGACTTTACTGAGTCAAAAATATGCATGGCTTGTTCATTTTTCTCTTACCTCTGAAGAACCACGTGACAAACAATTGTGTGTGAATTTTCCCATAGAGTCGTTTGACCTATATGCCTTTAATTCTGGTTCACTGTTCAAACAAAAGGTACTTTATCTCCAAGCACTAAGCTCTGTCATCACAATGAGGAAAGACTGAGACAAAAAATTTGTAAGTCTGTCAAGAATAAATGCATGTTCCAAGAACTATACAACCCACCAAAGTGACTTTGTCTACTATTTTCACAAATCTATAAGCTTCGTAAAATGAGCTTCTATAATACCAGGAAGCATTTACTTCAACAAGCACTTTTGCAACAAGCCAATAAAAAAGGGGAAATTGCCAAGGTTACTATCCAAACATTGCTGTCCAGTAATCTGCTGGAATGTGACGTTGGGTAAGGACATGACTGAATTCAGGTTGGACTTCCCTACTGTCCAGCAGGCTGCAAATCTACAACGAAAATCCTTAGAATGGTTCAGAAAGCCAGTAAACGTACTGTAAGTCCGTGGGATTTATTTCAATCATGTGAGAGGACTTGAGAGGAATTTTTGAGCTTTTTTTTCTCATAGGCCCTGTGTTTTTCCTGTTCTTTATTAACACAGCTCCAATCCCCACCCTACCCCCAACCACCCATTTCCCAATAGATTACAATCCTCAATTGTCAAATCATCCAGACAATCAGAGGGGCAGGTTTAGAGAAGGTGTGGTGTTGTTTTTTTCTGTAAATGTTTGTACGTCTCAAACCCATCCTGGTATATTTAGCTGCTGAACCTAATTCCACTCTTGCCATGCACTTTAATCTTTGTTTTTTTCTAAGTAATTATATTGCAAGAGTAGAAGTATAATTATGTTGTACAAAGTCCAATCAGCAATGGATTTTGGCAATGAAGAGCACACTGTACTCTGAGTAAATGTTTGCTGAGATCAAGACTACCAGGTGAAGTCCTGATGCTATCTCCAATTTGACCTTAGCAGATGTACATGCCATCAGGAATAATGGAGAGAAAATTCTAAACCAAAGTCACAGTTGAGCTATGACAAGGTTTAGCACGTTGTCACTCACTTAAATTCAGAGTGCAGAGAGGTGATGTCTGTGAGCCAGTGTCCTCACTGGTCTCCATACCCCAACAGCAGAATCCTAGGCTGGCAGGCAATGTAAGCCTATGATTCTATAATTGGGGTAAAAAAGCCAAGTTTTAACCAAAGGAGACTCTGGGTGGATTCTTCCCAGGGAACATGGTACAAATTTAGGAACATCAGTGAGATGTCAATTGAATACCTTCCATACATGAGACTGAAGGTTGTGTTTCCCAAGCAAATAGAGTCATAGAGCCATAGAGATGTACAGCATGGAAACAAACCCTTCCGTCCAACCTGTCAATGCCGACCAGATATCCCAACCCAATATAGTCCCACCTATCAGCACCCGGCCCATATCCTTCCAAACCCTTCCTATTTATATACCCATCCAGATGCCTTTTAAATGTTGCAATTGTACCAGTTTCCATCACTTCCTCTGGCAGCTCATTCCATACACGTATCATGTACCACCCTCTGTGTGAAAAGGTTGCCCCTTGGGTCTTTTTTATATCTTTCCTCTCTCACCCTAAACCTATGTCCTCTAGTTCTGGACTCCACCACCCCAGGGAAGAGACTTTGTCTATTTACCCTATCCATGCTCCTTATGATTTTATAAACCTCTATCAGGTCACCCCTCAACTTCTGACGCTCCAGGGAAAACAGCCACAGGCTCTTCAACCTTCCCTATAGCTTAAATCCTCTAACCCTGGCAACATCCTTGTAATTCTTTTCTGAACCATTTCAAGTTTCACTATATCTCTCCAATAGGAAGGACACCAGAATGGCACACAATATTCCAACAGTGGCCTAACTATCCTGTACAGCTGCAACATGCCCTCCCAACTCCTGTACTCAATGCTCTGACCAATAAAGGAAAGCATATCAAACATCTTCTTCACTATCCTATCTACCTGCGACTCCACTTTCAAGGAGCTATGAACCTGCACTCCAAGGTCTCTTTGTTCAGCTACACTTTCTAGGACCTTACCATTAAATGTATAAGTCCTGCTCAGATTTGCTTTTCCAAAATGCAGCACCTCGTGTTACCTAAATTAAACTTCATTTGCCACTTCAAGGCCCATTGGCCCATCTGATCAAGATCCCATTGTAATCTGAGGTAATCTTCTTCGATGTCCACTACACCTCCAATTTTGGTGTCATCTGCAATCTTAATAACTATACCTCTTAAGCTCACATCCAAATCATTTATATACATGATGAAAAGTAGTGGACCCAGCATCAAACCTTGTGACACTCCACTGGTCACAGGCCTGCAGTCTGAAAAAAAAACCCTCCACCACCACCCTCTGTCTTCTACCTTTGAGCCAAAATCCTGGACTTCAAGACAAGATTCTCACTGGCGAACAGGTATATTGCTCATTAGCACTCACATTATCACTTAATCTTAACCCCATTAATATGCAGTCTCCAATTCCCACACACATCAGATAGAAATGCGGTCCCAAGAATTCCCAATTCCCAGAGTAAGTAGCTGGTGACTCTAACTCTCTGCTTGCTCACCCGACATCCCATCTTGGACATCAGTCACTGCCGTCTCAGGGCATACTAGATGGGCAGGGATTGACCACACCCCACATCCACAGATGCTGGCATCCAACATATACCAGTGTATCCGAATTACCATGGTTCATCTCCTGATCCACTTACGATACGTTTCTGCACTACAATGCTGCACTTTGGAGCACACCGGTACTCCTTGATGGAATGCTGCTGCAAGGACACTGAGTGCACTTAGAGAGGTACCCAGCTCACAAGTAAGGGGCAGAAGGTCTGAAAGGGATGTGAGGGAAAGGTTTTCACCAAGGGGCTGATGGGAATCTAGAACCCAGTGCCTGTGAGAGTGGCAGAAACCCTCATAACATTTAAGAAGTATTTAAATATACATTTATGATATCAAGGCACACAGGGCTGTGTGCCCAATGCTGGGAAATGGGATTACAGTAGCTAGGTGGTTGTTTTTGATCTGTCTTGACTTGGTGGTCTGAAGGGCCTTTTTCTGTGCTGGTGACATGCACGACTATATTTGAGCTATTGTGACAGTACCAGCTCTTTGACTCAGTTATCAAAAAACCCACTTTTGTCTCTAGTGGGATGCAGTTTTCTTTTTCTTTTCAAGTATCTGAGCAACTCTCCTTGTTGAACGCAACTATTCAATCATTGCCCACCACCCTTTCAGGCAGCACAGTCCAAATCACAACAACTCACTGAGTAAAAATCATTTCCTCTGATTCTCTCGTTAACTAGTCTTTATCTGTAGCCTATCTGGCAATCAGCCTTCCTGCCAGCGTCAACAGATTCTCTACATTCTTCTCCTTCTATCTAAGCTAAACAAACACCGAATGGAAAAGATGTCCTTCTGCTCCTGGCTGCAGCCACATTCCTTGTAAGTCAATGATGAATATAGGTTATGCTTTGCAAAGTTATTTTCAAAACTGGTTTGCTTCTGGAAAAGTAGTCGCTCTGTATACTAATTGTCTTTGATTGGTGCGGGGATGGGGAAAATTCTAAAATATCACAATTTATAATGGACTTAATTTTGAAGTGATTTTAGGTGAAGCACAAGCTTACATCCTTTCTGTTATTATCCTCCATTTAGTTCAGTTGGGCATGGTCCCATTTACTCTCCAAGGGGGTAAGACAGGTTAAGGTTCACTTTATGCAGAAAAAAAATTAGGCCAATTCCATTATCAGCAACGAATGAAATGATTTAAATTACATGCCCATTGTTGTGGGGCAGTTGGCTCCCCCCCCCCCCCCCCTTTGAGTTGTGGTCATGGATAATCCGATCTCAGTGTGGTACATTTCAGGCTAGCTTCCATGACTTAAGAGTTAAACATGCTCAGTTGAAGCAACAGCTGGAGTTTACCATGGGAGTAATAAAGTGGGGGATAAAAAAACTGGCAGTGTTTTAGAAGCTGGATAGCGTAATCTGCCAACTCTGCTGGCAGAATAAGATTTGCCAGCATTCGAGATCAGAAGTACATGGCTAATTGCGCTCATATAACCCCATAGAAAGTCAGGATTCCACAGTTGATTGAATAGAACATTATTAAAGTTAGGAGAATCTGTAAATGAAGTAAAGTTGAATTCAAGACTAAGAAAGCAATGTTAACATCTGCACTCCTTGGAATGTAAAATGTAATAAATTAATTTGGGCTTTGTTTGGAGAAAATGGAAATCTCATGGTCTCACATCTCACCTTCTGCACCCCATTGGGCCTGGACATCATTTCGATGGAATGTAATCTGGTTGACTTTACCTGAACTCAGCTGAATTTCCAGACTCAGCTCATTATTCCAGGCCAATTCTCCCCAGCACAGGGCTGTCTCCTGACTGGGGGACATGTGCTTGAAACAGAGCAGAAATCTAATTGCAATGGCCTTCATGAGTTCTGTGCAGCAGGAGTAATGATCTTCAGAAACAGTAGCTTGAAGGTCTCCAGATCCCAAGGATGGTGATAAGTAAGTACATGGCAAAAGTATTTCCCTGGCTTTCTGGATTTCATCGTCTTGTCACCTCTGATTTGAAATGGGCTGGGTTCATAGCCTACTGCCCTCATTTCAAAATGGGTGTGTTTGTTTTTTGCAGAAAAGTGAATGACAAAACAAAGTCAGCTATGGTGGCACTGTGGTTAGCACTATTGCCTCACAGCGCCAGAGACCTGGGTTCAATTCCCACCTCAGGCAACAGTCTGTATGGAGTTTGCACATTCTCCCCTTGTCTGTATGGGTGCTCCGGTTTCCTCCCACAGTCCAAAAATGTGCAGGTTAGGTGAATTGGCCAAGCTAAATTGCCCGTAGTGTTAGGTGAAGGGGTAAATTTAGGGGAATGGGTCCGGGTGGGTTGCTCTTTGGAGGGCCGGTGTGGACTTGTTGAGCTGAAGGGCCTGTTTCCACAATGTAAGTAATCTAATCTAAAGTTCTTCAAACATAATTAGTCACTCACAATCAGAACTGTAGGAGACCAAAGATTTCTTTAATCACTGGGTGTTGGGGGAAGCCATCTCTCTCTTGCAGACTCACAATGGTGCTGTGCTAAAAAGCCTTGTGGAGCTCACAGCTCCCTGCTTCCTTTTACAGTTCTATTTCCCAAATAACTCCACTCTTTCCACAAAGCCATGCAATGTTTTGCATTTGATATATTGATCCAATTTCTTTCTGAATGTAACTGAGGGTACTGCCACTATCCTTTCAAGCAGTGTATTGCAGATCACAACCACTTACTGGGTTATCAAATGTAAACCAGTTCTGCGTTTGATCATGAGTTTCTTTTCTATAGATGCTAACTACATCGTGCAAATGAGCATGATTGTCATGCCTGAATGAAGTGGACTAGGAAAAGTAACCTAAGTTGTAGAGAAAGTCACTTCACTCAATGAAGGGGCAGCGCTCCGAAAGCTTGTGATTTCAAATAAACCTGTTGGACTATAGCCTGGTGTCGAGTGACTTCTGATTTTGTCCACCCCAGTCCAACACTGGCACCTCACATCATTAGCTGTAGAGAGAGTTGGAAGCAGAAGCATGGAGGAGGCATTTTAAAGAACTATGACAAAATCTAATACACACATAAAAACTAGTTTCATCTCTGCATTGGTTAATGATATATGAAATATACAATATTATCTGTGTAAAAATATCTTTCTCCTCATTTTCTCTTCGGGGAGAAACTCAGGCAGCATTAATATTCAGGAGTCTAATTGCATTGTATTATTTAGGTATCCTATCTCTCCAAAGTCAGACATAACAATGGGCAGGATATGTGGTATGTTGTGATTGCTTTCAATTTTTACCCATCCTGCTCCATGTACGTTCATTTTTTGTCCTTTTTGCTTTGTGAAGAATGTTAACCCAATGATCGTTGTACATAATGCACAAAATAACATGCCAGTTGAGTAGGTAGCATGGTGAGTCTTTTGGCCAGTTGAAATAGATGAGACTTTTGAATAAAAACAAGTATTCTTGTAAATTCTCAGTTGTCATATTACTTTCAATAGGAATCCAAGACCAAAATCAGCCTGCTTCATGTCCAAAAGGTTTAAAGTTGCATCATTGGAAAGCCAGAAAACAATGTTTATTATGGAAGAATGTGAAGACCTATATAAACTGTAATAACTTATACTTGGTTTCTAGCTGCAACCAATTTATTTCTCAGAGGTATGCTCTGTCAGTCTTCTGTGATCTGTAAATTCCCTATTAGTGAACCTAAAGACTAATCCACAGCAGGGAAATAGATTTAGTAATTCTATCATGTAACCTAATTCTATCATGTCTGTCAAATCCAATCTTAGACTGTTCAATAGTTGGAGGAAGAGAATGATATATTGCACTTTGTGTTTCCTAAAGGTGCATAGAGTTATAGAGTCATGCAGCATGGTAACAGACCCTTCAGCCCAATTTGTTCATCCTGAGCAGGTTTCCTAATCTGAACTAGTCCCACCTGCCTGCATTTGTCCAATACCCCTCTAAACCTTTCCTGTCCATGTACCTGTCCAAATGTCTTTTAAATTTTGTAATTGTACTCACCTCTATCACTTCCTCTGGTAGCTCATTCCATAAACACAGTATGAAAAAGTTGCCCCTTCGGTCCTTTTTAAATCTTTCCCCTCTAGGTTTTGATTCCACTACCCTCGGGCGAAGACCCTGGCTCTTCACCTTATCCATGCCCCTCATGATTTTTTATAAACCTCTATGAGGTCACCCCCTCAGCCTCCTACACTCCATGGAAAGATGTCCCAACCTATCCAGCCTCTTCTGATAACTCAAACCCTCCAATGCCCAGTAACATCCTTGTAAATCAATTTTGTGTCCTTTCCAGAAATTTGCATCTTTCCAATAGTAGTGTAACCAGAATTGTATGCAGTATGCAAGTGGGCGGCACGGTGGCACAGTGGTTAGCACTGCTGCCTCACAGCGCCTGAGACCTGGGTTCAATTCCCGACTCAGGCGACAGACTGTGTGGAGTTTGCACATTCTCCCCGTGTCTGCGTGGGTTTCCTCCGGGTGCTCCGGTTTCCTCCCACAGTCCAAAGATGTGCGGGTCAGGTGAATTGGCCATGCTAAATTGCCCGTAGTGTTGGGTAAGGGGTAAATGTAGGGGTATGGGTGGGTTGCGCTTCGGCGGGTCGGTGTGGACTTGTTGGGCCGAAGGGCCTGTTTCCACACTGTAAGTAATCTAATCTAATCTACTCCAAATGTGGCCTTACCAATGTCTTGTACACCTGTAACATGATGTCCCAACTCCTGCACAATGCAAAAGTAAGCTATTTTTGTTGACATGAAAGGAATTTCGGTTTGTCAGTCAATTATTACATATGCAATACAATTTGCACTCATCTTTATCAATATCATATAATCTGGAATGATGAAAATGAACAGCATTTTTTTTAGAAGATAATCTGATTTTTGAGTGAGTGTTTAAACCAAACACCCAAAGTCTAACTTTGAGAATAGTAACCTGTTACTTCCCTCCACATCTGCACCACATCACATATTTATCAAGGATGTTGAGAAATCAGAATCAGCAAAATATTAAAATATTTGGTAGATTATCTGAAGTCATATTTTTATTGACTTATTCAGGAACTTAATTGGAATTCTTGAGCTTTGCAAGCTGTGGAAGCAAAAAGTCTAATTGTGTGAATACAAGTTCCTTCTTTTTTCTGTGGTAACCTGTTGAGATAGATTGGCAAATTTCTAAATTCCCCCTTGCTGGATTCCGGAATTGCACAGAATATTCCAAAAGTGGCCAAACCAATGTCCTGTACAGCCGCAACATGACCTCCCAACTCCTAAATTCAATGCTCTATTCAATAAAGGAAAGCATATCAAATGCCTTCTTCACTGTCCTTTGGAAAACAACCACCTAATGAAGGAGCAGTGCTCTGAAAGCTAGTGCTTCCAAATATACCTGTTGGACTGTAACCTGGTTTTGTGTAATAAATGAGCTAAAGCATTCACACTTGAAAGAGCTGTTGCAGGAGAGAGATACATCTGTCACATTTTGGGATTTCTTACAATATCATGGCCGGGGACAGTGGGAGGGAAAGTCTGGGGTTTTACTACTATGAAATAAACTCAATTATTAACATATTAAATTCACAGAAAATGGTGTTGCGAGACAAAGGATTAAGTTTTGAACAAAACTTGCATATCAGACTGCTTCTGGTTCTGATAATGGAAGATAACGACATTGCAACTATCAGTCACACGCACTGATGCCAATCCAATGACAAATTATATTCTCTTGATGATGGGAATCTTTAGCAACTGAAGCTGATGGATTTGTCTATTAGGTGTGGGCTAGATTTCCCAGTTTGATGACAAATGGTAACAATAAAATTAGGTTTGGTTCTGGACTGAAAGTCAAGACCACAGAAGTTCTGTTTCTCATTGCTCAGAGTTTACTTGGAAGGTAACTTCTGAATTTACAAAATGTCAATGTAGAATATGTGGATAAGTCATGATTTTCTTTATGTTAGAGAAGCTGAGTGGATAAATGAGTCTGGATTAAAATGTTTATATCTGTGGACTGTCTGGATAAATAAAGCAGCTGATTTTTTTATTGGCCTCATGTCTATCCTAACATTGAAGAAACTTCAAAGGGCCAAGGTGGGGGTGTAGTAGAATGTGTGAGCTTATGATACCCAGTTGTCTCACAAATACAGAAAATCCCTTGTATCACAGCACAATCTAGATTAAAGGCTGTATCTGGATCTAGAATGGTCTGAAAATGTCGATATTTGAATGAATGCAATCAGTAATGTCACAAGCACTGAGGGAGGAGAGCGAAGTAGGATTTTGTGGGAGACAGACCAAAGGCTGTGTCCTCCCAGCAGTCCTTGGAATGCAGTAGATTAGATTCCCAACAGTGTGGAAACAGGCCCTTCAGCCCAACAAGTCCACACCGACCCTCCGAAGAGTAACCTACCCAGACCCATTTCCCTCTGACTAATGCACCTCACACTATGGGCAATTTAGAATGGCCAATTCACCTGACTCACACATCTTTGGAGTGTGGGAGGAAACCGGAGCACCCGGAGGAAACCCACGCAGACACGGGGAGAACATGCAAACTCCACACAGACAGTGACCCGAGGCTGGAATCAAACCTGGGACCCTGATGCTGCGAGGCAGCAATGCTAACCACTGAGCCACCGTGTCACCCCATACAACTTATTCTTACACGCTCAGCAGGTCTGACAGCATCTGTGAAGATAAATCAGAGTTAATGTTTCGGATGTGGCTGGAACTGGTTGAGCTTTTCCAGTGACTTCTGTTTTTGGTTCTGATTTAGCATCTGAAGTTCTTTTGGTTTTTAGTCTTATAATCTGTAAACAGTCACTGAGATATAATAAACTATATCTTTTTAAATCCATAAAATGTTTCTTGCTAGTCCAGAAGGTGGCTACCCACACATAAACAAGAGCATGTGAGCCCCTAAAGAATCCACACATTTAGAAGATAAGGATGGCAATACACACAACAGTTGGTATTGAGTCAGCTCCAAGAACATATGTGACTGACATAATGGTATCATGGAAAATCATAAGCAGATCTGCTGAAATCTGCTCACACAGCAGACCAACAGTGTCTGTTTCTGTCTACTGTAAAGATAAAGGATCAAGTTGTAAATACCAGAAGTAGTTCATCCAAGAGCTGAATTCAGCCAATACATGTATAAAGATAATTACACTGGACTGTTGTCTGCGAAAGTATATTTGTAACAATATAAGGCACATATGAAGGGGGCAAAGCTCATACTCGATTTGAGCTCTCGTCTGTCACATGTGCATCGCTGTAAGTACCTGAAAAGTCAAATCATATGGAAATAATTTAGGATGCAATAAACCAGGTTAGCGGCATGACATGAATTTCTGGAACAACAGATCCTCTGTCAAAACAAACGGTCAGGTTTTTGGCTTCATTTGTGTGTAGTTAACAAATCTCAGAATGAGTTAAGGGAGTTATGTGCCATAAATGTTGCCTAACTGAAGTCCTTGTCATGGAAGGAATCCTCAGAATGTTTACTCTTAACAGTACAATCCATTTTTCAGTGATTTAATAGGTCTGAAATTTTTAAAAAAGGAACAAAAGATGTCTGTAATACTTTAACTGTGCAATGAGATATTCCAGCTGCTTTAGAAGTCTGACTAAAAAATGGCTGCCTCATTTCCGAAAAGAGCTGATTGATCCAATTTGATATCAAGGAAGTCAGATTCTGGGTATAATTAGCACAGTGCCAAAATCTACAAAGTACATCACTGCATAAAATACTTTTGGAGAAGTCATGGTTCAATAAATCAATTGAAAATCCAAAGTCACAGTTTTCTTTGTTTTCTTAAAACTAAATATCTTTCATTTGTAAAATATAAAAGGCATTGGAACCAAGTGGACTTGTTGACTACAAGGCCCTTGATTAGACGTGTTAACCTGGACCAATCAGGAAAGCCCTGGCTGAACCAATATAGTCAGGGCATTTTATTGTTAAATTAACCAGGAGAGTAGAACCTGCTTAGTTTAGGGGATGAAAAGAAAAGATACATATATAAAAACAGGGCATTTAGAATCTCAAATCTCCTTGGTTCAGGGGACTGACTCCGAGTGGACTTAACAGCTGGCTAGCCACAGCCAGTGTACTGTTTACAAGTGAATAAAGAGCGACTTGGTGACTGGATACGAGCCTCTGTGCAGTTATTTCTGCATGCATTTGTATCATCGCCTGTGTCAAATTTCAATGAAGACATACTCTGGCTGTCTGACAAAAAGCACCACCAAATCTTTGCTTACCATGTTTGAAGTATAAGGAATTGTTATTCAAGAGGGTAGTGAATGTCTGGAATTCTCTATTCCAGAGAGTCAAGGAGGACAAATCCTTGAAAGCATTGAAAAAGGGAAATAGATTTTGAAATATTGGGGAATTGAGGACTATGTGCGGCTGGCAGGGAAAACAGACTTGAGGCCTGAGGCAGATCAGTCATGATCTTGTTGAATGGCTTGAGGGGCTCAAAAGCCTACTCCTGTTCCTATTTCCAATATTTTTAACCCTAACGGGTGTTACTAATGCACATCTTTTCTCTTCAAGACTAGCAAGGAATGTTTGGCACTTTTACAGTTTGAGTTAAGCATGTGGTGCTAATTATTTCCATCTCTGAAACATGTGGTTCCCATCCCCATCCAACAACTAATATAGGTTGTGTAGTATTTTTTAGATTCCCAACAGTGTGGAAACAGGCCTTTCGGCCCAACAAGCCCACACCGACCCTCCTAAGAGTAACCCACTCAGACCCATTTCCCTCTGACTAATGCACATAACACTATGGGCAATTTAGCACGGCCAATTCACCTGACCTGCACATCTTTGAACTATGGGAGGAAACCGGAGCACCAGGAGGAAACCTATGCAGACCCAGGGCAAATGTGCAAACTCCACACAGACAGTGACCCGAGGCTGGAATCAAACCCGGGTCCCTGACACTGTGAGGCAGCAGTGCTAACCACTGAGCCACCGTGTCACATTATTGATATATTTGTTGGTTGGCGGAGTTTGCTGTATGCAAATAGCTTGCTGCATTAACACACATTACAGCAGCTACTCCTTAAAATCACTATGCATTATCCTGAGATTGCAAGAGATGCTACACATAAATACATGTGTTTTTTCAGAATCACTTGATTTATAAACAACACTGTTTTTGAGTCATCAGGTTTTATCAGGCCACTTTGAAAATTTCCAGTTTTCTAGGTTGGTATGTGTGCATGCTACTTAATGCTGAACCAGTCGATTTTATTGATCAGTGACGGGTACAGACAAGGCTTTGATAAGTCAGAGGCTGGATATCTTATAAAAGATAAGTTTCCAAAGCCCTTCCATTGCCTGCAACAAACCAGACAGGAATGTGAACGAATTGTATTCACTTACCTGGATGATTCCCCATTTAGCAATGCTTAAGAAACGAAACACCATCCAGGGCAAAGCAACCTGCTTTGGCACCCCATTCACCTTCTTAAAAATTCAGTTTCCTCACTACTGACGCATTGTGGCAGCAGAGTGTACCATCTACAAGATGCTTGTAGTAATTCATCAAGAGTGCAGAATGCATTTGGTACACTTGCCTTCATTGGTCAGTGCATTGAGTGTAAGAGTTGGGAGTCTAGATTAGAGTGGTGCTGGAAAAGCACAGCAGGTCAGGCTGCATCCAAAGAGCAGGAAATTCGATGTTTCGGGCAAAAGCCCTTCATCAGGCATTCCTAATGAAGGGCTTTTGCCTGAAACGTCGACTCTCCTGATTCTTGGATGCTGCCTGATCTGCTGTGAATTTCCAGCACCACTCTAATCTAGACTCTCATCGCCAGATCTGCAGTCCTCACTTTCACCTGTAAGAGTTGGGAGGTCATGTCACGACTGTGCAGGACATTGGTTAAGCCACTTTTAGAAGACTGCATTAAATTCTGGTCTCCCCGCTATAGGAAAGATGTTGTTAAACTAAAAAGGCTCAGAAAACATCTGCAAGCATTTTGTCAGGGTTGGAGGGTATGAGCTATAGTGAGAAGCTGAATAGGCTGGGGCACAAGGCTGAAGGGTGACCTTATAGAAGTTTATGAAATCATGAGGTGCAACGATAGAGTGAGTAGCCAAGGTCTTTTTAACACAGGGTAGGGGAATCCAGTACTAGAGGATATAGGTTTAAGGACAGAGGAGAAAGATTTAAAAGGGACCTAAGGGGCAACTTCTTCAAGCAAAGGGTGGTGCATGTATGGAATGAGCTGCCAGAGAAGGTGGTAGAGGCTGGTACAATTCTAATATTTAAAAAGCATTTGAATGGGTACAAGAACAAGGAAGGGTTTAGAAGGATATAGGCCAAATGCTGGCAAATGGGATTAGATCAGTTTAGGTCGGCATGGACAAGTTGGGCTGAAGGGTCTGTTTCTGTGTTGTATAACTCTGTGACTCTTACCAAGCCGACAAACTTAACGCTCAAGAAGGCCATGGAGGTGAAGCTGGATAAGAAAAAGTTCAGACAGCAACTGAGGAGCAGGAAAACCAATGTTTCAGGCTTGTCAGTCCTGATGAAGGGTTTCGGCGTGAAACATTGACCTTGCTGCTCCTCGAATGCTGCCTGACCCGCTGTGTTCTTCAAGCTCCACATCTATTGACTCTGGCTTCCAGCATCTGCAGCTGTTACTGTCTCCAAGAAGACCATGGACATTCTGTATATATGCATCTGATCTCCTCCGCGCACACATCATCCTGACTTGGAAATAAGTCACAGTTCCTTCAAGGCCGCATGGTCAGAATCTTGGAGCTGTCTCCCTGACAGCACTGTGTGTTCCTACATCTCAGAAGAACTGCAAGTGACCGAGAAGAATTCGAAACACCAGTTTCTCAACAGCATTAAGTAGTGCTCTGATTCTCCATGCCCGGATTCTCACAATGACGTTTTTTTTAATGGCAAGCTTGCAGGAGCAGAATAAAGTCAAATGATCATACTTGCACATTTGTAAAGGAAAGTATTTGCCAAAGGTCTGGCATTCTCCCTTTGTGATAATGAACCACATTGACAGTAGAAAGCACTAAAAAATATTTTCAAAACAACCTTTGATTGTATGTTTGCGCACATATCAAAATATTGAGACAGCCTTGAATAAGCTAGAAAATATCTTCCTTTCAGGTCCTCATAATGCTCGAGACATATACTTTATAATAAGACATATTCTTTATAATAATAGATTCTTCATAATCCATTCAGAACAAATCTTTGGTTTCAGGCAAACATTCCATTGCAGTCAGTGAATGGGCTCCTGGGTGATGACCTTGACCTAAATACAGTAAAGAAAAACTTGTAATTTCTTTAACATCTTTGTTAATCTGTAATTGTTTCTTTAGGAATGTTTGAAAACAATTTTTAAGAGTTTGCATCAATTGTAAAGTGATCAATTTCAGTTTTCTAGGATAATATGCAATACCAGAAAGACTGTAACTGATAGATCTGAAGGACAACTACAGAGACAAACTGGTGGCAGAGTGGCTCAGTGGTTAGCACTGCTGCCTCAGACCATCGGGGACCCAGGTTTGATTCCAGCCTTGGGCGACTTACTGTGTGGAATTTGCACATTCTCCTCGTATCTGCATCCCTCTGGATGCTTCGGTTTCCTCCCACAGTCCAAAGATTAGGTGAATTGGCCATGCTAAATTGCCCATAGTGTTCAGGGATGTGTAGGTTAGGTGCATGAGTCAAAAATAAAATGTAGAGTAATAGGGTCCGGGTGAGTTATTCTTCGAAGGGTCGGTGTGGACTTGTTGGGCTAAATGACCTGTTTCCACATTGTAGGGAATCTACCTATCTGTATTATAAGTTGTGTCACTGAAAGATGAAGACACAAAAAGAAAATAGAAAGAGACAGAAAGTGGCTCCAAGGAAATTCTAATGAAGACAAAAAGCAGCCGATTGAGATCAGGTGGATCTCAATGATTACAGGTTCCTTGGTTGGGGTCCTTAGCCTGAGCAAATCAGGGAGCGCTGGTCGACAGGTATGAACAGGAACTTAGGAATCTCCTCACTTCAGGGACTGACTCCGAGCAGGCTGGCCAGCCATAGCCAGTGTACTGTGCACATGCCAATAAAGAGTAAAAAGTGAGGTCTGCAGATGCTGGAGATCAGAGCTGAAAATGTGTTGCTGGTTAAAGCACAGCAGGTTAGGCAGCATCCAAGGAACAGGAAATTCGACGTTTCGGGCCAGAGCCCTTCATCAGGAATGATGAAGGGCTCTGGCCCGAAACGTCGAATTTCCTGTTCCTTGGATGCTGCCTAACCTGCTGTGCTTTAACCAGCAACACATTTTCAGCACATGCCAATAAAGGATGGCTTGGTGATGAGGTACCAGCCTCTGTGCAGTTATTTCACTCAGTTAGAGGTTGGCTTTTCTGCTCAGCTGCAAAAGAGACAGGAGGTTCTGGAGGGAGTGTGCTAGCTTGCTAAAAACCTGGGGAGCAACATAAATATATTTGAGACATTCAAGAATTGTGTGCATTCTCAGAAGGGGCCAAACCATGCAGTGGAATGTTATTTGTTTATCAGTTGAAAAGGAACTCTGGAACATGATACGATCAAAACAATCATGATATAAACGAGAGCAGTTTCATTCAAATATACTTTTCTGAATCTTATCTTAGCCATTAAAGCCTGAATGTTAAACCTATCATCAGACGGAATTCTTGAACTATCTTCTATGAATAAAGAATGGTGTGTTGCGGATTTCTGTAGTTACATAGTGAGACATTTTTTGCAGCAAAAGGATACGGATGCTTGCGTATTGACTATTCAAAGTGAACCCCGTCTTTTTAATTGAAATACCATTTAATGTAAGTGTAATTTGTGTTTTTTTTAGATTACTTACAGTGGGGAAACAGGCCCTTCGGCCCAACAAGTCCACACCGACCCGCAACCCATCCATACCCCTACATTACCCCTTACCTAACACTAGGGGCAATTTAGCATGGCCAATTCACCTGACCCGCACATCTTTGGACTGTGGGAGGAAACCGGAGCACCCGGAGGAAACCCACGCAGACACGGGGAGAACGTGCAAACTCCACACAGTCTGTCGCACTGATTTGAACCCTCAAATCAGTGTTGGTTCTGATTTGAGGGTTAAGCAAATACTAACTAAAGCAAAATCTTGTGGCCATTCCTTCATTTGGGTGTTACTCAGTAAATCTGGTTACATTGGGTTCCTATTCACCAAAGAGATCAGAACATATTAATCACAGCTCCTTGGTGCAGTGGCAGTATCCCCTATCTCTGAGCCAGAAGCCTGGATTCAAATCACGCCTGAGGTGTGTAATAACATTGCTCAGCAGGTTGATTAGAAAATAGTTTCATTGAAAAAGGACATGACCACATTTGGGGGCCATTGGAATGCTGCATATGTGAGAAGCCCTGTCTTCTGACTTCAGGCTGGTCCCAGTGAATGGCCTGGGAGCTCTGTCAAACTACATTAATGAACAGTTATCACCTTTCTATAGTGAGGTCCAGCACTTCAGGGCACAGATGCAGTTAACACTTGATGTGTAATCGTCACTGTGCCATGCTGTGAAATTAATGTCAAAGTTGCATGCCATTTAACTAATAAACATCAAAACAATTAACTTATGCCAGAGATCACAACGGGTCAGGCAACATCCATGGAGAGATAACAAGCTAACATTTTGAGTCTAGATGATTCTTCATCAGAGTCTAAATGAAGATTAATTGAGACTCTAAACGTTAGCTTACTCTCTCTCCATGGATGTTGTCTGACCCACTGGGATTTCCAGAAGGTGTTGTTTTCAGCATCTGCTATAATTTGTTCCTATAACAATTAACTTATATTTGTCAGTCCATAAACATAGATTAAGTTTTTTAAAATGTTATTACATTTAACAATTATAAATTATACAATTTAAAATAATTCCTTAAGATACTGTACATTAAATTATCTGACCCGCACAAACATACAAAAGTGACAGGTAGAAAGGATGTCCATGTAATCTCTTGGGAGAGACGAAGGATCAAGTGCAAGAATGGATTAAAATCCCTCTGAAATGGGTATTAGTGTACTGATAGCCTGTTTGTCTAACATTATCACACAAACATCATGAGCCACATTGTTGAGTCTGATATTTATAGAGTCATAGAATCATAGAGATGTACAGCACAGAAACAGAACCTTCGGTCAAACTCATCCATGCTGACTAGATATCCCAACCCAATCTAGTCCCAGCTGCCAGCACTTGGCCCTTATTCCTCCAAACCCTTCTTATTCATATAACCATTCAGATGCCTCTTAAATGTTGCAATTGTACCAGCCTCCACCACATCCTCTGGCAGCTCATTCTACATATGTACCACCCTCTGCATAAAAATGTTGCCTTTGGTCTCTTTTATATCTTTCCCCCCTCTCCCTAAACTTGTGCCCTCTAGTTCTGGACTCCCCCAACCCAGGAAAGAAACTTTGTTTATTTATCGGATCCATGCCCATCATGATTTTATAAACCTTATAAACCTTAGCCTCCGAAGCTCCAGGGAAAACAGCCCCAGCCTATTCAACCTCTCCCTATAGATCAAATCCTCCAACCCTGGCAACATCCTTGTAAATATTTTCTGAACCCTTTCAAGTTTCACAACATCTTTCCAATAGAAAGGAGACCAGAACTGCATCAATATTCCAACAGTGGCCTAACCAATGACCTGTACAACTGCAACAGGATCACCCAACTCTTGTACTCAACACACTGACCAATAAAGGAAAGCATACCAAGTGCCTTCTTCACTATCCTATCTACCTGCAACTCCACTTTCAAGGAGCAAGGTCTCTTTGTTCAGCAACACTCCCTTGGACCTTACCATTAAGTGTATAAGTCTTGCTAAGATTTGCTTTCCCAAAATGCAGCACCTCGCATTTTTCTGAACTAAACTCCAGATGCCACTTCTCATATAGACGATGAAAAGTAGTGGACCCAGCACCGATCTTTGTGGCTCTCCACTGGTCACAGGCCACCAGTCTGAAAAACAACCCTCGACCACCACATTCTACCTTTGAGCCAGTTCTCTATCCAAATGGCTAGTATTCCCTGTATTCCATGAGATCTAACCTTGTTAAACAGTCTCCCATGGGGAATTTTGTTGAATACCTTACTGAAGTCCATATAAATCACATCCACCACTCTGTCCTCATCAATCCTCTTTGTTACTTTTTCAAAAACCTCAATCAAGTTTGTGAGAAATGATTTCCCACACACAAAGCCATGTTGACTATCCATAATCACTCCTTGACATTTCAATTTCATCTACAACCTGTCCCTCAGGATTCCGTCCAACAACTTGCCCACCACTGACGTCAGGTTTACTAGTCTATAGTTCCCTGGCTTGTCCTTATCACCCTTCTTAAACAGTGCACATATTAGCCAACCTCCAGTCTTCTGGCACCTCACCTGTGACTATCGATGATACAAATATCTCAGCAAGAGACCCAGCAATCGCTTCTCTAGCTTCCCACAGAGTTCTAGGGTACACCTGATCAGGTCCTGGGGATTTATCCACTTTTATGCATATCAAGACATCCAACACTTCCTTCTCTGTAATATGGACATTTTGCAAGGTGTCACCATCTATTTCCCTACTTTCTATTTCTTTCATGTCTTTATCCACAGTAAGTACTGATGCAAAATACTCATTTAGTATCTCCCCCATCTCCCGCGGCTCCACACAAAGGCCGCCTTGCTGATCTTTGAGGGGCCCTATTCTCTCCCTAGTTACCCTTTTGTCCTTAATGTATTTGTAAAAACCCTTTTTATTCTCTTTAACTCTATTTGCCAATGCTATTACATATCCCCGTTTTGCCCTGATTTCCCTCTTAAGTATACTCCTACTGCCTTTATACTCTTCTAAGGATTCACTTGATCTATCCTGTCTATACCTGACATATGCTTCCTTCTTTTTCATAACCAAACCTTCAATTTCTTTAAACATCCCGCATTCCCTATACCTACCAGCCTTCCCTTTCACCCTGACAGGAATATACTTTCTGTGGATTCTCGTTATCTCATTTCTGAAGGCTTCTCATTTTCCAGCCGTCCCTTTACCTGCGAACATCTGCCCTCAAACAGCTTTTGAAAGTTCTTGCTGAAGATCATCAAAACTGGCCTTCCTCCAATTTCGAACTTCAACTTTTAGATCTGGTCTATCCTTTTCCATCACTATTTTAAATCTAATAGAATTATGGTAGCTGGCCCTAAAATGCTCCCCCACTGACATCTCAGTCACCTGCCCTGCTTTATTTTCCAAGAATAGGTTGAGTTTTGCACCTTCTCTAGTAGATACATCCACGTACTGAATCAGAAAATTTTCCTGTACATGCTTAACTAATTCCTTCCCATCTAAACCCTTAATATAATGGTAGTCCCCATCTATGTTTGCAAAGTTGAATCCCCTACCATAACCACTCTATTATTCTTACAGATAGCAGAGATTTTCTTACAAATTTGTTTCTCAATTTCCCTCTGACTATTAGGGAGCCTATAACACAATCTCAGTGAGGTGATCATCCCTTATTTCTCAGTTCCACCCAAATAACTTCCCTGGATGTATTTCCAGGAATATCCTCCCTCAGCACAGCTGTAATGCTATCCCTTGTCAAAAATGCCACTCCCCTTCCTCTCTTGCCTCCCTTTCTGTCCTTCCTGTAGCATTTGTATCCCGGAACATTAAGCAGCCAGTCCTGTCCATCCCTGAGCCATGTTTCTGTAATTGGTATGATATCCCAGTCCCATGTTCCTAACCATGCCCTGAGTTCATCTGCCTTCCCTGTTAGGCCTCTTGCATTGAAATAAATGCAGTTTAATTTATCAGTCCTACCTTGTTCTCTGCTTTGTCCCTGCCTGCCCTAACTGTTTGACTCGCTTTTGCTCTCAACTGTACCAGTCTCAGATTGCTCTCTTTCCTCACTATCTCCCTGTGTCCCAACACCACCACCACCACCCACCCCACAACTTTAATAATTTAAATCTTCCTGAGCAGCTCGAGCAAATTTCCCTGCCAGTATTTCATCCCCTTCCAATTCAGGTTAAATTCGTTCTTCTTGTACAGGTCACTTGTATCCCAGAAGAGATTCCAATGATCCAAAAATGTGAATCCTTCTCCCATACACCAGCTTCTCAGCCATGCATTCATCTGCTCAATCCTCTTTCTCCTGCCCTCACTAGCTTGTAGCACAGGGAGTAATCCAGATATTGCTACTATCAAGGATCTCCTTTTTAAATTCCTGCTTAACTCTCAATATTCTCCCGTCAGAATCTCATTCTTTTCCCTTCCTATTTCATTGGTTCCAATGTGGACAATGATCTCCTGTTGGCCCCTGTCTCCCTTGAGAACATTCTGCACTCTCCCTGTGACATCATTGATCCTGGCACCAGGGAGGCAACACACCATTCTGATCTTTCGCTGCTGGCCACAGAAACATCTGTCTGTGCCTCGGACTAGAGAGTCTCCTGACATAATTGATCTCTTGGAACCTGATGTGCCCCTCATTGCATTAGGGCCAGTCTACATTCGTGCTACATTGGCTGTTCGTGCTACATTCCCCTTAGAATCCATCAACACCTCCATTTTCCAAAACAGTATTCATGGGGATAGCCACAGAAGACTTAACGGGTTTCTCATAGAAACACCACAGTGTGGAAGCAGACCACTCAATCCATCAAATGCACCTCAACCGTCTGATGAGCTTCCCATACAGACCCACCCTATAACCCTGTGTTTCCCATGGCTAATATACACATCCCTGTTCAGCATGGCCAATCCACCTAAATTGCCCATCTTTGGACTGTTGGAGGAAATCAGAGCACTTGGCAGAAACTCATGCAGACACAGGGCATATGTGCAAACTCCATAGAGACAGTTCCCCAAGGCTGGAGTTGAACTCAGGACCTTGGCACTGGAAGGCAGAAGTACTAACCACTGAGCCACTATGCCTGTCAGTGCAGATGAGTTTGGTTCCAGACATTAATGTCTTCTTAGAGTAATGCAATTGCATCCAACCAACCTCCCCAGTGCAGGGGTAAAAGACACTCACTGGCCAATCAACAATTGACCACCACTGATTTGAAAATTCATGAGGCAGGAATGATCTACCAGGGTCTCTGCAAGTGTGATGGGCTGTACCACGCACCATAAAAATGTATGAGAATATGACTATCACCTCCCTTGACCATACTACAGGCATACACAAGATGAATGGTAATTCTAGCATTTGGACTTGTGAAGTTTCAGGGAAAGCTGCTTGTGTCTCTGTAATCCAATATATAACCCTACTGAAGCTCCTGCTATGGTCCTATCTCACAAAACCAGAAGAAACAGGAACAAGAATAGGCCATTCACTCCTTAAGCCTGCTCCACCATTCAATAGGTTCACGGCTGATCTGACATACCTCCCTGCTCACATTCCTGCCTTTGCCCTGTAATCCTTGCTTCCCCTACTGGTTGATCAAGAAGCTATCTGTCTCAGGGTCAAATATACACAAAAACCCCACCCCCACAGCTCTCTATGCAAGACATTTTAAAGAATCTCAAACTTCTGAGAGGAAGAAATCCTCCTTATTTCAGTCTTGAATTGGTGCTCCTTTATTCTATGATTATGCTCTCTGGACCTCAATGAGGGGAAACATCCCTCAGCATTTAACCTGTGAAGCCCTGTTATTATTCTAAACTCCAGTGAGTAATGTCCCAACCTGTTTAGCTTTTGCTCATAAGACAATCCCTCCACACCAGGGATCACCCAAGTGAACCTTCTCTGGACTGTCTCCAATGGAATGAATCCTCCACCATAAAGACTGGTGTGAAATATCCCTGTCATTTCCTTGTTCCCCAAAACCATCCCCCCAGATTCATTTTCTAAGGGTCTTCTCATCTCTTTAACCTCTCTTCGTTTTACATATTTAAAGAGGCTCTTATTGTCAGATCTTAAATTCCTCAGGGGTTCATCCTTGTGGTTTAATAGTCTATGTAATCCTTTTAATCCTCCTTTACTGGATTCTAAATTTATCCCAATCTTCAGGGATATCACTGACTTCAGCTTCCTTATATGCTTTCTCCTTTGACTTAATGCTCTCCTTAACTTCCTTGGTTAGCTATGGTTAATTCATTCCTCTCTTAGAATGTTTCCTCCTTACCGGGAGTATTTTTGCTGCGAGTTATGAATTTCTCCCTTAAATATCTGCCTCTGCAGATCTGTTCCTATCCTGTTCCAATGGGAGACCTGAAGGTTTCATATGTAAACTCTCCAGTAAGTAGATGCAGTTTCTATGAGTAGAGAGTATACACTCAATATCAGGCAATCCTCCTATCAGTGTACATTTTTATCAGAGCTCTTGTTGACAACCTCAAGAAAGGTGAAACCATAAAATCTGCAAGAACCATGGGAGACTGGTTAGCAAGGTTAGATCTCATGGAGTACAGGGAGAACTAGCCAGTTGGATACAGAACTGGCTCAAAGGTAGAAGATTGACAGTGGTGGAGGATGTGAGGACTGCAGATGCTGGAGATCAGAGCTGAAAAATGTATTGCTGGAAAAGTGCAGCAGGTCTTGATGCTGTCTGACCTGCTGCGCTTTTCTAGCAACACATTTGACAGTGGTGGAGAGTTGTTTTTCAGACTGGAGGCCTGTGACCAGTGGAGCGCCACAAGGATCGGTGCTGGGCCCACCACTTCATTATTCATATAAATTATATGGATGGAGCTTAAAAGGTATAGTTAGTAATTTTGCAGATGACACCAAAACTGGAGGTATAGTGGACAGTGAAGAAGGTTACTGCAGATTACAATGGGATCTTGACCAGATGAGCCAATGGGCTGAGGAGGGGCAGATGGAGTTTAATTTAGATAAATGTGAGGTGCTGCATTTTGGGAAAGCAAATCTTAGCAGGACTTATATATTTAATGGTAAGGTTGTGGGGAGTGTTGCTGGACAAAAAGACCTTGGAGTGCAGGTTTATAGCTCCTTGAAAGTGGAGTCGCCGGTAGATAGGATAGTGAAGAAGGCATTTGGTATGATTTCCTTTATTGCTCAGAGTATTGAGTACAGGAGTTGCAAAGTCATGTTGCGGCTGTACAGGACATTGCTTAGGCCACTTTTGGAATATTGCGTGCAATTCTGGTCTCCTTCCTTTCAGAAGGATGTAGTGAAACTTGAAAGGGTTCAGAAAAGATTTACAAGTATGTTGCCAAGATTAGAGGATTTGAACTATAGGAAGAGGTTGAATAGGCTGGGGCTGTTTTCCCTGGTGCGTTGGAGGCTGAGGGGTGACCTTATAGAGGTTTATAAAACCATGAGGGACATGGAAAGGGTAAATAGACAAAGACTTTTCCCTGGAGGAGTCCAGAACTAGAGGGCATAGGTTTAGGGGTGAGAGGGGAAAGATATAAAAGAGACCTAAGGGGCAACTTTTTCACACAGAGGGTGGTACATGTATGGAATGAGCTGCCAGAGGAAGTGGTGGCAGCTGGTAAAATTGCAACATTTAAAAGGCATCTGGATGGGTATATGAATAGGGATATGGGCCAGGCGCTGGCAAATGGGACTAGATTGAGTTGGGATATGTGTTCGGCATGGACGAATTGGACTGAAGGGTCTGTTTCCATGCTGTACTCCTCTATGACTGTATGACTGCAGGAAGGTTGCCCTTGGGATATTGGTGCTAATCCTGTCAAAGTTAAGAATCCTGTTGAACAATGTAGGATGAGCATTGTGATTCCTCTGGCCTTCGTCACTTATGTGCCATTGTTTTTGTTTTGTGTGTGTGAATACTCTACTCTTTGCAAGGGCTATTATTTGCCCCTATGGAATCCCTGATGTAAGGCTGGAGACATAAAAGCTCAGTGTGTGTTTGATGTGCTGGGGAATTTACGGCCCCAATCAGGGATTGCAATACATTTAACCACTGGCTGGTTTAACTTGAAGAGGTCCCATTAACCGATATAGAAAGTGGCCTTAATTTGTGACATACCATTGGTGATCAAAATGAACCGAATGTTTGAATCAATGGCTTTTGCCAAAGTTATGTTAGGCATCTTATCGAAAGAAAGACATATTAACATTGGAGTCGGTACAGGGAAGAGTCACTCTGTTAATCCTCAGTACGGAGGGACTTCCTTATGTGGAGCGGTTGAGTAGTTTGAGATTGTATACATTGGAGTTTAGGAGAATGAGAGAAGACCTTATTGAGATATAAAAGCCTGCTAGGGTACTTGATCGATGTGGAGATATTGTTTTCCCTTGTGGAATGTTTAGGAGCAGAATGCTTAATCTCAGAGTAAGAGTTGCCGTTTAAAACAGAGCTAAGGAAGACTTTTATCTCTGAGGGCAATCAATCTGGGGAAATCTTTACCAACTACGCTGTTGGGTTTGGATCACTAGGTATACTCAAGGCTGAGGTAGACAGAGTTTTAATCAATAACAGAATCAAATTATGCCACCAAGACAGGAAAGTGGAGTTGAGGATTATCAGTTCAGCCATGATTTCTTTGAATGACTGGGCAGAGTCAACAGTTTAATTGGCCCTACTTCTGTTCCTGCACCTTATCGTCTTGTCTTCTTTATAGTATTAATGTTGTGTCCCCTCTTCTGATAACTTTGATAGTGAAGATACACTTCACTTGACTTTTTTCTTTCCATGCAGTCCTGTTTTGTAACATGTCAATCTGGATATGTGTTTCAGTGATTGGTGCCTGATATAAGTCAACTTTGCTGCTTTCATGAATACAGTTCACACTCCTGCAGATCAGTAAGAATGGTAATTGTGTGGTACAAGACTGAAATGTTCATTTCCTGTTTATGAAGATACTAAAACGGTGGTTATCATGCTGAACTCTCATTGATTCTCTGAAGCAGGCATTTTTCAGTTGCTGAACAAAAATCTTTACGTTGACACACGTCCAGAAGTTGCACAGTGAACATTGGAAATTTCTCCAATGTAAGCATTAAAAGTACAACAGCCAGGAACCTCCCTTCTTCGTATCTGATGTAAGTCATTTTCATTGAGCTTCCCAGAAAAAAACATGTCAAAGCTGAGCCAACTGTTAACTCACTGAGGAAAAGAAATAAAATGAATATCAGCAATACGCAGTATGCTCTGTGGTTATGACTGTCATTTGAAAATTGGCTTCATAAAGAGCTTAGATGTCCTTATTAGAGATGGAAACCAGAATTTTCAGAAAGATAATACTGTTACCATTGCAATTATATGATGACCTTCATTGAGTCACGACAAACTGTTTTTGAGGTTTGCAACAGAAATCACACTCTTCGATTGCAGTCTTCTGACTTCAATTCCAATGTAATGAACTTATTAATTCTACATTTAATTAATAATGAAAGCAATGACCAGAATTCTTTAGACTGCATTAAAATCGGCTAAGTAGAGGATTGGTTTACACAAGATTATTATCAGCAAATGTGACAAATTTATGCCAACATTTCTGTGTGAAAGCTAAAATATGTACAAGATCATATCGATGAAGTAAGAGGTGTTCTGTGGAAATGTATGCAAATGGATACCAAAGAGCAATGCAGAAGTGACAATGAGAAAATTGTGAAAAACATGTTGAAGACAACCAAACCAGGACAGCAAGAATTATAATGCGGGCAGCAAGACAGTTACAGGAAGAGACCGAGATGTACCATTTAGTTTTATCTGTCAATGCACTGCAGGAAAATGTGTATTCTATTCATTATTAACAGCAGCATGTTTACACAATGTTGTTTAGCGGGTTAAAAAATGACTGATGAAACTCTCCCAAATTTATGAACTACAATTCCTTTAAACTACATTAAGATCAAATTTCCAGAATTCAGCTGTAAGATTGTGATGTGCTGATCCCATGTCTCTGGACTGTAATTTCACGTGACCTGGTGTATTTCCTGGCATTAGTCTTGGATGGAGAGTCAATAGATCAATAAAGTATTTTTTCTCAAGCTATGAATACTGTGATATTATCACAGCTAAATGGGAAATGAAGACAGCAGCTGGATAAAGACAAGGAAAAGGAAAGTGAAAGAAAAATGAAATAAAATCTGAGAGAAAAAAGGCGAGCAGAGCACAATCATGCCACTTACATGTTTATCCATATAAAATAAACACAGCTTGATACACTGCACATTTTTTGTTTTTTTTAGCACAAGTCAAGCACAAGACTAAATGTTTTACACCTTGGTCATGTTCACAGCCCACTGTTAGACTGAGGTTATATCTTAATCTCTTTCCATGATCACTATTTTTTTGAAGCAAGTCCATTTTGGGAGGAGAAAGCACTTTTGTGTTGATTAAGTTTCAGACTTCAGTTCTGCAGAATATAACTCCATTTCCTACATCATTCTTCAACTCAAAAATATTGTAGAGTCATAAAGTCATAGAGATGTACAGCATGGAAACAAAACCTTCAATCCAACTCATCCATGCCGACCAGAAATCCTAAATTAATCTAGACCCATTTACCAGCACCTGTCTCATATCCCTCCAAACCCTTCCTATTCATATACCCATCCAGATGCCAGATGCATCTGTACCAGCAATTGTACCAACCTCCACTTCCGCTGGCAGCCCATATCATACACATACCACCCTCTGTGTGAAAACGTTACCACTTAGGTTTCTTTTATATCTTTCCCTTCTCACTCTAAACCTATGCCCTCTTGTTCTGGACTCCCCCACATCAGGAAAAAGACTTTGTCTATTTATCCTACCCATGTTCATCATGATTTTATAAACCTCTATAAGGTCACCACTCAGCCTCCATGCTCCAGGGAAAACAGCCCCAGCCTATTCACCTTCTCCCTAAAGTTCAAATCATCCAACCCTGGCAACATCCTTGTAAATCTTTTCTGAATCCTTTCAAGTTTTACATTTACCAGCACTTGTCCCTTATCCCTCCAAACCCTTCCTAATTATGTACCCATCCAGATGACTTTTAAATGCTGTAATTATACTAACCTCCATCCCTTCCTTGGCAGCTCAATTCACACACGCACCACCCTCTGCATGAAAACTTTGCCCCTTTAGATTTTTTTTATATCTTTCCCTTCTCACCCTAAACCTAGCCCCTCCAGTTCTGGACTCCCCGACCCCAGGGAAAAGAACTTGTCCTCTTAACCCTATCCATGCCCCTCATACTTTTATAAACCTCTATAAGATCATCCCTCACCCTCGATGCTCCAGGGAAAACAGCCCCAGCCTGTTCAGCCTCTCCCTATAACTCAAATCCTCCAACCCTGTCAACTTCCTTTGAAATCATTTTTGAACCCTAAAGTACCAGATAGTAAATCAGCTGAGAGAATTAAAGATTAATAATTCATTTCTTACTACTACATGACGAATGTTTAGCAGGGAAACATTATCAGGAAAGCAGATAACTAAATGTTGACAATGAAACTAGTATTGCATAATGCACATCAATGCAGGTACTAGGAATTCAAACTAAATCTTAATCATCAGATTTAATTTATGCTGAAGGCGGATGTGTGAAGTGAATGTCATAGTTGCTCCTAGCTCACCAAGTGAATTCTCAAGTCTTAAAGAAGCTCATTTCCCACGTGAATCCGATTTTAATAATGTCATGCCAGTGGCTAGGAGCTGGGTGGTCACAGCAGGAAGCCATAGCTAAGGATTTGCAGGAACACTGATGTACTAAGTGAGGAGTGGGTAAGTCACCACATGTGGGGATTACAGAAACTGCAATCCAAATGTTCCTTGTGTGCTCTTTCTGCACACTTAGTCCACAATGAAATATTTTCAAAAAATGTAAATAAACCGTGTTCTCAGCCCTCTGTGGGGCTTCCGTGAGAGTTGAGTGCTCCTGTTCACTTTTAAAATGTCAGTGACTGGAATCACATATTCCCATCCCAACCTTTGATTGTCAGTGAGGCCTCTGCCTGCCCAAATCATACCTATTAGATGGTGACAGCTAGGCACAACGATAATAAGACAAGACCATGTTATGTTTTATTGGCTAAATGTCAGTTTCATGGAATTTCATCATGATTTTACTCAACAATGACCAGGGACATCTCTTGTAACATCTTACGAAACTTGCCTTATTAACTACTTAGCCAGCTGCTATGGCGACACTCTGGTCAGATTCTAATCCTATTCTACATTCACTTGAGGTCCCGATGAATGGGGTGGTACAGAAGCTAAACCGGGCTGGCAAGAGAAAGCAATGACACCATGCCACTCTCACTGTTGCCTGCACAATCCCTCAGTCACTGTTACCCAGCACAAACCCCATCAGCATGAACCCTGCACGCTCTTTAGACACCTACACTCTCACCAAATGCACCAAGAGTAAGGGTAATACCCCTCCCCCTCTAACTCATCTCTCTTGATACCTGTCTCTTTTTCCAGGATGAAAACAGCCCAGAATAGGGCAGAAGGAATCAAAGCGTGTGCTTGACATTTGCCCCTGACCCCATGAAAGGAGAGGGTACTGACTCTGACCACCTCAAGGGCTGACTGGCGTGGTGGAGTCCCTGGATTGGTGTTGGAAGGTGCCTTTAAATGAAGGCCACCCTATTTGACTTGACTGAGGACTGCTAACACGAGAAAGTGAGGACTGCAGATGCTGGAGATCAGAGTCAAAAGCATGGTGCTGGAAAAGCACAGTCGGTCAGGCAACATCCAAGGAGCAGGAGAATCAACGTTTCAGGCAAAAGCCCCTCATCAGGACTGCTAATAACCACGATGAGCCTCCTGGCTTTGTATCTGTGCTAAACAGCATAGCAATACACCACTACTGTGAGCAGTGCTCTGCTGAATGGCAAGGCAAGACAGGGCAGGGATGCTGTGAGCATCCAGGTAGGTTGGAAGTTAATGAGCACTAAGAGAGCAAGTGAACAGACTGTAGATGCGGTATGTTCCCCTGAGCACACTGTTTTATGATTTTCCTGTTCCTCGGATGCTGCCTGAACTGCTGTGCTTTTCCAGCACCACTCTAATCTAGACAATTGTAGTTCTGTTTGTTCTCCAAGGTAAACTGCAGAAGCTGTAAGTACATCAGAGCTATACCATGAGGATTTGTTGGGGCTGGCACATATTGAGTGTCAATGACCACGAATGTGGGGTGCATGTGACCAGTGCTCATAGAGCATGCCCTGAGATGTTCAGCACCACCCTCATGACCTGTCCTACCAGTCCATCTTTCTTCCAACCTATCCGCTCCACCTTCCCCTACGACCTACCACCATTATCCCCACCACCATCTACCTATCGCACTCACAACTACCTTCCCCCTAGACCCAACCCCCTCCCATTTATCTTTCCATCCCCTCGGCTCACAGCCTCATTCCTGATGAAGGACTTTTGCCTGAAACATCGATTCTTCTGACCCTCGGATGCTGCCTGAACAGCTGTGCTTTTCCAGCACCACTCTCTCGACTCTAATCTCCGGCATCTACAGTCCTCACTTTCTCCTGAGACATTTGCGTCTGGTGTCCAATGTGGAGGGTCTTTGGATCAAACAGTGAACTGAAGTCACCAGGTACCTGCTTGGGCTTCCATGTCAAGAATTTGATGGCATCTAGTTTGCACAGACAAGGTGATAGAATTGGAACTGCACATTAATTAGAGTTAGATAGGTAATTATCTATTCATTAACATGCAATAATCCTCTTTAATCCGCTGCTGCCTCATGTGAATCTTGCCTTGATTCCCAGAACAAAAGAGTGCACTGCACTGCTCCTGATGTTGAGATAGGCCTAGCTGCAGTCCTCATGTGGTTCTGCCACATTTCTCGCCATAGCTCACACCATACTGACCCCTATCAAACTCTGTGCAATGTCAATAAACGAATATCTCACTGTTAGAATTTTAACTCCAAATTTTCCCTGACATTATTTCACACAGCTGTTCAAAATTGGGGCTAAGGCTTTGATGATTGTTCTAGCCTTTGGAGATATAAATCTCACAACACCAGGTTACAGTCCAACAGGTTTGTTTGGAAGCACGAGCTTTTGGAACGCTGCTCCTTTATCAGGTGGTTGTGGAGTATAAAATTGTAAGACACAGAATTTATAGCTGAAAATGTGTTGCTGGTTAAAGCACAGCAGGTTAGGCAGCATCTCAGGAATAGGGAATTCGACGTTTCGAGCATAAGCCCTTCATCAGGAAACGTCGAATTCCCCATTCCTGAGATGCTGCCTAACCTGCTGTGCTTTAACCAGCAACACATTTTCAGCTGTGATCTCCAGCATCTGCAGACCTCATTTTTTACTCGACAGAATTTATAGCAAAAGTTTACAATGTGATGTAACTGAAAATATATACATTGAAAAAGACCTGGATTGTTTGTTAAGTATTTCATCATTTACAATGAACATGTTGGTTTCAGTTCTTTCATATGCAAATCGCAGAACTTTTTAAAAGGTATATTCTCAAGTGAACTTTCACAATTGGTGTCATGTCAGCCCAGATAATGCATTGAAGGTGTGAGCTGTCCTGTGTGCGGCTGTCTGTGCCACAATGGTCAGACTGATCCTAATCTAAAAAAAAATGGATTTACAGAATCTTACATAAATTCATGCAGTTTTTGAGCAAAGTAAAATATAATTCTGCAAGTACAAATTCACCCCACAAACATAAACGTGGAGTTTGCACGTTCTCCCCGTGTCTGCGTGGGTTTCCTCTGGGTACTCCGGTTTCCTCCCACAGTCCAAAGATGTGTGGGTCAGGTGAATTGGCCATGCTAAATTGCCCGTAGTGTTAGGTAAGGAGTAAATGTAGGGGTATGGGTGGGTTGCGCTTTGGCGGGTCGGTGTGGACTTGTTGAGCCGAAGGGCCTGTTTCCACACTGTAAGTAATCTAATCTAATCTAATCTAATCTAATATATATGTGTGCATGTGGGTGTGTGTGCTTGTGTGTGTGTCGGGGGTGGGGGAAGTTTATGAGTATCTGTGAGAAGGTGCGCGTATGTGTGTGAGTGTGAGTGTAAAGGGGTAGGTCTGTGAGAGGGTACATGCGTGAGTGTGGGAGTATATTTGTGAGAGAGTGTCTGCATGTGTGTATGGGTCTGTAGGAGAGTGTGTATGTGTGCCTGTGTGTGTGTATAGTGCAATGCGGTCACCTGTAGTGTAACATGAACCCAATGTCCCATTTGAGGCCATCTCCTCATGGATATCAAGCTTGGCTATCAGCCTCTGCTCAGCCATTTTTCGTTGTGCCTGTCCCAAAGTCTTCCTTGGAGGACGGTCACCCGAAGGTCCGAGATCGAATATCCTGGACCGATGAAATGCTCAAATCATTGACTGCCATTTCCGATGTGCCACAGCAAGAAACCATAATGACCTCCTCAGGAGACAGATCCGGGCAACAACTGACAGGGTACCCTTTGTTGTCCAGTACTTATCGGGTTACCGAGAAACTACGCCATGTTCTTCGCAGCCTGTAACACATTATCGATGAGGATGAGCACCTTGCCAAGACCTTCCCCATGCCTCCACTGCTCACCTTTAAACAACCACCAAACCTCAAACAGATCATTGTTCGCAGCAAACTGCCCAGCTTTCAGGACAACACCATACAACCCTGTTCATGGTGGATGCTGCAAGACATGTCAGAGCGTGGACATGGATACCACCATTACATGTGGGGATCCCTTCAACCATGTACATGGCAGGTACTCATGTGACTCAGCCAATTTGTCTACCTCATACGCTGCAGGCAAGGATGCCCTGAGGCATGGTGCATTGGGGAAACCGAGCAGAGGCTATGACAACGGATGAATGGACACCACACAACAATCAACAGATAGGAGTGTTCCCTCCCAGTTGGAGAACACTTCAGCAGTCCAGGACATTTGACCTCGGATCTTCGGTTGACCATCCTCCAAGGCAGACTTTGGGACAGACAACAACGAAAATTGGGCGAGCAGAGGCTGATAGCCAAGTTCGGTACCCATGGGGATGGTCTCAACTGGGACCTTAGGTTCATGTCACACTACAAGTGACCCCATTGCACTATACACATGCACACGCACGCACACACACATGCACACATATGCACGTGCACACACACACACACACACACACACACACACACATATAAATTTGCAGGGTGAATTTGTACTTAGAGAATTACATTTTACTTTTCTCAAAAACTGCATGAATCCATGTAAGACTCTGTAAATCTGTTTTTTTTCAGATAGTATCAGTCTGACCATTGTGGCACAGACAGTCTCACACAGGGAAGCTCACACCTTCAATGCATTATCTGGGCCGACATGACACCAATTGTTAAAGTTCACTTGAGAATGTAACTTTTAGAAGTTTTGCGATTTACTTATGAAAGAACTGAAACAAACATGTTCATTCTAAAAGATGAGAGACTTAACAAACAATCCAGGTCTTTTTCAATACATAATTCCAGTTACAAAACACTGTAAACTTTTGCTATAAATTCAGTGTTTTACAATCTTCTTCTCCACAACCATCTGATGAAGGAATAGCACTCCAAAAGCTAGTGCTTCCAATAAACCTGTTGAACTGTAACCTGGTGTTGTGTGATTTCTAACTTTGTACACCCCAGTCTAACACTGGCATCTCCAAATCATGACTAATCTTTGGAGTTTTAGTCCCGGGACTTACTTTGGAATTTTCTAATAAATCTCAAGCATTCTTATTTCACTTTGAATCATGGAATCGGTGTTGCTTGATTTTTAATTGATTACAGTCATACGGTGCAGAAATTGAGGTTCACATGATTGAATCAAACACTGACCAAATATTTAACTACACCAGCAACCATCCCAACACACACAAATGAAGCTGTATCAGAACACTATTCCAACGAGCCACCTCACACTGCAGCACAGACGAACTTCGGAAAACAGAGGAGAACCACCTATACAACGTATTCAAGAAGAACGGATACTCAAAAAATACAGTCCGCAGATTCCTCAAGAACAAACCACGACAAGCAGACCAAACACAGCCAGAAACCCTAACCACCTTACCATACATCAAAGAAGTTTCAGAAATGACAGCCAGACTACTAAGACTCCTCGGAATCCTAGTAGCACACAAACCCACCAACACTCTCAAACAAAAACTAACAAACTTAAAAGACCCAGTACAACCCATGGACAAAACCAACGTCATCTACAAAATTCCATGCAAGGACTGCCATAAATACTACGTAGGACAAACAGGAAGAAAGTTAGCCACCAGGATACAGGAACACCAGCCACCCACAAAAAGACACGACCCTCTCTCCCTTGTAGCCCTACACACAGAGGGGAAAAAAACACCATTTCGACTGGGACAACACATCTATCCTGGGACAGGCTAAGCAAAGACATGCCAGAGAATTCCTAGAGGCCTGGCACTCCAACCACAATGCCATAAACAAACACATTGATCTAGATACCATCTATCAACCCCTCAGAAAACAAACAGAAAATGACATCACCACAAACCCCGTGAATCCCATCCAGGATGAACATATAAATAGAAAGCAGGAGACAACAGCTTTGCTTCACTTAGAGGTTGTCACTGATGATGTTACCTAGCCAGGTAATGAAACGTCTGGATATCAAATCTACAGCTCAGTGAGCAAACCTACACCCTAAATTGAATCAATCATTAAACCTATCATAAAGTATTAGATTCAACTGGTCAATATTCCACATGAGGTAGATTCATCAAAAAATTTAGTGGTGGCAGATGCCACTTTAGAAAGCAGTAAAAATGTGCTTTCTTCATATTGTAAGTGGTTAAGTAGGCTAGTGTCAGTGCCTAATGATAGGTCTGATCTGAACTAGCTACCCTGCCCATCACCTTCTGCTTTAAAAAGGGTTTGGAAGAAAATGCAGCAGTAACTAGTCATGATTACCTCTTCCTGTGAGATTCCCAATGTCTGCATCTCTTTTAGCCAATATCAAGACCCCACAGGAGCTGCTAAGGGGTTAAGAGCTATTCTCTGAGGAGGTGGTTTCTGATGCCTGCTGAAAAATGTGTTGCTGGAAAAGCGCAGCAGGTCAGGCAGCATCCAAGAAGCAGGAGAATCAATGTTTCGGGCATAAGCCCTTCTTCAGGAATGAGGAGGGTTTGCCAAGCAGGCTAAAATAAAAGGTAGGTAGGAGAGACTTGGGGGAGGGGCACTGGGAATGCGATAGGCGGAAGGAGGTTAAGGTGAGGGTGATAGGCCAGAGAGGGGGTGGGGGTGGAGAGGTCGGGAAGAAGATTGCAGGTAAGAAGACGGTGCTGAGTCCGAGGGTTGGGACGGAGATAAGGTGGGGGGGAGGGGAAATGAGGAAGCTGAAGAAATCTGCATATGACCCTCACCCTATCATCCTCACCGTAACCTCCTTCCACCTATCGCATTCCCAACTCCAGCATCTGCAGTCCTCACTTTCTCCTAGGTTTCTGATACCTGCCTGGCAATGAGTCACGGAAGTGGAAGAGGCATTACAATATGAGCTGTCTCGATGGAAGCCTGCATTGAAGAGATCATCAGCATGTTTGAAGAGAAACTCTATTGCTTTGGATAATCAGGTGGTACCCTCTAATAGGAGTCAGTTTTGACTTCCCATCTTGTGAATGGCTGTTGCTTACTCCCCAGCATTTCTATTCAGAGACTTAAAAGCCAATGAAGAGGAAGGACTGAAGAGAAAGAAGATATAGGGGGCTAGAAGAGGTAGGGGAATGAAGAGGGGAGTGCTGAAGTTTTTAGCACCATAAATCTCTAAGCCTTGACAGCATAAGTACTGCACGGTCTCTTCTGATCACTGCACATGGCTCCGCGATGGAATATCTAACAAACAGGATCTTATCCACCTCTGAGTCTCTCTCCTTGTGTATGTCACCCGAGCACCAACACCTCCACCATGCAGGAGCATGATTGTTTTTGCCCTTCATCCTCCACTGAGGGACTTGCACCTTCTGACTGTGCCTCACTCTCTTCCTCATACTCAGACAGTGGTCCCTACCCTAAGTTAATCTAGATTACGTTCCCAGTGTGTCAATGGTGCTGGCTAGTGTGGAGGTAAGATGGAACACTGCAGGCTGTGTGCAGTCTCTGCCTATTGAAGAAGCAATGATGTCCACATGTTATTCCTCTGCATGAGTCCAGGCTGCTGGTCCTGTCAAAGAGAAGAAGGTGTTGATGAGAATCCAGCAGATACATCTGCATAACCAAGTCCATGATTGACAGCAGCCAGGTCAACACAAGCCATGGGCAAGAACTTCCTTCAAACCCTTCATTTTTGCATACAGCTATGACCGGAGCCTGCTCTGCTTTGTTCCAAGCCTTGCCAATACCAAGTTTGGGTGTCATCATGGTAATCCAATGACCTTCGGCTCTGGCTAATATTTATCCCTCAACTGACATCACTGTTGCAGAAAAACCTGGTTGTTACCACATTATCATTTATGAAAGCTTGCTATGTGACAAGGGGACACCAAATGCCCAACATCACAACTTTGACTGCACTTCAAAGGTACTTCATTTGGCTGCAGAGTGCTTTGGGACATCATGGTTTATGAAAGGCACTATATCAATGCAAAATGCATTGAGTGGCACAGTGGTTCAGTGGTTAGCCTCACAGCCCCAGGGACTTGGGTTCAACACCACCCTTGGGTGATGAGTGAAGTTTACACATTCTCCCTGTGTCTGCATGGGTTTTGTCCAGGTGCTCCGGTATCCCCCTGCTGTCCAAAAATATGCAGATTAGGTGGATCGGCATGCTAAATTGCCCACAGTGCCCAGGGATATGTAGGTTAAGTGGATCATTCACAGGAAATACTGGATTACAGGGAATAAAGTAGAGGGGGATGGGTCTGGCTGGGGTGCTCTGCAGATGGTCAGTGTGGATTCAATGAGCTGAGTGGCCTTCTTCTGCATTATAGGAATTCGAATGGTTCTATAAAACTTAATAGGGAAAAGTGATCTGCTATTCCCCAAGGTGTGTAAAACTAAACTCTATCCACTAATGTTTAACATGAAATACACATGCATCGGTGGGCCCATCTCTGGAATTATTCCTGAAGACATCTAGAACCTCCAGGAATAAATGGGGCAGTGTCGCAAGGTGGCCACAATTTGTGAGGTCAATCAGCAACTCACAATTTTTTCAACTTCCTGAATATTTTCATTTGTCCTGCTAGGAGTGGGAACGAGGTGAATCAGGAGATCTTGTTGCAATATTTGTACAACTGGTCTATGGAAATTTTAAAGATACCACAGCAGTACAGAGACTGTCTCTGTCAAAAGCTTCTAGTTCAAATTAAAGCCTTCAAGTGCAGGTTTTTCTTGCAATGTGTATTACTAATGGCAGTGAACAGTGAATATATTATTGCAAAGAAAAAACAAAGTAGGAACAGATCAGATGAATCACAGGAAAAGCTTAATATCCAAATGCAACATCCTGTAGTACAGAATCTATTGACCTTTGATTTGATGTTTAATAATGGCTCATCACATTGGTATAAACATTGTAAATCTCAAATGGGCGAGTTCACTTATCTCATCCTTTGGACTCCATAATCGATTCATTTAAGGACAAAGGAAAGAGTGGAAAACCACATTTTCAAGTTCTTCAGTTATAACAATCATTTTACATCTCTATCATAAAGTTATGTAATTTCTAGGGGTTTTATCAAACTACAGAATGCAAGACACATTAAACTGTGGTTATTTGGGCAATTGGAACAAAATTGATCAGTCATACTTGCACGCACATTGCTTGGAAGATAGCAATGTGGTTTTGGTGGGTGAATATTGTCTGGTGCATTTATTTGTTTAAGGAATAAACCAACTGGCCACTCTACCAAGTGCATGGAAGTTTTACAAGTAGTCAATTAATTCTACACCGTGTGACATGCCAGAAAATGCTATTTCTCAGAACTCTCTGATCATTCATACTTGGAGCCAGTCCAGTCTTCACAATGAGCACTATTTGGAGCAGGCTAAACATTAAGATCAGAAATGTAAATCTAGGTCATTTGTGTGGAGTGAAGCTTGTCATAAACAGGAAGCACTGCACTGCTTAGAGATGCTGCTCAGGAAATTTTGTACGAGATCAAATTAGATTTCTTAAACATTTTTCTACTGCAGTGATTAATATAACCTAATTAGAAAATATTATTGCATTTTGTAATTAACATTGAGAGAGAGAACAATAATTACATACCAGTAACTAATTGTTATCAAAATACTTACAGAGTATTTATTTTGGTATTAAATTATAGTTTTCTGTGAAGGGAGAGGGAGAAGGAGAACAACAAACATCATTATTTGATTATTTACATCAATTAGACTAACAAGTTCACTTTTATCAAACCACAGAGTTGGGATTAAAAAAAATATAAGTGTTAATGTGAACTATTGCAACATTAGGTCTGGAGGAAGTGAAGGCTATCTGTGAGTCACAGGCACTGTAACCTCCCCTAAATGTTAAAAAAAACGCACATCTCTCGCAGGAACTAAACCTTTTTTTTAATGAAAAGAACTCAAGCATCATCACTTCCAACCCTCCCCCAGTTTAGGCCTTGGAGCAAAAAGTATGATTTAGATTATATCCAGATACTTTGTCAAGTTGCCATGTTCGTGCAGCCTAATAAAGGAGCAACGCTCTGAAAACTAGTGCTTCCAAATAAACCTGTTGAACTCTAACCTGGTGTTGTGTGATTTTTAACTATGTCCTTGCAGTTTCATTTGGGTTAACCTGTACAAGGCCATGTTGTTTCTTAAAACAAATATTTATTGTAGACATCAGTATGTCTGTAACACATTTCAATTCAAATCAATTTAAACAAAGAATCCCCTGAAAGGTTCAATCAAGCCCATTTCCTTTCTTCATCTTTGTTCCTGTTTCTGACTAAATTGCGAATACAACGTAGCTAATTAACACTGGTTATCATTTCCAGATCCAGCCCAGAGTAGATAGAATGAGGACTTTTTGAATAGAGGAAGGAAGAAGAATAAACTTAACCAGCTAAGCACGGAAACAGAAGAACCTCTTCTCATAGACGGCTGCTTCCAAGCACATGGGACTAACATATATAAACTCCTGAGGAAGATGACTAAGCAAAGGTGAAACTTCTAAAGAACAGTTCTAGTAAACTGTAGTAGAAAATCTAAAGATGATAATATTAAATTCTATGATTGTGACATTAGATTCCTCTTGAGTTAATTCGAGTGACCATTACTGCGAAATCTTTAGTTCCCAGAATTTTCCTGTTTTCTTTGAATCACACCTTCCGTTTCTTATATTGGAATATTCCATCCTTAACTCGTCTCCAACATTTGCCTTCACCTCTTAAAGTTCTCCCTAAAACCGAAGTCTTTGATTAAACATTTAGACTTCGGTTCTATTAGTTCCTTATTATGTCCTACATTTCTAGATTAAAGATGAAAAGTTGCCAATAATATATATGGTGGTCAACCATTATATTCCACACTTATAGAATACCAACATAAAGCAATCGGATGGTCATATCAAGATACTGCTGCATTTTTAAAAATGTGTTTTGTATCTGATGAATGCACATCCATTCAGTTTAAACAACTGTGCCAACTCTGGCAATGATAGTGCACCGATTCCCACAGGGATGCTTGAATGATCCTGAAACAATCAAATCGAAAATCATAGAAGCAAAGAGTTTGATGATCAAAAGTGGGAGAAGGTTAATTTGGAACATACACACTGGTATAGGCCAGTTCAGTTAAATGGTCTTCTTCTGTGCTGTTAATAATTCATAAAACAATGTAACGTACTTAACCAGCCAAGACTGCATTGCATGAGAACTGATTGAATAATTGTTCATCTGGAATTATTCTAGAATAAAGACACATACCAGTTGGGCTAGTGACTCAGTCTTATTTAATGTGTGCATACATTTTCTGAAGAATGAACTCAATTGGTAATAACATCTTTTTTTCTTTTTAACATAATCATTCTCCTCAGGTGTATTTTCTTTATCTTATTTTTATTCTCGGCTCACAACATTCATGTTGTAAATTTGACTAAACTTCTCTGCCTCACTATCTCCTTCTGCTTTTGAGATGCTCCCTGAAATTTATCTTTTTGACCAAATGCTTAGTCACCTGTCCCAATTGTCTCCTGATCTATTTGGTTTCAAACTTTGTTGAGATAACATTTCTGTGAAATCTCTTGACACTTTTTCTTGATGTAGGTGCCATATAAATGCAAGTTCTTAAAAATTCTGACTTTTTTAAAACACTTTTTAAAATACATTTAGAATTCAGAAAGTGTGCATTAGATTTGGATCAAGCCAGTACATTCTCTTTTGCTTTGCAACTTGAGACTCCAACACATTAAGGGGGACATTTGAGACAATAACCTTTTCTGCCACACAGATGTGCAGTCCACTTATTCCTAAACTGTCACTCATCACAGTTCTGGAAGTTACAAAAGGGAAAAGGTAATTCAACCTGACGAGTTCATTTTGCTGTTTATCTTCATGTGGCCACATGATTGTAGTTACAATTAAACATACTATTTCCATATCCCTTTATTCCTTATACAATCATCCACCTAATTAAATAGACCTAGTTCTATTTTAACTAATAATCTTGTTAGTGAACTCCATGCCCACAGGACTTTTTGTGTAGAAAACGTATCTCTTCCAGCTGGTTGTGTATTTGTAACTCATCACTTTGGACCCATAATATTTGGAAAGATTAGATTACTTACTGTGTGGAAACAGGCCCTTCGGCCCAACAAGTCCACGCCGACCCTCTGAACAGCAACCCACCCAGACCCATTCCCCTATATTTACCCCTTCACCTAATACTACGGGCAATTTAGCACGGCCAATTCACCTAACCTACACATTTTTGGATTGTGGGAGGAAACCAGAGCACCCGGAGGAAACCCACGCAGACACAGGGAGAATGTGCAAACTCCACACAGTTTGCCTGGGGTGGGAATTGACCCGGGTCTCTGGCACTGTGAGGCAGCAGTGCTAACTATTGTGCCACCATGCCACCCAGTGAAATCTGCTGTCTTCCTTGTATTAGGCTTCTCATAAGTTTAACTACTGTTCCATTATCTCCAGGCATGTCATGCCGAAAAGTCACTGGGGAACTGCACCATTGTATTTGTTGTACTGTTTTCTCAGAAGAAAGCTTTATTACAATTGTGTCCTGGATAATTGAGCCATGCACACAAAAGCCAGATCTGAATGAGTATGTGATAAACTGGTTAACCACTGCCTGGGCCTTTGTAGAGCTGGTACAGTTGGTCAAGGCATCCTTGAGTTAGGAAGAGAAACATTAGACCATGATCCCACTGCTGATTTTGAGCCAGTGATTGACCTTGGAAGTGCATGCATGTTAGCATTGGCTGAAGGCAGGATGGCAAACACAAATAGCCTCATGTGAGAAAGAACATGTAGGTGAAGTCTGAGGGGCTGGGTAGTAAACAATGAGTTATTGACAAAATAGCTACAAGCAGTATATATAAAGCAATTGCCATTCCTCAGTCAGATCTAAGCAGAAACTGAGTGAACAAGAACAGCAGCAATATTCTATTCATCAGTAATTATAAAGTACACACTTCTCACATGTACAGTACCTGTGTCTTGGAACATTTTGTCCTTGGGAAACTAGCCATAATAAAGCAACAATCAACTTTATTATATTAATAATATCTCATATGTGCCTTTATTTTGCTTCTTTCCATAGCAATATTTTACAACTAAGCTTCACAATTAGGTATGATTCATTGAAATGCCATTTGAAAGGGCTAGTTTGAATTAGGTACAGCAAGACAACAATATTTGAACATTTCTGCTCTATGACTCTATGATTTCTCTAGCCTTTTTTTGAGTATTTTTCGTAGTACGTTGTATGTTTTAATCCAAACTTTAAAAAAACATCATCCTCATGTTATGGAAATCACCAGCGCTATCCTTCTCCAATTGCCCTTCAGAAGATGATGATAGATCTTGTTTTTGAGCCAGTGTCATCCACCTCCCAAGTGCTAATGGTCTGTTGATAGTTTACTAAATATCTCCAGCTTAGTCAGTAATCAATGGATTATTCCCTGGTGTGTGGTGAGTTTGCTGATTTCAGCTGAGCTACTGATCTCAAGACTTCAAGGTTGAGAAATGGAGAGTCAGTCATTCCTTTTAACCATTGTTACAACCAGTTCCTGGTGAGGTACACCAATTTGTTATGTTTCTCAATGAACCAGTAGGATATCTCAAATTATTAAAGTCCTGGGAGAAGAGAGATAAACTGGTTTCCTTCTTTATTCTTCTGCCTCAGCAGTTAGTCATAATAAGGTTCATTTAAAAAGGAACCACTCTCTTTTGGTGACCTTTAGGACTCAATGAACTTATGTTTTAAAAGGAATTGATTTAACCAGGCTTTGTTGAGTTAATACAGAGTGAACTTTTTGGATACTAAAATGTGAGAAGAAAGACACAATACAGTAGATTGGAAATAAAAGTCCAGAAAAAGAAAGATGTAAAAGAAAATGGATCAGAAACTGAGTCATTCAAGAAGAGTAGATAGCAGAACAGAATCATAAAGTCATGGAGATGTACAGCACGGAAACAGACTCTTCAGTCCAACTCATCCTTGCTGACCAAGTATTCTCATCTGTACATCTATAATTTACAACCTCTGACCACTTAAGAAATTCTATGCACACCTGTTTTTCTTATCAAAGTGGATAACTTCACATTTCTCCACAATATGTTCTATTTATTGTATTACTTTCCATTTGCTAAGCCTGTTCAAATCCCCATCTTATATTTTTGTCCAACTTTCGATCATCTCCAATTTTAGGATGCTGTATCTTTAAATTGGATATTATAGTGTTGATTTTGATACTTGTGCAGTTGGTTTTGAGATTCTTGGCTCTACAGATTGACTTTTGTTCCTTTATCCTGGTCAGGCCACTAACACACACACAGACCATGAGTTATAACTAGTTATAACTAGTTATAACCCTTGCGTTTATCTATTCCTCGTAACACACAAGCACGTCTGTACGAGATGGCCTCCTGCTGAGAGAGGGCTTGGGTAGGAAGCTTCTGGTTATCACTTCCTATTTGGTCTTTCTCTTTGAAGTCTCCCTGATTCTATACTGGTGTGACATTCTATGGGTCCACACGGGACTCTGCCAGACAATCTTAGAGCTTACATACATAATTATCCTCTGGATGTAGCAATCTCCTTTTAAAAAAAACAAAAGCTAGAATTAAAAGTTCAACATACAATAAGTATTTCAAAATTCTGCTCTATCGTCATGGCACTGTATAACCTCTCCTTGAAAAGGATCCATTAGATGGAGGCATTATTGGGGCATGTTATTAAAGCCCTAAGGCCTGGTGTTGCACTTTAGATCATTGCTTATATTCCCACAACAACGCTTGGTATTTAGATGACATCCTACACATCCACCATCAACTGTTGTGCCTTGCTCCAGAAATGCATCAATGAGGCTTTTTTTTTGTTCTGTTAGATTGTCCTGGCACAATGTGTAATGCTGTTGCTTGTCTCACTTACAGTGTGTGCTCCTCACCAACAGATTCCCTCTGCATTTATGGTCACAAACAATTCAACCAATTTTGAGTGAATTCTGGGTGAACTGCATTCCAGTGCCATAGTGTTAAGGGTTTAAATGGAGACAAATTTGTTAAGCATTTATCAGCAAATTTTCTGATTCAGTATGTGGATGTACCTACTATAGAAGGTGCAAAACTTGACTGACTCTTGGGAAGTAAGGCAGGGCAGGCGACTGAGGTGTCAGTGGGGGAGCACTTTGAGGCCTGCAACCATAATTCCATTAGATTTAAAATAGTGATTGAAAAGGGTAGACCAGATCTAAAAGTTGAAGTTCTAAATTGGAGGAAGGCTAATTTTGATGGTATTAGGTAGGAATTTTCAACAGTTAATGGGAGTAGATGTTCGCAGGTAAAGGAACAGCAGGAAAACGGGAAGCCTTCAGAAATAAGATAACAAGAGTCCAGAGACAGTATATTCCTGTGAAAGGAAAGGCTGGTGGGTATAGGAAATGTTGGATGACTAAAGAAATTGAGGGTTTGGTTAAGAAAAAGAAAGAAGCATATGGCAGATAAAGACAGGATAGATCAAGTGAATCTTAGAGTATAAATGCAGTGGGAGTATACTTAAGAGGGAAATCAGGATGGCAAGAAGGGGACATGACATAGCTTTGGCAAATAGGGTTAAGGAAAATCCAAATGGTTTTTACAAATACATTAAGGACAAAAGGGTAACTAGGGAGATCAAAGATCAGTAAAGCGGCCTTTGTGTGGTGTTGCAGGAGATGGGGCAGATACTAAATGAGTCTTTTGCATCAGTGTTTACTGTGGAAAACGACATGGAAGATATAGAATGGAGAGAAATAGATAGTGACATCTTTTAAAAATGTCCATATTACAGAGGACAAAGTGCTGGATGTTTTGAAATGCATAAAAGTGGATGGATCCCCAAGACCTGCTCAGGTGTACCATAGAACTCTATGGGAAGCTAGGGAAGTGATTGCTGGGCCACTTGCTGAGATATTTGTATCATCAATAGTCACAGGTGAGGTGCTGGAAGACTGGAGGTTGGCAAACGTGGTGCCACTGTTTACGAAAGGTGGTAAGGACAAGCCAGGGAACTATTGACCAGTGAGCCTGACCTCGGTGGTGGGCAAGTTGTTGGAGGGAATCCTGAGGGACAGGATATGCATGTATTTGGAAAGGCAAAGACTGGAGGACCAGTTCCACCACAGAACACAACTGATGGCCTCTTTCTTTAGAGACCACAATTTCCCTTCTCACGTAGTTAAAGATGCCCTCCAACGCATCTCATCCACATCCCGCACCTCCGCCCTCAGACCCCACCCCTCCAACTGTAACAAGGACAGAATGCCCCTGGTGCTCACCTTCCACCTTACTACCTTTCGCATAAACCAAATCATCCACCAACATTTCCGCCACCTCCAAACAGACCCCAACACCAGGGATATATTTCCCTCCCCACCCCTTTCCGCCTTCCGCAAAGACCATTCCCTCCATGACTACCTGGTCAGGTCCATGCCCCCTACAACCCACCCTCCCATCTTGGCACCTTCCCCTGCTACCCATGCCTCCTCCCTCACCTCCATCCAAGGCCTAAAGGAGCCTTCCACATCCATCAAAGTTTTACCTGCACATCCACTAATATCATTTATTGTATCCGTTGCTCTTGATGCAGTCTCCTGTACATTGGGGAGACTGGGCACATCCTAGCAGAGCGCTTTAGGGAATATCTCCGGACACCTGCACCAATCAACCACACCGCCCTGTGGCCCAACATTTCAACTCCCCCTCCCACTCTGCCAAGGACATGGAGGTCCTGGACCTCCTTCACCACTGCTCCCTCACCACCAGACGCCTGGAGGAAGAACACTTCAACCCCAGGGCATCAAAGTGAACTTCAACAGTTTCCTCAGTTCCCCTTCCCCCACCTCACCCCAGTTCCAAACTTCCAGCTCAGCACTGTCCCCATGACTTGTCCTACCTGCCTATCTTCTTTTCCACCTACCCACTCCACCATCCCCCCACCGCCGATCTATCACCTTCATCCCCTCCCCCACTCATCTATTGTACTCTATGCTACTTTCTCTCCAACCCCTTCCTTCTCTCCACCTTTTAGGCTCTCTGCCTGTATTCTTGATGAAGGGCTTTTGCCCGAAACATCGTTTTTACTGCTCCTCGGATGCTGTCTGAACTGCTGTGCTCTTCCAGCACCACTCTAATCCAGAATCTGGTTTCCAGCATCTGCAGTCATTGTTTTTACCTAGTTAATTTTAACCCTACTGCGCATCCTCTTGCAAGGATGCCTGCCTTGAAGAAGTTTTCCTCCTCTCTCTACAAGAATCTCAGGGAGTCCCTCTCCCACTGCAACTCCCAGGTCATTTCCTCTGGCTGATTAGGGATAGTCAACGTGGCTTTGTGCGTGGGAAACTATGCCTCACAAACTTGACTGAGTTTTTTGAAGAAATAACAAAAAGGACAGATGAAGACAGAGCGGTAGATGTGATCTATATGGATTCTGGATTAGTGGTGCTAGAAAAGCACAGCAGTTCAGGCAGCATCCGAGGAGCAGTAAAATCAACGTTTCGGGCAAAAGCACTTCATCAGGAATACAGGCAGAGAGCCTGAAGCGTGGAGAGATAAGCTAGAGGAGGATGGGGGTGGGGAGAAAGTAGCATAGAGTACAATAGGTGAGTGGGGGAGGGGATGAAGATGATAGATCGGGGGTGGGGGTGTGTGGAGTGGATAGGTGGAAAGGAAGATAGGCAGGTAGGACAGGTCATGGGGACAGTGCTGAGCTGGAAGTTTGAAACTGCGATGACGTGGGGAAGGGGAAATGAGGAAACTGGTGAAGTCCACATTGATGGACTTCAGTGAGGCATTCGACAAGGTTCCCCATGGGAGATTGGTTAGCAAGGTTAGATCTCATGGAATACAGGGAGAACGAGCCATTTGGATACAGAACTGGCTCAAAGTTAGAAGACAGAGTGTGGTGGTGGAGGGTTGTTTTTCAGACTGGAGGCCTGTGACCAGTGGAGTGCCATAAGGATCGGTGCGGGATCCTTTACTTTTCATCATTTATATAAATCATTTGGATGCAAGCATAAGAGGTATAGTTAGTAAGTTTGCAGATGACACCAAAATTGGAGGTGTAGTGGACAGCAAAGAAGGTTATCTCGGATTATAATGGGATCTTAATCAGATGGGCCAATGGGCTGAGAAGTGGCAGATAGAGTTTACTTCAGATAAATGCAAGGTGTTGCATTTTGAGAAAGCAAATCTTAGTAGGACTTGTACACTTAACAGTAAGGTCCTCGGGAGTGTTGCTGAACAAAGAGACTTTGGAGTGCAGATTCATAGTTCCTTGAAAGTAGAGTCGCAGGTAGATAGGATACTGAAGAAGGCGTCTGATATGCTTTCCTTTAATGGCCACAGTATTGAGTACAGGAGTTGGGAGGTCATATTGCAGCTGTAGAGGACATTGATTAGACCACTTTTGCATGCAATTCTGGTCACCTTCCTATCGGAAGGATGTTGTGAAACTTAAAAGGTTCAGAAAAGATTTACAAGGATATTGCCAGGGTTGGAGGATTTGAGCTATAGGGAGAGGTTGAATAGGCTGGGTCTGTTTTCCCCTGGAGCTTCAGAGGGTGACCTTATAGACGTTTACAAAATCATGAGGGGTATGGTTAGGATAAATAGACAAAGTCTTTTCCTGGGGTAGGGTAGTCCAGAACTTGAGGGCAGAGGTTTAGGGTGAGAGGGGCAAGATATAAAAGAGACCTAAGGGGAAATCTTTTCATGCAGAGGGTGGTGCATGTGTGGAATGGCCTGCCAGAAGAAATGGTGGAGGCTGGTACAATTGCAACATTTAAAAGGCATCTGGATGGGTATATGAATAGGAAAGGTTTGGAGAGATATGGGGCTGGGGCTGGGGCTGATGCTGGTAGTTGGAACTAGATTGGGTTGAGGTTTCTGGTCGGCATGGATGAGTTGGACTGAAGGGTTTGTTTCCATGCTGCACAGCTCTGTGACTCTATGACCTCCCTGATGCCAAGGTTGTAAGTAAACAACTGAATACCTCTGTTCAATATCATGCTAATGTAAACTAATCCCTCATGCAAGAAGTAATGGGTAACATGGGTAAACTAAAAATAGGAATGAAGTGCATCAGAATTTGGCAATCATAGAAGATTTTTCAAGATTACTTTAGGTGTATATGTGTTTTATATTGAAGGTTTACTCTTTCCCATTCTAACATTTTTCTGAGAATCTCCAATGCACAGAACTCTCACTTCCTGTGGTCCTTTCCTCCTCCACCATTGTCTGATTTTAAAATCTTATATTAGTATCACTTCATTGTTACTTTCAGATCAGTCCAGCCAAATGAGATTTTGACCTTGATGATAAGAACATGGCTTTCTAACAAGAGAAAATTATCACTGCTTCGCACTTTAGCTTATGGTAATACAATGACAGAAAAAGAGGGCATTCTCATAATAAGTTTTCAAACCAATTTTTTTTTAATGGCATATGATATCCTCCTGAGCTGTAAGCCCAGTGCATTTTCACTTACATAATTTTAAGATTATTAATGCTGTTTTTGACAATCTTATTGGATTATTCCATAACAGACAGCATACCAATCAATCCCAGAGAGCCCCCTAGTAACTATATGTGCTTCTCGTTCATATGTAGCTAAACTCCCAACCGACCTGGATATATTAACATGAAATATCTTTGCATATTTTTACATTGAAATTAATTTTGGCTCCTAAATTTTATTGACAGATGAGTATTCTAGAAAGCACAGTTGCCAAGGATGATCTCACTTGGCTCCTTTGAGGAGAAGCTGGAAAATGACCTTTTGTACTAAGCTGGTGGCCCTTTGCTTAAACAGAAAGATAGATCAATTAACTCCTAGTGAGCATGACTTGTTTTCCTTTATTTCTGTTCCTGTCATCTTTACTGTTGTGTTATGGCTTATGATATAATATTGGCATTTTATTGCCTAACAAAAAATGGCAGTGATAATCTACTGGTAGGGGTGATGGGACCAATGTTCTTTAAAATGTTGCTCTACATGTCCTTTTCTTTTTTGTGTGCTGGCAAGGTCAGCATTTGTGGCTCATCAACTTGATCTGAATGTCTTGCTAGCCATTTCAAAGGGCAGTTAAGAATTGACTACATTGCTGTGATTCTGGAGTCATGTATAGGTCCACCTAGAAAGGACAGCAGATTTCCTTCTTTAAAGGACATCAGTGAACTAGATAGGCATTTATGAAAGACAACAGAGGCCACTATTAGACTAGCTTTCAATTCTAAATTGACTGAAAACAAATTTCACCATCTTCCTGTGGCTCTATACAGTATCGTGGGACTCTAGATTGCTAGACTAATGACAATAGTCTTGCACCTCCCCAGACTTGATCTTCTAATATTTCTTGCAAGATGTTCTTTCACCTGGGGTAGAATATCCAATATCAGTAGCACCTAAAAGATAAGAGTCCACAGTTCAACTTTAATAATCCCCAGTACAAGAAAATGGTTCAGGACTTGGTGGACCAAGAGATATGGGAGAAAGCACCATTCCACCAAATCTGCCATCTCTGCCCTCCATAAATTTCAGCTCATCCCACATGTAAATTCTATGCTCACATGTACCTCATGCTTCAACTTTAATTTTTAATTATTGTCTTCAAGCCCTTCTATAATTTGTTTCACTTGTACTTACCTAACCTGATCTTTCAGTTCTCTAGTTGCTCCTCTAACTCTTGGTTTCTGACCAACCAAACACCACATTGTTCAACATTGTTAACAGTGCCTTCAGCTGGAATGGCTTTCCTATCTAAAATTCAATCCTTAAACCTTTCTGTCTTTCCTCTTTCTGTAAGATACTCCTTAAAACCACATTTGTAGTCTTCCCTGTCAATATCTAACTTTGGCTTCTGTTTGATCAGCCTGTGAGGTGAGTTCTGGCTTTTTTCTATTGTAAAGAACATTATATGAATGCAAGCTATTGCTATTGTTAACAAATATACCACAGTCAAAAGCAGGCTACAGCTTTGCAAATGGTTTTGCCTTCATTCTTCAAAATATAAGGTCAGACCTCATTTAGAATATTGTGAGCATTTTTGGGCCCCATACCTCAGAAAGGATTTATTGGCCCTGGAGTGGGTCCAGAGTAGGTTTACATGAATGTTCCCAAGAATAAAAGGCTTAACTTTTGAGGATTCTGGGTCTATACTTGATAGAATTTAGAAGAATTGGATGGATCTAATTGAAACTTACAGAATACTGAACAGTCTGGACAGAGTGGACATTAGGAAGATGTTTCTAATAGCAGGAGAGACTAGATCTCGAGGGGACAGCCTCAGAGTAAAGGGAAGACCCTTTAGAATGGAGCTGAGGAGAAACTGCTTCAGCCAGAGAATGGTGAAACCATGAAATTGATTGCCACTGAAGGGTATGGAGGCCAGGTCATTGAGTCTATTTTAGACAGAGATAGATTGGTCTCAAAGGTAATGGGGAGAAAGTGGGAGAATGGGGTTGAGAAACTTATCAGCCATGATTAAATGGTGGAGCAGATTCGATGGGCCAAATGGCCTAATTTCTGCTCCTTTGTCTTATTGTCTTATAACTTCCTTTCATTGTCAATTACAGAAGTAGATGTCAATGAATAATCTTCCACTTGGCAATGGTTTGCCACTTCCTCATTTCTACCTTGCAAAATTGCATTGAGGCAGATCGCTTCTGTATACTAGGTATTTCATATACAAAGTAGGACTAGCCATAGTTCTGGTTTTCAAACTTTCCACATTCTGCTTGTGAGTCTGTATTGCTTAGATTGCTGCAACAAAAGTTTCCTGTGCATGTATTGCGCCAATTTTTCTTTGCTCTCAGTTTTTCAAAAGGCCTGCTAAAATTACAAATTTTTTTTAAGTAGGAAAGATCAGATTGCAAAAGTGGGACAAGAAATATCAAATAAATTACATTCTCTTTCAAATTATAAAGTTGCAAATTCCTCTCAAATGTAAGTGAACTATGGTCAAACGTATCATGAGTCCAGTTTCTAAACACATGCAGAAATTTAGGAAGGAACAGGTAAGGACCATGATATCCTGCTCCAGAATAACAGGGTTTAAGGTGAGAGAGGAAAGATTTAAAAGGGACATAAAGGGCAACTTTTTCATGCAAAGGGTGATGCGTGTATGGAATGAGCAGCTAGAGGACATGGTGGAGGCTGATACAATTACAACATTTAAAAGGCATCTGGATGGGTATATGAATAGAAAGAGTTTTGAGGGATATGGGCCAAATGCTGGAAAATTGAATTGGGTTAATTTAAGATATCTGGATGGCATGGACAAGCTGGACCAAGGGGTCTGTTTGCATGATGGACATCTTAATGACTGTATGACTCAATCTTAGATGCCAATCAGTCATCTCTAATAATAACTCCACCTACCAGCCCTGCATCATTATCTCCAAAATAGCCCAAAAATTCATCTTTGATTCTGTCATTTTCCATATTTAAACACTTTCTTTTGGTGGCATCACCCTCAGATATATGTTTAGCTTTTCTGTGTATGCTGATAACGTCCAGTCAATGCATTATCTTGGCCAACACGGCACCTTTTGTTAAAGTTCACTTGAGAATGTAACTTTAAGAAAGTTCTGGAATTTACATATGAAAGAACTACAACCAACATTTTCATTCAAAAAGATGGAAGACTTAACAAACAATCTTTATTCAATATATAATTTCAGTTACATCACACTGTAAACCTTTGCTATAAATTGTGCCCTACGATCTTACACCCCACAACCACCTGATGAAGAAGCAGCACTCCAGAATCTATTGCTTCCAAATAAACCTGTTGGACTATAACCTGGTGTTGTGTGATGTTTAACGTTGTCAAAATCCCAGTCCAACACCGGCACCTCCAAATCATGACGTCCAGCTGTAACTCTTCACTAGCTCAACTTCATTGCATCTGTGCAGACATGCAATATATCTAGCCATGGGTGAATGACAATTTTCACCACTCAAAACGCTGATCCCAGCCTTTTCCACTGAGATGGGCAATCCAGGAAATACTTTGCAGGGCAGAAGCATCCTGAAGCCAAATTCCAGTCTCAAATTTTCAACTCGAGCTGACTAATTCTTGTACACAGATCTCCTGGTGTGACTTGCCCCGGTAAATTTTTGAATGAGTTAGGTTTCTGCTGCATTCTCCTGTTTCCCATAATAATTCCCCCTGCCCCGTGTCTGAATGATCTGCGTAGGTTAAAAGGTCGTCATTTTATCTACTTCCACCCGGCCTTGCTTCTCTCACTTGTTGTAAAACCACAGTAAGATAGATTGCTGTCTCCTACTTCTGTTTGCAGTAGCAATTTTTGCAGAATGTTTGTATTCGAAAAGTCGTATTAGTTGTTTGGAAGTGACTGATAGCAATTCTTTGTCTCTGAATCAGATGCCAGTCTGAGGAGGTGCTAACTCAGAAAGCATTTGGAAAGGTTACTTTTTTTTAATGGGGGATGGGACCTGTGGGTGAGTGGGGGCGGGGAGAAGAGGAGAAACTTGCCAGCAGTTGATGGACAGGACATCAGCTTCAAAGCAACCATTGAAATTTGATCACAGACACTCTGTTAGTCTGTGTTGAGCCTGTTTTTCACAAAACAATAACTCCTAATACATTTAACGTAGGTTCTTGAACAATGGCACACCTTCAGTTGCATTGTTGCCATTTATTTTTAACAGAAGTACAATATTAATGGTGTTCTTAATTTGGGGATGATTTGCAAGAAAAGTGATTAGTCCTTTGAAATTTAAGGCAGTTACATTTTTATTCTTTATTTTGGTGCTGCTTTTCATTCCTTGCAACAACTTCAAAGTAGCCATGGTTCTATTGCACAAGGATGTCTTACAGAACCTGTTCTATACACAACTAGCGAAATCATTGTAAATTAGAAGAGAATGAACCTGGGATCTTCCTCGACTGTGTAGTTAAGTTATTCAGTGGAAACAGGCCAGCGGCCAGTATTAGTTACTCATTCACCTCCATGCTGTCCCCCAACTATTTCCACTCCTTGAATCACAAATTCATGTGAACCAACTACTCCACAGGTTTCAGTACCTCTATTCCTGATGAAGGGCTTTTGCTCAAAATGTCAATGTTCCTGCTCCTTGGATGCTGCCTGAACTGCTGTGCTTTTCCAGCACCACTCTAGTCTAGTGCTACTGAATACTCCATTGGACTGTACCTTACCATATGTAGACAGATTTGTGCAAGCACAGACATTGATGCACAATATAGCATTCACAAGGCACTCCTGGATAGGGGATGATTGCTCCTGTTGGATTGTTCCCTGAACAGACTAACACAGTTTTTGTGGCAGAGTGCTTCACCACTAGAACTTTCAAAAAAGCATTAAAAAACACAACCTTTGAGAAGGGTCACCCTCACACCTACACACAATGACCTATCAAAGAGTAACCAGCTCTGAGGGTCAAACCCAAATCTGTGTGTGCGCCTGTCAGAACCAGACTACACTGTGACCCAATAGAATGATGAAAGTTTATAAAGTATAAACCAGAGGCCAAAAGCATGATGTTGAAAAAATCCACCTTGTCATATATTTAATTGAACTTAAGTATTGCTTAAAGGAAACCTGGTGTTGAAACTTTCTCAACTTGCACTCATGAGAACTGTAACATTAGAAAGGCTCAGAAAAGATTTACAAGGGTTGAATATTTGAGCTATAGGGAGAGGCTGAATAGGCTGGGGCTGTTTTCCCAGGAGCGTTGGAGTAGAGGGGTGACCTTATAAAGGTTTACAAAATCATGAGGGGCATGGATAGGGTAAATAGACAAGGTCTCTTCCCTGGGAGTGGGGAGTTCAGAAGTAGAGGCCACAGCTTTGGCATGAAAGGGTAAGAGTTTAAAAGGGGACTAAGGGGCAAGGTTTTCATGCAGAGGTTGGTGCTTGTGTTGATTGAGCTGCAAGAGGAAGTGATAGAGGCTATACAATATTTTAACAGGCATCTGGATGGATATTTGAATAGGAAGGATTTAGAGGGATATAAGCCAAGTGCTGGCAAATGGGACCAGATTAGGTTAGGATATCTGGTCAGCCTGGGCAAGTTGGACTGAAGGATCTGTTTCCGTGCTGTACATCTCTATGACTCCATGACCAAGAAAACAAAAATTCATGCAGCATGACAGAAGGTGCTGATTGGTTACAGTATGGTTACTATGAAGATACAGTTAAATGTGTTAACTGTCAAGCTTTGTTAATTCGTTAAAGTCAACCCGCCAGGTCAACCCTGATTGATCAGGGCATTGCCTTGGGGATGAAGCAGGGATTGACTGTCTCTGCAATCTTTTCCTCAGAGGAAAAGGTGCAACATGTTAACATTGCCCTTTGCCCTACGAAGAACAGAGGAAAGTGAATCCACTGTGAGTCCAATTCATAACCTTAAATTGGTTTCCAGTGTAACTCTGAGCAGAGTCAGGATTACTAAGTAAATGTAATTCATTTCAGCTGCTAGAAAAGAAATTTATTGTAATGAAGGACTTTTTTTTGTAAACAAAAGGAATATTTCCAACATTGATACAGGTGCAATGAGGAATGGTCCATGGAGACAATCAATCTCTGCACTGACCCCATGGTAATGACCTGACTGTTCAAATCGATTGGCTGGATTGAAGTTAATCAGTTAACTAAGGTTAACAGTTAACAGTTTCTGTTGCAGTGGAGTGCATTATTTCCCCCTCCAACTCTATTTTGATTTAATCCCTGCCCTCCCCTTCACTGTTTGATCACACAGCATTGCCCTTTTGTGAAGGGCACTACTTGTCACTGGCCACTCGGGTGTTTTCCTATCTTCCTGGTGGTGGGAATTGAATAAAGATTCGTGCACCTTGTGTCTCACACCTGCACACACACACACCATGGGTACTGTGGAAAAAATAAGCACTACCGCAGTTAGGTGGTAGTGTGGAGGTTTAAACAAAAGAAAAGAGAAAAAAAGAAAAAACTTGGTTTCTGTTGCAGTTCCATGGTTCAATCAATCAGCACCATTTTCTCACGTGGTTTAAATTGTTTTCTTCTTTCTAAAGCTGGCGTTATTGCATTAAAATCTCATTGAGAGTAAGTTGAAAAGCTTTAACTTCACATCTCTTTTTGGCAATGTAAAAGTTCTGCCCTGTCAATCAATTTCATTTTGTTGAGTATGCTACTTGTTAAGTTGCTTGATTTCAGCTCAATGCCTCTCTTTGAGCCTGCCTTGAAAACGATGCAATTGGTTGTAATGAGACTGTGGTCGAAAGTGTGGTGCTGGAAAAACACAGCAGGTCAGGTAGCATTCGAGGAGCAGGAGAATTGACATGTTGGGCATAAGCCCTTCATTAGGAATTTGGGCTTGTGCCCGAAATGTCGATTCTCCTGCTCCTCGGATGCTGCCTGACCTGCTGTGCTTTTCCAGCACCACACTTTCACTCTGATCTCCAGCATCTGCAGCCCTCACTATCTACCTGTAATGAGACTGTGCCAAGCCATCGTGCTTTAGATGTATCTGTCACTTCCTATTGTTCACTAAGAGCACTAAATGTGTGTGTATCTTTAAACTGGGCAGGTTTTCATGCTAAATGCAATTCTTCATTTCAAACTTGCAACAATCTGTATTCAAGTAAACTAACATAAATGATTTTTCAATTTTAAAAGCTTCTTGACTTTTCCTTTTATTCAAATTAATAGTCATATCGACAGACAAGAAGCACAGAAATGCCATTGACGTTTTTGTAGTTTCCATTACTATAATAGTGTATTGCATACTGTGCTCCATGGGTTGTCTACTCAGTAATCTGTGAGCAGGCATTCCAAAAGAATTCTTTGCCAAGTATGTTGCAGATTGAGTTGCAGATCAAGTATCTGTTCTTATCAGAACGGGGGTCGAGTTGCGAATCATCAGAGCTAGTGGAGATCATCGCTGGATAGTGATCGGGCGTTGGAGGATCATTTGATTGTGTAAAAAATGAGGTCTGCAGATGCTGGAGATCACAGCTGCAAATGTGTTGCTGGTCAAAGCACAGCAGGCCAGGCAGCATCTCAGGAATAGAGAATTCGACGTTTCGAGCATAAGCCCTTCATCAGGAATAAGAGATTGTGCTGACCTGATATTGGTGGATCTTCATGCTAGCTTCGGCCTAACTCCAATTCAGGGACCAGCCAACCTCAGAGCTATGGCCTCAACAGCTGCCCACATCCCAGGCCAGGGTGTTTGTAACACAGTCTGCGTGACTGTCAAGAAGGTGGAGGAGCGTAGACTGGTCGATCGGACAGTGTTCATCAAAAAGATTTTGCTCGAGTGCTGTGGGTTCGCCACAGCGGACGTGTACTGCCTGCAGGATTTCCCTGGGGCAGGCTACTTTGACGTCACCTTCAGGAGCATGAAGCAATGCGAGCAGCTCCTGAAAATCTTCAAGGAAAAGGAAGGGGAGCCACTGTTCTCCATCTTGTCGGCGGTCCCTTTGTGTGTGCTTCCTGCACAGAGAAGATGGGTTGTTACGATCCACTTGTACAACCCCTATATTCCAGCAACTGATGTCCTGATGCTCCTGAGAAGGTATGTGCAGGTTGAGGGAGAAAGCACCAACATGGTTGACCCTTTTGGGATCAGGACCAGCAAACAACAGGTCAAGTTAACCCTGAGGGTTGATGCCAGTGGGAACATCCTCCACCCACCCTCCAGCTTTGCTATCGGAGGGAGCAGAGGGTACCTGACGTACGCAGCGAAGCCGAAAGTGTGCCAAACCTGCGGGAGGTCAGGCCACATGGCAGCGGACTGCAAGGTCACGATCTGTCGGAACTGCAAGAAGGAGGGTCACCCGACCAAAGAATGCAAGGAGGCCAAGAACTGCAATCTGTGCGGGGAGGCGGGCCATGTGTACAAGGCCTGCCCAAGACGAGGGGCCGCCACCTATGTGTAGATGGCTGGGGGTGGGCTGCAAAAGTACAGCAAGGCACCACAAACCATCAAGGGAACAGTGTCTGGGGGCATGCAAAAGGAAGTACAGGCCAGAGCGGAGCTGATGTCAGCTACTGGAGAGGTACAGCTGCCAAGCGGAGGTCTGACAGGAGAGAAGGTGGAGGAGGAGAAGGGAAAGAAGGAGGCAGAGGAATGGATACCGGTACAAAACAGGAGGAACAAAACTCACCCGACCGCCAAAACCTCCCAGAAAAGGGGAAAAGGCAGCTGCACGGGGAAGAGGACAGCTCTTCAGAGGGTGAGCATGGGCGCAAGCAGGGTCGCCACCAAAAGAAGAGGCAGAGCGCTGCGGGGAGAAAGGAGGGCAGCACCTGCCAAACAAGGAACGAATCTCCTGAGGCAATAGGAAACGATCACCACGCCACCAGGTGAAAGCCAGGAGAGCCCCACCTCCAGGTCACTGGGAGCAGCGACCCCCTGACAGCTCCGCTGTCAGATATAGAAGCAGACAGCGTGGACCCTGGTCCCGGCCCAATGACACCGGAGCAGGCAAATGGGCCCAGTGAGGAACTGGACAGCAACCTCAGCCCCGCGAGGGTCCAGCAGTTCGTGTTCACCATGGGGATGCAGACAGCTACCCCAGAGGGGCAGGACCAGCGGCAAATGGACACGGGTAACCTCACAACTTGTTAAAAATGGGTATAACAATTACAGGTATTAATGTGCGCAGCATAAAATCTGCTGCGCGATGTGTTTCAACGCTGACCTTCCTGACCAACGCTAAAGCCGATGTCCTGTTTCTGCAGGAGTGTGGGATACCGCACCTCAGCAGTTACAGGAGATGGTCGAGCTTGTGGGCCAATGGGCCGTTAGTTTGGTCGGGGGGCGATAGCCGCTCCTCAGGCCTGGGTATCCTGTTGCAAGGAGGCAACTTCACCATCTACAAGGTCAAGGTGGTGGTGGGCGGGCGCCTCCTTGTTGCGGATGTTATACAGAAACGCTCCCATGAGACTACTCAACGTGTACGCCCCAGTGGGTAAGAGTGAACGGTTGGCCCTCTTGTAATAGCTTCCACTGTTGTTGGCTACGTCCAGGCTGGTCATTCTGGCCGGAGACTTCAAATGTATCATTGATGCAGATGGACGATCTGGCGGGGGGACAGTAAACTGGACGCCACGTCCAGAGCCCTGATGGAAACGGTCAAAGATGCCAAGCTGCACCCCCCACAGCATAGATACACTTGGTCACGGGTAGACGGGTCTATCCGCTCAAGGATAGATTACCTGTTTGTGTCCCAAATGCTCTCGGTCAGATCCACCGACATCAAGCCAGTGTTCTTCTCTGACCACTGCCTCCTACTGGCTGACTGTCACCTACAGGACGAGCAGTGGGCGGGTAAGAGAGCGTGGAAACTGAACACTAAGCTGTTGACCCCGGGAAACATCAAGGAGCTCAAGAGGGATTACGCAGGTTGGAGAACCGTGAAGCCCCTCTTTGAGTCCCCAACGGACTGGTGGGAAACGGTGAAAGGGAATATCAAGAGGTTCTTCATCCTCAAAGATGTTCAGGAGGCGAGAGAGAGGTGGGGAAAACTGTCCCAGCTCCAGAAAAGTATGCAGAACCTGCTCCTGCTGCAGACATTGGGGGTCGATGTCACAGAGGACCTCCAGGAGGTGAAGGGTCAGCAAGCTCGCTCTTTGCCTCGGAGGGCTCCAAGGTAATCTTCCGGTCCAGGGTCCGCTCGGAAGAACAGGACGAGACGTGCTCACGTTTCTTCTTCCAGAAGGTGCACAAAGAGAACTCCGTGCTCAGCAGCCTGAAGGAAGGAGATGGTCGATAATGCCATCTCAGGCTGACATCATGAGGATCAGCAAATCCTTCTATGCCAGTCTGTATGACGCGAAGCCAACCGACAACGTGGCCTCCCAGACATTCCTGTCCTCTATCACGGAGGTCTTAGACAACGGAACAAGGGAGAGACTGGACCAGCCGCTATCTCTGGACGAGCTGACCAAGGCCCTCAAGTCCTTCGAAAAGAATAAAACTCCCGGAAGCGATGGCTTACCGGTTGAGATCTATTCTGCTCTTAGGGACTTGATTGGCCAGGATCTGCTGGAGGTGTACATCAGTATGCTTCGGGCAGGTACCATGAGTGAATCCATGAGGAAAGGCATCATCACCCTCATCTACAAGCAGAAGGGGGAAAGGGAGGAAATCAGAAATTGGAAACTAATCTCACTGTTAAACACAGATTACAAAATCTTGTCAAAGGTTATCGCCAACCGGGTCAGGTCTGCTCTGTGACCAGTTCGAGCGGACCTCGGGGACCAAGGTAAACTGAGGCAAGAGCGAGGCCATGCTCTTCAGTAACTGGGCTGACCAATCCTTGATCTCCTTCACCACCACCTGAAGGCGCTGGGTATTTGGTTCGGGGGGTGGGGGTTGGTCGTGCGCCAAGACCTGGGAGGAGCAGATCAGGCAGTTGAGGCAGAAACTAGGCAGATGGAAGCAATGGTCGCTTTCCATCGCCAGGAAAAACTTGGTCATCAGGTGTGAGGTACTCTCAGTATTATTATATGTGGCACAGGTCTGGCCTATCCTCAGAACCTGTGCTGCCGCAGTCACCCGGGCCATCTTCCATTTCATGTGGAGATGAAAGATGGACCGGATCCAAAGAGACACAATGTACAAAGACCTGTGCAATGGGGGAAAAACACGCCCAATGCCACCCTCACCCTGATGGCCACCTTTGTGTGTGGCTGCATCAAGCTGTGCATGGATCCCCTGTACGCAAACACCAAGTGTCACTACGTACTGAGGTTCTACCTATCCCTGGTATTGTGAAGGATGGGCCTGGCCTCGCTGCTGTGGAACGCTCCGAGTAGTTGGACCCATTCCGTTTCACCTGTCCTTCATGGAGAAATTTATGAAGAAAAACATCTTTGAGCACAAGTCCATCAGGAAGTGGTCAGCATGTAGTGTCCTTGAGATCCTTTGGGAAAAGGAGAGGGCGGATCCTATCGAGCGGTTCCCTGAGCAGACTGTCAAAGCCATTTGGCAGAATGCCTCATCGCCAGAACTTTCCAACAAGCACCAAGACATGGCTTGGCTGGTGGTGAGAAGGGGTCTACCTGTGAGATCCTTTATGCACGCTCGGACTCTCAGCCGCACCGCACGCTGCCCTTGAAGCAGCTGCGGGGGGGATGAGACTGTCACACACCTCCTTCTGGAAAGTGCCTATGCAGAGGAAGTCTGGAGAAGAATGCAGTGGTGTTTGTCGAGGTTCGTTCAGAGCAACACGGAGACAAACATCAACTGTGCCTGGAGGATCATCAATTCTGTGAAAGACGCTCTCTGGGCGGTCCGAAACCTGTTGATCTTCCAGCTGAAGAAGTTGACCCTGACTGAGTGTTGCAGACTGGCACATTCCAAAGTCCAGGACTACATGTTGAGGGACGCGCTGAAGCTTGGGGCAGCTGCTGCCAAGGCGCGGTGGTGAAAGACCACTGTGTAACATCTGCCTGCCTAAGAAGAACAGGGGGCCCAGGCAGTCATTTGGGCTCTGCTGACGCCTCAGCTAAAAAAATGTAATCATACCGACCTGTAAATAGGAATGATTACTCTGTTTCGGTATGCAAAGAAATGGAATGTTTACATATGTATGGCATGTCCAATCTGTACAGATATTTTATGAATAAAATATATTTTTGAAATTAAAAAAATGTTGCAGATTGATGTTGGTTTTATTCAATGTGTGATATTATTTGAGATAGCGAATGCTAATACAAAACTTCTCAATCAAATCTCTTACTTCTGTCTTTTTCATGATACAGGTATATTACATCATAGCTGAAAATGAATAAATAGTTCTATCAGTGCAATGCAATTAGTTATTTATGTGCACTTCACTGCAAGCAGCCAACTATATCCATCTTCAAATATCACATCAACACAGTTTATCAACTATTTTCACTGATTCACTTTATATTCAGTTTGCAGCAGAATAGAACACTGTTATCTTGATTGATTTGCATGCTAAGGGCACCTCTCATAGTGTATGGAGTCACCTCCCGTAGTGTAAACAAAAACAGCTCTTAGGTCATACATGGCAGAGGTTTGTGGGATAGACACAACAAGTAAATAAGGCAAATGCTCAGTTGGCTTCATCCCAAGGGCATCTGAATACAGGAGTAAAGATGTCTTGCTGCAGCTGTGTGGTGCTTTGGTGAGACTGTAACTGGGGTATTCCATAGAGTTTGTGTCTTTTTGTCAAAAAGACACTCTTACAATACAGAAAATACATAGATGTTCACAAGACTAACCTGTGGGTTGGTAGGTTTGTCTTATGAAGAGACATTGAGGACATTGAGTATGTGCTCTCCAGAATTTTCAAGAATAAAAGTTGATCCCATTGAAACTTACAAAATTCTTCCAAAATCTGACATGGTGAATGAGAACACAGGGTTTCCATTGGTTGGTAAGTCTAGAATAATGGGACACAATCTCAAGATAGAGGCAGGCCATTTAAGATGGAGATGAGGAAATATTTCTTTACTCAGTTGATGGAGAATTTTTGGAAATTCTCTCCTCAAAAGAGCTTTGGAAACTCATTGAGTATGTTGAGATCAGAAATTGATAGAATTCTGGACGCTAATGACATCAAAAGATATGAGGTAGTATGAGAAAGTGAATTTGAAGTAGATGGTCAACATTGAGCTAATTGAATAATGGAACAGGCTGAAATGGCTGGAGGCTTACTCCTGTTCCTGAGGATTGGTGCAGACTTGATGGGCTGAATGGCCTCTTCTGGACAGTATAGATTCAATGATTCTATGATACCACTAGAATGGCTATTGAGACAATTAGTTTGAAAGGCATTCAAAATAACCTCACATGTCCTTGCTTAACATCTAAAAATGAGCAAATTCAAATGTGGTTGCAGGATACTGAAGGCTTGCTGAACCTGAAATGATTTTCTTTTTGTTGATCTCTCAGCAGGACCTCAGGATTGGGAGCTACAGTTCTAGTATTTTTCTCAACTCTCTGTCTAGTTTTTGAAGTGAAAAGTTTGATTCCCTTCAGTAAACGAGTCTCTTATCAAAAGCAACATGTGCCTAATAAGTGCCATGAAGGATTCAGATTGTCCAAGATTAACAACAACCTGGCACCAACCACTGGAGCACAAGTTGTAGGTATATCACATTCTGTTCACTGTTTTGAAGGGTGGACACTACCAACGCAAAGTGATCGGGATAACACTAATATTCAGCTTCATTTGCTGATGGACTAATACCTTGAAATTATTCCTTGAAATTCAACAGAGTGCTTAACGTTGCGTATAGAATCATTCAACAATGGGTTAAAGTAATGCTTCTTGAAACTTTTCTTTCTTGTACAGTTTGATTAAAGACCGGATTTCTGGCTGAAACAGTGTTTCATTGACCTTCATGGTGTGATGTTGAACATAGTTACACAAACATTATAAATGGAAGGTCAAATTGATAACGTGTACAGAACTGAAGCTTTATTTATAAAAGAGGGATAAAGGCTTTGGAAGATAGACCTACATGTGTTGTTGGTTAGGCTACAATTAGAATGTTTCATCATCTTCAGAAGTAGATAGATTTGAGTTCAGGAACTCAGATTTCTCCAGTTTCCTCATTTCCCCTCCCCTCACCTTGTCTCAGTCCCAACCCTCGAACTCAGCACCATCTTCCTAACCTGCAATCTCCTTCCTGATCTCTCCGCCCCCACCCCAACTCCGGCCTATCACCCTCACCTTATCATCCTCACCTTAACCTCCTTCCACCTATCGCATTTCCAAATCCCCTCCCCCAAGTTCCTCCTCCTACCTTTTATCTTAGCCTGCTTGGCACACTCTCCTCATTCCTGAAGAAGTGCTCATGCCCGAAACGTCAATTCTCCTGCTCCTTGGATGCTGACTGACCTGCTGCGTTTTTCCAGCAATACATTTTCAGCTCTGTTTATTTTTGTATTCTGGTATATGGTTGACTTAAGGTAGGGAGAAGAAATACTAACTAAAATTTCTGATCCTTGTTTCCTGAGCCAGCACGGTGGCTCAGTGGTTAGCACTGCTGCCTCACAGCACCATGGTCCTAGGATCAAGTCTAGCCTTGGACAACTGGCTGTGTGGAGTTTACACATTCTCCCCGTGTTTGCGTGGGTTTCCTCTGGGTGCTCTGGTTTCCTCCCACAGTCCAAAGGTGTGCACATCAGGTGAATTGTCCGTGCTAAATTGCCCATTGTGTTAGGTGCATTGGTCAGAGGGAAATGGGTCAGGGTGAATTACTCTTCGGAGGACTGGTTGGGCCGAAGGGCCTGTTATCACACTGTAGGGAATCTAATCTAATCTTGTTACTGTGTGTCAGAATAGGATCAGTATTAATTTGCTGCGCTGCAAATAATTTGTCAATACTCATCCTCTAGGCTCATACTTTAAAAAAATGGTGAGAGATACAGCTGAACAACTGACACTCATAGAGCTATAGGCCAATAAGAAGTCAAGAACTTAAAGAAAGTAAAAGACTGAAGGAAAACGTACCAGAAAATATATATGTGGAGATGCTTCAAGAAAGTATGATATAAGGGACTTGTGTCACTACATCCTATCACACTCAGTGATGAGGTTGCATTTGCTACTTCAGGCCTGTCTGACATATACAGCAATGTAGACTGTTAAGGAACAATTCTGGGAGACATAGGGTGGAATCTTCCCCATCACTGAATGTTTTGGGGATTGACAGAAAATGTTTGAATATAGGGAGCCATGAGTTGGGAGGACCCTCTCAATGTCAAGAGCAAAACATCTGATTCTGCAACTAAATGCTGTATGCAAAGGTAAGGTTTTCACTAATGAGCAACAAGAGGCCTACTTGCATCCATTAACATGGATTAATACAACATTATTTGATAATCTCACCTCAGATACAAGCAGTTGCCCAATTTCCCATCTGCCAGAAACCAGACAATGGCAATTCCTAGCACGAAGGTCTGAGTAGATACCTGACAAATCCACCTCACTGCTTACTTCTCTGTCCATTGTGGACAGCAGTCCTCAACATCTCAGGACATGCTCCATCAGTGAAGCAAGGTCAGGCCCCCTATCTGCAGATACTGATTTAGGCATGATACAGTCTCTTTACACATTCAATCACATCTCCAGTCCAGCAATAGTATAGTTCAGCACATCAATGCTGCAGGAATAGAGTGGTGCTGGAAAAGCACAGCTGGTCAGGCAGCACCCGAGGAGCAGGAAAATTGATGTTTCGGGCAAAAGCCCTTCATCAGGAATTTTCAGTACCCACTTTCGCCTACATCAGTGCTGCACTTCGGAGCATACTGGGATCGCTCATAATAATGCTGCTGCCAGCCACTTTGCACAAAGGGGTGGTCAGCCAGCTTGTGGATTTAACCAGGGTGAAACTCGGGGAGAACCTCGTTTGCTCACTCAGTGCTCTCTCACTTTGGGCCTACTTCAATACTGAAAGCACCTCTGCCTTGCTTTGCCTTTTTGCACTTTGCCATTTCAGCCAGGAGTTAAAGGCTCACAGTACAACTGTCTTGTCTTATCTTTTAGAGCATTTACAGTCCTCACTCTCTCCAAGCAGATAATGGCAAGGAGTTTGTCATGTTGTCAGCGGTCATCATTAAGTGTGAACTCATTGCTGTAGGGTACCGTGCTATGTTAGGCCTACACCTGCACCATGCCAGCCGCATGTGTGGCAAACACGTCATGGGTTTCAATCAAATGACCATGTCTCAAAGTTTAAGGGGAATCAAATCAAGGGAGACAGCACTGTAGGGTCAAGTGCAGTGTCCACTATCATAGTTAGTGAGACATTTTGGGTGGAAAGTGAGGACTGCAGATGCTGGAGATCAGAGCTGAAAATGTGTTGCTGGAAAAGTGCAGCAAGTCAGGCAGCATCCAAGGATCAGGAGAATCAATGTTTCGGGCATGAGCCCTTCTTCAGGGTCAGGGCATCTACATCACTGCAGTCCAGTGAAACCAGATCGATAAATTATTGTAAATTAATAGTGGTGCTGCACAATATCAGTTCAAATTTCAGTTACAGATTAGTTTGAGCTGTTTGTCCAAGTTGGTCATTTCAATGGATCATGTTTAGTCCTGAGGATCAGCTCAATTAACTTCAAGGGGAATTATCAGGAGCTTCTGGTCTGGTCGGTAAGTTTCAGCGGTTGAAGGGAGACCTTATTGAAGTTTATGAAATCATGAAGGGCATAGATAGGGTGAATAGCAAAAGGGTAATGGAGTCCAAAAGTAGAGGACATAGGTGAGAGGGGAAAGATTTAAAAGGGCAACTTTTACATGGAGAGGATGGTATGTCAATTATGAGATTGGAAGCAGCATGCTGGAATATGAATGAGACATTATTGTGAAAGGGGTAAATTCAATATATAAATTGGGGAGGTGTAGTGCATGGGAGGATATCGAATCCTGCAGAGAAGGGAATGGATCATTGACAGTCACCACCACCTTGGCCTTAATGGGGTAAGAGCACAGTCTGGTTGACCATGCTGAATTGCCCATAGTGTCCAGGGATGTGCAGCCTAGATGGATTAACCATGGGAAATGCAGGATTACAGGATAGGGTAGGCGGTAGGGTCTGGGTGAGAGGCTCTTTGAAAGGTCAATGTGACTCGATGGGCTGAATGGCCTGCTCCCACACTGTAGGGATTCTATGATTCTATGACTAAGTTATAGGGCTGGAACTCCAGCGTAATGCACAGAGATGAAGTTGCAATTCAAAATGGTATGTGCAACATTTGGGAGTCCGGTACTGTTGGACCGAATGGGGAGTGCCAGGAAGAAAGGAACATAAAGGTTCAAGAGGCCTTTGATTCCCAGGTTGAGCCTGTGATTCACTGTGCCAAGTGCCTTCCATAAGCATACAACTTGTAAATGTACACAAGAACGGGTAGCTAGTTGCAAGCATATTCAGTGTAGGTGGAGTAAGTATTTTATTTCCCATCTAAATCTGTGGGTTCTCTTGTGAACAATGAGAGGTTCTTCAATCAGACACTTTCACAAGTATGGGTAGAAGTCATCTGTAATCTTAGGACTCAACATTTGGAATGTATGCAGCGTCCAACTGTGTGGGACACAAATCTTGGTCACAAGCAATCTTCACCATGTCACTAGTCATTACAGTTTGATTACAATAAAGTAGAACTAATCAGAGGTATCACTTGGACACCACAATTCATAAACACAATCCATGATCTCATTGGGTGCACAACTGCATGGAACTGATTTCCTCTCGCTTTTGTCAATATATTCTTCCATGCAGTGCTACCTTTCTTGACTGATTTGGTTTGGGAGCACAAGTTGTCAGTAACCATACAGCACCTACAATGTCCTACTGTATTTGTGTGACATAGCTTGTGTAGCATTCATCAGGATAAGGTCCCTGTGTCAAAGTTCCATGAAGACACATGTACTCGCTCCTGTGATGAGAAGGAAAATATGATGAGTGAGGACTGCAGATGCATGGTGCTAGGTAAATGTTTGGTAAGTAGTTCGAGAAGTCTTGCTAGGGGTCCTGGCGGGAAACCTTCTCAAAGGCCAAAAACTGATCAAAATTGACACTTCTGTTAGTATTGAGTCCAAAGAATCTGCTAAGTATTCAACCTTTGAACAGGTTGCCTGAGGGTAATAATTTTCTGGCCTGTTCTAGGAACATCAATGAAGTACATTGACTTCCAGTCACAGATTAAGTCTGCATAATTGACATTATTTTAATATCAATGTTCAACAAACTTGTGTGCTAAGCACGAATTACAAGCTGCATTGAAATATATTTAGAAATCATGTTGAGTTCAGGAGACAACCTGAACCTTATAGGTTCCTTTTTAATACTGATTTATACATTAACACTATTGGTTTTTAATATGATTCAATTTAAACATGATTTCGACATTCTGCCAGTACCAGACTGTGCCCACCTCTACACAATTAGATCTAAGCAATTGCTCCTAAATGTGTCCCAGTTAAATAAGTTCCAATTACTTTGCCAGAACTTTTGTGAATTCATCACTGAACAGGATCTAGGAGCACAAAGAGCTAACTTATGGTTTAATATTTCCATGACAGTGAAATCCAGGCCATTGAGTCACATTGTAGACTATTAAAACACAGAATAAGACCATTTGGTACATTGTACCTGTGCCAACTCTGGAAAGCACTGACCAATTAATCCTACTCCTAACTATCTCCACAGTCTTACAATACAGACTGATGGACTCTTAGAGAACAGAAGACAAAAAAATTGTTGCACTTCTTTCTCTTTTGTGAATTGAATATGAAGTGATTCGAAAAAAATAACTAGAAAAAACTTTATCTGTGAAAAAGGAGGGACAGAATCAGGGAGGAAAGTTACAACACTGTTTGATGGGATAACAGAAATGCTAAGGTATCCATTTGTAGTATGACATACCGATTGAAGCCATGATGTGGAGGAACCGGTACTGGACTGGGGTGAACAAAGTTAAAAATCACACAACATCAGGTTGTAACTGAAGCAAGTAGCCACAGTCTGTATAAGCCTAATGCTCTGGGTTTCGGTATTGATAACAGAACACAAAGCTGCTGTGATGAGTTCATGGCTGAGGTTAGGAAAGGAGCAATAGAGCATGGATGTTGCTTTTTAAAACAGACTTTAAAATCCTGAGTATCTATGTTATAAATCTATTTCAAAGCCCTTTCTTTGCAGCTTTGTGAGCATGCACATAGAACCTCTCTAAATAACTCAGTGACAGGGGTAATTCATTTTCTGACTCTGACCAATTCACCTTTTCTTACCTCCCATTTCTCCACAGAGAGTGACTTCAAAGAAAAGCCCCAAGGGCATGAAAGGAGTCAATTGCAATTGACTTTAAATCTTTTAAGGTCAGCAACAGATCTTCAGTGATTGTGTTATAAACTCTGCTGTTCAGATGCCATTTAAGTGATTTGCAACGATTTGTCTACAAGTCACTCATTTCCCTCAAGCTACTATTACTGGGGGAGGAAAAAGGGACCTGTTGATGCAATAGTAAAACCTTTCTCACTACTGGGAAAGAATTTTTTTCTCTATTGAGATGTGGAGCTGTAATTGAATTTTGAATACAGGGATAGATGAAGAACAAATTACACAAGAGATGTTTCTGCAAATGTTAAATGCAAAATGTAGCCTGTCTAAAACACATTGTCTAATACACATATGCATCTAAATACAAAAAGATATGAATACTCACATAAATGCATATGTATACAGATGAACACACTGGCCAAGCAAAATTGCCCATAGAGTCCAGGGATGTGTAACTAGATGGATTATCGATTCAAATGTGGGATTACGGGGATATGGGGGAAGGGTCTGGTTGGGATGCTCTTTGGAGTGATGATGGGCCGTATGATCTCTGTCTGCACAGCAGGGATTTTATAATTTATTAGGAAGAAAGCTAGAGATTGCAAGATGCTACCAATGGATTGAAAAGTCACAAATGGAATGTGTTCACAGAAGTTGTTTACATGGAGTTTCGTAAAACCTTTGACAAGGTTCAGTGTGGTACACTAATTAGTAAAATTAGATTGTAAGGGATTGACGGAGTGCTTGTCAATTGAATACAAAATTGGCTTGACAGCAGGAGTGATTGTTTCTCGGACTGAAGGTCTGTGACCTGCGGTACCCACAGGGATCGGTGCAGGGTACCCTTTTGTTTGTCATTTATCTAAACAATTTGGATGACAATTTAGGTATCATGGTTAGCAAATTTGTAGATGACACCAAAATATAGTGGATAGTGATGAAGATTATCTAAGATTACAAAGAGATCTTGATGAATTGGGTAAATGGGCTGAGGAATGGCAGATGGAGTTTAATTTGGATAAATTCGAGGTGTCGCATTTTGATAAAACAAACAAGAATAGGACTTGGACAATTAATGGAACCTGGATAGTGTTGTAGAACACAGAGACCTCGAGTTCGGGTATATAATTCTTTGAAATTTGAGTCACATCTAGACATGTGGTTAAGAAAGCATTTAGCATGCTTGCCTTCATTGCTCAAACCGTTTTGAGTACAGAAGTTGGTATGTCATGTTGAGGTTGTACAGGACATTGGTGGCATTACTGTGTATAGTTCTGGTCACCCTGCTATAGGAAGGATATTGTTAAATTGGAAAGGCTTCTGAAAAGATTTACCAGGGTGTTGCCAGGAATGAAGAGTTTGAGTTATAAAGATAGGTTGAAATAGCTGAGACTTCTTTCACTGGTGCATAAGAGGTTGAAGGGCGACCTTATCGAGATTTATACAATCATGAGGGGCATAGATAGAATGAACAGCAAGAGCCTATTCCCTAGGGTGGGGGAGTTCAAAACTATGGGGATATTTTTAAGCTGAGAGGGGAAAGATTTAAAAAAGGCATGAGGGGCAACCATTTTACACAGACAGTGGTTTGTATGTGGATAGAACTGCCAGAGGAAGTGATGGACGCAGGTATAGTCACAGCATTTGAAAGACATTTGGATAAGTATATGAATAGAAAAGAGTTGGCAGGGCATGGGAAAAATGCAGGAATGTTTGACTAGTTTAGTTTGGAATTATGGTCGGCATGGAACTGAAAGGTCTGTTTCCATGACTTTATGGTTCTGTAAGTGTGAGATAATGGACAGGGAAAATAAGATGAAGGAACACGTATTAACCTTTCAGATACTATATAGCATACTTTCCATCTTAGCTGAGACATAGAATACAAGAGCTATAACAGAACTGTGTGAAACATTAGTTGGACTGCATCTAGAGCACTATGTGTTGTTGTGATCACCATATTACAACAAGGATTAGCTCACATTAGAGAGATGCGAAGAAGATTAATGAGCAAATTGCCAAGTCTGGAATATTTTAGCTATGGTAAGCTGGGATTGGTTAGCTTGGAGGCAGAGGGAAGATTTAACTGAGGTATATGAAATTACAGGGGCCTAGACTGAGAGGCTTGGAAGGACCTATTAGCCTTAGAGGTGACACTGATAATGGGAAGGGTGAAGGTGCCTAGATTTAATATCATTCATAGAAAGGTTAGCAGAGAGTAGTTTTTCATTGAAACCAAGCAAAAGGGCAATAGGATGAGATTTCCACCCATCGGGTGACTATGAACATTTGGATGTATCAACATACAAAAACAACATATAGAAAAGGTCCATCCAGTGGTGATAACTCATGCACCAAATGCAGACATTTGCTATTCATATTGACAGGCAATTTCTTGGGAAAAGCAAGGAATCAGATAAAAAGGCAAGCTAATGCCCAATTTTGAAAACAAGAACCAGAATGGGTCTTTGAAAATTCTCAGAATAGTTACATCATCACCTGAAATGCAGTGCATGTGCAAGTATTTAAGTGAATCAAATCACAGCCTGGGCCTAAAATTGCAGAGGATCAAAATCACTCCGAGACTACCAAAGACCTTTCAAAATGATCGGTTCAACATTTCATCCTCTGATAGCAGCAACAACGTGAGTGTTCATTATGTCCTGTCAGCAGCATGGATTAACCACACATGCCAGCAAGCGAATTTGAAGTGCAAAGATTCGAAAACAGTTCCACTGAAAAGCAAAGCAATTGAGGAGACAGGATTCACTGGGATAACAGCTTACATGGGTAAAGGAACAAAATTAAAACTCAGAACTAAAACCACAGCATAAAGCAAATTCCCTACAGGAGATATTGTACATCTTCATGACAATGGTTGAATGGATGAGTTTGGAGTCAAGTTGTGGATCAATAATGCTTTGTCTCAATCCTTCCGATCCTCTGTGTTGCAAGACTGCTTACTTAACATCCAATCAAGGATGAGCTGCAATTTCTTATAATTGAGAATGAAAGCATTGTATTTGACCTCCATCTAAAACTCTGTTCTCTGCATTGATTTCAGCCCCACCCTGAGCCATTGTCTTAGCTGTAACTAGACTAAGAATTACCACCCTACTCAGACATGAACCAATTTTCTGGCAGCATATTCTCTCCATCTCATATACCACAAGCTTTCATTGTCATAAAACATCACTCACCTCAGTTCCCACCATGGTCCATCGGGAATGCTGAAACATTCACCCATGTACTTGTTACCTTCAGCCTTGTTTAATCCAAAACTCACCTCCATAGCCTTCCATCTTTCCACCTTCATTTTTTCAGCTCCTCAAAAACTCTGAGCCTTGAACTCACACTAAACCAAGTCCCACCCATCTGATGGCTCCTGCTTATTAGTAGTCACCTGAAGCCTTGCTATTGAATTTCTGGTCCTTGTATTTAAATATCTTCATTTTTTCACCTCCACCTATCTGTGGAACCTCTGCTCTTTGACTCTGTTATATAGTCATAGAGGTGCACAGAGCCTTGATCCAACTCGTCCATGCCAACCAGATATCCAAATCTAATCTAGTCTGATTTCTCAGCAGAGTTGGCCCAGATCCCTGTAAACCCTTCCTATTCATATGTCCATCCAGATGCCTTTTAAATATTGTAATTGTACCAGCCTCCACCATTTCCTCTGGCAGCTCATTTCATAGATGCACCACCCTCTGAGGAAAATGTTGCCCTTAGGTCCATTTTAAATCTTTCCCTCTCAACCTAAACCTATGCCCTTTAATTGTGGATTCCCCCACCTTGTCTATTTACCATATCCATGCTCCTCATGATTTTATAAGCTCATCCCTCAGCCTTTGACGGTCCGGGAAAACAGCCCCAGCCTATTGAGTCTCTCCCTGTCGCTCAAATCCTCCAACTCTGGCAATATCTGCTTCATTCCCATTTTTAACTCAATATTGATAACATGTCTTCAGTCACTGAGACACTAAGCTCTGCAATACCCTCCTCTGCTGTGCTACCTCCCTCCAGCAAGTTTAAGAATTTCACTAAAAATCACCTTTTTGATGAAGATTTCCAAATTGAGGAGATTTATATTAGTGTATCTTGTTATACAGAGTCAAGGTTAGGGTGGTGCTGGAACAGCACAGCAGGTCAGGCAGCAGCCAAGGAGCAGGAGAATCGATGTTTCGGGCAAAAGGAATTGATTGCTGATGAAGGGCTTTTGCCTGAAAAGTCGATTCTCCTACTCCTCGGATGCTGCCTGACCTGCTGTGCTTTTTCAGCACCACTCTAATCTTGATTCTGATCTCCAGCATCTGCAGTCCTCACTTTCTCCTATCTTGTCATACACCTCACTCAATGTTTTTCACTTCCCAAACTGATTCTTCTCTTTTTCCTTATGTATATCTTTCATTTCAATTTCTCTCTGATTTCGGCAGTTTGTCCATTTTCTCCCTGTTTCTCCCTTTACCATTCTCTCTTCTTTCTCTCTTTCTTCTATCATTCATCTCTTTTAACTTGCTCTGCAAATTAGAAGTAGAATTAGATTTTGTCACATCTATTCAAGTACAGGAGCATAGTGAAAAGTGCACAATGTTTCCATTCCCGGCACTATCTTTGGTACAAAGGTACGTCAGTACAAAATCTTGGGTGCAAGCTGGAAAAATAAGAAAATGTAGTTAAAGGTTCAACATTGAAGCACTTTTTGGTGTAAAATAGAAAAATAAAGTTAGAAGTTCAACATTAAAGTGCTTCTTAAGTCCTTAGCCATGATTGCTCACATTCCCCACAAGGGTTTCATCCCCTTCATATAAGGCCTGATTTCCCCATGCTCAACACCACCACAGTTGCTAGGAGACCTCAGGCTGCCTGCTGCCACAGATTGCTCGTGGAATGCCTGTAATCTTTGAGCTCGTTTCTGAAGCCATTTGAAATTTCATCTTGGCATCTCCAAACACCACAGAAGCGCTTCACAGAAGGCTCCAAAGCACTGAGGATGTCACCTAGAAAGGAGACGAAACGTTTGCAACACAAACTCCCAGCTCAGCGAACAGAACCACAACCAGGAGCACCCGAGCTACAAATCTTCTCCCAAACTTTGGGTCTAAAAGATGCAATGCTTTCCCGATTGTGGGAAGACATGACTTTTCATTGAGATGCAGCTTCTGCTTGTAAATGTAATCACCCACAAATGTACTCCACTTCCTGAGAGGTGAATCATTTCTTGCATGACCACGTATTAAACATTTTTTTTTGCTCAGGTCTGACAGGATGTGAAATGTCTCATATATGCATTGTCTCAGGGTCACCTGCGACCTTAGTCTGCCCACTCCTCCTGAGTAGCTGAAATTCTCACAGAATGCACTGAGATTGTAATAATGTGAACATGTGATGGTTTCTTGGCATTTGCTTAAAGAACAAGAGACTGGATTAGTGATTCTGCTACTGGGGTGAGTAAGGAGGTCAGATACTGTAGCATAATCTTATAGCTCACAGCCTCCTGAATAGAAATATAGGAAGCCCATTATGGTTGTTAGCGATCCTCAGGCAAGTCAAGGGAATAACTTCCAGTCAGGGATTCCTCCTGGCACAGTGAGTGAAGAGCAGCCTCTGAAACCAGCTCAGAAGGAATAATAATACAACGCACATTTATATATATTAGAAAAGAGCAGAGTTGGGTGGCATGGTAGCTCAGTGTTTAGTAGTGCTGCCTCACCGTGCCAGGGAACCGAGTTCAATTCCAGCCTCGGAAGACTGCCTGTTTGGAGCTTGTGCTTCTTCCAGTGTCTGTGTCACGAAGGGTATAGACAGGGTGGATAGAGACAAGCGTTTTCCGAGGGTGAAGGATTCAATAACGAGAGGTCATACTTTCAAGATGAGAGGTGGAATGTTTGAGGGGGATACACGCGACAAGTACTTCACACAGAGGGTGGTGGGCATTTGGAATGCGTTGCCAGCAGAGGTGGCAGAGACAGGCACAGTAGATTCATTTAAGATGCGTCTGGACAGATGCATGAATAGGTGGGGAGCAGAGGGATACAGATGCTCAGGAATTGACTGACAGGTTTAGACAGTACATTTGGATTGGCTCAGGCTTGGAGGGCCGAAGGGCCTGTTCCTGGGCTGTAAATTTTCTTTGTTGTTTTCTTTCTTTGTTCTTTTCTTAAATGCTTACTCAACAAATCTGATAATGCCTATGACTAACCACACCTTCATGCTAAATTGAGTGAGGTTCCTGCAGGGATTTTTGGATTTGATGCCTCAATTTGTCACTTTTCTTAAATCAAAGAATGAAGTGTGCAGTGAGCTGTTGGGTTCCTTAAAGACATAATGTCAAACTGGACGAGTTGGACAGTGAACAGCAGGGAAAGGACACAGAGATCTGGCACATGTGGTCAGTGTTATGAACATTGTCAAATTGAAGCTGAGTCTGTGGTCCTTCAAATTAAAAAACAAAACACAACAGCACTTTACTGAGTCTGGGGAAAGTACTAAAAAAAGTCAAAAACAGGGAGAAATGGTGCCTGCCAGAAACCATCTGAGCATGTTAGTACAGGGACTCATAGCTGATTTCAGAAATTAAATGCGAAATTGAGGGTGGCATGGTGGCTCAATGCTGGGGACCCGGGTTCAATTCCAGCCTCAGGCAACTGTCTGTGTGGGGTTTGCACATTGTCCCCATGTCTGTGGGTGCTCCGGTTTCCTCCCACAGTCCAAAGGTGTGCAGGACAGGTGAATTGGCCATACTAAATTGTCCACAGTGTTAGGTGTAGGAGAATGGGTCTGGGTGGGTTGCTCTTCGGAGGGTTGGTGTGGACTTGTTGGGCCGAAGGACCTGTTTCCACACTGTAGGAAATCTTAAAAAAAAATTGTCATGTTTGTCTCAAATCCACTCCTTCAAGTGGACATTAGTGAGTTGACAATTGAATTTCCATCAGGTGTTTGATGTGTCTGAAATGACTACATTGAAGATTAAATTCCATACACAGTTCAGTTCTCCTTTGAAGCTTCCTTGAAACCTCATTTGGTATGATATTCTATGTTACCCTTCTATGTTACCAGGTCCCAACCTTTTCCAAGTCAATCCTTGCCTTACTAGCTCCTCGGTTCCAGATCAGAAAATGGCACCCTGGGGGAGTTAGACAGTGAATCCTAACCCTGCATCACCTGGGAATATATCGAACATTTGATATTAAATGTGCTTTTTAAAAGAGGTTCAATTTAGCCAAGATGACTATGGACATAGATAAGTAGAGTTGATAATTACAATGCAAAATGTTGTTGGGCTGAAACTGAGATGAAGGGACCATGGTTTCTGGGGATTTGTAAACTGAAAAAATGCCCAGCCCGTTATCCTGTGCTTTTAAAGTAAAGAGCTGAAAGTGTGTTGCTGGAAGAGCGCAGCAGGTCAGACAGCATCCAAGGGGCAGGAGAATCGACGTTTTGGGCATGAGCCCTTCTTCAGGAATCAGGAGAAGAAGGGATGCTGCCTGACCTGCTGCGCTTTTCCAGCAACACATTTTCAGCTCTGATCTCCAGCATCTGCAGTCCTCACTTTCTCCTTTTAAAGTAAAGGCTCACTTCAGCTCTGCAAACCCTGTAATACAGCCAAATGAAGAGAATCAAGTCCAAGTCTTGCACTTGCCTCACAGATGGGCTATATATGACCAGCAGTCTCAAACCCACACACAGACTTCAAGGCACAAGCAAATAATGTGCGACCATAGGTGTTACACTGAGACTTGCTGAGTAGAAGACAAAACCAACAAATATGTACACTTGATTTGTATAGCAATAAACATAAACTTTATTCTATATTTTCTTATGAATAGATCCTGGGTTGCAATTAAGTTCAAAACTTTAATTAGAGTGGCATGGTGGTTCAGTGACTAGCACTGCTACCTCACAGCGCCAGGAACCCAGATTTGATTCCAGCATCTGGCAACTGTCCGTGTGGAATTTGCACATTCTCCCCGTGTCTGCATGGGTTTCCTCTGGGTGCTCCAGTTTCCTCTCACAGTCCAAAGATGTGCAGGTCAGGTGAATTAGCCATGCTAAATTGCCCATAGTGTTCAGGGATGTGTAGGTTAGGAGCTTTAGTCAGATAAAAATGAAGAGTAATGGGGTAGGGGTCTGGGTGGGTTACTCTTCAGTGGGTCGGCGTGGACTTGTCAGGCCAAATGACAGCAGGGATTATATGAAAGTGTGAGCTTGTGCATAGGAAGGTTGGAGACCATTGAACTATTGCCAGAAATCTGGTAAAACCAAGCTAGATATCCAATGAGCCCTTTCTTGACACTGGGAGTCACTCATTTGAATTTTCTTACAAAGTTCTAAGCGTCAAAGTGTGACTCTTGCTAGGTAATAACAAATTGCCTATTAATGGGAATTGTTGCTTGTTAAAAACTTTATTAACTACAATTTTCACTTCATTATTTAGCAGCTATCTGTTCTATGATCCTCCATTAGCAAACTAGATGCCACAAATTCTCCATGTGGTGGTCAGAGTGCGTACCTGTGGATACTGCCGCTCACCATTTGCTCCAAAGGATCTCCATGGTGGACACTAGTCACTAGAGATACATGGACACCGGTCACATGTACACCACCACCATGGACATTGGCATCTATCATGGCAGATCTGATCTATTCACATTATGCTTTTATAATTTAATGCTGTCCCTTGATAACTATCATTGTAATGCTGCTCAACAGCACTTCATTCTCAGGGACATGCAACTAACTCATAGGCTAGACCAGGCTCCGTCTCTTGGCTGTTGTCTTGCTGTCTCTGTGCTCACCCACTTCAAACCTACAGGAATGTTCATGGCATCCCTGTCTCACCTTGCCCCTTTACCAGAAATACCAGGCTCATTGTATTTCTGTATTGCCATGCCATTTAGTGCAGATTCAAATTCAGGAAGCTCATCATGGTTGTCAACAATCCTTAGGCAAATCAAGGGGAGAGCATCCAGACAGGGATTGTCCCTGGCACAGTAGTTTAAGGGCAGCCTTCGACACCAGCCCAGGGCTTGGGCATGCTCAGCCACTCGCGATGGTCAGATCCAGGTTTCTCTCCTCAAAGGGTAAGGAACCAAATATAAGGCAACCAAATATAAATATCGCTTGCCTTGACTCTTTCAGTTCTACCACGAGCAGTTTTCCTCCTGAACTGAGAGAGAGCAGCAGGTCTTCAGGGAGATGGAAGCGTGTGGCACAGCTGTTAGTGTTGGTACAGGTAAGGAGGTGACCAGACCGAGTGAGTAGGCAGCACAGAGGACATGCTGAGTTAGTGGTGCCATCAGGGTTGGGGTGAGTGATGGTGAGTGAGGGAAGATGTTGACAAGCAATAATGAGACTGCTCGAACATGAGCCTTGCTGGCAGCCCGGCACAGCAGCAGAGATAGAGTGAGTGTTAGGTATCAGGGAGAAGATGGTGTCATTTACACTACCAGAGTGGATAACACCATTCAATCTTTTTTCTAGATTTCTAAGCATTCCTCCAGCTGTGACTGCACTGACACTGGATGGTGGCCTTGGACCAGGCTGGCACAGTCTGATTTCAATGCTTCTGTACTGGAGCCTGGAATGAGGACTTCTCACCTCCACACATCCTGTGCAATCAGACTCACAAGACCCTGCCCGCATAGCTGAACATCAATTTTCCATTCTCTGCCATGTGTGGAGCAAATGTCAGAAACTGTGTTTGAGCAGGTACAATATAGACTTTCTAAGATGACATTGATGCCGGTGATATTGGTACATTCTGTGATAGTCACAGCACCAGTGAGTTGTTCCAGATTCAGGGAGTGGTAGAATGAGGCTAGAATTGATGAAGGGAGCAACACAGGGGCCTGATAGATGGTAAATGAGGAGGGTTTGGTAAGATACAGCAAGGAAATTTGCTAAACCTTGTAGAAAGAAACCTTCAATGAAACTTAATAAAACTGATACTTACCAAAATGGACCTTGAGGTTTGTCTGTGATGGGGTGTCAACTTGTCGAAGAATTTTGGTGTGTTGTTGGGAAAATGAATATCCATTAACAGAGCAGGATTTGTGTTCCCTTTCATGTGTGCCCAGGGTGACCCAAGATGAAAAGAGCCCTGGAGATGAGAGATTTAACATTCAGTGGTAGCATACCTCCAGGTAACACTGCATAATCTTCACCTAGGTTTTGTAATGCTGAACAGATTCTGTCTTGTGACCTCAATTTGCTCAGGGAAAGCTTGTGTGCCAGTCTGTGAAATTATGGAGTCGAAATTCATCTAACGAGAGGCATTATTAACATAATCAATACAATCATTAGTGCTGTCGGCAGAAAACTTACATACATTACCCTTGCTAATCACTAATGACATGGGCTGTAAGAACACAGCAAAGGCCAGAACTGGTACAACCACATGTGTGAGTAGAGTTTCTGAATGGATCACAGCTTTAATAAAAAGAAAGGTTTTTTTATATAACATTATTCAGATGATAGTATAATACCTATGTGTAATGCACAATGAACAATCTTAATGGCACTGCAAATTGGTTATATTCCAGTTTTAAAACTGTCCTTACATCTTGGCTCCTTTGTGTTTTACATCATTCCTTTGAGAAAATAGAAAGTTAATGACCTGACCTCTAACCTCCAACCTTGTTAGCCTGTAGCTCATAACTCAACAATAGCTGCCTTTAGGAAATTTACAGAAAATGCAGCCTGTGAAAAATACATGATCCTTCTCATCAAGTATAATTTGACACCAGAGCTAGCCCCTCACAACTGGGAAGGAAATTTAAGTAACCTATTAATTGCCATGACGCATAATATGAATTTCTATATCGTCATTTACAAATAAAAATACAATGGATGAGGGAAATCTGAAATAAAAACAGAAAACTCTGGAGAAACTCAGTAGATCTGGCAGCATCTGTGAAGAGAGAAATAGGGTTAACATTCTGAGTAAAAAAGAGGTCTGCAGATGCTGGAGATCACAGCTGAAAATGTGTTGCTGGTCAAAGCACAGCAGTCTGAGAACACAATGGGCTAAATTGCCTCCTTTTGTGCAGTAACTATTCTGTGATTTCACCTTTATGCTACTGTGCAATTCCATTTGTAATGGTCACCATTCAATATTTCACCTAAGTGGCCATTTCTCATATGTTACCACGAGCCACCAAGCTATTCAACATGTTCAACTTATCACAGCCAAATCCTGGTGTATCCTCATTTAATATTGAATCGTCTTCCTATCACCTCATTGGGAGATGATTAGACAAAAATGCTGACTTATTCCCTCTCTGATACAACAACAGTTAGTGAACTACAGTCAACTTCCTGCCAGCCTAGCTGAGATCATGTAACTGAGCAAAGGCCATACATCAAGGCTGAGTCATTTCATTAAAACCAAATGGAACATTGAGCTACAGAGTCATCATGTGCTTACAAGGCCACAGAAGAGGAACAACTTGACCATGTCTAAAAATTGCCTGTAGCGAAAACAGTTCTTGACGAATGTTTACTGGAGTGATAATTTATAATTTTACCATATCTCCATGTATTATATGCTGCAAAGACGGTCAATATTTGAACGCAACTACAGCATGCCCTTTGCACATAGATATCAGGAAATCATGGGCATCTTCTAAACAATGTTCCAAATATCAAAGAGAAATCATCAGTCAGGAAATAAAGGAAGTACAGACAAACTTCCCCACTGATGTAAAAATTCACCTTGTTTCAGAATTGGAGTTGCACAGTGTCTGGATGTCCAACCCAGAACTCCAAAATTGACTGATAAATTAATAACTCAACTGAACTCACCACATAAAAACAGTGGCTACAAGAACAAGTCATACACTAGGAATACTGTGGGAAGTAACTCACCTCCTGATTCTTGAAGGTCTATCCACCATCTATAAGGTACAAGTTAGGAGTCTGATGGAATACTCCCCACTTGCCTGGATAGGTGCAGCTCCAACAACTCAAGAAACTTCACACCATCCAGGACAAAGCAACCCGCCTGATTGTCACTACATCCATAAGCATCCACTCCCTCTACCACTGATGCTCAGTAGCAGCAGTGTGTAGTATCTACTAGATGCACTGCAGAAATTCACCAAAGATCCTCAGAAGCACTTTGCAAACCCATGACCACTTCCATCTAGAAGACCAAGAGCAGCGGATGCATGGGAACACCACCACATTCAAATTCCCCTCCAAGCCACTGAGTATCCTGACTTTGAAATATATCACCGTTCATTTGCTGTGGCTGGGTCCAATTCCTGGAGTTGCCTCCTTCATGGCTTTGTGGGTGAACTCATAGCAGGTGGACTGCAGCAGTTCAAGAAGGCAGCTGGCCACCACCTTCTCAAGGGCAACTCGGGATGGGGAATAAATGCGGGCCCAGCCAATCCCACAAAATGAATAAATAAAAAAGTCCTCAATCTAAATGTCAATAGTTAGGGCAAACTGCTGGTACCTGTTCCATTTGAAACCAACAAACAATCTTGGGCATCTTGCCTTGTCAATAATGGGCATCGTATGGTATGGAGATGGATGGACTAATTTGAGGTGGATCCATGCAGCAACATTTGGCCACTAGAGATCTATGACCAGTGGTCTTCTGCAGGGCAAATGCTGAGACCCTGCTGTTTGCAGTTATTTATGATCCGGAGGAGAATATAGATGGCCTGATTAGTAAGTTTGCAGATAACACAAAGATAGGGGGATCTGCAGATATGAGGATGATCGCCAGAGGATACAGCAGGATACAGACAGACTGGAGACTTGGGCAGAGAAATTATGGACGGAGTTTAATCCGGCCAAATGTGAGATGATGAATTTTGGAATGCAAGAGGGCAGTACTCAGTAAATGGCAGATTCTTTAGTAACATCAATACATAGAGGGATCTAGGTGTACAGTTCTACAATTTCCTGAAAGTGACAAGTAGATAAGGTGGTCAAGAAGGCAGGCTTGCCTTCATCGGTTAGGGCAGGAGTATACAAGTTGGCAAGTCATGTTGCAGCTGTGTAGAACTTTAGTTAGGCCATACTTGGAATATTGTGTGCAGTTCCGATTGCCACATTACCAGAAGGATGTGGGGGCTTTGAAGAGGGTACGGAAAAGAGGGCACGTGGTTTGAACCACGAGGAGAGATTGAACAAACTTGGTTTATTTTCACTTGATTATTGAAGGATGAAGGGTGACCTGATAGAAGTTTACAACATTATGAGGGGTATGGAGGCAGATACAAGAGCAACATTTAAGAGGCACCTTGACAGGTATATGAATAGGCAGGGAATTGAGGGATATGGACCTCAGAGAGTTGGAAGGTTTTTTGATTAGAAAGGCATCATGTGCCTGCACAGTCTTAGTGGGCTGAAGGGCCTGTTCCTGCATTGTCCTGTTCTTTGTTCTTTATACTAGTTAGGCAGTATTCCAAATCTGGAAAATGTAAGCAGAACAGATCAATCAGATCCAATCAAGTGTTACCCTGCACTACAGTTCGTCAAGAAAAAGGTTACAGTAAATTATTATCCAGAGACCTGGAGCTGCAAAGATCTAAGCAGACAATTCTTTCAAATTTTAGAGAGCTTCTGCCTTACTATCTCTCCCCGTCTTTTAATTTAAACTATCCTTCTCTGTCTGCATTTGACTTCCTATTATTGGTCTGTCTTCAAGACACCATGTTTCTCTTTCCATCTGTTAGTGTGCGATTTAAATCTCAATGGTTAAAGAGATATACTTTTGCTTTCTCTGTTAGCTAAGTTTCCAATGCCTCATTGCCCTTATATTACGATTATCAGCTTGTACCTCCAACAAGTTAGAATGCTGAAAGGCTTTGAGCTGAAAGCCAAAGAAGAAAGTTTTATGTGTGATGTAGGGTGCCCCTTTCCAGCAAGATCAGCCTCATTAAACCAGCAAAGTTGAATACTCTTTCCAACAAATGAGATCTAGCTTCAGGTAGTTACGCTACCAAATTAAGCTTCATGCAAGTTATAAGGTTCAATAGTTGGATTCATGCCTTGATATTGATACTTTCCATTGCATTCAAATGATTATGCTCAAGTTTTCCATTCTTTTCTTTGCTGAGTCCCTTTGGAATTCTCGCAACCTGCAAGCAAACAAATCAATAAACTTTCCACTATTATTTGAGCTTCAGTAATTTTTGAGCTGTAGATTCCCATGCAAAGCCTCGGAGTATGCATTGAATTCATATGTTGTCTAAATTCGTTCTCTTAATTCCCTCTTTGCAATTAAATACCAACATCCCCAACCCCTGGCTAACGGAGCAAACAAAGTGCTGCAAATAACCACCAGTAGATGTGAAAAACGGTGTTTATGTGAGGATTGCCTTTTCAGATTGAGGTGAACAAGTACATAGAGCTGAACCATCTGTATATCAGAATAAAGGCAAAGCTAGCTCTAGTTAGGAGTTAATTCCCTAAATCAATCACTTGGCACTGCTCTATCTTCCTAAGAGAAGTCTATTGAAAGGTAAATTGATGTGTCCAAATCATGCTCTTTTTCCATGGACTATAGATTGTGTAATATATCCTGAAAGTGTCAGAGTAATTGGATAGAATCATTCTTTTTTTTATGTCAAAACCTGGTCAACTCTTTGATCATGTATCATACGCTCTCAATGTACAGTTTGGAATTGTTGCATCCAGCGTCATACTAAGTCATTTGGACCATTACTCCCATTTCTGTTCACAGTCTTGGAAGAGTTAACTGATATTACCTTGCGTTCTACTTGGGAGCTACAATTGGCCTTTCTGCTTTGGGTTTAGGGAGCGAAAATAGAGTCAGCTAGAATTTCCCTTTCTGATTGCTGTGCAATTATGCGAGCTGGAAGGTGTGCATGTACTGGCATAAAGCAAGGACAGGTTTGATTGCGATACTTGCAGTGGTTCAATAATCTGCTGTGTATACTCACTTGTGAAGAATAGTTTCTTGGATATAGTGCTGAAAGACTTCTAGAATCTGTGAGAAAATATCCCAGCACTCTTTATGTCTTTACAAAACTAATGGACAAGATTTAATAAGATAACATTTTCTTAATCCAATATATTCTAATGAGCTGAACAGGAAGGTATTGCCAGCAAAACACACAAATGCAAATGTTTTAACAATTAGATGTACTAAGAAAGAAATAGAGAGGTTGCATTTATGTAGTACTCTACCAGATTTCAATATATCCTTAAGTGTTGCATAAACAGTGGATCAATATTAATGTAGGCACTATTATAAACATAAGGAAATATGTTATTGAGACTGAATAAATTGGCTTCTCATCACTGTGCATCTTTTCTGACATTTCAGTGGTCTAGTTGCATGATTTCCAGTTCCTGTCACATATTGTAAATGAATACTTTCTTAATTAAATTCCCTTAAGCTGTATATGAATTTATGGCCTAAACATTGATGCCAATGCCTGGAAAAATATCAATGGAAAGAAGAGGTAGTGTCAACTGCTCTATGATTTGGCATTGAAGTGCCTTATTTTGAAAGCAATGATAGTTGCCAAACACGCTTTGGAGATGCCGGTGTTGGATTGGGGTGTACAAAGTTAAAAATCACATCACCACATTATAGTCCAACAGGTTTATTTGGAAACATTACCTTTTGGAGCGCTGCTCCTTCATCACGTGGAGTATAAGATTGTAAGACACAAAATTTATAGCAAATGTTTACAGTGTGATGTAACTGAAATTATATATTGATAAAGACCTGGATTCTTTGTTAAGTCTTTCATCTTTTAGAATGACCATGTTGGTTTCAGTTCTTTCATATGCAAATCCCAGAACTTTTAAAAAAAGTTACATTTTCAAGTGAACTTTAACAATAGGTGCCATGTCATCCCAGATAATTGAAGGTCTGAGGTGCTCTGTATGAGGCTGTCTGTGCCCCAATGTTCAGGCTGATGCTATTTCTAACAAAGGGATTTTACATGAATTCATGCAGTTTTGGAGCAAAGTAAAATATAATTCTGCAAGTACAAATTCACCCACAAACTTATATATGTGTGTGTATGCATGTGGATGTGTATGTGTTGGGGGGGGAGGTATGTCTGTCTGTGAGAGAATGTGTAGGTGTGTGAGTGTGAATGTAGAGGGGTATAAGTCTGTGAGAGGGTGCATATGTGGGTGTGAGTATGAGTATGGGTGTTTATGTGTGTGTATGAGAGAGAGCTTGTGAATGATAGATGGTCTATAGGAATATGTGTGAGAAAGTGAGAGGCAGTGGGATCACCTGTAGTGATCCCAAGGTCCCAGTTGAGGCCATTTCCATGGGTACCGAACTTGGCTATTAGCCTCTGTTCGGCCACTTTTCATTGTTGCCTGTCCCGAAGTCCACCTTGGCGAATGGTTACCCAGAAGTCTGAGGTTGAATGTCCTGGACCACTGAAGTGTTCTCCGACTGGGAGGGAACACACCTGTCTGTTGATTGTTGTGTGGTGTCCATTCATCCATTGCTGTAGCCTCTGCTCGGTCTCACCAATGTCCCACGCCTCAGGACATCCTTGCCTGCAACATGTGAGATAGACAATGTTGGTCAAGTCACATGAGTACCTGCCACGCACATGGTGGGAGATGTCCCCATGTGTTATGGTGATGTCCGTGTCAACACTCTGACGTGTCTTGCAGCATCTGCGTGACAGGGTTGTATGGTGTTGTTCTGAAAGCTGGCAACTTGCTGCGAACAATGATTTGTTTGAGGTTTAGTGGTTGTTTACAGGCGAGAAGTGGAGGCTTGGGGAAGGTCTTGGCGAGGTGCTCATCCTCATTGATAATGTGTTGCAAGCTGTGAAGAACAAGGTGTAGTTTCTCAGCTCCTAGGGAGTACTGGCCAACAAAATCAGTCTGAACTTTGGGGCACAGACAGGCTCACTCAGGGCACCGCACACCCTCAATGTCTTATCTGAGACGATATGGCATCTATTGTTAATGTTCACTTGAGAATGTAACTTTTCAAAAAAGTTCTGGGATTTACATATGAAAGAAATGAAACCAACATGATTATTCTAAAAGATGAGAGACTGAACAAACAATCCAGGTCTTTTCAATACATAATTTCAGTTGCATCACACTGTAAACTTTTGATTTAAATTTTGTGTCTTACAATCTTCTCCTCCACAACCACCTGAAGGAACAATGGTCTGAAAGGTAGTGTTTCCAAATAAACCTGTTGGACTATAACATGGTGTTGTGTGATTTTTAACTTTGAACGCCAAACATGCTGTCACTAATTGGTTGGTCATTTTTCTTTCAGTTGATATTTGATCTTCAATGTGTTTGTGCTGAAAGTTCCTATCCAGTTGATGCAGCCATCTGGTTACCTTGCAGTACAACCCAAGGAGGGTAATACCTTTCATCCTAACTGTTTTCAACAAGCATGAAGGCCGTGGTGCCATTATCCCTATTTGGAGTCATAGAGTCATACAGCCCGGTAACGGACCCTTTGGTCCAAGCCAATCATGGTCCCAAACTAAACTAATCCCACTTGCCTGCTTATGGTCCATATCCCACCAAATCATTTCTATTCATGTACTTATCTAGTGTCTTTTAAATGTTGGAAATGTGCCTGCATTCACCATTTCCTCAGTAAGTTCGTTCCACATGCAAGGCAGTCTGTGGAAAAGATTTGCCCCTCATGTCTTTTCTAAATTTTTCTCCTCCCACTTTAAAAATATACCTCTTAGTCTCACCCTATGGACAAGACACCTACCATTAACCGTCCAAACTCCTCATGATTTTATAAACCTCCATAAGGTCACCTCTAATCTCTTATGCTCTAGTGAAAAATGTTCCAGCCTATTTAGCCTTTTCTTATAACTCAAACTATCTTTGGAAACACACTTTGCTGCACACTTCTGGCAATTTGTGGATAATTATCCTCCTACATCTCAATACCGTAGAGACTTTTAATACAATTTTACTTTTCCAGTTTGATGCACTGTTAGTTCACATTTATACTGTGTTTTACTTTCACAGTCCTTTGAGCTATGGAAAATCTTTATTCTCTGAAGCAGCCTCCAGCAGATCTAAGAGTGAATAGAGGCAAAGGACAAAATAAACAATAGTTCTTTAACAGTTTCATGATATTTATTTTAAGTATCTCCCACTTGATTCTGCAGGTTGCAACCAAGTTTTATAGTTCAGAAGGAGATTCCTATGTTTGGAGTCAACCATTCTTTCAGAATAAAAGCACATGTAATTATACCAGACAAATGAGCAGACATTAATTTCTTGAATTGCTTTGATGTAATTTGTTTTTTTTAAATTGCTGCACAGAGAGGTAAGCCCTTACTTTAACAGTGGCTCAGTGGGTAGTACTGTATGCTTTCAGTTTGATTTCAATTCAAATAGTTGTGACCCTTTGTGCATCCTGCTTTCCTCCACTCCACCAGTAGCAGCCCAAAGTAAAACCTCAAAACCTCAGCAATGGATTGTCAGCAGGCAGAACACTCAGTAAGGTCTACACTTTCAGCAACTCACAACAAGTCTTGGAATAATTTGTGAATGGTTCTCTCATCTTAGAGTGGTTTTGTATCCAGCCATGTTGACTGAAGAAGGGCTTATGCCCAAATGTCGATTCTCCTACTCCTCGGATGCTGCCTGGCCTGCTGTGTTTTTCCAGCACTACACTTTTCAACTCTGGTCTCCAGCATCTGCAGTCCTCACTTTCTCCAAGGTGATACTAATGCATATGTTGATCAAATCACCTTCTAAACGGATGTTGAAAAGCTGATATAGTACTCATGACATGTGTGAAAGGCTTAGGAATGAAACGGCTTAAGTTAGCTCTCCTTGTCCAAACATTCAAAAGTGTACGGAAACAGACCATTCAGTCCAACCAGTCCAAGCCAAACGTAATCCCAAACTAAACTAATCCCACTTTACTTTCAGTGCTATCCCCTTTGTGTTAACTATTCTACTAGTCATCTCTTCCCTTCATGGAGAATCTTGGAATATTTTGCTTCATTTATCAGACGTGGGTTACAAATTGTTCTTAAAAAGACGATGGTGAACTGCACTCTTGTGCCATTGGAATCTTTGAGCTGTAATTAAAGTGCAGTTAGGAAAGAAGTTCCAGAATTTTGACCCAGTTTCAGTGCAGGAATAGTGATACAGTTTCAAGTCAGGATGGTGTGTGATTTGTAGGGGGTGATGTTTCCATGTATCCACCGGCCTTGTCCTTCTAGGTAGCAAAGATCATGAGATTGAAAGTGTTCTTCAATGGAGCCAGGATGAGTACTCCACAATGACTTTCTTGAAAATATTGCTAATGTTATATCTCTATTAAACTGTAAGCATATTGTAACACTATTTGTCAAACCTGGTGTTAATTCTTGCCTAGATATGACACCAGGTAAAAACAATGACTGCAGATGCTGGAAACCAGATTCTGGATTAGTAGTACTAGAAAAGCACACCAGTTCAGACAGGAGCAGTAAAATCGACATTTTGGGCAAAATTCCTTCATCAGGAGTACAGGCAGAGTGTCTGAAGGGTGGAGAGATACATGAGAGGAGGGTGGGGGTGGGGAGAAAGTAGCATAGAGTACAATAGGTGAGTGGGGGAGGGGATGAAGGTGATAGGTCAGGGAGGAGGGTGGAGTGGATAGGTGGAAAAGAAGACAGGCAGGTAGGACAAGTCATGGGGACAGTCTGAGCTGGAAGTTTGGAACTGGGGTGAGGTGGGGAAGGGGAAATGAGGAAACTGTTGAAGTCCACATTGATGCCCTGGAGTTGAAGTGTTCTGATGTGTTCCAAGATATGACACCACATTGTTAAGCTTGAGAAGTAATCCTAGCTTTTGTACATATTGAAGACAGAATATCCTTGCAGTTAGAAGTCTTGACAAGAGGCAGACAAAATACAAACTCATGTCTGTCTCTGTAGTTATTTAATCCCAGAACAGATCACCAGCATGTCCCAGGAGTTCAAAGGACAAACCAGCTTAATTGACTCAGAAAGTCTTCCACTCTTGCCACCGGCAATCAGTGTTGGAAAGGTTTGCAGTTTGATAACCAATCTGTTTTGTCCAGAAGTGGGGCTTGAAACCAAAGCTTCAGTAGGGATGCTACCCAGAATCCCACGAGATCTCCAAAAGGCCATCTTTAAACATTTTTATACAATGCTAGACATTTTAAATGATGACAACATTAAGAACAAGACAGTAGAACTTTTTAAGCACTGTGAAAATCAGTCTGATGCAGTATATTGTTTCTTCATTACCTATTTGTATTTATTATTAGTGTGACGACCATAATCCTTTTCTGCCAGATACTGCTATATTACCAAATATAGAAATAGTAGTATCTTGTGGTAAATGCAAGACCTTCTGAGAATTGTGATAAATGCACAAAAGCAATTCTTTTCAAGCCACCTCAGTTATTTGTGCAAGGAACTCACTTGACTGACAAATCAATGAGTTACTTTGATGTCTGTATTAGAATCTTACTTTCTGCCTTTGGTTGCTAAGGAAGTAGGGTTGTTGAGGAAGTGGTACTTTATCTCAAGGACATCACAGAACCAAAATAACTGAAATTTGCAAGCACCTTGTGATTAACATCCTCTCCTGCAATCATTTATATTGTGTCATTTTGCAGAATCTGACTGACCAAAGATTTAATAGTTATTTTAGCTAGTTAAAACAAGCTAAGGTTCTATCTTTCTATGTCAGCCAGAACAGCATTCTAATATATTCTGGTTGCTGCAAGTGTGCTTAGAATTAACCTCCCAGCAATGAAGCTAGTTTAACGACCTTCAATATCTGCGTGGCCTAATGGTTATATTCAGTATGATCCACAAGATGACTCATCACACTATTTGCAGAGGGCAGAAATGTTGAAGGTTTTGCCCTCTCTTGAATTAAGTAACCTTAACTGATGATGATGAGCAATGTTACAATTGTCCTTAGTGTCACTGGGCTTGGGTGCTGATAAATCTATCCAGGCTCTTATTCCTGGTCATTAACTAATGTTGCCTGGTAGAGTGTGCCTGTTAAGTGCTCGGATAATGGATAGAGTAATGGGCTTGGTCATATTTGGTTGAAATAAAATCTGTTTAGTCAAAAGCCACTTGAATGAAATTCCATACTAGGTCATGTTTCTTGGAAATAGCTATTCTGATGCAGGAAGACATGACGTTAAAGAAAAGCTCTTCTTATTGAAGACAAATGCTGTAATAGCAGAATTCCAATTGCATTATATGGAGCTGGAAAATAAATGGCCAATGATGATTCTGTTCTTCTGTTTTCTAAAGATACAAGTATATATAAGCTTGATTTTAAATGAATTGTGCATTCAATCAAAATGATAAAAATAGTATATTTGTGCTTTTTGAATGCGTAGCACAGTAGAGAGCTTGGAAGTAGGTTTCTGAGAAGAGTCAAATGTGCACTGTCTTTGCTTTCAAACTGCCTTTATCTTGCTTGACTTAAGGGGCAAAGGAGGGAAGATAAAAGGACCACAAGGTAAAAGCATCATGCAGCTGCCAGGGAAACAGACATAGATATGAATTAAGGGCTGCTTGTAATCATACAACATATACCCATTAATGAAACGGAACCCTTGCAATTTGTCAATAGGGGATTTGTTCACTGCAGCATGATGTGCCTGCAGTCAATGCGGCATTATATTTGGGGAAAGCCAACTACCTTGGGGCCCTGAAGTGCACAATCTGTTTTTTTTCCTCCGACCATGGATCTGGAATGAAACTTCTGCCTCCAGCATCAATTACTCACTCAATACAAGCAGAATCTACAACCAATGAAGGTTACCACAGGTCCCACTTTCAGGCGGCACGGTGGCACAGTGGTTAGCACTGTTGCCTCACAGCGGTGGGTTCAATTCCCATCTCAGGCAAGTCTGTGTGTGGAGTTTGCACATTCTCCCCGTGTCTGCATGGGTTTCCTCCGGGTGCTCCGGTTTCCTCCCACAATCCAAAAATGTGCAGGTTAGGTGAATTGGCTATGCTAAATTGCCTGTAGTGTTAGATGAAGGGGTAAAATGTAGGGGGATGGGTGGGTTGCGCTTCAGCGTGGACTTGTTGGGCCGAAGGGCCTGTTTCCATACTGTAGTGAATCTAATCAACTTCACCACAGTGATTCTCAGGTTAACCTCACCATCTACTGTCTATAAGAGATCAGCTCCAGGGTTCTCTAGCACTAAGGCTACTTCTAATCCACAACTAGTAAGTGATGTTGACATAGCCAGTCAAGGTCTCAGTAACATGCAAACAAAATAATAGAAGGCCATAGTAATAATTGTTGCAAATGCATTGCACATTTATTATAGGAAATGACACATCTTACCCAAAAGAAGCATAAATATCTCAATGCTGGTGGTTGATTGGTCTTGTTGGGTCTATAGACTTCTGTGGGCTCCCCTATTGTCTCCATCTGATGGTTCCACCACTACTGTTCCTTTTCCCCTAGCCAGAATTTGAAAAGAAAATCATACTTTCAGATCAATAACTAAATCTGTTGTAGGAGATAACCACAGGCAGGGTACCATTAACATTACTGCTACACTAAGATCTCTACATTTGAGCAACAGACCCACATACTTGCATATCCTCTGGTAGAAAGGCTCATGTATCCAACATTTGTTTAAAGCAATGCATTTAAAAAGGAAATACTACTGATTCCCCAAGACAAGTTAACAACTTAGAGCGCAGGATTACAATTTGTTGCAAAACTCAGCTTGAAAGATTGACAAATGGCATGGAGGAGTTGAATTATATTACCAACCATCATATTTAGCTCACACTCCTGTTCAAATAATAGGCAACTTTTAATCAAAGCATTCACTAGCTGAGTGCGCTACATCCATAAAGTTCAAGTAAATCAGATACAAGTCAGCAAGTTATAATAAATCACTTGGGATGCTGTTAGTGTCATATTAAAATCCTAGAGAGCAAGAAAGCCACCATTTAGTGAATAATACTTTGAATAGAATTGGAGAGGGACATTCCAGCAATCAAGTAATGTTGAGTTAAACTTTACATATTAAGCAAGTACTTCTGAAAGCAAGAGGCATAATTCTTTGATTAAGTCAAATAATGTCAACTCTGGCTGTTACCATCACTTTACCTGATGAATTTTTTTTATTTTTTCCCTTGATTTGGGCACTATACCCATTTGTTCAAGTATCAAGATCATGAAACTTTAGTACTTTGCACTTATGGCCCACAAAATTAGCTTGACTAGATAACTCCCTGCCAAAAAGGGCTAACTACTGCTCAGTTAGTTGGATATGGATTTTGAATCAAAATGTCATCAGCAGCTCCAATTCAGAAAATGTTAGCGAGCTTAATAGTTTTTAAATTTGCTGTTGCTTTAGAGAGCAAAATAACTGGATTCTTTCAACATTACTACATCACATTCAAACAAGTTGGGGGATTTTCATACATGACCAAGCATACTCACTTGTGACCAATCTATTGATTCACCCATAACAGGACACTACTGCAGCATTCCCCACCCCAAATATGTTTAGTTATTTATCTCCAAATACTGTCAGATGTGCTGCACATATCAATCATTGCATTTTGAAGTCAGAGACACAGCTTCACATCAGGCCTTCAGTTTCTTCTAATAGAATTTAGTGACTAGTCACAAGTCTATGTGTTTAAAAGAAAAAAAACAAACTCGAGTAAATTTCAAATGTTTGTTTATTTGCATATCAAAACAAAAACCAAAAATCAGTTACTGTGCATGCCAAGAGACCTAACAAAATGGCACTCTACATAGTTGATTCGATTGAACTGAACACAGGTCCTTGACATCTTCACTCCATTCACATGCATTTGGTTATTAAAAGGTTCCTGCAGTCTTTTCCAGGCACCTCTCGAGACATGCAAGCTCTTAGTGCCATCAGAAGTACTAAGCCAGCCATACGGTCAGTAGTTAATTTCCCCTGCTGCCCCTGCCCTCTTTCAAAAAAAAAAGGGGGGTGGGGCAAGTGGGAGAAGGTAGATTTTGGGGTAGAAAAGGATAGATGGGAATAGGAGGGAGATTGATGGGAGTAGGAGCCAACCAGTTCACTCAATATCCAAAGTTTTTTTTGAAAAGGAAATACATAGCTAGAAGGCAATGCTTGTGGAATGTACAGTGCAAAAAAATCAGGAAAGAAAGGTCACTTTCATTTTGCCGCTTCTTTATCCGCCTGTTTTTCTGCTTCAATTGCTAAGAAAAAAAAAGCAGAAAGAAAAAAAAATTAGATTACAACTCAGTTGAAGTGTCCACATATCCCAGTCTCTAGACCGTAGAGCCAATTTAATGTTGCACTCACTACACGAAACGTGCTGATCCACACCTTACCACACAAAAAAAATCACCCCTAAAAATTTAAAAAGCGATAATTTCTTCCTCGGCGTGAGATGAACTTAAGTTAAACACAGGCGCAATGCTGCTTGCTCTTTAAATTAAAGTCTAAAACTGGAAGATACATTAGAGCAAGATAACAGCAGATCAGGAACGTTAAAAAAAATTCAATTCCTCCCCAAAATGTGCAATTATATGGCCGAATAATAAAAATAGTCTGTACAGAATTAAAAATAAAATCTAAATGAATTATATGCAACTCTAACCAAGTCAATGCATTTACAGAATTGCTTACGCACTATGAAAGGTCGAAAATGCGTTCTCCCCTTCCCATCCAGGCTCTGTATTAAAGACCACACCCGCCTCATGCACACTGAGCACAAAAAAAGTGGCTTCTGCAATTAGAGCGAGCTGCACTTACTGGCTGCGTCTGGCATGAAGACTCTCACTGTGGTCTGTGTTTCTTTAAGTTTATCCTTCGTGAATGAAGTGATCTCCTGCTGCAAGCCTTCCTCAAGTTCCTTGGGTTTCTCATCAGCCATTGTCCCAACTATCTGCACCAGAACATTTACAAGAGAAAAATATCAATTCAGGTACACCTCCCCGATACCCACCGTTTACTGCAATAGGGGACCGAGTCCCTAAACTGCAGCTTACTGTTGAACAAAAAAAATCACAATCGTCGAAACCTGGACGCAAGAGCCAGAAGTCAAACTGACATTCACTTACGATTAGGGGCCAGTCATTATGCGCCGACAGAAGATGAACAATTCCCAGTTTCGAGTAAATCGCCAATGCGGGTCTTAAAACGCTGCACACACTACGTCCCAACACAACAGGAGGTTCCTCCTATTATATAGGTGTTCAACCTTCTTCCACCCACCCTCAACGAATGCACAAACTCCATAACAGAATATTCCCTTCGTTTTAAATCCTCGCAGCCCCAGCAACCACCACCCCTCCCAAGCTCAGAACACATTGTTCGCAAAACAATTTCTTCCAACTCCAGCCTCAAGTGAGAGAGGAGGACTTTTTTAAAAAAAAAGTTAAAGTTAAATGTAACAGTCGCACTATCCCACTTCTTCGATTGGACACTTAAGGTTGGGCAAACTGCTGAAATTACAAAATAATCGCTTACCCGTCCGTCTACACTCCAACACAAACTTAAACGGCGCTCACTCTAGACTGAGGAGAGTTGGCTGCGCGCCGGAGTTGTTATATCGGCGCTTATGCAAATCGCAGCACGTCAGACGCTGCCTTCTACACCCAGGTCTTTGTCCATCGGCTTTCTTCTTCATTCAATCCGAGCCATTTGGAACTGGGTGTTTCCCGTTAGTTGGAGTGGGCGGGGATTGTAAGGGCGTTTTTTTTTCTTAGCGAACGGTTTCCCTTGACTGCACTCTTAACTGCAGATTTTACCAAGAGCGACCTCAAGCGAGATCAGTCTGACATAGTCAGCAGAAAAGCACTCCAGGATCGACTTCCGTCTTCATTCTGCTTTCAAGCAATCGCTAGACCCCCTTACCTATCTTCCAGTTGCAGCGTGAGGGACGCAGTAGGCTGGTCCGAGGGCCAAAGAACCGCAATAAAAGAAATAAGTCCGTCCCCCCCTCCCCACACTCCCTTTTTATCCAGGAGCAAACAATAAGCAGCTGAAAATGTGTTGCTGGAAAAGCACAGCAGGTCAGGCAGCATCCAAGGAGCAGGAGAATCGATGTTTCAGGCATGACCCCTTCTTCTGGAATGAAGAAGGGCTCATGCCTGAAACGTCAATTCTCCTGCTCCTTGGATGCTGCCTGACCTGCTGCGCTTTTCCAGCAACACATTTTCAGCTCTGATCTCCAGCATCTGCAGACCTCACTTTCTCCGTAAACAATAAGCAGCCAACTGAAAGCTCATTCACAATATCAATCACAAAGTTAAAACCATGCAACTCCAGGTTATAGTCCAACAGGTTTATTTGGAAGCACTACCTGTCTGCTTCCAAATAAACCCGTTGGACTATAATCTGGTGTTGTGTGATTTTTTTAAACTTTGTCCACCCCAGTCCAACACCAGTGCATCCACATCATAAATATCAATCACTACATCCAAATGATGTGCAAGGGGAATCAGATCCTGTGGGCAGGATCCCACTGGCTCATGGACGTCAGTCCCCATGTGCCCAAAGATATGTGTTTTGAATTACTCAATGCTACCCTCACCCTGATGGCCACCTTTATATGTGGCTGCATCAAGTTATGCACAGAGCCTTGGTACGCAGGCACTAAATGTCACTACGTACTGAGGTTCTCCCTGTCCCCGGTGTTGTGAAGGATGGAGCTGGCCTCGCTGCCATAGGACAATAGTTGGATTATTCTGTATCACCTCTCCTTCGTGGAGAAATTTGTGAAGGAAAGCACAAGTCTATCAGGAAGTGGTCAGTACTTAGCAACCTCAAGACCCCTTGGGAAAAGGATAGGGTGGATTGTGTCGAGCAGTTTCTTGGGCAGATTCCCCAAAGTCATTTGGTAGAACGCCTCATTGCCAGGACTTTCAAACAAGCACCAAGGCATCGCTTGGTTGGTGGTGAGAAGGGCTCTGTGAGATCCTTATGCATACCAGGACTGTCTGCGACACCACACTCTGCCCTCGAAGCAGCTGTGCAGGGGCCAAGACTGTCGCACACCTCCTTCTGGAATGGGCCTATGCAATGGACATCTAGAGATGAATGCAGTGGTGTTTGTCGAGGTTTGTCCCGAGCAGCTCTGTGACGCGGGACTCCATGCTCTACGGTCTGTTCCCTGGACGCACACCAAGACAAACATCAACTATATTTGGAGGATAGCCAACTCAGTAAAAGGTGCTTTTTGGCTTGCCCCTTCCAATTAAAAGAGTTGACTCCAACTGAGTGTTGCAGACTGGTGCATTCAAGGTCCAGGACTATGTGCTGAGGGACACACTAAAGCTTGGGCCAGCCATTGCCAAGGCGCAGTGGGCGAAGACCGCCATGTAAGGTCCTTCTGCCAAAGAATAACAGTGGTCCATTCAGTAACTGGGCCCTGCTAACAGCTCAGCTAAATGTCAAGAGGTTGATTGTTAATATAGAGAATGGTGAATGTAAAGGCTTAATTCATTCTCTGTTAAGTAAAGACAATATAGCTCTGCACAGCTTCATTAACTATACATGGATATAAAGATTTTTTTATGAATAAAGTATATTTTTGCAATAACTAAAAGAACATTTGAGTTAACGTGTTCAGATGTATGAGGACAATGTCAGAAACTCATGGCCCTGTGTAGATATCATTCCTAATCAAGGGTCAGCCATTGCCCATGATTATTTCCACTGTGAGCACTCCAGTGCCTGTCGTATCCATTGTTCATGGGAAGCCTCAGACATAGCACTGGCTTTGTCCTACTCTATTGTCCTTGGAGTGTGGTAGAGCCAGACTGCCAAAGCATTCACCCACACAGATCACACCCTCGAGCTCCAAATCATTAATTCCATTGGTGCATTTATTGTTTTGAATAATTATTGGAAATTTCAAGAATAAAAAGAACCCAAGATGCAGAGTTGCCAGATTTGGCATGGGGTGGACAATCAAAACAGACAGGTGAGGACTTACACAGTGAATGGTAGGGTCTTGGGGAGTCTTGTCCAGCACAGACCATTGGGTACAGGGACATAGTTCATTGAAAGTGGTGTCATAGGTAGACAGGGTGGTGAAGAAGGCATTTGGCATGCTTGCTTTCATCAACCAAATCACTGAGGACAGGAGTTAGGGTGCCACGTTACAGCTGTACAAGACATTGGTAAGGCCACATTTGGAGTACTACATACAATTCTGGTAACCTGCTATAGGGAGAATGTTATTAAACTTGAAAGAGTGCAAAAAAGATTTACAAGGATGTGACTGACACTGCAAAGTTTATGTTATAAGGAAGGATGGTTAGGCTGAGATTTTTTTCCCTGAAATGCAGGGAGGCTGGTGGTTGACCTTGTAGAGAATTATAAAATCATGAGGAGATTAGATAAAGTGAATAGACAAGGTATTTTCCTCAGGGTTGGGGAGTTGCAAACTAGAGGATATAGTTTTAAGGTGAGGAAGAAAAATTTAGAAAGGAACCTGAGGGGCAACTCTTTCAAAAAGAGGGTGGTGCATTTATGCAATGAGCTGCCAGACGAATTGGTAGAGGTGCGTATAATTAAAACATTTAAAAGACAGGCACAGGTACATGGATAGAAAGGTTGAGAGGGATATGGCACAAATGCAGGCAAATGGGACTAGTTAAGTTTAGATCCCTGGTCAGCATGGACAAGTTGTTTCCATGTTGTATGACTCAATGACTCAATGTTTATTTTAACCACTTGTCTCATTGTTTAATAAATCCTAAATGGAAAAATAACAGTGCAGATTTATATGCCAGCATCTCAGGAGCCATGTCAGGAACATGGCTGAGGGGTTACTTTATAGAGGTTTACAAAACCATGAGGGACATGGATAGGATAAATAGACAAAGTCTCTTCCCTGGGATGGGGGAGTCCAGAACTAGAGGGCATAGGTTTAGGGTGAGGAGGGAAAGATATAAAAGAGACCTAAGGGGCAACTATTTCACACAGAGGATGGTACATGTATGGAATAAGCTGCCAGAGGATGTGGTGGAGGCTGGTACAGTTCCAACATTTAAAAGGCATTTGGATTGGTATATGAATAGGAAGGGTTTGGAGGGATATGGGCCAGGTGCTGGCAGGTGGGACTAAATTGCGTTGGGATATCTAGTCGACATAGACTGGTTGGACCGAAGGATCTGTTTCCATACTGTACATCTCTATGATTATGATGTTGTGGTCATTACGGAGACTTGGATATCACAGAGGGAGGAATGGGTGTTGGGTGTTCCAGAGTTTACATGTTTCAAAAGGAATAGAAAGGAAGATAAAAGAGGTGGAGGAGTGGCATTGCTAATCAGAGATAGTATCACAGGTGCAGAAAGGGATATGGTCGAGGGGCGGTTATTTACAGAGTCAGTATGGGTAGAAGTCAGAGACAGGAAAGTCACTTTATTGGGAGTTTTCTACAGACCCCCCAAAGAGAGACACTGAGGAGCAGATTGGGAGGCAGATTTTGGAAATGTGTAGACGTAACAGGGTTGTTGATATGGGTAACTTTAACTTCCTTTTAATATTGATTGGAACCTACTTCATTCAAATAGTTTGGAGAGAACAGTTTTTGTCAGGTGTGTCCAGAAAGAGTTCCTGATGCAATATGTAGATAGGCAGACTAGGGGGGAGGCCATATTGGATTTGGTGCTTGGCAACGAACCATACCAGGTGGCAGATCTCTAGGTGGGAGAGCACTTTGGTGGTAGTGATCACAACACCCTGACCTTAACTATACTCATGGAGAGGGATAGGACCAGACAGTATAGGAAAGTATTTAATTGGGGAAGGGGTAATTACAATGCTATTAGGCAGGAACTGGGGTGCCTAGTTTGGAAACAGATGTTCTCAAGGAAAGGCACAACAGAATTGTGGAGGTTGTTTGGGAAGCACTTGCTGACAGTGCTGGACAGGTTTGTCCCATTAACAAAGGAAGGGATGGTAAGTTGAAAGAACCTTGGGTGATAGGGGATGTGAAATATCTAGTCAAGAGGAAGAAGGAAGCTTACTTAAGGTTGAGGAGGCAAGGATCAGACTGAACTTTAGAGGGTTACAAGGTAGCCAGGAAGGAACTGAAGAATGGACTTAGGAGAATAAGAAGGGGGACTGTAAAAGCTTTAGCGGGTAGGATTAAGGAAAACCCTAAGCCGTTCTTCACTTATGTGAGGAACAAGAGGATGGCCAGAGTGAGGATAGGGCTGATCAGGGATAGTGGAGGGAACTTGCACCTGGAGTCAGAGGAAGTAGAGGATGTCTTTAATGACTACTTTGTTTCAGCATTTACTACTGAGAGGGAACTTGACATTTCTGAGGACAGACTGTTATGCTAGAATATGTTGATGTTAGGAAGGAGGATGTGCTGAAAACTTTGAAAAACATATACCTAAGGTTACTACAGGAAGTGAGGGAAGAGATTGCTGCGCTTTTGGCGATGATCTTTGCATCCTCACTGTCCACTGGAGTAGTGTCAGATGATTGAAGGGTGGCAGATATTATTACCTTGACCAAGAAAGGGAATAGGGATAATCCTGGGAATTACAGACCAATCAGTCTTACATCTGTGAAATTGGAGTATTGGAGAGGATCCTGAGAGACAGAATTTATGATTACTTGGAAAACCATAGTTTGATTAGAGATAGTCAGCATGGCTTTGTGAGGGGCAGGTCATGCCTCACAAATCTTACTGAATTCTTTGAGGATATGGCAAAGCATGATGAAGGTAGAGCAGTGGATATGGTGTACATGAATTTTAGCAAAGCTTTTAACAAGGTTCAAGACAAAAAAAAACAACTGCAGATGCTGGAATCTAAAGTAGACAGACAGGAGGCTAGAAGAAGGCAGCAAGCCAGGCAGCATCAGGAGGTGGAGAAGTCGACGTTTTGGGCGTAATCCTTCTTCAGCACTGGGGTTGGGTGTGGGGGGAGCCACAGATAAAGTGGGTGGTGGGGGACAGGGTGGTGAAGTGGGGATAGGTGGAGACAGGTAGAGGGTATGACCTGGTTGGTCAATGGGAGGAATGAATCCAGTTAGTGGCAGGGAGCCATGGAAGGGAATGGGATGGGATGGGATGGGCTGGGAAGGGAGTCAGGGGATGACGAGGGAGGTTATTTGAAATTGGAGAGCTCAGTGTTGAGTCCTCTGGGCTGTAGGCTCCCAGGTGGAAGATGAGGTGTTGTTCCATCCAGTAGGCGCCGTGCTTTGTTTTGGCAATGCAGGAGGCCAAGGATGGTCAATTCGGAAAGGGAGTGGCTGGGGGAATTGAAATGGGCGTGACTGGGAGGTTCGGTCGGCCTCTGCGGGCCCGGCTGAGCCATTCCCTAGGTTTACATTTGGTCTCCCCGATGGAGAGAAGACCACATCAGAAGCACATGTAAACTGAAGAGAGGCAGTGAACCTCTGTCTCACCTGGAAGGAGTGATTGGGGCCCTGGATGAGGTGAGGGGAGTGGTGTACTGGCAGGTTTTGCATCTTTTCTGGTTCCAGGGGAAGGTACCTGGGGGTTTGGTGGTAGGGTGTAAAGCAAGGACCTTCGGCGGGAATGGTCCTTGCAGAAGGCAGAGAGGAGTGGGGAGGGGAAGATGTTCTTGGTGGTGGGGGAGTTAGCAGAAGTGTTTGAGGATGATGTGTTGGATGCAGAGACTGGTAGAGTGGTAGGTGAGGACAATTGCGTTGGGAGGGCGGGTTTAGAATGTTGGAACAGGGAATGGAGGTGGTGTGTCTGATGGCTGTCTGGACGATGGAGGGAGGAAAAGTGTTTTCTCCAAAATAGGTGGATATCTGGGATGCTCGTGAGTGGAATGTCTCCTCATCTGGGCTGATGTGGTGAAGGCAGAGTAATTGGGAGAATGAGATGGAGCTCTTGCAGGATACTAGTTGGGAGGAGGTGTTGTCCAGGTAGTTTTGGGAGTCCCCTAGATAGGCTCATTCAGAGAGTAAGGAGGCATGGGATTTAGGGAAACCCATCTGTCTGGATACAGAACTAGCTGGCCCACAAGAAACAGGGAATGGTGGTAGATGGAAAGTATTCAGCCTGGAGCTTGGTGACCAGTAGTGTTCCACAGGGATTGGTTCTGGGACATCTGTTCTTTGTGATTTTTATAAATGACTCGGATGAGGAAGTGGAAGGGTGGGTTAGGAGTTTTGCCGATGACACAAAGGTTGGTGGAGATGTGGCTAGTGAGGAGGGCGGGCTATTGTAGGCTGCAACAAAATGTTGACAGGATGCAGAATGGGGCTGATTAGTATTAGGTGGAGTTCAACCTGGAAAAGTGTGAAGTCATTCATTTTGGCAGGTCGAATTTGAATACAGAATACAGGGTTAGAGACAGGATTCTTGGCAATGTTGAGAAACAGGGATCTTGGGGTCTCTGTCCATTGATCTCTTAAAGTTGCCACCCAAGTTGATAGATTTGTTAAGAAGGCATACGGTGTGTTAACTTTCATTAGGAAGGGGATTGAGTTTAAGAGCTGCAAGATTATGCTACAGCTCTATAAAGCCCTGGTTTGACCACACTTGAAATATTGTGTTCAGTCTTGGTCACGTCATTACAGGAAAGACGTAGATGATTTAAGGAGGGTGCAATGGAGATTTACCAGAATACTGCCTGGACTGCAGGGCATGTATTATGAGGAAAAGTTGAGAGAGCTAGGGCTTTTCTCATCAGAACAAAGAAGGATGAGAGGTGACTTGGTAAAGGCGTACAAGATGTTGAAAGGCAAAGATAGAGTGGATAGCCAAAAACATTTTCCCAGAGCAGAAATGTCTATCACGAGGGGGCATAATTTTGAGGTATTTGTAGGATGGTTTAGGGGAGATGTCAGAGGTAGGTTCTTTACTCAGAGAGTGGTGGGTGCATGGAATGCACTGCCAGCAGTGGTAGTAAAGTCAGATACATTCGGGACATTTAAGCAACTCTTTGATAGGCAAATGGAAGTTAGTATAATGAAGAGGATGTAGGCTAGTCTGATCATAGAGTTGAATAGGAGGCCAGCATAACATCAAGGGCCGAAGGGCCTGGACTGTGCTGTACTGTTTTATGTTCTAACGTGGTTACATTCAAGAATGCGGAAGATTTTTTTGCAATGACAAATCTTATTTTCAAATCCACATCAACCCAGGAATCATCTCACATTACTATACACAGGCTGTTAACAATATGTGTCAGAAAGCATTGTCTGTGCTTTTGATTTGAGTTAGTTCTTACTATTACTGAGTTATCTGCTCATAGAAATTCTTCAGTGTGAGATTGAGTTTGAATAATCTCAGTGACAGAATTGATTGATAAATGTGTTTTATTTGGGTTACTGATTGCAGCTTCTAACTCAAGGGAGGCTGGGTCTATAGCATTATTTGACTTTAGATGTTTGCTCAGGGAGACTGCAAATTCAATGAAAACTTGATAATTCACGTTAATCCCCAGCCAGATGAGTTAATGAAAACAATGGATGGCTGAACTCATAAGCAGTCATCCAACTGTCAATCATGTGGTTCAAGTGTTTATGAATGAATGAAATAACTTTACCTGAACTTTACTTTAGCTGATTATTATACATTGAAACTGTTCCCAGTAAACAACACATAGGCCCAGATATTCCACTCTCCAGATAGTTAGAGACCAAATGTGCCCCAAATAGATGTGCTTCAGTACTCCTCACAAGTCCTAATGCACTGACTTCATTGGCATTGTCAAGATGTTTAAAATTCTAATTCCTAAACCAGGCACTCTGCACAACTGTCTTCAATTCTGAGTTAGGAGACTTGGGTGAGATCTGACATACATCCCTGGATATTTATGGAGGCAATGTTACATGAGTGAAAACCACGTTTAACTGGTGGGTAACCATGTAACTGACTTTGCTGAATCCCCTCACCCTGAGTTCTGACACCCTCTCGACCCTCCAAATTTCCAGACTCTCCATACCGTCCCAATGCTTTCATTCCATAGAGCTCTCATTTCCTCCTCCAGTGAACATCACTATCCTAACACCCTATCCATCCTAGCAACCTTCTGTCCTGCACCACTACCCATCTTGCCATCCTATCCGTGTCATCGTCTTCCCTACCGTGCCACATTACAAACATGACCCATCCTCACCTAACACCCTGCCCTGCCCCCCGACCGTGTCACCCCACCCAGCCAGCACCCTCTCCCTCACACTGTCCTGATACCATCCACCCTATCCTCCTGTCACTCCACCCAGCCTACACGTTATCTGCATACCTCACTCGCATTCATTCACTGACATGCTGAAAAGTGACATTAATGCTCCAGAGCTTTGTAGAGTGTTCATGGACAGTGACTGACCAGAATGCAACCAGTGCCATTTTAAGATAGTTGGCTTGTATACCCTGACTCCCCGCCACCCAAATGAACCTGCACTATGAAGAAGGACTGCAGTAGAAGATTGCCTCTAAGGAGGCTGTGTTAATAAGTCACAGCCAGAAACATGGAATAGTCTGACATTGGTTATTAATCCTTGGAAGAGTGGACCCATGTTAGAGCATTGGAAAGACGACAGATGCAGTCAATGAATTGCTTCTGATGCTTACCAGGTGAAAGTGAAGTTAATCAAGGTGGAACCAGGAACCACCAAGCCCTTGTCTTGTTTTATGGAATTCTAGTCATTCAGAATGAACATCTCCATGGAAATGGGTGCAGAGAGCAAGAACTATTGAAATGGTCTCTCCTTGAGCACCAATTCCACTGGGTACTGTGCAACTGGAATTGCACTGGTATGTTAGTCATGTTTGAGGAGATGTAAGTTACAAAAAAAAGTCTTTACTGAAACCCATGAACAGTTTCTGAACAAGGTACCAGTTCTGCCTTCACTGTGATACATTGGAAGCCTAGGATACATTCATAGGGCACAGATCTTCACACTCAATAACATAAAGAATAGATAGCCACAGTTTTGTATAATCAGCTCCTTAGAAATTTCTGTACAGTTCAAATCTGACCAATCTTCCAGCATTTGCAAAGGGAAATTACTTTGGATATCAGCTGGAAGTGGTGAACTGAATCCAGGGAGGGTTGGTTCCAAAGAAGGCCCATTCAAGCTGAAATGTTAGCTCTGTTTCTATCCCCTACTACCAGATGTGTAGGGATTTTTCAACATTTTCTGTTTTTAATTCAAATGTCTGCCATGGTATTTCTGTCTTCTTGTATAGTTAGCACTGCTACCGCACAGCGCTAGACACCCAGGTTTGATTCCAGCCTCGGGTGACTGTCTGTGTGCAGTTTGCATATTCTCCATGTGTCTGGGTGGGTTTCCTCCAGGTGCTCAGGTTTCCTCCCACAATCCATAGATGTGCTAGTTAGGTGAATTGGCCATGGTAAATTTTTCACAGTGTTCAGGGATAAGTAGGTTTGGTGCATTACTCAGGGGTTAAATGCAGCAGAATGGATCTGGGTGGGTTACTCTTTGGAGGGTCAGTGTGGACTTTTTAGGCAGAAGGGCCTATTTCCACACTGTAGGGATCTATGATTTTAAATGTCATCTGTTCTAGTGTAAACATGTGAAACCTTGTCAACAAAGAGCAAGTAAGCTTTTACAGCTCACCCATTGAACCATCAATTAGTTTTGAGTGATTAAAATGTTGGCAGCTGTTTTTCAATCATTGAGCATCACTCCAGAAGGGTGAGGCTGCTGAGCTGTCCTTTGTCTATGCGTGTTAGCATGGTTGGCTGGTTTGCCATGTACAGTGATAGCAGTAGCGGAGCTTCAATTCCTGTACCAGTTGAGAGCACCAAGAACATTCTACCTTCCAAAGCTCATCCATTGCCTCAGCGCAGGTAACCCTCATGTTCAACCACCAACTGTTCTCTCTCTCTAATGACAGAGTAGTCCTCTGGGACTGTGGCAACTTTATCTTTACACAGCTGGAGCTCCACATTTCCAACAATATTCTGTTTGGAGATTTACACCAGATAAACAAGCTTCCTACAGTAGAATGAAAATGAAACCACTGGGCAGAATTCTATAGGGGCCTGAGTGATGTGGGCTATGATAAAAATTTGCAGAATCGCATTAGAAGTCGGGTGAAGTCTATCTGTCTATGGGAGCAAATCACTGCATCTCTTAATTAAATTCCAGACATCGAGGTGATTCTGACTAGAAAGTGGTGAGTTGCCAATTAAGGGAGATTATTGCTTGTTAACAACTTGATTAACTGCACATCTCTCCTCATTAATGTTATCTTCCAGTTCTAACATCCACTGGGAGCAAATTAGACACTGAGAATTCTCAAAATGGAAGTCAGAGTGGGTATCTGGAGACGTCACCCCATTTTTCAAAGGGCCTCCATCTTGTGCTGCACTTTGGGACCATGCAACAACTCATAGTAATGGAGCAGCGAGGATACTGTGTGCTCAAGGACAGGCACTCAGCAAGGACTAAACTAGGCTGTATCTTCAGACTGTTTGTTTCCTCTAAAAGTGCCTATTCACTCTGAGCCTACCTTTATGCTCACAGCATCCCTGCCTTGCCCCTTAGCCGGAGATATCAATACCCAGTCTCTCAGCTGTGCCATTTAGCACAAACATAAAGCCTATGCCTGGCTGGGGGAGGCGGGGGGTGTAGGGTCTCATCACAATGTGTCCGAAACCAATCCAGGGACTTGGTGACAGTCAGCTCCTCAAGCTTCAGGGTGTCATAAGAGATAAGGAGCTGAATGTACAGCAACCATCTGCCTTGACTCTTTCTGCTTGATTAAATGCTGTCTTTCACCTGGAATGAGACAGAAACCAGTATTAAGAGAGATAAAAGTGGGTGACACAACCGTTAGTGCTAATGCAGTTGGAGAGGTGTCTGAGCGAGTGAATAGGCAGCACACAGGACATGTAAAGTAAGTGCCATCAGGGTAAGTAGGATAAATGGAATGGATAACAATGAATGAGGGAAGATGTTGCAAACAATAGCGAATATGGTACAACATGAGCCTTGGTGACGAATGGGTACAGTTGCAGAGATGGAGCGCATTTGAGGTTGGAGGCATTATATTGGGTGAAACCATGAGCAATGATATCGGTCAGAGAGTAGCTGATTTGGAGACACTTTGGATTGGTAGGTCAGCTGATATTCCTTGATCACATCTCCTCTGAAAGGTGGCTGGCAATCAGAGTGAGTGAAGTAGTGAGGTTTAATGATTATCCTCAAGGTGTGGCCCTCATAATACAGTAGTCCACTAATATACACGTACTAGGAGGTTGCAGCTGGTTTTAACTTCTGTTTGTACATTCCTAGAAGAACTAATAATACAATTTGCCTGCAGTTTGGGACATAATTACTGGTAAGTGGTTAGGGTGAGCGGGGAAAAATATAAAAGTGACCTAAAGGGCAATTTTTTTCACAGAGAGTGGTGCGTGTATGGAATGAACTGCCAGAGGAAGTGGTGGAGGCTAGTACAATTGCAACATTTAAAAGACTTTTGGATGGGTATATGAATAGGAAGGGTTTGGAGGGATATGGGCCAGGTGCTGGCAGGCGGGACTAGATTAGGTTAGGATATCTGGTTGGTATGGACAGGTTGGACCAAAGGGTCTGTTTCCGTGCTGTACATCTCTATGACTCTATGTGGGCAAGAGTAATCATCGTCTCATTATCTCTACAGCCACAGAAGAGCACAATCTAATTTATTTTGACAAACCTCTCTCCCTTTAAAGGGTCGCTGTTCAATATTCCCTTGGCACCATCAGGATTCTTCTCCAGTGAATTTACACCTGCCATCATCATTTTGCTAGATGCTACCTTTTGCTATCTTTTACAATTTGCTATCTTCAACTACAAGTGCCGTTTGGATACGCCATCTCAGCCTCCTCCAGTGGTCCCCAGCATCAGAGATACCAGTCTTCAGCCAATTCAATTCACCCCACATGATTTCATGAAATGGTTGGAGCCTCTGGATACTGCAAAGCCTATGGGCACTGACAACAATCTGGCAATAATACTAAAGACTTGTGCACCAGGACTTGCCACTCCCCTCACCAAGCGTTCACGTACAATTTCAGCACCGGCATCTACCTGAAAATGTTGAAAATTGCCCAGATATGTCCGGCACACAAACAACAGGACAAATCCAATCTGGCCAATTATTGTCCCATCAGTCTCTTCTTGATCATCAGTAAAGTGTCGGAGGGTGTCATCAACAGTACTATCAAGCCTCACTGGCTCAGCAATAACCTGCTCAATGATGCCCAGTTTGTATTCTGCCAGAGCCAAGCAATCCCTGACCTCATTACAGCCTTGGTTCAAACATGGACGAAAGAGCTGAATTCCAGAGGTAAAGTACGAGTGACAGTTCTTGACATAAAGGTCGAATTTGAAGTGTGTGGCATCAATGAAGCTGAACAAAACTGGAATCATTTGGGGGAAAATCTCTGCTGGATGGAGACATACGTGGCACATGGAAAGTTGTTGTTGGAGGTCAGTTATCTCAGCTCCAGGACATCTCTGCAGGAGTTCCTCAGAGTAGTGTCCTCACCCAAGCATCTTCAGCTCCTTCATCAATGACCTTCCCTCCATCATAAGGTCACAAGTGGCCATGTTCTTTGATGAATACAAGATCAAATCTTTTCATGACTCCTCAGATACTGAAGCAGTTCATGCTCAAATATACAAGATCTGCATATTAGCAAATGCTAGGCAATGACCAGCCCCATAAGAGACCATCTTAGCACTGCCCCTTGATATTCAATGGTGTTACTATCAATTAATCCCCCACTTCTAATATTCTTGGGGTTACTATTGACCATAAACTCAATTGGACTCACTCCATAAACACAATCGCTGCAAGTGCAGGTCAGAGACTAGGAATAACGCACCTCTTGAATCCCCAGAGCCTTTCCACCATTAACCAAACACAAGTCTAATGGAATGTTTGCCTGGCTGGGTGCACTTCCAACAACATTGAAGAAGCTTGAACACCATCCAGGACCAAGCAGCCTGTTTGGTACCACATCCACAAGTGTCTGTTTCCTCCACCACTGATACTCAGTAGTAGCAGTGTGTACTATCTACAAGATTCACTGCAGAAATATACCAAAGATCCTTAGACAGTATCTTCCAAACCTATGACTATTTTCATCTGGAAGGGCAAGATCAGCGGATACTTTGGGGAGCACCACCACCACTTCCAGCCACTTATCATCCTGACTGGGAAATAAATTGCCATTCATTCACTATTAAAATCCAGGAATTCCCTCCCTAATGGTATTTAAGAAGCCAGCTCACTACCACATTCTCAAGGACCACTAAGGGTAGGCAATAAACACTGGTCAGCCAATGACACTCATGCCCCACGTCCCATGTATGAATAAAAATAAGTTCCCTTTTTTCAAAAACACAAGTTGTACTTATAAGTTCAATATCTGTAAGTAATTCAGGGTTCACATTTGTCATCATGACAGTCATTCTGACATTCAATCTAGAATCAGCTACAGAGGATTTCTGGAATCAGCACCTGTAAATTATCAAACAGTATAATTCAACATGGAAAAATGCTCATAGACAACAATCCAAGAAGCAAAAAGCATGGATTACCATTAACGTAATTATCATTTTATATGGGGCAAAGCTTGAAACATGTACAGAGAATTAAACTAAAAGACAAAATATTTAAGCAAACTTTAAAACTTTTTTAAAAATTTGAAAGATTAAAAATCTGAGAATATTTTATAATTAAATTCCATAAATGGAAGGTTCATCTTTCAAATTCAGAGACATGGTTCAACATTAATTATGACTTAATTTTCTTTTCAAACCCAGTTACACCATTTTCAAACAAGGTGTAACCTTTTCAAGCATTGTGACACTGAAATAAGTAATTTCTCAGATTTCCATCTGTGAGGATTTCACAACAGTTTATTCTGTGATGGAGCAGGGCGTCACTGACAGCAAATGGCGACTTCACAACTTAATGTGCGTATGTATACACCAGAAATGCTATTGTTTTCATAATGCAAAACATTGTGGGTTCTGCCATCATCACAACCACAAAGTCTAGGCCAGTGCATTTATCAGCAAAACCGTGTGTCAAGCTTCACAACTGATACTTTTGTAAGATAATTTATGTATAGGGCTGTTTCAAGAATAACATGTAATAAATCAAATTACTGCTGAATAAAAACATTGTCCAGTATCTTTGGTGCATAATGTTTCTGAAGCAGTCACCATTATTGTTCCAGTTGTTGGCATGTTAGCTTCAAGCACTAGATAAATATTAAACCATGTTTGAAATAATCATCCAAACAAATACTCCAATGCAGTATCAATAGAGTACTGCATTTTTTGGCATGCTGCTATTTATTTCAGACATTTAACTGAAGCCTTATCTGTCTGTTTCTCTAGTTAAGATTCATGTTATAGATTTGATTCAGTTCTTTGAGCTTCACAGTCACCATTCCCCCAAAACAAAATCGATTTAAAATATTGTTCATGTATTGCTTTTATTAAATATTATTAGTCTAGTGTGATGACTCAGTTTGTCAACAATGACAGATATTGAGATTTGAAAGTGATGTATAACTATAAAACCTATGTAAATCACTGACAGGTTCACAATGACAATAATGTACACTGTAAATGCAAATATTTTTCATACCATCGTTTTCTCAAGTGACATCAATGCACAGGCAAATGTGACTAAGTTCCATTTAAAATAATTTATCTGCTGAATGTTCAAATGCATGCTCCCAAAACCAATCCTACTTAGTATTCATTCCACATGCACCCCTCCCCCTCCCCTCCACTAACTGGCATCAAACCATGTATACTGGTATATGTTGCAAGTTCCCATCCAAGCCACTTATCCTCTTGACTTGGAAATATATCACTGTTCCTTCACTGTTAAAATCAAGAATTCCTTCCCTAAGCGCATCGTGGGTCTGACAACAGCAAATGGACAGCATAGATCAGTGGGGATATATTTACCTTCCACCTGATACAGGAACATATCCTGATATATTAACATTTTAAAAAATATTTGACAGGCCAGGCAGCAATTTTGGGATGAGAAACAGTTCACTGTCAAAAACTTATGTCCTTTTGAAAAGTTCAAACATGGAGACCATTTCTGTATCACAACTGTAGATGGGCCAAAAGTGCACTGGCAATTGTGATTATACTGGGAGGAGTCTGACTCACACTTCACCTCTGTTTTTGCTATCCAACTAATGATGCCAGGTGGGCTTATAAGGTGGGAAGCAGCATGAGGTGAGGTGAGGCGAGAGTGATTGGCCTTGACATCAAAGCTGCATTCAGTTGAGTAGAGCATCAAGGGGCCCTAGCAAAACCAGAATCAATTGGTGTCCAGTAGTTGGAGTCATACCTGGCGCATAGAAAGATGGTCATGGTTGTTGGAGATCAGTCATCTTTCTACAGGACTTCATCAGGATAGTGTCCTCGACCCAACCATCGTCAACTGCTTCATCAATGACCTTCCCTCCATCTTAAGGTCAGAAATGGGATGTTCCTGATGATTGCACAGTGTTCAGCACCATTCAAAACATCTCAGATACTGAAGCAGTCCATGTTCAAGTGCACCAAGATCTGGACAATATCCAGCCTTGGACTGAAAAGTGGCAAGTAACATTTGCACAAATGCCAGCCTATGACCATTACCAATAAGAAGCAATCTAACCACTGCCCCTTGACAGGTAATGGTGTAACGATCACTGAATCCCTCACTGTCAACATTCTGGAAGTTATCACTGACCAGAAATTCAACTGAACTCGCCACATAAACGCAATGGATACAAAAACAGTTCAGAGGCTAGGAATACTGTGGTGAATAATTCATCTCCTGACTTCCCAAAGCCTGTCCACCATTTACAAGGCACAAGGCAAGAGTTTGATGGAATACTCCCCTTATCCTGGATGGATGTAGATTCAACAACACTCAAGAAGCTTGACACCATCTAAGACAAAGCAACCCATTTGACTGGCATTATATACACAGACATCCAATCTCTCCACAACTGGCACTCAGTAGCGGCACAGTGTACTATCGATAAGATGCATTGCCAAAGTCTATCAAAGATCCTTAGACAGCACCTTCCAAACCCACAACCACTCTCATCTAAAAGGACAAGGGCAGCAGATACATGGGAACTCCACCACCTTCAAGTTCTCTTCCAAGCCATTCACCACGCTGACTTGAAAATGTATCACTGTTACTTCACTGTCACTGGATGAAAGTCCTGGAATTCGATCCCTGGAGGAATTGTGGGCCAGCCTACAGCAGGTGGACTATAGTGGTTCAACAATGCAGCTCATCGCCACCTTCACAACTAGGGATGGATAGTAAATCTAACTCAGCCAGTGATACCCACATCCCATAAATGAATTTTTAAAATAAAAAGTATGGCTGGCTACCCCACTGAGAGAGGTGGACACTTAGGGGAAGGAAGGGGCTGGGGAAGGCATCTCAAAATGGAACTATTCCCTGAGGCATGATCAGAATTTGAAAGTTAAAACATGCCCTTAACTGCCAGGACCTTCATTGTGAAGAGGCGACACATCCACAGTATCAGGTATCCTAGTTCAACCACAAATGGAGTATTATACACAGTTGTGGGCACCACATTACATTGAAGAGAGTGATTCACAAGAATAGTTTTCAGAATGAGAAACTTCAGTTCTAAGGATGGATTGAAGTAGATGGGAGTGTTCTTCTTTGGAGAGATGACTGCTGAGAGGAGATTGATTGAGCTTTTTAAAATCATGAGCGTACTGCATTTAGTACGCTCTCGTAAAAGTGAACAAGAACAAAAGAACATAGGCTTAAAGTGTCCAATGGGCCGAGGAGCGGCAGGTGGAGTTTAATTTAGATAAATGTGAGGTGTTGCATTTTGGAAAGGCAAATCAGAGCAGCACGTATATACTTAATGGTAAGGTCCTGGGGAGTGTTGTTGAATACAGAGACCTTGGAGTGCAGGGTCATAGTTTGTTGAAAGTGGAGTCGCAGGTAGATAGGATAGTGAAGATGGCGTTTGGTATGCTTTCCTTTACAGGTCAGACCATTGAGTATAGGGGTTGGTAGGTCATGCTGCAGCTGTACTGGACATTGGTTAGGCCTCTTTTGGAACACTGAATGCAATTCTGATCTCCTTCCTATCAGAAGGATATTGTAAAACTTGGAAGATTTCAAGGATGTTGCCAGAGTTGGAGGGTTTGAGCTATAGGGAGAGGCTGACTAGGCTGGGGTGTTTTTCTGAGAGCACTGAAGGCTGAGGGGTGACCTTGTAGAGGTTTAAAAAATCATGAGGTGCATGGATAGGTTAAACAGTCAAGGTCTTTTGCCTGGGGTGGGGAAGTCCAGAACTAGAAGGGAAAGGTTTAAAAGGGACCTACGGGGCAATTTTTTCACACAGAAGGTGGTGCAAATACGGAATGAGCTGCCGGAGGAAGTGATGGAGGCTGGTACAATTACAGCATTTAAAAGGCATCTAGATGGATATCTAAATAGGAAGGGTTTAGAGGGATATGGACCAAGTGCTGGCAAATGGGACTAGATTAGGTTAGGATATCTGGTCAGCATAGATGAGTTGGACTGAAGGGACTGTTTTCATCTATACATCTCTATGACTCTATGGTGTGCAAAAGAAACAATGATCACGTGAGCAAATGTTCTTCCACAGTGAATTGTTAGGATATGGAATGTACTCCTGTGGACGTGTGGTGGGGGTATGAAAAGCTGAGGGGACAAGAGAGTATTGGATGATTGTTTGGATAGAAATAATGTAAAAGAGTGTGAGGGAACAGCGGGAGATTAGCGTGAGGTGATATTGTTCATTTGCAAAAGTGATGCAGGAATGATGGGCTGAACAGCCTCCTTCTGAACTGCAAGAGTTTTGTGTTTGTTTGTAGCTACAGGGTTGGCCTTATGATGGAGAGGAGGGTCCCAGGGTTCCCCTAAGATGACCCAAAGGAAGCCATGAACTGCTCTGATTAGCTGCCTGGCACCATCGAGTCAGATTGGCTCCCATGGGCAGACAGTTTCCAGTAACACTAAACAGAGCTGGAACTGTTGAGGAGTAATTTCCAAAAATTTTCAGCTGCCCCCATTTCCTAAAAACCTCCTCCCAATATTTCAGGAAAGGGCAGCATGGTGGCTTAGTGGTTAGCACTGCTGCCCCTCAGTGCCAGGGTCCCATGTTCGATTCCAGCCTCAGGTGATTTGTCTGTGTGGAGTTTGCACATTCTGCCTGGGTTTCCTCCCACAGTCCAAAGATGTGCAGGTCAGGTGAATTGCCCAGAGTGCTAGGTGCATTAGTCAGAGGGAAATGGGTCTGGGTGAGTTACTCTTCAGAGGGTCGGTGTGGACTGGTTGGGCCGAAGGGCCTGTTTCCACCCTGTGGAGAATCTCACCTTTCATCAGTTTTTGAATAGCCTGAGCGGTTTTCCATAATTTAGGAACCCAGAGCCTCACTCTTCATGTACTTGTAAAGTTGCCAGAGACTTAACAGACCATACAACTGCTCTCTCATCAGAAGGAGAGAGAGGACTGTTGACAGTTTAACCTGAGGGTCACCACACCTTGGGTGAGGGAGAGATACAGAAGAGCTCTGCAGGATAGTCTCAGCCAGAGTGGGAATTGAACCCACATTGCTGGTATCACTGTGTATTGCAGACTCAGCTATCCAGCCAACTGAGCTAAATGACCCCCATCTGCAGATAACAAACATGGGTTTACTGATGGTGCGTGTTGCCAGCTTTTATATTGTTTGGCACTGATCCGTGTAATTTACATAAATCAGTACACACCTTGCTCCAGCTTCAAGCTGTAATGTTCAAACAGGCATTCTGTGAACCTGTTGAATTCTTGTATAAGATGGATACAGAATAGTCTGAAACTGTTCCCAAATCTACACTACTGAATAGAGCAGTGGGTTACAGTAGTACATGATCCCTTTAAATGGCACAGTGATTAGAACTGCTGCCTCACAGCACCAAGGACACAGGTTCGATTCCAGCCTCGGGTGACTGTCTGTGTGGAATATGGACATTCTCCCCTTGTCTGCGTGGGTTTCCTCTGGTTTTCTCCCACAGTTCAAAAATGTGGAGGTTTGGTAAATTGGCCATGATGTATAGGCTCGGTGTGTTACCCAGGAATGCAGGGTTACAGGAGTGGGGCTGGGTGGGATGCTGTTTGGAGGGTCGGTGTGGACTTGATAAGGCTCAGTGGTTAGCACTGCTGCCTCACGGTGCCAGAGACCTGGGTTCAATTCCTGCCTCGGGCGACTGTCTGTGTGGAGTTTGCACGTTCTCCCTGTGTCTGTGTGGGTTTCCTCCAGGTGCTCTGGTACCTCCTACAATCCAAAGATGTGCTCGAGTAGTTCGAGAGGGTTTAAACTAGTATGGCAGCGGGGTGGGAACCTGACCTGCATACTGGAGGTGAGAGTTGATGCAGATGAGGCAATAGCAAGAGGTAGACCAGCTAGTGGGAAGGATTTTCCTGGGAAGGAACCAAGGGATCAGTTAAAGTGTGTTTGCTTTAACACAAGGAGTATCAGGAATAAAAGTGATGAACTTAGAGCATGGATCAGTACCTGATGTTATGATGTTGTGGCCATAACAGAGACATGGGTTTCTCAGGGGCAGGAATGGTTGCTGGATGTTCCAGGGTTTAGAGCATTTAAAAAGAATAGGGAGGGGGGAAAAAGAGAAGGGGGTAGAGCACTATGAATCAGAGCGGGTATCACAGCTACAGAAACTTCCATTGCCGAGGAAGATCTGCCTACCGAGTCAGTATGGGTGGAAATTAGGAACAGCAAGGGAGCAGTCCCCTCATTAGGGGTTTACTACAGGCCTCCCAATGGCAGCAGGGAGATTGAAGAAAGCATAGGTTGGCAGATTTTGGAAAAGTGTCAACGTAGTAGGGTTGTTGTAATGGGTGACTTTAACTTTCCCAATATTGATTGGAACCTCCTTCGAGCAGAAGATTTGAATGGAACTGTTTTTGTTAGGTGTGTTCAGGAGGGTTTCCTAACTCAGTACATTGACAGGCTGACAAAGGGAGAGGCCATTCTAGACTTAGTGTTCGGAAACGAGCCAGGGCAGATATCAGATCTTGTGGTGGGAAAGCATTTTGATGATAATGACCACAACTGCCTCACATTCTACATAGCCATGGAGAAGGAGAGGATTAGGCAAAATGGGAGGATATTTAATTGTGGAAGAGGAAACTATGATGCGATTAGACATGAGTTAGGAAGCATGGACTGGGAGCAATTGTTCCATGATAAATGCACTAAAGACATGTGGAGACTGTTTGAGGAACAATTGTTGTAAGTGATGAATAAATATGTCCCTCTGAGACAGGCAAGAAGGGGTAAGATAAAGGATCCTTGGATGACGAGGGCGGTGGAGCTTCTCGTCAAAAGGAAAAAGGTAGCTTACATAAGGTGGAGGAAGCTAGGGTCAAGCTCAGCTCTACAGGATTACAGGCAGGCAAAGAAGGAGCTCAAAAATGGTCTGAGGAGAACCAGGAGGGGGCACGAGAAAGGCTTGTCAGAACTGATTAGGGAGAACACATAGGAATTTTACACTTACGTGAGGAATAAGAGAATGGTCAAAGAAAGAGTAGGGCTGATCAAGGATAGCATAGGGAACTTGTGTGTGGAGTCTGAGGAGGTAGGGGAAACCCTAAATGAGCTTTTTGCTTCTGTCTTTACGAAAGAAACAAACTTTGTAGTGAATGAAACCTTTGAAGAGCAGGTGTGCATGCTGGAATGGATAGAGATAGAGGAAGCTGACGTGCTGAAAATTTTGTCAAACATTAAGATTGACAAGTCGCCAGGCCCAGACCAGATTTGTCCTCGGCTGCTTTGGGAAACAAGAAATGTAATTGCTTCACCACTTGCGAAGATCTTTGCTTCCTTGCTCTCCACTGGAGTCGTACCTGAGGACTGGAGAGAGGCAAATGTAATTCCGCTCTTCAAGAAAGGAAACAGGGAAATCCCCGGCAATTACAGACCAGTAAGTCTCACGTCTGTCGTCTGCAAGGTGTTAGAAAGGATTCTGAGGGATAGGATTTATGACCATCTGGAAGAACATGACTTGATTAAATGCAGTTAACACAGCTTTGTGAGGGGCAGGTCATGCCTCACAAACCTTATCGAGTTCTTTGAGGATGCGACTAGAAAAGTTGATGAGGGTCGATCTGTGGATGTGGTGTGTATGGACTTCAGCAAGGCATTTGATAAGGTTCCCCATGGTAGGCTCATTCAGAAGGTCAGGTGGAATGGGATACAGGGGAACTTAGCTGTCTGGATACAGAATTGGCTGGCCAACAGAAGACAGCGAGTGGTAGTAGAAGGAAAATATTCTGTGTGGAAGTCTGTGGTGAGTGGTGTTCCACAGGGCTCTGTCCTTGGACCTCTACTGTTTGTAATTTTTATTAATGATTTGGATGAGGGGATTGAAGGATGGGTCAGCAAGTTTGCAGACGATACAAAGGTTGGAGGTGTCATTGACAGTATAAAGGGCTGTTGTAGGCTGCAGTGGGATATTGACAGGATGCAGAGATGGGCTGTGAGGTGGCAGATGGAGTTCAACCTGGATAAATGTGAGGTGATGCATTTTGGAAGGTCGAATTTGAAAGCTGAGTACAGGATTAAGGATAGGATTCTTGGCAGTGTGGAGGAACAGAGGGATCTTGGTGTGCAGGTACATAGATCCCTTAAAATGGCCACCCAAGTGGACAGGGTTGTTAAGAAAGCATTTGGTGTTTTGGCTTTCATTAAGAGGGGGATTGAGTTTAAGAGTCGTGAGATCTTGTTGCAGCTCTATAAAGCTTTGGTTAGACAGCACTTGGAATACTGTGTCCAGTTCTGGTCGCCCTATTATAGGACAGATGTGGATGCTATGGAGAGGGTTTAGAGGAGGCTTACCAGGATGCTGCCTGGACTGGAGGGCTTATCTTATGAAGAGAGGTTGACTGAGCTCGGACTTTTTTCATTGGAGAAAAGAAAGAGGAGAGGGGACCTAATTGAGGTATACAGGATAATGAGAGGTATAGTCGATAGCCAGAGACTATTTCCCAGGGCAGAAATGGCTAATACGAGGGGGTCATAGTTTTAAGCTGGCTGGAGGGAAGTATAGAGGGGATATCAGGGGCGGGTCCTTTACATAGAGAGTTGTGAGAGCGTGGAATGCGTTGCCAGCAGCAGTTGTGAAAGTGAGGTCATTGGGGATATTTAAGAGACTGCTGGACATAAATACGGTCACAGAAATTTGAGGGTGCATACATGAGGATCAGTGGTCGGCACAACATCGTGGGGTGACAGGCCTGTTCTGTGCTGTACTGTTCTATGTTCTATGTGCAGGTCAGGTGAATTAGCTGTGATAAATTGCCCATAGTGTTAGGTGCATTAGTCAGGGGTAAATAGGGAATAGGAGAATGGGTTTGGGTGGGTTACTTTTCGGAGGGTCGGTGTGGACTTGTTGGGCTAAAGGGCCTGTTTCCACACTGTAAGGAATGTAATCTAATCTAATTTCATGCTAAGCAATGATAAGCAAGCAACTGTGTCAGCCTTTGATCATGATTTAGCTGATCTCACTGGAAACTGAGGCAATGCAATAGTAATTAGTTCACCCAGACAGAGAGGGGAGCACAAATCAAGGTTCCCACTTTACATCAGTGTCCAGTATTTGTTGCTGGGACATACTTGCAAGGAGTTAAGGTGAGGATTGAATGAGGTTCAGGCATTGTACCCCTAAATCCAAAAGGCATGCCAATGCCATCATCCAGATGGATACAATAAGAAAGAGATAGATGAGTCTTTAGATTTGAAACATCAACTGTGTTTCTCTCTCCGCAGATACTGAGATTTTCCAGTTTAAGAAAGAGTAAGGGACACCTGATAGAGGTGTATAAGATGAGGAGAGGAATGGATAGAGTGAGTGGAGAGCTGCTGTTCCCCTTAGTTAAATGAATCATAGAATCTCTACAGTTTGGAAGCAGACCATTTGGCCCACTGAGTCCACACTGACCCTCTAAGAGCAACCGACTCAACCCCCCCACCCCCCACCCAATCCCTGTAACCCTGTATTTCCCAATGGCTTATAAAGGTCAGTAATAAGGGGAATTATTTCAAAGTAAAATGTAGGAAGTTTGGAGGGAATTTGATAAAAATATGCTGAGAGTCTGGAATACTCTGCCTGGGAAGGTAGTTGAGATGGGAAAACTCATAACCTTAAAAAATTCATGGAAGAGCACCTGAAGTGACATAACATCCAAGGACTAGTGCAGTAAAGTGAGACTAGTGCAGGCTGTAGTATGTTTTTGGCTTAATAGTCTGAAGGACCCCCTCTGTACAGTATGATTCTTTAATTCTAAGTTGCTGAATCATACTTTGAGGCGAATCTGTAACCCATTTAAGTGTTGGTACATTAGAATAGGCACTAACTGCTCTCACACCACATTGTGGGTGAAACATTTTTCTCAAATTCCCTTCAAACTTCCTGCATTTCACTTTGAAATGATTCCCCTTCTTAGAGTCATAGAGTCATAGAGATGTACAGCATGGAAACAGACCCTTCAGTCCAACCCGATGTTGGACCAAATGTCCCAACCCAAACTAGTCCCACCTACCAGCACCTGGCCCATATCCCTCCAAACCCTTCCTATTCATATACCCATCCAAATGCCTTTTAAATATTGCAATTGTACCAGCCTCCACCACTTCCTCTGGCAGCTCATTCCATACACGTACCACCCTCTGCTTGAAAAGGTTGCCTCTTAGGTTCTCTTTTATATCTTTCCCCTCTCACCCTAAACCTATGCCCTCTAGTTCTGGACTCCCCCATCTCAGGGAAAAGACTGTATATTTATCCTCTCATAATTTTGTAAACCTCTATAAGGTCACCCCTCAGCCTTCGACACTCCAGCGAAAACAGCTCCAGCCTGTTCAGCCTTTCCCTGTAACTCAGATCCTCAAACCCTGGCATCATCTTTGTAAATCTTTTCTGAACCCTTTCAAGTTTCACAATATCTTTCCGATAGGAATTGCACGGACCATTCCAACAGTGGCCTAAGCAATGTCCTCAACAGCCGCAACATGACCTCCCAACTCCTGTACTCAATACTCTGACCAATAAAGGAAAGCATACCAAACACCTTCTTCACTGTCCTATCTATCTGTGACTTCACTTTCAAGGAGCTATGAACCTGCACTCCAAGGTCTCTTTGTTCAGCAACACTCCCTAGGACCTTACCATTAAGTGTATAAGTCCTGCTAAAATTTGCTTTCCCAAAATGCAGCACCTCACATTTATCTGAATTAAACTCTATCTGCCACTTCTCAGCCCATTGGCCCATCTGGTCCAGATCCTGTTGTAATCTGAGGTAACCCTCTTTGCTGACCACTACACCTCCAATTTTGGTGTCATCTGCAAACTTACTAACTGTACCTCTTATGCTCGCATCCAAATCATTTATGTAAATGACAAAAAGGAGAGGGCCCAGCACTGATCCTTGTGGCACTCCATTGGTCACAGGCCTCCAATCTGAAAAACAACCCTCCACCACCACCCTCTGTCTTCTACCTTTGAGCCAGTTCTGTATCCAAATGGCTAATCCTCCCTGTATTCCATGAGATCTAACCTTGCTAACCAGTCTCCCATGGGGAACTGTCAAACGCCTTACTGAAGTCCATATAGATCACATCCACTGTTCTGTCCTCATCAATCTTCTTTGTTACTTCTTCAAAAAGCTCAATCAAGTTTGTGAGACATGATTTCCCACGCACAAAGTCATGTTGACTATCCTGAATCAGCCCTTGCCTTTCCAAATACATATACATCCTGTCCCTCAGGATTCCCTCCAACAACTTGCCCACCACTGAGGTCAGGCTCACCGGTCTATAGTTCCCTGGCTTGTCTTTACTGCCCATCTTAAACAGTGGCACCACGTTTGCCAACCTCCAGTCTTCCAGCACCTCACCTGTGACTATCGATGATACAAATATCTCGGCATGAGGCCCAGCAATCACTTCTCTAGCTTCCCACAGAGTTCACAGGTCCTGGGGAGTTATGCGCCTTTAACCGTTTCAAGACATCCAGCACTTCCTCCTCTGTAATCTGGACACTTTGCAAGATGTCACCATCTATTTCCCTATAGTCTATATCTTCTATATCCTTTTCCACAGTAAATACTGATGCAAAATACGCATTTAGTATCTCCCCCATTTTCTGTGGCTTCACACAAAGGCCGCTTTGCTGATCTTTGAGGTGCCCTATTCTCTCCCTAGTTACCTTTTTGTCCTTAATATATTTGCAAAAACACTTTGGATTCTCCTTAATCCTATTTGCCAAAGCTATCTCATGTCCCCGTTTTGCCCTCCTGATTTTCCTCTTAAGTATACTCCTACTTTCTTTATTCTCTGCTAAGGATTCACTCGATCTATCCTGTCTATACCTGACATATACTTCCTTCTTTTTCTTAACCAAACCCTCAATGTCTTTAGTCATCCAGCATTCCCTATACCTACCAGCCTTCCCTTTCATCCTGACAGGGATATACTTTCTCTGGATTCTTGTTATCTCATTTCTGAATGGTTTCCATTTTCCAGCCGTCCCTTTACCTCCAAACATCTGCCTCCAATCAGCTTTCGAAAGTTCTTGCCTAATACCATCAAAATTGGCCTTTCTCCAATTTAGAACTTCCATTTTTAGATCTGGTCTGTCCTTTTCCATCACTATCTTAAAACAAATAGAATTATGGTCGCAGGCCCCAGAGTGCTCCCCACTGACACCTCAGTCATCTGCTCTGCCTTATTTCCCAAGAGTAGGTCACATTTTGCACCTTCTCTAGTAGGTACGTCCACATACTGAATCAGAAAATTGTCTTGTGCACACTTAAGAAACTCCTCTCCATCTAAACCTTTAACACTATGGCATTCCAGTCGATATTTGGAAAGTTAAAATCCCCTACCATAACTACCCTATTATTCTTACAGAGAGCTGAGATCTCCTTACAAGTTTGTTTCTCAATTTCCCTCTGACTATTGGGGGGTCTATAATACAATCCCAATAAGGTGATCATCCCTTTCTTGTTTCTCAGTTCCACCCAAACAACTTCCCTGGAGGTATTTCCGGGAATATCCTCCCTCAGCACAGCTGTAATGCTATCCCTTATTAAAAATGCCACTCCCCCTCCTTTCTTGCCTCCCTTTCTATCCTTCTTGTAGCATTTGTATCCTGGAACATTAAGCTGCCAGTCCTGCCCATCACTGAGCCATGTTTCTGTAATTGCTATGATATCCCAGTCCCATGTTCCTAACCATGCTCTGAGTTCATCTGCCTTCCCTGTCAGGCCCCTTGCATTGAAATAAATGCCGTTTAATTTATTTGTCTTACCTTGTCCCTACCTGCCCTGACTGTTTGACTCACTTCTGTTCTCAGCTGCACCCGTCTCAGATTGATCTCTTTCATCACTATCTCCCTGGGTCCTACCCCCTCCCCCCCCCTCCCCACCCCCCCTTAGTTTAAATCCTCCCAAGCAGTTCTAGCAAATTTCCCTGCCAGTATATTAGTCCCTTTACAATTTTAGGTGCAATACGTCCTTCTCGTACAGATCACTTCTACCCCAAAAGACATTCCAATGATCCAAAAATGTGAATCCTTCTCCCATACACCAGCTCCTCAGCCATGCATTCATCTGCTCTATCCTCCTATTCCTGCCCTCACTAGCTTGTAGCACTGGGAGTAATCCAGATATTACTACCCTTGAGGACCTCCTTTTTAAATTTCTGCCTCACTCTCTGTAATCTCCCTTCAGAATCTCAACCTTTTCCCTTCCTATGTCGTTGGTTCCAATGTGGACAATGATCTCCTGCTGGCCCCTCTCCCCCTTGAGAACATTTTGCACCATCTCTAGACATCCTTGATCCTGGCACCAGTGAAACAATACACCATTCTGTTTTTTCTCTGCTGGCCACAGAAATGTCTGTCTGTATCTCTGACTACAGAATCCCCTAACACAATTGATTTCTTGGAAGCTGACGTACCCCTCATTGCATTAGAGCTAGTCTTAATACCAGAAACTTGGCTGTTCATGCTATGTTGCCCTGAGAATCCATCACCCCCTACATTTTCCAAAACAGCATACCTGATTGAAATGGGTATATCCACAAAAGACTCCTGCACTAGCTGCCTACCTCTCTTACCCTTCCTGGAGTTAACCCATCTATGTGACTATCTGAGACTTCCCCCCCCTTCCTATAACTGACATCCAACACATTCTGTTGCTGTTGCAAATTCCTCATTGCTCCTATCTGTCTCTCCAACCGATCCACTCAATCTGATAAGATTCGCATTCAACAGCATTTATGGCAGATATAATCCGCAGTAACCCTTAAACTGTCTTTAAACTCCCATATCTGACAAGAAGTACGTATCACTGCAAAGGCCATTTTTGCTTCTTCACAATCTACAGACCCAGAAAATAACATTGTCTTATTCCTCTACAAACACTGCCCCAGGTTAAATTAATAGCTATGGATTATATTTTAAGTTTAATCAAGAGACCTATCTCCAAAAACATATAATTAATCAATCAATCAATCTCTCTCTCTCTCCTGCACTGTCCTCACCGTGTGCTTCCTTTGTCTGCTCTTCTCCCTTTTAAACTGATGTTATTTTGACTTTTTTTTTCCAAAGTTCCAAAACAATGCAACAGCATACAAAGCAGTAATTGCTTCTTCTGGAATTTGAGGAAATCATCTCCAACACCTAAAATACCCCAATGAGGGAGCAGCTCTTAGAGCCAGAATGTTTTCCCGTCCTCCATCTTGGATTACCCAGAATCCTTTTTTCTGACCCTTTTAGGCATTGGGGAATGCAGGGTTTCAGGGATAGGGTACGGGTGGAGGGTTTGGGTAGGATGCTCTTTGACAGTGGTTATCATTGCTTCCTCACAGTACCAGGGATCTGGGTTCAACTCCAGCCTCAGGCAACTGTCTGTGTGGAGTTTGTACATTCTATGTGAGTTTCCTCCAGACGTGCAGGTCAGGTGAATTGGCCAAGTTAAATTGCCCATAATGTTCAGGGATGTGCAGGTTAGATGTCTTAGTCAGGAGTAACTGTAGGGGAATGGGTCTGGGGTGGGATACTCTCCGGAGGGTTAGTGTGGACTTGTTGGGCCAAATGGTAAGTTTCTACACTATAGGGATTCTATGAATAGAAAATCAAATAATTCATTTTATTGTTAAAATTGTCCTCCAAACCTCTCAAATTATTACAAAGAAAGCATTGCTGAGCTCCACAATAAAATTATTGCTTTGTAATCACTCCCACAACGGCATTGTTCCTTACACAATATGTACCAATCAACTATAGATCATCTCTTGATGAGGTTACCTCATCATGATAACTGCCACGTATCATTAATGAGCAGCAGCGTAATCTGATATTGTTACAGTCAAAACTCCATCCAAAACTAACATCCACCACTAAGGACATAATAGACATTAGCTATTAAGGCTTAAACTTCTCCATGAGTGTCTGGTGCAAACTGTTTGAATGCTATCTTTTCTGACTATGGGATGTTACCAAAAGAGCCCATTGATGAGAATGCTACTTTGTAGTCTTCTCGTATCTGATTACGGAAAAGCTTTGAATTGAAATTCAAGATTTTTAGTCACTAAGTAATGTGTTCACTGTTGGAAAAAAATCTTATTTAGAACAGTTGATTAAAAAGAACAATGAGGCCAGTATGTGTGTTGTTTAAAATGTGTACTAGTGGATTGATAAACCTTCATGTTTGCATTCTCTTTCTCAAGTCAGATAAGATGATAAGATAAAAACGATGACTGCAGATGCTGAAAACCAGATTCTGAATTAGTGGTGCTGGAAGAGCACAGCAGTTCAGGCAGCATCCAAGGAGCAGCGAAATCGACGTTTCGGGCAAAAGCCCTTCATCAGGAATAAAGGCAGTGAGCCTGAAGCATGGAGAGATAAACTAGAGGAGGGTGGGGATGGGGAGAAAGTAGCATAGAGTACAATAGGTGAGTGGGGGAGGGGATGAAGGTGATAGGTCAGGGATAATAGGGTGGAGTGGATAGGTGGAAAAGGAGATAGGCAGGTAGGACAAGTCCGGACAAGTCATGGGGACAGTGCTGAGCTGGATGTTTGGAACTAGGGTGAGGTGGGGGAAGGGGAAATGAGGAAACTGTTGAAGTCCACATTGATGCCCTGGGTTGAAGTATTCAGAGGCGGAAGATGAGGCGTTCTTCCTGTAGGCGTCTGGTGGTGAGGGAGCAGCGGTGAAGGAGGCCCAGGACCTCCATGTCATCGGCAGGGTGGGAGGGAGAGTTGAAATGTTAGGTCACGGGACGGTGTGGTTGATTGGTGCGGGTGTCCCGGAGATGTTCCCTAAAGTGCTCTGCAAAGACCGTTCCCTCCGTGACTACCTGGTCAGGTCCACGTCCCCTATAACCCACACTCCCACCCTGGCACTTTCCCCTGCCACCACAGGAACTGTAAAACCTGTGCCCACATCTCTTCCCTCACCTCTATCCAAGGCCCTTAAGGTGCCTTCCACATCCATTAAAGTTTTACCTGCACATCCACTAATATAATTTATTGTATCCGTTGCTCCCAATGCGGTCTCCTCTACATTGGGGAGACTGGGCGCCTCCTAGCAGAGCGCTTTAGGGAACATCTCCGAGACACCCGCAACAATCAACCACCACCCTGTGGTCCAACATTTCAACTCTCCCTCCCACTCTGCCGATGACATGGAGGTCCTTGGCCTCCTTTACCGCTGCTCCCTCACCACCAGACGCCTGGAGGAAGAATGCCTCATCTTCCGCCTCGGAACACTTCAACTCCAGGGCATCAATGTGGACTTCAACAGTTTCCTCATTTCCCCTTCCCCCACCTCACCCTAGTTCCAAACTTCCAGCTCAGCACTGTCCCCATGACTTGTCCGGACTTGTCCTACCTGCCGATATCCTTTTCCACCTATCCACTCCACCCTCTTCTCCCTGACCTATCACCTTTATCCCCTCCCCCTCTCACCTATTGTACTCTATGCTACTTTCTCCCCACCCCCACCCTCCTCTAGCTTATCTCTCCATGCTTCAGGCTCACTGCCTTTATTCCTGATGAAGGGCTTTTGCCCGAAATGTCGATTTCGCTGCTCCTTGGATGCTACCTGAACTGCTGTGCTCTTCCAGCACCACTAATCCAGAATAAGATGATAAGATGTTTGTGTGGGAGTTGCAAGTAATGCTAGTTGTTCATTGCTGGACTGCCTGACCCATCCTGTTCAGATCTTAATGGTTTCTATGAACGTTTAGTGATTGTATACAGAAAGGAAATGCATTTAAAAATTTCAACTGTGTTGTTTTGAAAGAGATTTAATCTGTAGACGTGTTGCTGCAGGTCAGTTGAAGCTCCATCAGGAAAATTTGTATATTAATAACAAACTTAAAACTATTTTGATCAACTGCCACTGTAAAGATACGGAGGCCAGGTTTGGGACTGCAGGCTGCTGACAACTTATCGGTAAACATCAGATGCAAGAAGAGACTGTTTTGTGGATTTGCACTTGTGTTGTTCTTTCTGATGGATCATTTTTGGGTAATAGAACATTTTCATTGTTTCAGACATAAATTTTACGAGCAACATTAATTCTATGTGACTGGGGAAGTCCTTAGTAGCTTGCAGATTTCCATCCATTCTGCCATTACAATAGCATTATCACCATAAGACTTTAAATCTTGGAGCGGAGAACATTATTACTGGAGCAAGGGGCAGTGGTGGCAGCTTTTGTAAATGTCTTAAATATCGAAAGGAGTTCTAAGAAATTCAGTACCTGAAATGTACAGACACTGCTTTGGAGATCTCTGTCTCCTGTATAGAGAGTTCTAAATCTAACAATCTTTGTTATATCTGGGACAACATCTGTCCTGGAATAGATGCTGGCTGATAAACTCTTAGTCTAAGGAATTTTCGTGTAATCAAGAGCTTAATTTCACACAAACCAGTGATGATCAATATTCTGTTCCCATATTTAGCAGGAGGCCACTCGAAGAACAAGATGATCTCTTCGTCAGTTATGTTGGAAACTTTAACAGTCAGAAGGAAGAGGAAAGATTGAAGCAAAGCCTGTTGGGAGCATTGAGTGACAGATTTATCACAAGAATCAATGACCCTCCAGTTAAAGAGCCTCATATCTGGGAATAGCAGTTGTCCATTTCTCCGAGTTTAAGCTGGCATGTGGCTGTGTGAGAATAAACTGAAAGGAAAGAGAAAAAGATACAGAAAATAATTAAAATTGATGCTGTACTACAATACTGATAGAGTGCTATAAGCTTGGAACCTTTGAATCAGACATTAAATCAAGGATTTATCTGCTCTATCAGGTGAATGTAAAAGATCACATTGTACTGCATCCATCAGCCTACTCAAAGCCAACATGTGTGTTACTATTAAAAAGACAAAGTGCTCTGGAGAAAATAGAGGCAGCCTTAATGACTAACCAATGAGGAGTTGATGTAATTTGTGAAATCATAGATCCATTTGTATATCATAATAAAAATCACTAGCAGGTGACTTAGGTATTAAGAACATTGCAGGCTAGAATACTGCTACATTTTATTGACCAGGATAGCATGATGTTGTGGTTACAATTTGCCAGATAAGCTGCATCTGTCAGATCGTGGAGAAGACTCAACTGTGTGCAAAATCTGCAACTTCAATTTTGATATCAGCTTCTGAAGAACTCTTTAGCACAGTCTTGATAGATTGCATAAGATTGAAAAGTGTGGCGCTGGAAAATCACAGCAGGTCAGGCAGCATCCAAGGGGCAGAAGAGTCCATATTTTGGGCATAAGCATTTCTAATGAAGGGCTTATGCCCAAAACATTGACTCTTCTGCTCCTTGGATGCTATTTGACCTGCTGTGCTTTTCCAGCACCATACTTTCTGACTCTTGGCACTCCAGCATCTGCAGTCCTCACTTTCTCCTGGATTGTATAGGATGCCTACCTAGAACAAGAAATGGGAATCTGTTGACAGAATCTTCCCAGACACTGAATGACATGGACATTGGTGAAAAAGTTGGGAGAATTGCCTTTGAAAGGAAACAATCCGATTTTTCAAACACAATATTCTCACTGGCTGAGCAGCAAGAGGTCTACATGCATGCGTTGGCATACATTAAAATCCTTATTTTTATATCACCACACCTCATTGACCCATACACACTCCCAACCAGCAGGACCCTGTTGACAAAGTAAGGTGCCTATTACCCTATTTTCCACATGCCCAGGACAAATAAAACATGCCATGCAGGGCAGCTGCAGACTGTCAGGACATTACCTGGTAAATGGCTTGGCTTTAAAGATGGCACAATGCCAGGAATCCCATGAGGACTTGGCAGTGGACAATACATCTGCCTATGTTGAGTGGGAGAATATAGTGAGTGAGGAGCAATAATGGGGGGAGCGGTGGTTAGATAATAATGTGAGTTTGGGAAGACAGTAAGAGAAAACTTGCTAGGGCTTAGGGAGAGAGTATTGCCTGTAACTTGCCAAAATTGACATTTATCTGATTTCTGGTAAATATCAATTATATATTTTTAACAATAATGAGTGTTACCACAAACTTTCCTGAAGCAATGCTGTTGGGAAAAAGCAAGCTCATCCACAATCTCCAAAAACGTTAGAAAGGCGACATCAAACTTAACGACCATGTTCAGCTCCTATTGTCAGGAGAATCCTAATGAATATATTAGAGAAATTTCCTTATTACTGTTCACCATGGACATCCTAATGAGTTTACAGATTCAATTAATTTGATGTGATGTGCAGCCATGTAGCTGAAGGAGGGATGACGTTCTCAAGGTTTACAAAATCATGAGGAGCATAGTTAAAGTGAATAACAAAGGTCCTTTGCCTAAGGTGGGGGAATTCAAAACTGGGGGGCATAGTTTTAAGGTGAGAGGAGAAAGATTTAAAAATGACGTGGGGGCAATATTTTTATATGGAGATTGTTTCATATGCAGAATGAACTGCCAGAGTACTGCGGCACGGTGGCACAGTGGTTAGCACTGCTGCCTCACAGCGCCTGAGACCTGGGTTCAATTCCCGACTCAGGCGACTGACTGTTTGGAGTTTGCACATTCTCCCTGTGTCTGCGTGGGTTTCCTCCGGGTGCTCCGGTTTCCTCCCACAGTCCAAAGATGTGCGGGTCAGGTGGATTGGCCATGCTAAATTGCCCGTAGTGTTAGGTAATGGGGTAAATGTAGGGGTATGGGTGGGTTGCGCTTCGGCGGGTCGGTGTGGACTTGTTGGGCCGAAGGGCCTGTTTCCACACTGTAAGTCTAATCTAATCTAATCTAAATGCAGGTACAGTTAAAACATTTAAATGACATTTGGATAAGTTCATGAATAGGAAGGGTGTGGTGGAATATAGGCCAAAGGCAGGCAAGTAGGACTGGTTTGGTTTGGGAACATAGTGGCGTAGACTGGTTGCCCTGACATGTCTGCTTCAATGCTGTGTTACTCTATGACTCTATGACCTCACAAATTAAGGAAAGATAAATATCATCGAATCCCATACAGTGTGGAAGCAGGCCATTTGGTCCATATAGTCTACACTGACCCTCCAAAGAGCATCCCACCACATCCCTGTAACTCTGTGATTCGCATGGCCTATCCACCTAGTTGGTGCATCCCTGGACACTGTGGGCAATCCACCTAAGCTGCACATCTTTGGACTATGGGAGGAAATTGGAGCACTGGAAGGAAACCTCCACTGACGGGGAGAATGGGCAAACTCTGCACAGACAGCTGCCCCAGGATGGAATCATTTCTTGGTCCTCGCTGCTGTGAGGCAGCAGTGCTAACCACTGAACCACTGTGCTGCTCCAGAGCTCAGAGACTACCATCTGACCTTTCTGAGGGTAAAAACAATGACTGCTGATGCTGGAAACCAGATTCTAGATTAGTGGTGCTGGAGGTAATATCAATTAAAAAGTTTGAGTTCGGAACCTTGTGGGGTGCAGATCGCACGTGTCACGCCCTTAGCCATTTTTTTGGTTTTCCACGGTGAAATACAAGGGACACAATTGATTCCCACAGAACAGAAGCACAGTGATACCACTGTGTACCAGACATCACTTGCATCATGTGTCACCTAACAGCCCTACATGTTGAATGAATGAAATCTCTTTTGATCACAGTGCAGGACAGCATTCTCCACAACATGATCCCCAAGGGGAATTGCTTAAACATACACTTGTCTGGGGCCACCAGGCTTATGCAGATATGTCAAAGTCAGCAAATTGTTCTGTAGCATCTGCACAGCACTCCCTGTAGACTTTGGGAACTTGGTACTGTTGAAAACATCAAACATTTGAAAGAATTGTAGCGAAGGTCAAAAGAAATCAACCAGCAACTAACTAATGGGTAGTTGATGATCTCTTTAAATAGCATGATTAAGGTTCCTTCAAATTGGTAGTATAAATACATGTTCAGTTGCACAACCTGCACATCCACCAATATCATTTATTGTATCTGTTGCTCCCGATGCGGTCTCCTCTACATTGGGGAGACTGGATGCCTCCTAGCAGAGCGCTTTAGGGAACATCTCCGGGACACCCGCACCAATCAACCACACCACCCTGTGGCCCAACATTTTAACTCCCCCTCCCACTCTGCCGAGGACATGAAGGTCCTGGGCCTCCTTCACTGCCACTCCCTCATCACCAGACGCCTGGAGGAAGAACGCCTCATCTTCCGCTTCGGAACACTTCAACCCCAGAGCATCAATGTGGACTTCAACAGTTTCCTCATTTCCCCTTCCCCCACCTCACCCTAGTTCCAAACTTCTAACTCAGCACTGTCCCCATGACTTGTCCTACCTGCCTATTTTCTTTTCCACCTATCTACTCCACCCTCCTTCCTGACCTATCATCTTCATCCCCTCCCCCACTCACCTATTGTACTCCATGCTACTTTCTCCCCACCCCCACCCTCCTCTAGCTTATCTCTCCACGTTTCAGGCTCTCTGCCTTTATTCCTGATGAAGGGCTTTTGCCCAAAACGTCGATTTCGCTGCTCCTTGGATGCTACTTGAACTGCTGTGCTCTTCCAGCACCACTAATCCAGAATCTGGTTTCCAGCATCAGCAGTCATTGTTTTTACCCTCAGAAAGGATATTGCCCAATCTCAAAACTGGCAACAGTGGTGTTAAATTAGTAATGACATAATCTGCTCAACTCTGATCACTTTTAATTGTGCCTGAACCAGAATTTTCATTAAAGTGGTACCTGGTTCACTATGCCTCAGAAGTGTGTGCAAAAGAAACAGAAGCCATTTTGAAACCCTAAGGCCAGAAATGGATGTTGCCATGTCCAATTTATCCCCTACATGAATAAGTGAACATTCTTCACTGATTGATTGAACAATCTTGCTGTCTCTTGTCCTTGCTCACAGGTTCCCTTGCAAAGAGAACTATTCTGGAACTGACAGTCAATGGACAGCAGGTCTGCTCTTGATTTCCTGCAAAAAACCCTTTGAATGACTGTCAACACAATGAAGGGTAAATGCTGTTCTTTTGCCACTGATCGTAAAAATTGGGACATTATTTTCTGCTTCATTAGTGCTCCTTGTCAAAGATGTCACTTGTAATATAAACCTTGTCTCATGAAACCAGCCAGCATTGTCACTAATTCTGAAAGAGTGCATAGACATTGGAATGGTGAGAAATGAAGACAACTGTTTTGCAATATGAGCAGCTGGTTGAAATGATCTGAAATTATTAAAATATCTTTTGATTCACATTATGATTAATGGTAGGGACTCAGATGGCATACGAATGCATTCCAGAATTCTAAGTGTTAGTTGAAAACCAGCAACCTGATAAAATATTAATGACCCATTCACATTTGTATTGCTCCCATTAGTGCATTAATAGATGGATCTATCCTGCCAAACAATATATTTATAGTTTTACTCATGGACAGCCAATTGATTAATCTGGCAAAGGTCACCTAGTGCCCATCAAAAATTAAGCACTGTTATGAATTTCTGAGCTATCATAAGGAATGACCTGGTTCTTAAGGTAGTTGTTCATTCTGTGTTAAAATAAATGAGAGTCAATTCAGTCTAAAATCATGCTGTAATCACCTGCACAACTTTCTCAGCTAGTTTCCATGCAGCTGACAGGAATATGTGTGGTAAATAATCTAATGGGGGATGTGAAACCAGAAAATACACTTCAGTGACAAGTGTGTTAGCTGTGTCATGCTGTATATATCTGCTTCAATCAAAAGGAAGCTGAATAAGACTTTTTTTAAAGTCATACTTTTTTGCAGTAAGAAAACCTCTTGCATGGACAGCTGTTTCAAGACTAAATCCCTGCTTTTTTCCTCAAAGCTGGCAGCTCTGGGTGAATTTGACCTGTCACTTGGGATTAGTAGTACGTGGCAAATAAGCCTTTTTTTTTAACACTGTTTACCACTGCCCTCTGGAGGCGGATGCGAGGAAAAGACAAACAGAGCAGTAACAATGTAAAATTGCTGCTGTAGTAATCCACACGAGGTTTAATTCTATCCATGAAGCAATTGTCATGGTCAGCACTCCTACTAATAAACTTAACATCCAGTTACTTATCACCCGTGGTCTGTGTCTGCAGTGTGTGCTACTTACAGAACATAACATGGCAACTTCCTAAACTTTCTGAAGTAATTCTCCATGACAATGGACAGGCAATGGACAACAGCTGCAATATCCTGGGTACATCAGGGAACTCTAAGTAACACTTCACCCTGCGTGCATACATCACAATTCTTTCATTGTAGTTTGTTCAAAATGCTGGAATTCTGTGCCAAAATAGACTTATACCTCACCACAATGAATGCTGCAGTTGTTCAAGTGTAGGCCTGATGCTACACCACTCTGTCATGCTGAAGGTGACATTCTTCCTGTTCAATGTCCTCATCTGCCTCGTCAGAAGACTGCTGCCGCTCTCCCAGCTCCTTTAGTGTCCATCGCATCCTGTCTTCACCCGTTCCAGGCCACAGCATGCAGCCTTGCCAAACAAGTTGGACATTGGGAACTCGCAAGAAGGAGGGAGCCTCTGGCACATTCAGCTCATCAGTTCTCCAAGCAACCTCCATGTTAAAAACCCAGAACCAATGTCTCAGGGCAAAGTCCATGGGTAAGGGCCATACACATACCACACATTCACAGACAATGGAATTCAACATGTACTAGCCTCTAAGAATGTTCATGGCATTTCTCCACTTACAAGATGCTTCTGCATTTCAATGCTGCACCTCATCTTATGATATTACTTACCATTGCATTGCTCTGCTGTGTGCTCAAGAATGTGCACCAAATTCGTAGACTGGACCAGTCTGTGGGCTTGGTCTCTTACTGCTCATGCACTTTGACCCTACCTGGATATTCACAGCATCCCTGTCTTGTATCACCTTACCTTGTCACTTTGCACTTTGCTCACTCAGCCAGAGATGCCAGGCTGATATAGCTGTTGTCTTGCCTAGCCGTTTAGCACAGACTAAAGCCAAAAAGCTTGTAGATAGGGCAAGAAAATATGCCGGACTTCACAGCAAGAATCCCTTCAAATAATTCAAGGCTACTTGAACTTGGCCAAAAGGGAAGATGATGGCCTAGAGACATTATCACTAAACTATAAACCCAGGGACATCTGGGTAATTATCTGGGGACTTGGGGTTTTAATCCTGCCATGGTACACAGTAGAATTTGAATTCAATAAAAATCTGGAATTAAGCGTTTAACAATGACCATTAATCTTATTCATTGTTGTAAAAAAATCTGGTTTACCAAGGTCCTTTCAAGAGGAAAATTGACCGTCCTCACCTGGTCTGACCTATTAGACTCCAGACCTAGGACTATAAGACATTGGAGCAGAATTATGCCATTTGGTCCATCGAATCTGCTCCTATATTCAATCATGGCCGATACATCTCTCAATCCATTCTCTTGTCTGTCTCTGTAATTCTTGGTCTCTTTATCAATCAAGAACCTATCAATCTCCAATTTAAATACAATCAATGACTTGGCCGATGAATCCCAAGCCTTTCCCATTATACAAAATTGTCCATGTCTTATACTTTCTCACATTGTATTCCATCTGCCACTTGTTTGCCCACTGTCCTAGCCTGACCAAGTCCTTCTGCAGCCTCCCCGCTTCCTCAACACTGCCTGCCTCTCCACATACCCTTGGATCATCTGTAAACGTAGCAACAATCCTCTGAGTACCTTCATCCAAACTGTTAATTTATAATATGAATAGTTGTGGTCCCAAACCTGACCCTGAAGAACTCCACTAATCACCAGCTGCCATCCTGAAAAGGATCCCTTTATACCCATTCTCTGCCTTCTGCCAGTCAACCAATCTCTATCCATACCATTACCTTGCCCCAACACCATGGGTGCTTATCTTATTTAACAGCTTCCTGTGTAGCACCCTGTCAAAGGCCTTCAGGAAATCCAAATAAATTATGTCCATAATTTCGCCCTTTCTTAACTTGCTCATTCCTGCCTCAAAGAGTTCTAATATCTGGCATGACCTTTCCTTGACAAAGCCATGTTGACTCAATCCTATTTTACAATGCATTTCCAAGTACTCTGCAATTTCATTCTTAGTAATGGACACTAAAACCAATGACCAAGGTCAGGCTAATTCGCCTGTAGTTTCCTATTTTCTGTGTCTCTCCCTTCTTAAACAGGGGTGTTACATTAGCCATTGTCCAATCCCGTAGCCCTCCTTGACTCCAGTGATGCCTTTACAATCCCATTAGCTATCTCCTTGGAACTCTAGACTGTATTCCTTCTGAGCCAGATGATCTTTCCACCTTCAGACCAGTCAGCTTCTCCAGCACCTTCTCCCTAGTCATGGCACTCCTTGCTATCAATTTAATTTCACTTCTTACTAACTAAGCAACACAGCCCCCTTTTTTTAAATTCCAGAAAGCAATATTGTATCACATAGATTATCAATACACAACTTTTATTTTAATCACATTGTAGATATAGAGGTTTATAAAATTATGAGGGGCATGGAAAGTTTGAACAGCCAAGAGTTTTTTTCCAGGGTAGGGGAAGGTGTAGGTTTAAGGTAAGAAGAGAAGGATATAAAAGGGACCTAAGGGGCAATCTTTTCACACATAAGGTGGTGTGTGCATGGAATGAGCTGTCTGAGAAAATAATGGAGGCTGATACAATTACAACTTTTAAAAGTATATGAATAGGAAGTGTTGAGAGGGATATGGGCCAAATGCTGGCAAATGGGACTAGATTAATTTAGGATAACTGGTCAGCATGTTGGACCAAAGGATCTGTTTTCATACTACACATCTTTCTGGCTCTAAAACTGTGTCTTTCCAATGTTTCTTTTCAAGATAAATCTCCATTTCAGTTTGCAGTCCAAAATAAGAGTGAACAATGTTTATTCCCTTACCACTACTCTTTACATTCCTCAAATTTACAAATAATTATGAACATAAACCAGATTGTCTTAATCACAATAAAATCCCTTAATAGACTGGGACATCTGCAATTGTGGAAGCAGCAAATTAAATAGAATGGGAACATCATTGTGTCATTCTTGATTGCCTGTTGCTAATGCACTAGGATGGGGTCTCTTGTCTAATCCAGCACGGATCTCCTACACATCTCCAAAAATGTACTGACAATTTGCAAATTCCATCATTTGACTTTATTAGCTGAGATACTGATGGGTATGGTTTTAAAAGGGACTCTATGGGCCTAAAATGGCTTCTGTGGTAATCTGATAAACCCATGCAATCCACCTCGAATCTACAAAACTAACTGCTGGAGAATTCTCTTTTAAATCAATTGCACTTAAACTCAGTGAGGCATTAGGAAATTCACATCCTTTATTTTACTCATAGTTGCATGATCACTTATGCATATTGTGAGATAAAAGGTTAACTGCTAATTGTTTGAAATAAAACAATGATAGACACCTCCTGCTGTGCAGGAATGTTTTACCAATGGCAGTCTTTGCACATAAAGAGAGAGAAAGTAACATGGACTTACAACAGTAAGGATACTGAATGCCTTCTTTCCCTCACACATTCTCAATCCCCGAATCTAGTGCTGGTGAAGAAACAACTTGTAAAAAACTACGTTTGAGGAAACAAGACAACAGCAAAACCATTGGGAACTAGGTTTCACTTTTTAAACTCAAAAACGTTCAAACCACAACTTCTGCACCTTTTAAACATTCTCCTCTTCCTCTCTTCATTTTCAGATAATTGCTTTTGTTTTTTTTAATGTTAGGTGCCATATTTTGTTATTTATTCTTGGATTTCATGGGTAATAAAACTCCAATGGCTTTTACACAAAAAAAACCTTGAAATTCACTTTTTATGACCAATCAGAAGGGAACTGAAAAAAGGAGAGCTGAACATATTTCCTCAGCTTCTCATAGCATGGGGTCAAATTTTTCCCTCTTTGATATGGTATATGCAATGACAAGAAGAATGGGAAAAGTAAATGTGTGGTTGAAAGAATCTGAATCAATGTGTTGAGGAAACTGTTCCAATCTTTCCCTCAAGCCATAAATAACACATTTAGAATCTCACCATTGAGCTGTGACAATCTATCTTCAATGCACTTGTACCTCAGTATATCCCTAACTTGCTGTACTCGTCCATTATTTCCAATTCCTCTCTCCTTCACTGAGAAACTCAATGGTGCAAATTCTAATATGTAAATCTGACGGGCATCAGCCAACCAAATGTGTGTCCTGGTTGCTTCTCCAGACAATATCCCTGTATTCCCCATGGCCACACCCTCCTTGATCCTTGAATCATACAAGTTGGCATCACCAGCCTTGCCACATTGTCCTGCCAACTCCCGGACTGACTCAAACACTGCTACAGCCTGTCAACACTTCACACTGGGGCTCAGGGTCACGTGTGACTTCCCTGATTCTGTCAGAGTGCCTTATTCACAGTGATACAGAGCATCTCATACATCTACACTTATGGCTCTTGACTCTTAGTTTCATACCTTGACATTCACTCAGTTTATCACATAGTTGGAGGCTGCCAGCCTTGACTTCACATTGCTTTCTTAGTGCATTCTTTAGCACTGGCTTACAAGTTGCCTCTGTGTGACCTGCTTCCCTTCCTTAGCATGCAGGCTCTTTAGTATTAGTTACAGAGTGCCACCCTCTGTGCTTGTGTTCAATGTATGAGTGTATGAGCTGAGCATTGGTGGCCTTGTGTAAATGAAGTAGCAGAGAGTAGCATCTACCTTGCAGTATGTAAATGACATTTGATCTGCTTTCCTCACTTTTGCACATCTTGTTTCACCTAGGACACAGCAGTAATCCAGATTTCAATATATGTTTAGGCTGGTCTAGTGGCATGGTCTCTGTGAGGATGAGCTAGAAAAGAACTGCCCTGTTCTCCATGACCCTATTCATGAGCACCTCCAGGACACATCTGTAAAGTGGGAAATGGGTTTTCTCTTCCTCTGGGTCATGTGTCTTCTAAAACTGGTCAAGCACCGTATTGTTTTGGGCATGCAGTTTCTGGCTTGAATCATCTGAAATGGTGTGTGACTAGGCTTTAAATATGATGCCAGAGCATTGAATGCTGGAAGGTTATGGCAGTGATGAGCTCTCACCCCTTTCCAGCCCCATGATTCCCTGTGAAAGGCACCCAATACCTCAGCTGCATCATGAACGAGGTGAAGAGTGGAAGATTATGTGAAAAAAAATAATTCCAAGCCACGGCAAACCAAGCAATATGTATCTCAGTCAACAGAATCTTTTCTTTTTAATTGAAAAAAATGTTTATTCTTTACAAAATTATAAAATTACGAAAAATATAGCAATCTGAGAGTATAACAACAATTACAATAAAGTAACTACTACTCTACTCTACAAAATAATAAACCTAAACAACAATTTAATAAATAATTGAAGAAATAAATCATCCTGGTCTCATGGTTAAACAAAAGCACTAGTTAATATAGCCGACAAATAGGTTCCCCGGTGGTTCAGTAAGGGATGCCATGTCGTGTAAAAAAGTTCTGTTTTTTGGTGCTTGTAAGGAAGTCCAGGGAATGTATTCTATAACTAATCTACACTATCCCGGCAGACCTGCAGGACATTCTGAGACCCAACTCATCAAGATGTTCTGCCTTGCACAATATGTAAGAATAGTAAACAGCTTTTTCCCATGTTCATCTAAGGAAAAGAAACTACCTTGCATCTACCTTGATCTCAGTGCCCAGAACCCCCTCCATGACACTTGCTATAGTGCCTCAATACTTGAAAAGCTTGTAGCATAACCACAAACAATGAGTAAGAGTACCAATACCTGTTGTGCATTTGGGGCACAATGGAGATGTCCCCTTTTTGAATTTCCCAAGCTGCTCTGGGATCAGATAAACCCTGTGAAGGACCTTCAGCTGCATAGCATACATTCTGTTGCAGATTGAGATCTTCCTCATGTTCTCCCAAATGTCCTCCCATATCTCTGACAAAATCTCCACTCCCAACACTTGTTCCCAGACCCCATGAAGCCGCTCAATATCTTTACAAGACACTGCCTCTCAGTAAATGGTAAAGGGGCTAATCAAGAAAGTACCTGTGGTCTGAAGCACTCCCCTCTCTATGTCAGACCAATAAAGATCAATCAGAAGTGTAGTCTTTTTCTGGATAAAGTCCCTAACCTGAAAGTAACGAATGAGGTCCCTGCTGGGCAATTCATACTTGTGACTCAACTGATTGAAGGACTTCATGACCTCCCCCTCAAATAAGTCTCCCAGACAAGAGACTTCCCTGGATGCCCGTAACTTAAAACCAGGATCCATCAACCCTGGCCAAAATCCTGGCATTCGTACTATAGGAATGAGAAAGGAGGTTTTAGATAAACTGCATTCACTTTTTCGAATCGTTCTCCATTCTTCAACTACATTGATGATAATTGGATTCTAACAACACTCTGTGACTGTCCTCATCTCATCCAGGAATAACAGATTAATAAGGGGGCTCTTCGCCTGGAAGGCCTCGATATTCAGACACATTGACCACAGATCCTTACAAACCCAATCTTTCACAAAGGATACCAGAGAGCTTATTTGATACCTTTTGATATCTGAAAAGTCTACCACTCCCCATTCCCTGGGAAAGCTGCAGTGTGGTAAGCTTAATGAGAGGCCACCAGTGAAGCCAAATAAAAGAACAGAGCCAACCATTGAGAGTCCGCAACGTTTGTCTAGGCAACATCAGAGGAAGCATTCTCATGGGATATAATAAGCAAGGAAGAACATTTATTTTATTAAGAGCTATTCGGCCTATACAGGATATTAGAAGAACCTCCCAACGCTGAAGATGCTGCCTTATCTTCTTGAGCAAGTGCACAAAGTTAGCCATATATAACTGGTCAAGAGCTGGAGTAATGAAAATGCCTAGGTATAGAAAACCTCCCTGTGACCACCTGAAAGGGAATTGGATTTCATCTTCGAGATTGGATATTCCCCCAAAACCCTCCACGGGCATGGCCTCCAACTTCATGAAATTAATCTTATATCCCGAGAAAGAACCAAATAAGTTGATACATTGTGGTTTGATAGGAAAAGGAGAACATCATCTGTGTAGAGTATGATCTTATGTACTCTGAACCCATCTCTGGGACAATTATATTGAGGTTGGTCCACCAATGGGAGAAAGTGAGGACTGCAAATGCTAGAGATCTGAGCTGAAAAATGTGTTGCTGGAAAAGCGCAGCAGGTCAGACAGCATCAAAGGAACAGGAGACTCGACATTTCGAGCAACTCCTGAAGAAGGGCTTATGCCCGAAATGTCAATTCTCCTGTTCCTTGGTTGCTGCCTGCCCTGCTGCGTTTTTCCAGCAACACATTTTTCTGCTCCACCAAAGGCTCAATCACCAACATGAACGACAGCAGTGTGAGGGGACAAACTTGCCTCTAACAGTACTAAAATTGTTAGTTCTTATGCCGTTTGTAAGGACCGGTGCCATAGGATCAACATATAGAACTTCCACCCATCTGGTAAAGATTCTACTGAGACCAAATTGCTCTACAATATAAAATAGATATGAACATTCCACTTGGTCAAAAGTTTTCTCGGCGTCAAGGGAGATCAAGCCTGGAATTGACCTCTGCTGGCACACCTGGACCATAAGCCATACTCCTCTAATGCTATTAGAGGACCTATGGCCCTTAATAAAACCTGTCTGGTCCTCCTTTACAATAGAGGGCAACACCTTCTCCAATCGCAATGCAAGTATCTTAGATAAAATTTTAAGATCTGAGTTTAGCAGCGAAATGGGCCTATACAAAGCACAGTCCTTTGGGGCCTTCCCTCTCTTGAAGATAAGAGAAATATTAGCTTCTTTCTAAGAGGGTAGGAAGCAGTGCTGATTGTACAAATAATTGTGCATCTAGCATTGGCCCAGCCAACATATTCATAAATTCCCTATAAAATTCACTCGGAAGGCCATCTGGGCCAGTTGCCTTACCACGTTGGAGCTGTCTTACCACCTCTTGTACATTTTACTCTGTCAAGGGAGCATTCAGAAGGGATGCCTACTCTGAAGTCAAGGAAAGACTTCATCTTTGCCAACCTGTCCTCACAGACCTCTGACCGATAGAGCTCGGATTAAAATTTCCTAAGACCAATATCATTCTTTTTGGAGTCAAGTCAGAATCCCAGTGCCCACTCTGATAGATATGTAAGATTGGGGGCCACTCTTTCTCCTAGCCAGGTATTTACCTGGCCTATCGTCGTACTCAAACAAGCTTTGTTTCACAAAATAAATTTCTCTCCACGCTGTTTGAGTAAGTGCAGATTTCAGAGCAGCTCAGAGAGCTGTGATTCGCTGTAATTTCGTCATGGATGGTCTATCAATGTATGCGATCTTGGTTGCCTTCAGCCGGGTCTCGAGCAGATATTGCTGCACTCCCCTTTGTTATTTCCAAGTGGCTGAATAGGAGATTATTATATTGCTTGCCGAGGCCTTGGCAATCTCCCAAAGCAGACCGGTTACTGGCTGTGCCCGAGTTGACATCCAAAAATGCTTTAAACTCTCGTGAGAAGTATTCGACAAACTTACCGTCCTTAAGGAAAAAAGGATCCAAGTGCCAATGCCGTGAACCTACCCTATTACTCCTGGCCTTGTCCTCCAAAAACACTGCCGCATGATCAGAAATGGCAATGTTCCTAATTTTACAGGACAATTCCGAATCCAAAACAGCCGATGAAACAAGAAAGAAATCAATTCTCGTGTAGCGCTTATGCGGAATTGAGAAAAAGGTTAAATCCCTACCCTCTGGGTGAAGACATCCCCATACATCCACCAATCCCAAGTCCATACATAAGTCCACCAATTGCTTAGATTGTGGGGAGGTTCCCTGGGGACCCCGGCCATTCTATACACTGCAGGATCTGTAAGATGATTAAGTGTCCCCTATAATCGTATGGTGTGTCCCAAGGGCAATCAACTTAGAAAGCGCATCCATCAGAAATTTAAGGGGGTGTGCTGGGGGACAGTAAACATTCAGAATACTGTACTCCTCACCACGTATTAAAGCTTTGAGAATCACAAATCATCCATATTCATTCTTAATTTGATCTAGCAACCGGAAAGGGATATTCTTCTGAATTAATGTAGCCTTTCCCCTGGTTAAATCCCTCTTCTGCAACATTAGATGCGCCTTGTCATCAAGGTGGCTTTCTTGTAACAGAGCAACATCAATGCTCTCCTTTCTAAGGCTTGAAATTACTTTCTTTCTTTTAATTGATGAGTGACTCCCCTTAATATTCGAGGTGCACCATTTGAATGAACAACTAGTCATAGTCAGCTTAAACAACCCATGAACCCAAGAGGAAGAATCCTACTCATGACATGTCTGAGTGGAGACAGTTAAAGACTCATAGAGCCTGAATAACACATTCACAAAAACTATTAAAACAAAACTTCAAAAAAAACTACAGCTACAATAAACCAATATAAAAAACAGATAAGAGAAGACTTGTCTCCTTGCCCATAGGGCAAACACCTCTATGGCTCCTTCTAGCTGAAGCCGCACCCCAAACCCAGGCAAAGCAAAAGTAAAGAAAAGACAGTGAAGAGAGTTACCTCAGATTACAACAGGATCTTGACCAGATGGGCCAATGGGCTGAGAAGTGGCAGATGGAGTTTAATTCAGATAAATGTGAGGTGTTGCATTTTGGGAAAGTAAATCTTAGCAGGACTTATACACTTAATGCTATGGTCCTAGGGAGTGTTGCTGTACAAAGAGACCTTGGAGTGCAGGCTCATAGCTCCTTGAAAGTGGAGTCGCAGGTAGATAGGACAGTGAAGAAGGCATTTGGTATGCTTTCCTTTATTGGTCAGAGTATTGAGTACAGGAGTGGGAGGTCATTTTGTGGCTGTACAGTACATTCGTCAGGCCACTGTTGGAATTTTGCATGCAGTTCTGGTCTCCTTCCTATCAGAAAGATGTTGTGAAACTTAGAAGGGCTCAGAAGAGAATTACAAGGATGTTGCCAGGATTGGAGGATTTGAGCTATAGGGAGAGGCTGAACAGGCTGGGGCTGTTTTCCCTGGAATGTCGGAGGCAGAGGGGCGACCTTATAGAGGTTTACAAAATTATGAGGGGAATGGATAGGATAAATAGACAAAGACTTTTCCCTCAGGTCGGGGAGTCCAGAACTAGAGGACAGAGGTTTAAGGTGAGAGGGGAAAGATATAAAAGAGACCTAAGGGGCAATGTTTTCATGCAGAGGGTGGTACGTGTATGGAATGAGCTGCCAGAGGATGTGGTGGAGGCTAGTACAACTGTAACATTTAAGAGGCATTTGGATGGGTATATGAATAGAAAGGGTTTGGAGGGATATGGGCCGGGTGCTGGCAGGTGGGACTAGATTGGATTGGGATATCTGGCTGCCATGGACGGGTTGGACCAAAGGGTCTGTTTCCATGCTGCACAGCTCTATGACTGTATGAATTAAAAGTGGGCATTTCACTCATCCCACCCATACATCAACCTCCATATGTCAAAAGCCAAAAGTTCCAACAATGCTTCCCAAACCCCAGCAAAGCGAAGAAAGGAAGAGAAAAGAAATAAAAAATATTAAAGGGACAAAACAAAATGAAAGAAACAACAACAACAAAGGAGAACCATTATTATTCACATTGCTGAGCCAGCCAGACTGTCTTAAGTGTCCACAATGCTATTTCCTTTCTCTGCTGAGTCAACAGATCCTTTGTGGCTGAAACGGAGCACTGCCAGGTACCTTACAGAGTATTGGATATTCAGATCCTGAACTTCTTCGTTACCTCATCAAAGGTTTTCCTTTTATGGATCACAGCTACAGAAAAGTCCTGAAAAAATAATATTCGATCCCTTATAGATCAGGGTTTGTGGTTCCTTCACCACCATTCTGGAAGTTTCTAACACCTTCTGCTTGTCTCTATAGGACTGGAATCTCACTCAGAACAGGGGGGAACTGGTCCGACCCAGGCTTGTGCACTGCGACCCGGTGAACTCAATTGATCTACACCTGGCTTGCCTCAGCCTCCAAGCCCAGTAAATGTGGTAGCTATTGCTCAAAAAGGCTGACTGGCTGATCCCCTTCTTCTTGCTCCAGCAGCCCAATAACACGAATGTTCTTTCTCCAGCCTTGATATTCAAGATTGTTGACCTGCTCCACTAAGGCCTCTACCTGCTTTTCGAGAGCCTGGATCTGTCCCGCTGAAGATTCGGCTGCGGTCTCTGATGCTGTGGTCCGCCACTCAGCCTCTTCCGAGCACTACATCCCCTGTTCATGCTTTTGCAGCATGGCCATGATCGGTTCCAACCTGGCCTGGGCCTCTTCCATTGCTGGCTCGATCTTTTCTCAGAGTTTAACAAAGCCAGGTCTTACTGAGCAGGTATGTCCAATGGGGTTTCCACGGAGGCCAACACTGCAGTCGTGTGTGTGTCCGTCACTGCAGGGGAGTGCCCTGTTTGTTGTGATCCCTGTGGTCCTTTGTCTTTAGTCATCTTCCCAATTTGCTAAAAAGGATATATACCAATTCAAGTGACTTAAAATTACTGCTTTTTCCTAGAATATCTAAAATGTGGAGGGCAAAAGCGCCACTTTGCCTGAGTTATGGGTGCAGAGCTCAGCAAGACAGACCTGTAAGAACGCCACCATCTTGAATCCCCTCAACAAAATCTTTAACTGCAAATGGGAACATTCAATCCATTTAACAAGCGAGTTTCTAACAGCATGACTGCAGTCACTTCTTCATTTTCATCTATGGTTCATTGAGCTATACAAAAGGCTTTTTGAATATTGTTCTTCCAAGCAAAGACAAATGTCAGTTTATTCTTTTTCCTCCTTTGACAACTCAGCTTCACGGTATGATGTGAAATGTCATTAGCAAGGAATGTATTGTATACAACAGCTGAATTGTTAAAATGGGATACTGATGTCTCTTTATTTTAGCAGTGCTGAGATAATAAAGTCATGCACGTCCAGTAAAAAAAGAGGACTACTAACCAATGACACCATAATTGTATGTAACAATTAGATTATATCCTAGCTGTTGGCTTTAGAATCTCACTGATTCTGCATGCTGATTGCTTTCCTGAAAGTAAACTTCTCTCTCAGTAGACATTCTCTCTCTTCGTGATCGATTGTGCCCCTCAGAGCTACATGGATGCATGTGTGTGCAACTTTCCAGAGTTGTGTTCAGAGTAACTGGCATCAACATGACAGTTGCTGCATTAACTTCTAATCAGAAGTCACTGTTGCACGTGGACCTCAGAAGCTCATGCAGTCATAAATACTACTAGAGGGAAGACTGTTATAATCCTGTCTTTAATTTAGACCTGTATAAATTTGCAGGATTCTGTGAGCTGTGTTAATGCAGGTACAAATTGATGAATAGACTTCTTTTCACTTTAAACCTTAATACTGAACATATACCTTTCATAAGTTACATTCATATGGGGTTCAATGTGTGCCTTCTGCAGTCTGTTGTTTTTTTGTTCTTCAGAGAGATTTAGGGTGGAATACACTTTGCAATAGTCTCTCCCCAACAGTGCTAAATGTGTGGCTACTTGTAACCGCTCTAGTTTGTTAATTGGTACTAGCTCAGTTTCATATTTTTTCTCATGTGAATGGAAAAAAAATAGTTTTATTTCACATCACCTTTCATTCCAATCAATGCCAGAAAAAGGAAAATTTGCAGTCTTTTTATTTCTTTTTTTACCCAGTGCTGTCAGCAGTGTCCTGCTTCTGCAAGCCTGATAACACATTAGGATATCATTGCATTTTTATCTCAAGCACTTGATGGGTGGCACGGTGGCTCAGTGGTTAGCACTGCTTTCTCACAATGCCAGGGACCTAGGTTCAAGTTCCACCTCAGGCAACTATTTATGTGGAGTTTGCATGTTCTCCCTGAGTCTTGTGGATTTTGTCAGGGTGTTCTGGTTTCTTCCCACAATCCAAAGACATGCAGGTTAGGTGAATTGGCCATGCCAAAAAAACCCAGTGCGTTAGTCAGGGGTAAATATAGGGTAGTGGAATGGGTCTGGGTGGGTTACTCTTCAGAGGGTCGGTGTGGACTTGTTGGGCCAAAGGGCCTGATTCCACACTGTAGGAAATCCATCCAAATAAAACAACTTGGAATAATAGGTATTCATTTAAAACACAAAAGCTATAAACTTCACTGCTGAAGAAACAAGACAACAGCTAAATAGGCAGTACTCCGTTTTCTAATATATTAACTTAACAGCTCTGAAAACTTTGAACTTCAATTGTTTTTAACTTTCTGTTGTGACCATAACCACTCCACCACTCATTTAAGTTTATGTGTGTTTGATGTCTTTTTCTTAAATTAACTTTTCCTCTTTTTACTTGGGATTGTCACCTTCATTTTCACTTATTTAACCAAGATAGTTGTGTGCAAAAATAAAAAGTTTATTTAAATATTTAAATTGACAGGCACCATCAACCCTCGTCACCTGTGAATGAAACTATGACCCCACGTAACTTGAGTGTGAATAAAAATCCAGTAGAAATGTAAACTGGGCTGCTGACTCACTTTCTCTCATTTTATACTATCAAACAAATCAAATGAGATCCTGTAGAGTGAACATAGATGAAAATGAAGTGAGTGATCCTGGCACTGCTCCTGTCAGTATGTGCAGTGTTCAGTCAGCGTACATTTTTGTAAGGCCCATAGATTACAGCTGCTCTACATTAAGTTATACCAATCATTACTTCAGTGGTGGAGGTTCTTGTGATGCAGTGGCAGGTGTCCCTATTTTTGAGCTGGTGATGTGGGTTGTTATGGACTAGGCCAGACCACTCAAAACATTTTTAAGCAGGTAGCCCAGACCGTAACTTTGCTATTTGTTTAACTCGGTGTATAGTGGATATTCCCGGTGTAAATTAGCTGGAGCTACTGCCAAGGTTTAAACAAACAAGATTTATTTACAAAGCTACGGAATGAAATACAAAGGTCCGAAAACAGAACGCCACAAAACTTATCCAATCCAACCTGACTTAATGATACTGTTCCAAAAATACATGCAACAGTCCCAGTACACACATCCCTTAGTACAAAAGGTAAAATCAAGCAAAGGCTTACAGTTTGCCAAGAGAGAGAGAAGTCCAACAGCTTGTTTCACACAGCCCCTGCTGCAAATGAACTAAAAAACCTCGGTTGCCAGGACTGGCCATTCCTCTTTCATTATACAAGTTATTTCTAAAAGATGAAAGCCTTTGGCCTGAGGTATCATTTGTTTAGGGGTACACAAAATGGGCCCCAATAAATCATTCATCTCTGCATTAACTCAACCATTTTGGAGGCTGGGCTGATTTAAGACCCCTCTGAAAAAAAATCAAGGGTGCAGTAACTTTGAGAAAAAGGACCAGTTTTATGATGGGGTTGCAATCCCATCTGGAACGGGGATGTGTAATAACATGTGTGAAGAGTTTGTTTAGAAGCTATCATTACTTTGATGAATACAGGGTCAAGCTGTCCTGGAAACACTCTTGTAATTACCTCTAAAGACCACCAGCAGGCACTGCTTACATAAAAGTCATGCTGGTTATTAACTTGAAAATTAGGACCTGACCAGGTTTGCTGGCTTAATATTAAATTCAAATGAAACTTTGGATATCTTTAAAAAAGGCAAAAATAGTTTATTGTGGCACCATACAGTAAACAAAGGAGCACAGCAGACTTACTGTAAAAAATAAAACAGAACACTTCTTCCCTCAAACAAAAGAATGTAAATATTTTCAGAAATAGCGTGTTCTTAACTATTTTAAATTGACAATGTGTTATGAATATAATTTTGCCTTGTCTTACAGAATAATAGGCAAAGTTTTAAAGTATTGAATGACTATTATAGTATATTGTTAATTATATAGTTTCCTCTGTTGATAACTAGTGAAGAGTGAGAACATGGGTCAGAGTTCCATTGCAAAGAAGTGACAAAGGACATGAGAGGAGAAAGCATGAAGGACAGCAAGAAGTGGGTCAAAAGAACCTAGATTCAAGATCACATAATTAGGAACTTAAATTTTATTGACTGACAGGAACAGAAATGGGCAACCTGCTTCCCTTAAATTGAAATGTGGAAGAGGGAGCTGCAAATGGTGCCCAACAGAAAATCCTATAAATTGGTATTCAGTCTATGGTAGATGCTGGGGAGATTGATGGAGTAAATTATAGCTGCTTTGGAATCTCTATAAAATCTCTTTAGTTTTGTTGACATTAAACTTCTGCTAAGTATGGCTCATCCAGAATCTTATGCAGGATAGTTGTTGGACAAACAAGTATTATTGTTGGAGAGAGTAAATTTAAATAACAAGCATCTCTAACATGCATGTGGAAATTGACTCCATGTTTTAAGAGATTGAATGTAAATGGTGAAGAGGGTAACAAGGATGTTACAACCGAAAATGCAGCCAGGAGAGAAGTAATTCCAATGACACAACAGATGTGAAGGAACCAGGAGAGAAACTGAGGCAAGTTGAAGAAGGTGGAATTGATGATGTTGTGGCATTAATTTAGAGAGAAGGGGAATAATGCAGGTGAGCAATATTTGGTAATGTGAGATTGTGATTTGATGATGTGTTTTGAAGGACATTTAAATCAAAAGTGTGGAGTTGCTGATGTTACAGGCATGGGAGAAGTGTAGTGTCCAAGTGAGGAAATTGAAGGATTAACTGGTACTCTTAAAGGACAATATATATTTTATGATGATGGGTGGGTGAGGGTGGAAATGTATAATATGCACGTTGTGAATGATCAGATGGAGAAGTGGTTTGATCAGTTCACTTAGAAGAGGAACGTTTAATATTACGCACACTGAAACAAATTCCTGAACACCTCACAGCAAAAGTAGTAGCAGGAGGAAAACATTTGACAGCGTATTATCAAAAAGGGAGACGAGAATTTTAGACTTCTTCTTTGTCTTCAGTTTACCGTAGTTCCATAAAAGAAATTAAGCTTAAGTGATCAAGCCATACTTGAGAATGAATGGCCAAGCAAGTACATTGGAGTTTGTAGCCCATGTGATCACATATCGGGCATCATGCAGTGTAAAAAAAGATAAGATGGCTTAAATGGAGTCAAGTGAATTCTGCAATTGTATTGTATCTTGACTTATTGTTTGCTGTTATCGCATTTCTTAAGCATTGCCAGAAAAAGTCTTCAGAATTAGGATTTTTAGGCCAATGTAACACAGAGCTGCGACATAACCTCTTCCTTAATTTCAGATATTTTGAGTTTATTAAAACAGGTTCCAGCAGGATCAACACGATCACATCTTCATTTTTATCCATTAGTCTTTGGTGAGCCATGTAAAAGGCTGTTTTGAAAGTTCCAGTCTTGACATACTTCCTTGTGAGCAAGAACACGGTCTTTTTGCTTTTGTGAATGCTTTGAGAAAGATTCTCGACAACAGGCATTCCTAATTCCCAATCTCTCTCTTCCAAACAGAGGCAAAATTGCCTTTCACCTTTATCTTCCAAATGAACCAATAATTCATTGACAACCCAATCTGTCACAGCCAGATCTGAAGTGTCATAAGCAATGAATGCATCATAGGAGCAGCTCTGTACTTTAAGAGTGCGATACTGATACTGGTTCAGCTTAGAAGTGCATAAGTTGTACAAGTACCATACATCCCAATAAAACAAATGATGGGTCAATGCCATAAACAATGTGCAAAAAATGATGATGGCAGAAGCCAAACTTAGTGAAGCTGCAAGATCATTCATTGCGCATGTGTGCTGATCAAGGAGAATAATGCTTTGTCCTCGATGACTTTCAGGAGATTCACAGGTAACATCAGTGGCCAACTGAGGAATGTCCAGATCGCATGTATTAATCCAAGCAATAAATGGCACAAGTTCACAAATGCAATAAAATGGATTCCCTTTTAAAACCAGAACTTCCAAGAAAAGTTGTTCACTTGTTGGAAAAACTGTCTGCTGCAATATTTTAATTTCGTTATAACTTAAATCAAGATACTTTACTCTGTTTGCTGATGTAAAGAAACTTATGGGAAGTTGAATGATTTTATTATCTTTCAGCAACAGTTTTTGGAGGGACTTGGTGCAATTATACAGCCTATCAGGGACAATGGTTAAGTAATTGTGGCTCAGATCTAAAGTCAGCAAGTTCTTCGATAAGTGAAGTTCATCCCAATTAAACATTTTTAGTTTGTTATGGCTCAAAGACAAGTATGATAATTTACGTGGTAAATTTTCATAGATTTCAGATGGGATGTGCTCAAGTTGATTGTAAGATAAATCAAGATAGGTCAAATTTGTTAGATTTTTAAATAAGTTTATATATCTACAATCCTCCTTCTTCCACAAAATATCCAACCGATTTCCATGGAATTTCAAAACTTCCAAAGAGGCACTGTTTAATCCTTTCTCTGTTAAGGTGAAGATACCATTGTTGCTTAAATTTAACACTTTCAAATATTTAAGGTTTTCAATAAATCCCATTTTATGTGTCACACCCTCAACGATAAAATAGTGCGGGTTGTGACTTAAGTCCAACACTTCCAGTTGCCACAGTTCTTTAAAAGCATTATCATAAGCTGGATCAAGTCGATTATAAGAAAGATCTAAATATTTCAAATTTGGCAAGGAAGCAAACTCAGTCCCATTTAAAGCTTGCCCAATTGCATTTGCTGACAAATTCAGGCACCTTATTTTCTCAAAGCCTTTAAACTGCTTTGGGCTAATGAAGAAAATATTATTCAAACTCAAATCCAATGTCATCCCATACGAATGACAAGCCCACTGCATCTTTGGTCCCAGGATATTGTTATCATCATCATTAAGGGATTCATATCCAAGATGGGTATATCCTGGCAGTAAATTTGGCTTGTTTAAACTCGACTCTACAAATGGGAGAGGTTTATCTTTATATGTAGAATCATGTAGAAGATTTCTGTTGACTGATGGAGGTGATATTCTATTTTCTGAAAGATCTACTATCTTTAGTGATGTAGATTTTTGGATGATTGTCAAGTTTGCCTGCTTAATGAAATTTGTTCCAAGGTTGAGAACAGTAAGATTGTTAAGAACGTACAATGGTTTCAGATCCTGGGATTCGAGTTGTTTGAAAACATAACCTTTAATAATTAATTCTCTCAAAGCAACTAATTTGGAAAAGTTTCTTGAGAGATTTATGTTTTTGAGATATCGAGTTATTTTATAGTTGAATGACAAGTCTAGTTCTTCTAGCCTGGGTAGGTAGTTTAAAAAGTCTCCAGTAGCAATTTCATCAATCAAAAAATTCATTTGAAGATGTAAAACCTTCAAGTTTGTACAATTCTGAAACCAGTCACTTTGTATTTTATGGAGGCTGTTGCTGGAAAGAATTAATGTCTGTAACTTTGAAAGCCTTTGAAAAGCGTAGAGATGGATGTGCATGGAGCTATCTCCAGGGCAGGGTTCACATGGGAATGGAGCATTAAAACATCTGGGACAGTTTTGAGATAAGTCAAGGTATTCCAGATCAATCAGATGTTCAAAATCATCATGGTTTATAATTTGAATCTTGTTTTTATGGAGATATAATGAACTTAATGTTTCTGGCAGTTTTCGAGGAACCGAGGTTAAATTATTTGAGCCAAGCGATAGAGTTTTCAGTTTGTTGCCACTTGAAAATGCCCCATCACCTATATGATTGGACACATTGCACGGATTGTGATAGTAACAGTTTTGTGACAAGTGAAGTGTTTCTATGTTTGACAGATCGGGTAGGTCCTCTTTTGTTACATTGAGAATCTTACTGCCATTGAGGCTGAGTAGTTGTAAACTAAGTGAGAGTTTCTTAGGGATTTTATCGAGGTGGTTTTGATCCAGGTATAACTCTTGTAGATTTCTCAGGGAGGAGAAGCTGTCATTTGCAATAACCATGCTCTTCCCAGGTGAAAGGTTCCAACTCAAATCTAATTTGGTTAGGTTTTGTAAGTTGGAGAAATGGTGACTGGAAATGTATGAAATCTGATTATCTGCCAGATTTAGACTTGTTGTATTTGCAGGAATATTTGCTGGTATATTTTGAAGCCGGTTGCTTCTGCAGTCTACTTGAATAGAGGAGCCGTTATTCCCTATACTCACATCACATGGGAGGCTTCTGGGAATCCATCTGGGTGTGAGCGGTACAACAATTTTGAGTAGAAAGAGGAAGCACAGTAAAATTAGTGCTGAAGCTGATGTTGCTTTGACCTAAGGAAAATTAAAATAAATCAAAACAGGAAGTTGGTGTTATTAATCATTTTCTGTGTACAAATATAATACTTTTCTGTTAAAATTTCTGCTCATGATTCATAAAGTTGTCACACATAGAACATAGACATGGCTGAATTTTAGAAAAATTGGCTAAATGTTACTTTCTGGGTGGTTCTGTTCATGAGCCCTAATATGTTTTCTCATGCAGTTAAGTATATACCATTGCCTCTATTACACACTCCCCCCGCCCGGCCACTTCTGCTATCATGCACTCGCCAACACCGGACGTAATTGCCATTACTGGAATCTCCAGTGATTTCTGGGGCTGACACCATGTTTAAATCTCTGTGGTGCACTTGGTCAATTACAGCCTGAAACTGCCCGTCACATTGTATATAGTGGGAGGGGAATGAATATGAAGAGCTTTTGAGGGTGCATAGGTGGCACAGGGATACTTCATTGCAAACATAAGCTCCCATTCGTAAATGTACTGTCATTTTATATCGTCACCTCTTTGGCTGACAGTCATTATAACTGCAATAACAACCAAGTTCCACAGACTATCCATCCTTCGTGCTGTGTTAGAACTCTATCTAAGGCTGTGGTAGCTGCAAATGTGTTGCTGGTCAAAGCTCAGCAGGCCAGGCAGCATCTCAGGAATAGAGAATTCGACGTTTCGAGCATAAGCCCTTCATCAGGAAGGGCTTATGCTCGAAACGTCGAATTCTCTATTCCTGAGATGCTGCCTGGCCTGCTGTGCTTTGACCAGCAACACATTTGCAGCTGTGATCTCCAGCATCTGCAGACCTCATTTTTTACTCCAAGGCTGTGATAGTCTTTCTTTGTCACACAGTGTGGCATAACATCTTCTCACTGTTCAGTGTAGGAACATCACATGCTGGAAAGACTTCAAATGTTTGAAAATGTTAGCTTTTTTTGAACAACAGCAAAAACAAAAAGAATTTTGACAAAACAGCAAGAAAGGCTGTATTTGCTCTGAAAATAAACAGAGATTATTTGTCTTTTGAAAATATCCTGGTCACCAGAAATCTTTAGCATGTTACTGGTCATTACAGATTGAAAATAGTCATGTCTGAAGCTGAAGTATTCACAGGCAATCGTCAAAGGGGCATTTGCCTTTTGTCACACTCCTTCACATTTATTGTCTCGTCTGCACCCCATTATGCTGCTTCCAATATCTACAACTGACTTCCTCAACATGCTCATTACAATAATGGTAAAAATGCCGGAACTGCTGTACTTTTCCAGCACCACACTAATCTAGACTCATTACAGTAATGGACCTGATAGCACACGCCTCAACCTTCTTGGATGGGTACCTCCAACTGATCAATGGTCGGGCCCCTTACTAGTCTCCATGCAGTTCCCCATCTGACCTTCAGCAAATCCCTGTACTGTTTGTGCTGGGCCTGTAGGACGGAAGGTGGTCCAGTCCCTGGACAGCAGAACTCTTGACCCGAACCATCCCAAGCAGCCGGTTGACCGTGTCTAAGCCCCTGAGTTGACATAGGACATAGCTGATTAAGGCAGGACCACCAACTGACAACAGTCCTCCTTGACCTAACTGAAAACTACCCCTTAGACCATGAGAAGTGGCTGTTAGTTGAACATTTGATGTGTATGTTGGGTACACTGCTGGCACATGGTGCAGGTGTGAGATTGACATTGCACAGTAACATATCAACTCCTTTGACTGATCATTGCTGACATCCATGACAAGCAGCCTAACCTTGTGCCTGCACTGAACTGCAGGACAATGCAGAAATATTTCGCAACATTAAGTTCTGAATGAGGTAGCAAAGCACAAAAAGGCAAAACAGAGATGATATCAGCATCTGAGTAGGCACAAAATGAATGGGAACTAAGAGAGCAAATGAGGAGCCTTGAGATGCACAACTCCAAGAGCTGAGTGGTTGTTCCTGCATGCAGAGTGCCCTGGCCTCAGCTTTGGAATGAAAGGTGTCAGTAGCCATCAAAACGTAGAAGTGATAGAGAGGGTCTAGGGGATTGAAGTCAAGATGGATCCATTTTCGCTTCTCCTGGGTTTGCTGAATTTATCTCCCTTAGATGTACATAGGAGAAAGCTTTTAAGCATCCTCACTTTTATGTGCAAGGAAGAACGTTCTGATGTGTAGGGTGTCTGAGAACCCTCCGGGGTGGCATAATTTAATTATGAAATACATGACTTGATTGAGTTTTTTTTGAAGAAGTAACAAAGAGGATTGATGAGGGCAGAGCGGTAGATGTGATCTATATGGACTTCAGTAAGGCATTTGACAAGGTTCCCCATGGGAGATTGATTAACAAGGTTAGATCTCATGGAATACAGGGAGAACTAGACATTTGGATATAGAGCTGGCTCAAAGGTGGTGGTGGTGGAGGGTTGTTTTTCAGACTGGAGACCTGTGACCAGTGGAGTGTCACAAGCATCAGTACTGGGTCCTCTACTTATTGTTATTTACATAAATGATTTGGATGCGAACATAAGAGGTACAGTTAGTAAGTTTGCAGATGACATCAAAATTGGAGGTGTAGTGGAAAGTGAAGAGGGTTACATCAGATTACAACAGGATCTCGTTCAGATGGGTCAATGGGTCGAGAAGTGGCAGATAGAATTTAATTTAGATAAATGTGAGGTGCTGCATTTTGAGAAAGCAAATCTTAGCAGGACTTATACACTTAATGGTAAGGTCCTAGAGAGTGTTGCGGAGCAATGAGACCTTGGAGTGCAGGTTCATAGCTCCTTGAAAGTGGAGTCACAGGTAGATAGGATAGTGAAGAAGGCATTTGGTATGCTTTCCTTTATTGGTCAGAGTATTGAGTACAGGAGTTGGGAGGTTATGTTGCAGCAGTACAGGACATTGGTTCGGCTACTGTTGGAATATTGCATGCAATTCTGGTTTCCTTCCTATCGGAAAGATGTTGTGAAACTTGAAAGAATTCAGAAAAGATTTACAAGGATGTTGCCAGGGTTGGAGGATCTGAGCTATACGGAGAGGCTGAACAGGCTGGATTTGTTTTCCCTGGAGCGTCGGAGGCTGAGGGGTGACCTTATAGAGGTTTATAAAATTATGAAGGTCATGGATAGGATAAATAGACAAAGTCCTTTCCCTGGGGTTGGGGAGTCCAGAACTAGAGGGCATAGGTTTAGGGTGAGAGGGGAAAGATATAAAAGAGACCTAAGGGGCAACTTTTTCATACAGAGGGTGGTATGCGAATGGAATGAGCTGCCAGAGGATGTGGTGGAGGCTGGTACAATTGCAATATTTAAGAGGCATTTGGATGGGTATATGAATAGGAAAGGTTTGGAGGGATATGGGCCGGTACTGGCAAGTGGGACTAGATTGAGTTGGGATATCTAGTTGGCATGGACGGGTTGGACCGAAGGGTCTGTTTCCATACTGTACACCTCTATGGCTTGATAAATATGGTGCACCAGAAAATGGACAATTTTTATAAGACATGGCAGCCATTTTTGAATTATTTGAAAGCAGATCTGTCCACCATTTTAATTAGAGCTTTTGTCTAGACATGGTGGTTTGGCTTAATAAGCCTAATGTCCTAATAGGAAGAATTTCAAGCAAACGTGGGTTTAAAAATTGATGCTCTTGAAGGTTGAGAGCTGAGGTCTTGTTACGCTGAGCAGTGTTATTTATTTACTTGTTTATTTATTGATGTGGAATGAGTGTAGTTGAGAGTTTTTTTTTGTGGAGTAGTATAGTAGTTAGTTTATTGTTTATTGTTGTTGTTTATGTTGTGATAAAGTTATATTTTCATATTTTTGTTACTTTATAATTTTGTAAAGAAGAATTTTTTTCAATAAAAGTATTTTTTAAAAAAATGCTCAAGTGAAGTGGATAACTAAACTAAATGAGTTAGAGATGTGCCCTGGTGATGTGCTCAATATGGTGCATATCCAATGCCAACTTCCATGGACTGGGCATGTAGGCAATCTCTGCCAAAGGAGATATTGGGAAGTTTTGGCTGAGATGGAGGCCTTGAGGAACAAATGATAAGTTGGAACCTTCAGGTACCCACTCTGACTTTCATGTTTAGAACCACCTCAGTCTGGGGTTTCTCTCAATCATGTGGGAGAGAAGGAAAGTGCATCTAAATGAGAAGAGATTGGGTACTCACAAGTGGAGTTCTCAACTCACCATTCAAAACGGACACACTTTTGACCACATCATTTCAGAGCTGGGGAAATTCAACTTAAAGACTCTAATAAAAGGAAATACCAGGCTTCAGAAAACTCTGTGTGCTGATTCTATATATATTTAGAATTACATTATGATCTCTTAGTCCCTTTAATCCCTGTTAACCCTTTACTCCAGAAGATGTGGAAGTAGTTATTTATTTATATATACATAAACTATTTCTACATATTTTAGAGTAAAGGGTTAACAGGGGTTAAAGGGTCTTGGAGATCATAATGTAATTCTGATCTAAGATTTTACAAATAAGAGTGAGCTGCAGAGCTTTTCTTATTCACTTGTAGGACAGGGGCATTGTTGGCTGGCCAACATTTATTGCATGTCCCAAGTTGATGTTGAGAAGGTGGTGGTTAAGCACATTCTTGCATCGCTGCAGTCCGCGAGCTGTGCTTAGACTCACATTGCCCTGATAATGGGAATTCCAGGATTTTGACTCAGCAACCGTGAATAGTGGGTGGCTTGGAGAGGAATTTGTAGGTGGTGGTGTTCCCATGTATCTGCTGCCCTTGACTTTCTGGATAGAAGTGGCCATGGGTTTGTTGTCCAAGGAAATTTGGTAGATTTCTGCCATGCATCTTGTAAATTGCACACATTGCAGCTGCTGACCATTAGTGCTGGAGGGAGTGAATGCTTGTGGATGTGGTGATAGTCATGTGAGCTGCTTTATCCTGGATGGTGTCAAGCATCTTGAATGGTGTTGGAGCTGCACCCATCCAGGCAAGTAGGGAGTATTCCATTACATTCCTGACTTGTGCCTTGTAGATGGTGGATAGTTTTGGGCAAATCAGGAAGTGACTTAATCACTGCAGTATCCCTAGCTTCTGATCTGCTGTTGTAGCCACTTAGGTTTTGTAGTGAACCTAGTTCAGTTTATGGTCAATGGTAACCCTAGGATGTTGGATAGTGGACAATTCAGTGATGGTAACACCATTGAATGTCGAGGGACAGACATTAGATCATCTCTTATTGGTGATGGCTATAACCTGCTATTTGAATGACGTGAATGTTACTTGTCACTTGTCAGCCTAAGTTTGGATAATGTTCAGATCTTGTTGCATTTGAACATGGACTGCTCCACTTTCCGAATCATCTGATAGAGGAGTCACTCTGAGCTAGTGCAGGTCCATGACTGTGCATATGATTTGTCTTTAAATAAAAGGTTGTTAATATTTATATAGATGGCTGCAGAGTCACCTAAGAGGCAATCAGACTCCCTGATATTCCAATCCAAAGAGGAAATACAAATGTGCACCATTTTACATATAATTATATATTTCAAAATTATTTATTTGTAACTAAATTATTGCATCATGTACATACATAGAAACTAATACACCTATATATTTAAAAATCATTATTTCATCATTGAATATAGGCAGGAACACACAGCAGTGAAACATTTTTCAATGACGTCATATTAAAAGTTTCCATTACATTGCCTACCAGAATTTCCCAAATTTATTTTGCAAATAACAGTAAAATATTTCGCAAGGGTCACAAACTGCTGTTGACTAGTTACCCTAAAGTAATATTCAAGAGAGGATAAATGCTGAGCGTCATGTTTTGTCCGTTGATGAAATCATAAATTACTCCTGAATTTTTCATATAATAAGCTCAGAGGCAATAATTTGAAGTCAGCGATCTGGTTAAAATTGGCAAATTGAAATCTATATTCACAGGATATTATAGCATACCTCCCAGGGTGTTAGGTGGCTACTGAGATATTGAATATCTTCCAAAATTCCTTAGATTCTGGAATGATTGCAAGATTGAAAATGTTGCAACTATTTAAGAAAGGAGCAAGGGAACATCTAAAATCAAACAAAGGACATGATAGATGGACAGTTAAATAGTAATGATTAGGCTGAGCAGAGTCAGCATGGATTTGTGAATGGAAAATCATGTTTGGCAAACATGCTAAATTATTGAGATTGCTACTAAAAAAAATTGATAAAGGGGAGAATCAATGGATGAAATATATTCGGATTTTCAGAAGGCTATTGGTAAGATTCCTCCATAGGAGGTTGTTTAGCAATATTAAATCACTTGGCATGGATTGATGGGCCACTCTCCCAATGACAGGTTGTGACCAATGGGATATCACAGGGATCAGGACTTGGGCCCCATCCAGTTATTCACAATATATTTTAAAGATTTGGATGTTGCAACCAAATCAAACATTTTCACAATTGACATAAAGCAAAGGAGGAATTTGTGTTGCAAGGAATATAAAATATTTTCAGGATGATTTGGACATACTTTAGTGATTGGGCAAGAGCAAGGCAGACTGAATATAATGCAAAAAAACATGAGGTTATCCACTTTGGTAGGAAGTTCGGATTTAAGAATATTTCTAAAATGATGAATGGGTTATAAAGTTAGAAAAGGTAAATATGCAATGGGACCCTTGTCAATAAGTCACTGAATGCAAACAAGCAAATGCGCAAGTTACCAGGAAGGCTTCTGGAATTTTAATCACAAGAAGATTTAAGTACAGGAGGAGTGACATATTGCTAGAATTGTACAGGAGCTTGATAATACTGAACTAAGAGCAGTGTATGCAGGTTTGGTCTCCTTATTTCAGGAAAGATGTTATTGCATTAGAGGGAATCTAATGAAGGTTCACCAGACTTGCTCACAGAGGGCATGGCTGTTCTACGAAGAGATTTGGCAAATTGGCAAATTTAGAGTTTTGAAGAATAAGATGTTATCTCATTGAAACCTACAAACTATTTCAAGAGATAGACAGAGTAGTGCAGTAAGAGTAAAATGTTATCATTTTTCTTGAACCCTCATATAAGAGGCATATAGGGTTAGGACCACTGTCTAAGTTGGAATAAAACATAGACTAGTTGTATTGAACAGATGTTTCTGTGGTAAAATTCAATGTTGTTTCTATGAGGCACTGTACAGCTATTTGATTTTCTGATCTCCATTTCTTAAGAGATGCTTAGCAATCATATAGAGACAATGTTTAATAGGGATTTCACTGATTTTGTTGCTGTCATTGCATTTGCTGGGATGCTGATTCATATGTATGTGGTGGTGTGAGGATCAAATATGAGATGTTGCTATCTCTCACCATGATCCTCAACTATTCTCTCCTTCATCTTTAGATCACAGGCAGGGACAGGCTGACTTTGTAGATGCTGAAGTAACAAGAGTCTGTAGTTGGGTGTTATCAAACTCTAGTTCTCAGTTGTCAAGGGTCGCCTTAATCTCCAGCACTTTTCATGCACAGATTGGAGGGCAATCACATGCTTCAGCCATGAGGGTGGAGGGGGTGGTGGAGGAAAAGGGCAAAGAGTTAAAAATGAATGATAGAAAGAAAGATTTTGAGTAATCCTTACCACTTATGGGAGTATTGCACAAGCTCACGCTAAAAATGAAAAATCCAAATGACTCACCATTTTCTCTTCGAGTTTGAGATATTGAAATATCCCCGTGGAAAGTTAAAGTAATTTCTCTTCGAGAAAGTCGCAGATCTGATTTGTGTGTAAAAATCTCGTAAGTGCTGACTATTCATCAACCTGCAGATTCCACCAATGTACTGGGTGAAGTATGCTTCGCCTAAATGGAATATAAATGACAGCAGATTAAAAATTAGTGTTCTTGTTGTATCTCACAAAGGTGTACTGAATGAAATAAATTTGTGAGTGACAGATTCACACCACTCCTGAACCTCTGGTGGAGAAAACAGAAAATACTGAAAGCTGTAGCTGGTCACGTCACAGTAAGATGTATATTTTGTGGCATGTAGGGACATAGAAACAGTAGCAAAAGATTCAGTCTGCTCCAGCATTGAATCACACTTGGAATTAATCAGCACATTAACTCCATCAGTCTGTCTTTGAAACATACGGTGGGATTTTCCCATATTTTAGTCAAAGTGTTTTATTGAGTGTGAGCCCTCCCTGGCCTGGAGCTAGTTCTGTCAATCAATTTTCCACTTCTCACTTTATTAAATATGCAACAGCGTTTGGGTACTTGGCAAATCACATGGCCAGCAAGGTGGAAGAATTTGCCACTGCAAAAATAACTCCATAGAGGCTGATATCCTGTCACCAAGTTATCCTTTATTTATACATACATAGTACTAGGCATGGATCCAGTTTCCTCAGAGCCAGTTATCAGAGTGAACAGGATGCCTGACACGCCTGTTCATATCTGTCAGTGAGGACTCCCTGATTGGACCAGATTAACAGCTCCAATCAGATAACTCATATTCCATGAGATCCACTTGGCTGAACTTGTTACATTCACTCCACATGCCTCTGCCACTAAGTTTAAAGATCAGCTGCAAATCATTTCACATGTTACAAGGCAGGATCCACCTCTCACACTGTGGCATTCAAGCCTCATTGTTGAAGATGTGGCCCTGCAAAATGTTGTGGACAAAGCCCAGTCCATCACACAAGCCAACCTTCAACCCATTGATTCCATCTATGCTTCTCCCTGCCTCAGAAACACAGCCAACATCATCAAAGACACCTCCCAACCTCTTCCATCAGGCAGAAGATATAAAAGTTTAAACACACATACCAACGGGTTCAAGAACAATTCCTTCCCTGCTGTTATTAGACTTCAGACTGAAACTCTCAAGTTTCAAATCTCATGTTGATCTTGCTTTTATTGCACATTCTTTGCAGCTGTAACTTTGAATTGCTCACTCTGTTCTATCATCCTATGATCTTTGTATGGTATGTTCTGCCTGTACCGCATACAAAACAAAACTTTTCACTGTACCTAGGCACATGTGATAGTATTATATCAAGCCAAATCAAAAAAGATAAGCTCACTCCCCACTTTGTTGGTTAGGGCCTAGTGAATGTTTGAAATGGTGGAGAGGTGGTCAATCATTTTACTTGCCTCAGTAGGTTTCACAAGCAGACTAAGCACTTTGGACTTAAATTGTACCACAGGGCAGTGCTGTGTCCCAAGTTAAAAAAACAATCAAGGTGTGCAGGAAGAAGATCAACCATCCTTTACCACAAAGTAACTGCCAGCATTTTCACTCTGCTACCTCAGACCACCATTGAATCTAACTTTGTTCCCGCATATTTTTCTCACCCAGATTCTTGAACTATAGCTCTCACTATTGCGTGCATCATGTCCACTCAATGCTCTCACCCAAACTACTCACATCTTCTGTCCACTGCATCACGGGATATCTCACCACCCCTCTTGCTCCTGCATCACAGTTAACTTGTTTCATCCACTTCCATTGGACTCAATGTGTCCTCTTTGTCTCATTGTAGGAAGGATCAACTCACCCCAGAAATTATGTCTCCACAGCACCTCAACTGACCTACCTGTAACCACTGGATTGATCGCACTTGACCTTCAGGATTGTCTGTAGCTGAAACCCCAGACTGCGAGAAGGCAGCTCTTACAACTCTGGTAGAACCAAGCATCTGATTGACCATCACTAACCGCTGGGACAGGAATCAGACCAACTCTTTGACTGACTGTGGCAGTACCCCTCTTGAGCACAATCCTCTTCACTTCTCTAAGGACTGCTTCCTTTTGACTTTCACGCATTGCCATTTTCTTGGTGCACATGCAATACGTTGTCACATAAACTGTTGGCATGTGCTATAGGTGTAATGTTGATGTGGCTTGGTGTGGCACCTGATCAGTCTACCCTGATCAGTTTTCCCCACCATCACGAGCTGCTCACCTCTCCCTACGCAATCTACAGAGGCTGGCAGCCTGTAACTCAGCACTGAAACCAGTGAGTGTATTCTAAGAAAGCAATTTGAAGTACCAGGAAAGTGGCAGTCTCAATGTAAGTGCAAATCAAAATGAAGTGAGTAGCCATAAGATGCATCCTGATGACATGCATATATGTCGCTGTGCACAAAATGACATGCCAAGAACATGTAAGTAATAGGTGCCCCTAGAGCTGCAAAATAAGGTGGTGAAAGGTGAAGAGGTTGAATCAGATCTACAACAGTTATTTGGTGTAGTCAGCAGGATCTCATCTTACATCCCCAGGACTGGCGCTGCACTCTGGTGAAAATGCACTCCACTGTTAGGGAGGAGAGCATTTATTGAACTGCCATGGACAAGATTAAAAAAATATGAAGGAGGACAATGGCATTTACTCAATAATAAGAAAAATTACTCAAGTATGTCCAGTAAAGAAAGAACAGGAAAAATCCAATTCAGGCAGTTATCAACCATTAGTATGTCAGTAAAGTAGTGGAAGGTATCATCAACAAGGCTATCAAGCAGCACTTGCTTAACAATAATCTGCTCACTAACACTCAGATTGTGCAGTTCCACCAGGGTCATTCAATGTCTGAACTCAATAATGCCCTGGTGGAACTGTACAAACTGAATGTTAGTGAGCAGATTATTGCTGAGCAAGTACTGCTTGACAGCCTTGTTGATACCTTCCTCTACTTTACTGACATACTAATGGATGATAATGGATGGAAGAGTTGAACTCCAGAAGTGGATGAGAATGACTGCCCTTGATACTAAGCCCACATTTGACCATGTGTGGCATCAGGGTTCCCCAGCAGAACTAGAGACAATGGAAATCAGGGGAAAACAATCTGCTGGTTGAAGTCATACCAAGCTCAAGGATGGCAGTTATTAGAATTTAGTCATCTCAACTCTAGGACACCTCTTCAAGAGTATCTCATTGTCCAACCATCTTCAGGTGCTTCATCAACAACCTTCACTCCATCATGAAGTCATAAGTGGAGACGTTCATTGATGACAATATGACATTCACCATCATTCATGAGTCCTCACATACTGAAGTAGTCCACATCCAAATGCAAAAAGATCTGGACAATATCCAGGCTTGGGCAGACCCCTGGCAAATAACATTCATGCCATGCAAGTGCCAGGCAATGACCATCTCCAACAAGAAGGAATCTAACCATCACCCCTTGATAGCTCAATGGCATTAACATAATTGGATCCACCATTATCAATATCCTGGGGTCACAGTTGACCAGAAACTAAACTGTGCTAGCCATATAAATACTGTGACTGCAAGAGCAGGTCAGAGGCTAAGAATCCTGTAGTTGGTAACTCAGAAAGGAAGATTCAGTTTAGACAAACAGACTAATGAGGATGTAAATTCATAGCTTTGATTCAAAATAAAGACCAAATGTCTGAAATCCTGTTCAACCATTTGTTTCGAAGTAGACTCCTCAATTTCCTTAAACACTGTGCACTGTGAATCTTTTTCATAGTTTTATTGTGGTAGGTGTGTGCAAAAAAAAAGATTCAATGACACCTGTTAAAGAAAAGTTGTGGAATTTCCCTGAGTGTTTTCACCAATAATTATCACTGAGGTTTCATCAGCAGTCTGTTTGTGCGTTGCATTTTGCACCAGTTGTCAGCCATGTGTCCTACACTATAACAGTGATTACACTTTAGAAGGATTTCATTAGCAGTAATTAAGGAATTTGAGATGTCCGAAACCTGTGAAAATGACAAATCTTTCATTCTTAAGGCTGTTTAGATACAAAAGCTGGATAACAATATTCAAAATCATTAAAAAGGCTCCCAAAAAAGCTTCAAAATGAAGATTCCTCCAATGAATGCTCAGGTTTGCTGTTAATTGTGCACGTGATGTTGTTGTGGGAGGAGGAGACAACTGGAGAATTTAACAGCATTTCTTTATAAAGAAGGAATCTACTGGTGAGAAAAAAAGCTGCTGGCCTCAGCTTGCCCACAAACCGCAGTCAGAGGGTTCCCATTTGCAGTCTTGCTTAAAAATACCATAAATTACAGTGCAGCGAGAAGCATGGAAAGCAATCTTTACTTTTTATTATTATTTTGACTTGATTTAACATGAAATAAGGCAAGGCAGGTGACTGAGGTGTGTGTGGGGGAGCACTTTGGGGCCAGCAAACATAATTCTATTCATTTTAAAATAGTGACAGAAAAGGATAGACCAGATCTAAAAGTTGAAGTTCTAAATTGGAGAAAGACTAATTTTGACGGTATTAGGCAAGAACTATAACCCAATCTAGTCCCACCTGCCAGCACCCAGCCCATATCCCTCCAAACCCTTCCTATTCATATACCCATCCAAATGCCTCTTAAATGTTGAAATTGTACCAGCCTCCACCACTTCCCCTCTCACCCTCTAGTTCTGGACTCCCCAACCCCAGGGAAAAGACTTTGTCTATTTACTCTATCCATGCCCCTCATAATTTTGTAAACCTCTGTAAGGTCACCCCTCAACCTCTGATGGTCAAGGGAAAACCTCCCAGCCCATTCAGCCTCTCCCTTTAGCTCAAATCCTCCAATCCTGGCAACATCCTTGTAAATATTTTCTGAACCCTTTCAAGTTGCACAACATCTTTCCGATAGGAAGGAGACCAGAATTGTATGCAATATTCCAACAGTGGCCTAACCAATATCCTGTACAGCTGCAACATGACCTCCCAACTCCTGCGCTCAATTCTCTGACCAATAAAATAAAGCATTCCAAACGCCTTCTTCACTATCCTATCTACCTGCGACTTCACTTTCAAGGAGCTATGAATCTGCACTCCAAGGTATCTTTGTTCAGCAACACTTTCTAGGACCTTACCATTAAGTGCATAAGTCCTGCTAAGATTTGCTTTCCCAAAATGCAGCACCTCGCATTTATCTGAATTAAACTCCATCTGCCACTTCTCAGCCCATTGGTCCAATGGTCCAGATCCTGTTGTAATCTGAGGTAACCCTCTTCACTGTCAACTACACCTCCAATTTTGGTGTCATCTGCAAACTTACTAACTGTATCTCTTATGTTCGCATCCAAATCATTTATGTAAATGACAAAAAGTAGAGGACCCAGCACCGATCCTTGTGGCACTCCACTGATCACAGGCCTCCAGTCTGAAAAACAACCCTCCACCACCACCCTCTGTCTTCTACCTTTGAGCCAGTTCTGTATCCAAATGGCTAGTTCTCCCTGTATTCCATGAGATCTAACCTTACTAACCAGTCTCCTGTGGAGAACCTTGTCCTACACCTTACCGAAGTCCAGATAGGTCAAATCTACCACTCTGCCCTCATCAATCCTCTTGTTACTTCCTCAAAAAACTCAATCATTTGTGAGACATGATTTCCCACGCATAAAACCATGTTGACTATCCTGAATCAGTCTTTGCCTTTCCAAATACATGTATGTCCTGTCCCTCAGGATTCCCTCCAGCCACTTGCTCACCACCGAAGTCAGGCTCACTGGTCTATTGCACTTTGCTGCCAGTCTTCCAGCCAGCAAAAACAGTTTTTTTTCCCCACTTATTATTTCACAATTCCTCATTTACAGTCATAGTGTAATAAAGATGTACAGAACGGATACAGGTCCTTCAGTCCATCTCGTCCATGCCAACCAGATACCCTAAATTAAGTTAGTCCCATTTGCCAGATTTTGTAAATTAAGTTAGTCCCATTTGCCAGCACTTGATGCCTTTTAAATGTTGTAATTGTACTGGTCTCCACCACTTCCTCTGACAGCTCATTCCATACACGCACCACCCTCTGTGTGAAAAAGTTGTCCCTTAGGTCCTTTTCAAATCTTTTCCTTTTCACCCTAAACCTATGCCCTCTAGCTTCCTGGTGTGCTGTGCCATTCATTGTTGGGTTGTTGTCTTTTAGTTTCTGACATACACTGGATTGACAGAAGATAGACCACATTAATTTCCTTGATGAGGCCTTTCCTCCAACCCAGGGAAAAGACCTTGTTTATTCACTCTATCCACGCCCCTCAAGATTTTATAAACCTGTGTAAGATCCCCCCTCAGCCTCCGATGCATCAGGGCAAACAGCCCCAGCCTATTCAGCCTTTTCAGTTAGCTCAAACCCTCCAAACCTGTCGTGTTTCAACGCATCTATTAACCTCGTAACAGAGAGGGTGGGAGGTCAGAAATTTTGGAATGTCTTTCGCCCATCCCCCAAATTCAGTACAGGTTAACTGCCCAGCGTCGAAGTGATGACTTTTGAGGAGTGTCAGCCATTGCAGTTCCTGAGGATGCACCGCAGAAAGAGGCCGAACTGGTAAATAGTGCAAATTCTGGCCTTCCCCAGCATAGTAGCCCATAGATAAGTGACAGGGTTTGTAGTGATTTTAACGAGGTCAAACAGGTGGATCTCTTAGAATGTGACTTCCCTGGTTGGGGCTGTTAATCTGATCTAATCAGGGGTCCTGGCTGACAGATATAAACAGGGGTGCTAGACGTTCTGTTCATTCTGAGAGCTGGCTCTGAGAGAGCTGCATCAGTATCAAGGAATCCACATGTAAATAAAGGGTGACTTGGTGATGGGATACCGGCTTCTGTGGAAGTATTTCAGTGGTGATGAGAGAAAAGTACCCTCATGCAGAAATTCACTTGCAACAGTCGCCTTTGAGTTCAGATAAGCATTTCTGGCATCATGCCATTATTTGGGAGGCTTGACTCCTTCAATCCTGCCTTCGAAGGCTAGGCACAGTATGTGAAAAAAATACATTATTTTTATTTGGGCAAATAACTTTGGGGCAGATGAAAAACAATGAATAATTCTCCTGACAGTGTGTTCACATGACATTGTAAATTGCACATTAGCAATCAGTTACAGTTTACCTTGATATGATAGACATTGTTACAGACGTGTTGAGGAGGATCAGTTTACCTTTAATAGGGATAGACATAAGACTAGCTGCACCCCTTTGCTGCCAGTACAATGTTCTCAGCTCACTGCTAAGTTTTCAGGCAACCACTAGCATACTTCTTCTTTACCATTATGCAGCTGTCAGTGTGATGAGGTGAACGGTAAGTGACTCAGGTTATTGAGGTGTTTGCGCCAAATTGGTGCGCAACCGACTTCCATTTTGTGTGCACCAAAGTGGGAGAATTTGTGTTGTCTTCCTTTTACTTCTATGCTGGTTGAGACAATAAAATAAATTTCTTATCACATTATTGAAATCTCTTCCACCTTGCATATTTCCAGAGTAATCTTTGTTCCTTAAGTGACGAACTTTTACAAGTTTTAAGCTGGGGGCACGCTGGTTCAGTGGTTAGCACTACTGCCTGCAGCACCCATGACCCAGATTTAATTCTACACTTGGGTAACTCTGTGTGGAATTCTCCCATGTCTACATGGGTTTTCTCCAGGTGCTTTGGATTCCTCCCACAGTCCTAAGATGTGCAGGTTAGGCGGATTGGCCATGCTAAATTGCCCATAATGTTTAGTTGGATTATGTGGGGATAGGGTGGGGAGGGTGGGTTTGGGTAGGATGCTCTTCAGAGAGTTGGTGTGGACTTAATGGGCCAAATGGCCTGATTCCATGCCGTGGATATTTTACCACTAACTCTTGAGCCTTTTGTTCATTTTCTGTTACCATTGAGAATAAAACTAAGCCATTTCAGTGATTGAAAGTCTTTACCTGTTGGGGCAGATATTACACCATTTTTAATCATTGTTCATTAAAAGGAATAATGACATTTTCAAGCTGTTTCAACATAAATGTATTTGACAGGAAGCTATCTTATTAATTCTATCTTTAAAATTGCAACGTTAGCTTTTTGGTCATTGAATTTGTTCCAAGATAAAATGAAGTATGCTGTCATCACATGATGTAGTTCCACTTCCCTCATAGAAAATAATGTTTAAAAGAAAGAGCAGCTTCTTGTTATTTTCAAAGAAATTACATACCTCTTTACAATTAACCTTTCAGAATCTTGAGGCAATTGCATGTGCAATTATCCATACGCATAGGTTATTGATTGTACAATGATCGATATTAATTATTTTTATTAGGCTTTTCAATTAACAAAGCAAGGTGAGTCAACTTCCTTTTAACTGGCCACTTATGTTCTGCGTTTCCCACTTTCCTAATGTGCTTTAGTAAAAACAGAAAAGTGCTCCCAGAAATTAATAAGAGTCAATTTCAAAAAGTTGCTGTTGTCCTTATTTTCCTATCATTTCTTAGGTAATGCAGACATTACTAACATTTGAAACAGGAAAAGTCCTTTACTTTGGGTGGCACAGTAGCTCAATGGTTAGCACTGCTGCCTCATAGCTCCAGGGACCCAGGTATGATTCCAGTCTCAGGTCACTGTCAGTGTGGAGTTTGCACATTCTCCGCGTGCCTGCGTGGGTTTACTCCAGGTGCTCTGGTTTCCACCCACAATCCAAAGATGAGCAGGTCTGGTGAATTGGCCATGCTAAATTGCCATAGTGTTCAGGGATATGTAGGTTAAGTGCATTAGTCAGGGGAAATGTGATAGGGCAGGGGAATGGGTCTGGGTGATTTACTCTTCAGAGGGTAGGTGTGGACTTGTTGGGCCAAATGGCCTGTTTCCACACTGTAGGGATTCCACGATTCTTTGCCACAATGTCCACAATAAATTGTCTCTATATCATAGTGTCACATAACATTTGTCTGTGTAACTAACTGGATTATCATAAGCTGAAAAATGTGTTGTTGGAAAAGCGCAGCAGGTCAGGCAGCATCCAAGGAGCAGGAGAATCAATGTTTCGGGCATGAGCCCTTCTTCAGGATTATCATGAGGATGACAACACAATGATTTTATATCAGCTTTTTAACCAGATGCAAGTCTGTAACCATTGACAGACAAGTAAGTGATTGTACTCACTACAGCCCAAATTGTTGCCAGTTAAAATACATATCAAAATATATATTATTATAATGTTTACTCATATAAATGATTGAAGAAAAGGAAATATTTCACTCACCAGTACAGATTAAGCCTTAAAGTCTTCCAAAGTGTCATTCAGGAGCAGTATCTTTAGCAGATGGCTGTTCGTATAGAATTGGAGAAGTGCTCACTCAGTCATAGAGGAACAACGCAAACTGTTCAGCTCATTGCATTCTCGAAGGGCAATGCTTCATCTGTGACCACAGTGTTCCCATTTTACTAATGAGGCAAATTATTGTGAAATATTTGGTATACCTAAAATTAGCTAAATAAAAAACCGCAGGCATCACGTTGAGTGAGCCAAGCAGTGCTATAAGATTAACTTTAACAATTGCTGAAAGTAAGTAATAAACATTTATGGGATGCATCAAAAGAGCTCAAATTTGGGCCAAGGTATTCCAGCTACAACCGTAGTATCTACCTATGTGGAAAATCACCATGGTACATTCTATCAAAAAACTCGAAGCAAGATTCTGCCAATTTTTGCATTATCGGTGCACTTTCAATCAGTAGTGATTTTGTCAGATTAACTCAGCTCCACACTCTGTTACAGCTTGATCCAATATCCTCTGTCAATTCAGATCCAAGCCAGGCAGTTGGATAGAAAACAAGTTTAGATTTGCTTCTTACTGCTGTGATATGAGTCATTGAAATAATGATAGGAATATACAGCGGAAATTGAAAAATCTGTGCAGCTACATAAGGAAAAGTTGCCTTATTTTCCCTTCAAGCCTTAAATTGCAACTCCAAAATCTCGTCATTGAGTGGCAAGTATAGCCACTTTCAATTCCCCTGAAAGAAAAGATTATGTCAGGCTGTTACTTGACTAGTCTGTGAGACAGCTCTCCCAATTTCTGCACTAGTCCCCCAGATATTGGTAAGGAGGACTTTGCATGGTTGACAGGGCTGTTTGTATTTTTGCTGTTGTCTTTTCTGGTTCCAAGATCGATGCCAGATGGTCCGTCTGTTTCATTTTTTTGTTGTGACTTTCTAGCAATTGATACAACTGAGTGGCTTGCTAGGCCATTTCACAGAGCAGTTCAGAGGCAACCACATTGCTTTGGCTCTGGAGTCACATGTAGACCAAACTAGGCAAGGATGGCAGATGTTCCTAATTTGAAGTAACACAGTGCCATTTAGTGACATGTTCACCTCCTTGATTCTCCAGCATCACAAGCTACCTGACCCTTCCTCTGCATGAAAAAGGCAATGCAAACCACAGAGCCTGGAAGCCTGTCACTGAAGACTGTGCTAAGAAGTTAACATGAACCTAAAGAGATGCATGCAAACCACAAGTCAGTGCTGAAGCCAGCTAGCGTGTTCTGAGAAAGCAATGTGAAAAATATGATGTATGGAGGCTGGCAACATCCAAATTAGTTCAAAGTGAGTGAAAGCTAAGCAATGTAAGCCATAAGTTGCATCCTGTACAGGTGCATAAAATACAGATGTGTGTCAGCACACAAAGTGATGTGGCAAAATGATGCAATTCCCTTGAATTCTGGGCTGTAAAGTAAAGTGTTGAATGGATGAAGTGGTATGTGAATTGGTCTGAGAGCAGGGATGATGATGTAATGAAGGTGGTCATTTGCTAATGCCCAATGCTTGGGCAAAAGGTCAAGGAGGTGGCACATATGGAGCATGTCTTTAGAAGGAGCAATAGGTACATGATGGGAAAGACAAACATTTAACAGGTTGCAGTTGCCATGTTGCATACTGAGTTATGTGATGTGTCATTTAGATTCTTGGTGAAAAGAGGAGAATTGGAAACAAAGACAGAAGTTGCTGGAAAAGCTCAGCAGGTCTGGCAGCATCTGTGAAGAGAAATCAGAGTTAATGTTTTGGCGCTGTTGACCCTTACTCAGAACACACTACTGCAAACACACCACTACATGTGAATATCAAAGGCGAGCTGCCTGCAGTGGAGTAACGAGGACAACAATCAATCAGTGTAAAACACCACCATCTGTAAAGGCACTCATTCAATTCCAATCCAGGGGCTGCCATGGTCAGTCAGGCAGTTGATCTGATTAGAACCTGAGGGGTCATGTCCTTGCAGGCCAGGGATAGGGCCGCACTCAGTGCTGTAGTTCAAGTGCTTGGGACTTCAAGTGACTTAGTCGGGGTGTCATGGAGACATCAGCCTCGGGTGACCAGGGTTTTTCAGAGCTGTCCTTTCAGATTGCCTGTCCTGTCCTGTCTTTCAGTTCATGGGCCCTGATCAGTAATGGGGATTTAGTCAAAATAATCAGGGGTTTTTTTTAGGGAGCAGTTCATAGCATCCTGATGAAAATGATCAAGTCTGGGAATGGGTTTCATTTTACTGGGTCACTCAGTGAATGGTGACAATGATAGGTGACAATTGCAGTAAGGTGGAATCTCATAATGAATGACAGGGGACTGGGAGTTTTGGAAGGTTTCGGAGAAGTGGAATTCAACCACATCACATTGACCCTTGTATGTACATTGGGAATATGTGTGGCCAACAAAGGCACGAGAAATTTCAAAGGCAAAGATTTTGAGTTTAAACTTGGGACAGAAATAAGTATATAAAAGGGCTCAATAGGAACTGTGCAGTGTGAAATGTCATAGGGATCAAACGAGCACTATCACAAAAAGCAATATGAAGAATGGGGGAAATGTATGCTTCAAAATGGAAACTGCAAGTTGCTGACAAAACAAATGAAAATGGAACCATTTTATGTCAGGTTGAGAGTAACAATTCAAAATGGCTGACACCATGAGCAAAGTAAGTTACTATTTATTTCCTTTAAATGACAGATTGAAACTCTTGAAAGCGGAGGCCCTACCATGTTTTGCAGTAATCATGTTTTTGCTCATTCAGTAATGTCATTCTTCTGATTTAAAGTTGCACTTCATCAGTAAGTCATTAATTGTCCAAGAAGTCAAATGAAAAATAATGACTCAGGCAATCATTGTCACTAATTGTACTAACTAATTGCCTCCTTATCATGCAGACAAAGCAATAGTAATAAGAACAAGTTAATTAAATATAAAAGCTGAAGGAGCCTTTTCCTTGGAAGGATGTTGGCATCTAATTACTGGCAGAACTCAGATCCAATGAAATCTTTGATGTGGAATATAACATTTGATAAAGTCTTATATTTTAGAGCTCATTATTAAGGCATAATAATGTCCTTTCTGGGAGCATTCCTGATGAAGAGCTTATGCTCAAAGCGTCAACTCTCCTGATCCTCGGATGCTGCCTGACCAGATGTGTGTTTCCAGCAGCACACTTTTAGACCAGCATCCATATCACACTGTATGAGGATATAACATGAACCTTCATTGTGATGGATGTGACAGTTCGGGAAGTCCTTTGATAAAATTGTTATTTCTTTGACATTCCCGACAGACTAATTCCTCATGGATCTTCCACGAATACTCCATTGGTGGAGTAATTGTAGCCTTGATGCTACTCTGAAGACAATGTAGAAGGAGTCGGTGATTAATACCTTATCAGCAACTTCAGCAAGAACAGGGTTCTCCTATGGTTACTACATGGCTTATGTGCCATTTCCCAATTCTTGATCCATAACTGCATTCAGAATGTTGCAGATGCCATTTTCTCCAGAGCACAGATCTGAATATCCTTCCTTCATGAACAGGAGAGTCAAACAGTTTGGACAATATGATTCTCCACCACTGTTGACTTACCCCAAATGCAGGGTGATTACAATTGTAGCTGAAAAATGTGTTGCTGGAAAAGCGCAGCAGGTCAGGCAGCTTCCAAGGAGCAGGAGAATCGACGTTTCGGGCATAAGCCCTTCTTCAGGAATGGAGAAGGGGTCATGCCCGAAACATCGATTCTCCTGCTCCTTGGATGCTGCCTGACCTGCTGCGCTTTTCCAGCAACACATTTTCAGCTCTGATCTCCAGCAGTCCTCACTTTCTCCTGATTACAATTGTACCCATGTTGCTTTAAGAGTGCTCTGTCATCAATCTGCAGAGTTCCTCAGCAAAAAAATATTTCCACTCCGTAAATGTTTAAATTATATGTGACCATCAATGACAAATTCGGAAGGTCTGTGCCTGATACTTAGGGAGCTGTCATGACACTTACACTACAGAGATCTCATGAATTTCTGCTTCTTTCAAAGATCCATACAGAGAAAACTGCTGGAAGACAAGAGGTTACATCTATGAACATGGCTCACAATAATTTTATAAAATTCTTAGAAGGAGCATAATGAAAATAAAATAAGACCATAAGACAAAGGAGCAAAAATTAGGCTATTCAGCCCATCGAGTCTGCTCCGCCATTCAGTCATGGCTGATAGGCTTTTCAACCCCATTTTCCCGCTTTCTCCCCATAACCTTTGATCCCTTTGGCAGTCATGAACTTATCTAGCTCTGTTTTAAATATATTCAATGAACTGGCCTCCATAGCCTCCTGTGGCAATGAATTCCACAAACTCACCACTCTCTGGCTGAAGAAGTTTCTCCTTATCTCCATTCTAAAAGGTCTTCCCTTTACTCTAAGGCTGTACCCTTGGGTCCTCATCCCTCCTACCAATGGAAATATCTTCCCAATGTCCAATCTGTCCAGGCCATTCAGTATTCTGAAAACTTTCAATCAGATCCCCCTTAGTTCTTCTAAACTCCATCAAGTATCATCCCAGAGTCTTCTAACTTTCCTCATATATTAAGTCTTTCATTCCGGGGATCATTCTCGTGAACCTCCTCTGGACCCGCTCCAGGCCAATACATCTTTCCTAAGGTATGGAGCCCAAAACTGCTCACAGTACTCTAAATGTGATCTGACCAGAGCCTTATAAAACTTTAGAAGTACATCCCTGCTTTTATATTTTAGTCCTCTCGAGATGAATGATAACATTGCATTTACCTTCCTAACTTCTGACTCAACCTGCAAGCTTACCTTCAGAGGAACCTGGAATAGGACTACCAAGTCCCTTTGCACTTCAGAATTCTGAATTTTCTCCTCATTTATAAAGTAGTCTATACCTCTATTCTTCCCACCAAAATGCATGACCTCACACTTTCCCACGTTGTATTTCATCTGCTTTTACTTTGCCCACTCTCCTAACCTGTCTAAATCTTCCTGCGGCCTCTCCACCTCCTCAATGCTACCTGCCCCATTACCTACCTTTGTATCATCTGCAAGCTTTGCCAAAATACCCTCAGTACCTTCATCCAGATCATTAATGTATAAAATAAAAAGTTGCAGTCCCAAAACTGACCCTTGTTGAACACCACCAGTTACAGGCTTCCAAACTGAGAGGGACCCTTTAATCCCCACTCTCTGCTTTCTGCCAGACAGCCAAGCTTCTATCCATGCTAGTACCTTGCATCTAATACCATGGGCCTTTATCTTACTCAGTAGCCTCCTGTGCGGCATCTTATCAAGGGCCTTCTTGAAGTCCAGGTAGATAACAGCCATTGGCTCTCCTCGGTCTAACCTGCTCATTACATCCTCAAAGAATTCTAACAGATTTGTCAGGCATGACCTCCCCTTAATGAAGTCATGCTGACTTTGCCCTATTTAACCATGGGGTAAAAAATGAGGTCTGCAGATGCTGGAGATCACAGCTGAAAATGTGTTGCTGGTTAAAGCACAGCAGGTCAGGCAGCATCCAAGGAATAGGAAATTCGACGTTTCAGGCATAAGCCCTTCATCAGGAATGAGGAGAGGGTGCCAAGCAGGCTAAGATAAAAGGTAGGGAGGAGGGACTTGGGGGAGGGGCGATGGAGATGTGATAGGTGGAAGGAGGTCAAGGTGAGGGTGATAGGCCGGAGTGGGGTGGGCGCGGAGAGGTCAGGAAGAAGATTGCAGGTTAGGAGGGCGGTGCTGAGTTGAGGGAACCGACTGAGACAAAGTGGGGGGAGGGGAAATGAGGAAACTGGAGAAATCTGAGTTCATTCCTTGTGGTTGGAGGGTTCCCAGGCAGAAGATGAGGCGCTCCTCCTCCAGCCGTCGTGTTGTTATGTTCTGCCAATGGAGGAGTCCAAGGACCTGCATGTCCTCGGTGGAGTGGGAGGGAGAGTTAAAGTGTTGAGCCACGGGGTGGTTTGGTTGGTTGGTCCAGGTGTCCCAGAGGTGTTCTCTGAAGCGTTCTGCAAGTAAGCGGCCCGTCTCCCCAATATAGAGGAGGCCATTTTTGGTGAAAAGCGATACCCACGCAATTTCATCAACAGATGCCTAAGGGAAAGACAACGGAACGAGGACATGCCGCAACCCAAAGGATTGGACACACTACCATACATCAGGAGCATTTCTGAACTGACAGCCAGACTACTGCGACCACTAGGACTCATAACAGCACACAAACCAACAGCCACGCTCAGACAACAACTCACCAGGACAAAGGACCCGATACCCAGCATGAGCAAAACCAACATAGTGTACAAAATCCCATGCAAGGACTGCACAAAACACTACATAGGACAAACAGGAAGACAGCTAACAACCCGCATCCATGAACACCAACTAGCCACGAAACAACACGACTTGCTATCCTTAGTAGCCACACACTCAGAAGACAAACAACATGAATTCGATTGGGACAACACCACTATTATAGGGCAAGCCAAACAGAGAACAGCCAGGGAATTCCTAGAGGCATGGCACTCATCCACAAATTCTATCAACAAACACATCGACCTAGACCCAATATATCGGCCACTGCAGCGGACAGCAACTGACAACCGGAAGTGGCAGAGACACACCATTATAAATGCTGGAGGTATCAGCACAGAAGTGCTTCACAGGAGGATCCCAAGCACTGAGGATGTCACCTAGAAAGGGGACGAAACGTTTGCAACAAAAACTCCCAGCTCGGCGAACAGAACCACAACAACGAGCACCTGAACCACAAATCTTCTCACAAACTTTGAATATCCTCCAGAAGTCTAGGGCATAGCCCATTGGGTCCAAGCAATTTATCCATTTTCAGACCTTCTAGATTTTCTAGCATCTTCTTGCTGATAGCCACCGTATTCATCTCTGCGCCCCCCCCTCCCCCCCCAACCCCCCAACTCTCTCAAACTTTTGGAATGTTACACGGTCTTCCACCATGAAGACTGATGCAAAGTACTTAATCGATTCCTCAGCCATTTCTTTGTTCCCCATTACTACTTCTCCAGCTTCATTTTCCAACAGCCCAGTGTCCACTTTTGTCTCTCTTTTGCCCTTTATATATCGAAAGAAACTCTTTCCTAATATTACCAGCTAGCTTACCCTAATACTTCTCCCTTCTTATTTCTTTCTTCGTTGCCCTCTGTTGGTCTTTGTAAGCTTCCCAATCCTTTCGCTTCCAACTGCCCTTCGCCACATTATATGCTTTCTCTTTTGTTTTTATGTTACCCCTGAGTTGCCTCATCAGCCATGTAGCCTCATCCTCCCATTAGTAGCTTCTTTTTTCCTCAGGATGAATTTTTGCTGTGTCTCCTGAATTACTCCCAGAAACCCCTGCCATTGCTGTTCTACTGTCTTTCCTGCCAGGCTCCTCTCCCCGTCAATTCTACCGAGTTTCTCCCTCATTTGCCTGTACCTGTGTTTTTGCTTTTGCCACTGTTTACCTAATATCTACTTATCTGTACTACGAACTCTGTGATCTGCCTGTATTGCTCGCAAGACAACGTTTTTCATTGTGCCTTGGTAGACGGGACAATAAATTCAATTCAATTCAACTTATGCTTCTATAGTTGCATTTATTCAACTGTAATACCGTTATATCTGATTCCACCATCTCCCTCTCAAACTGTAAAGTAAATTCTATCATATTATTGTCACTGCCTCCTCAGGCTTCCTTCACCTTAAGCTCCATTATCGAGTCTGCCTCATTGCGTAACATTAAAGCCAGTACTGTCTGTTCCCTAGTGGGCTTCACCACAAGCTGTTCCAAAAAGCCAGACATTCCACAAACCTGGTTTTCCCAGTACACTTGCATATTGAAATCCCCCATGAGCACTGTAACCTTGCCTTTTTTACATATTTTTGCTGTCTCTGTTTGTATCTTATGCCCCAAATTCTGCCTACTATTTGGAGGTTTGTGGATAACTCCCATTGTGGTTTTCTTACCTTTGTGGTTCTTCAACGCTACTCACACAGATTCTACATCATCTGACCCTACCTCATTTGTTGCTATTGATTTAATTTCATTTTTTATTAACAAGGCAACCCCACCCCCGCTGCCCACCTGCCCATCTCATGCTTCCACCAGGAATTTTGTGGAATAGACCAAAGGCTTCCCAAAGTTGAGGTCTTCCTGAAGATGAGGTTTGATACCAGTAACACTCCTACAGAGTTATGTCATACAGCTATAGTGAGAATCAAATAAGATTTGATTAAAACGTTCATCCAAAAGGAGCATTATGCCTCATACTGTAAGGCACATTTTATTAGTCATGGATCTTTAACACCTGAAGGGTCTATTTGACTGGAGAGGAAACTTGTACACCCTAAAGATTGTAACAATCTTGAGAGTAAGTTAGAGTATAAACAGATTCTTATAGACAGGAACAGAGAACAAAAGAAAAAGAATAATAAGATAAATAATGTGACTTTAAGGGCAGACAAACTCTGAGAATTCTGTGGCAATTAACTCACCTCTTGACTCCCAAAACCTGTCCACCCCACAAGGGACAAGTTAGGATTTTGGAGGACTATTCCCTTCTTGCCTGGATGAGTGCATCTCCAATAATATCGAAGAAGCTTGACATTATTAAGACAAAGCATCCCACTTGATTAGCATGCATTACCTTGCATCCTCAGCATAATGCGACCATGTAGATTGCCACAATATGTCTTACAAATTCTCAATTTGCAATATTAAATGCTCACTACCTTGATCACCTGATGTACATTGACAGTTTGTCCCATTTGCAAAATGCAATGCAGCAACTCTTCAGGATTCCTTTGACTGTATCTTCTTAAACCGTGTCATCTACCACATAAAAGAACAGGCAGCATTATGCTGCAACAGGCACACTATTCTGACTTAGAATAATACGACCGTTTCCTCCTTGTCTTTGGGTTAAAATCTATCCTGAACAGCACTGGGAGTGTGCCCACCTTAGATGTACAAAAGTGGTTCTCAAGAGCAATTGGGATTTGCCAGTCATAAACAATAATCTTTGAATAATTTTTTAAAAAATGACAAAATTAATCAATAACAGATTGTGGCAAGTGCGGGAACAGCAAGTAGTCAACATGCTTAGAAGTTTTAAAAGCGATGAATGAAAATAGCCAATTGTTTTACAAGGTGAGTAACTCAAGATAATTAATAAAATGGTTTGGTCCAAGTGAAACACAAATGTAAAGAATGGACACTTTTGTGAAGTATTAGAATATGATGATAGCACAAATATTTGACTTGTCTGTGAGTACATTAATTGAAGGTGAAGAAATGCTGGGTGCATGTCTCAAAGAATGACAACTTCATCTCCTCAAACAGGAGCATCAATCTCATCGAGAACTTCCTTAATTGGAGGGGAACATCTATTTGCTGTCGATCAGAAACCATTGCCACCCTGTAGCGATAGTATAGCAGGCAGCCTCAGTACAATGAAAATATTTTTTTACAAGAGAATAAAGGTTGTACACATTGCTTCAAATAGTCAGAGATAGAGGCGTGGAAGTTCTAATATTCACGGCTTTACAAGAAGTGTATGAAAAGATAAGAAACAACTTCACCTTCGTTGAGAAACAGCAAGCCACTTCCTCATTTGCAGGCTGGTATGAGGACGTTGGGTCAATATGTGATTTTGCCCTTTCTCTGTAAAGTTTGTAACTATGTGTATTCTGGAAGGTGGCATTCAGCCTCCAGTATCATTATGATAAGTGAAAGAAAATCCATGGCTTTTCCTTGTATCCTCAGCATATTGTGACATTGTAGATTGTCACAGTTTGTCTTAAAATTCTCAATGAAAGTGAAATCCAATCTGCTCCTTTCTCTGATTGGTAAACCAAACTATCAATGAAGCTTATTGGAAAGTTTTAGGCGCAATCTAATTTCATTATCAAGTGCCAAACTATGCTACCAGTTGTCTTTTTCACGGATGTTAAACCGATTGATGACAGAGATGCCTCCAGTAGGTGACTGGAATAATCATAATACTCAAATATCTGACAATTTGACCTGAATGCTTCTGTTTCACAGTGGTATGAATGAGACATGCTACTGAATCTAATATTTGCTTCTGAAATTCTAGGAGCTGTATTGTATTCTTGCAAGGTACTATGTCTTTACAGAAACTCACTAGATGCAAATTTTAGCAATTTGGTTCTAATTGTACACCATATGCTTATTTCTAATAAGTTGATCTACAGGCAACAGACTCACACAAGTTTGCTACTTTATCAGTGATAATGATAACAGTGAAAAAGCAGAAAGCAAAAGAAGTGACATGTTTTCATAAAGCACAATAAACGAGTGCAGTATTATGTAGTACAATCTCGCGCCAGTAAATGAATATGAACTGAGAATCGAAGAGAGGTAAGTAATAAGTGCTTTTAGATTAAATATTATATGTATTAATGAATAAAATAGTCAGTTTAGACAAGTCATTCCAGAAATGCCAATGAGAAATTCAGATGTGAATGACATTGGAGATGCATGTCGTTTAGGATAATAGTTCTACAAGAGATAATGGTGAGCTGTATTGAGCTCCATCCTACATGATGATTTCACACAGTATTTGGATGGAGTCAGGGAGTTTTAGATTAGATTCCCTACAGTGTGGAAACAGGCCCTTCAGCCTAATAAATCCATACCGACCCTCTGAAGAGTAACCCACACAGACCCATTTCCCTCTGACTAATACATCTAACACTATGGGCAATTTAACATGACTAATTCACTTAACCTGCACAACTTTGGACCGTGGGAGGTAACCAGAACACCCAGAGGAAACCCACACAGACACGAGGAGAATGTGTAAGCGGTGATGTCTTAGACCAATTGCCCTCATCTTGCCTCACTATCCTCCAGGCTCTCACCATATTTAAAATAATTGGGTTCTTACATCACTTGATCATGGATTTCATCTTGTCCATGAATAATAAATTAATTAAAGGGCATCTTGACTGTGAGGCTTCAAAGTCAAGCCAAATCAACTCTGTATTCTCCCATACCCAGTCACCACCATATGTTAACAGGGCACTTACCTGGTATTTCTTCAAATCCAGAAGGTCCATCCCTCCCTCACCCTGCGAAAGCTGCAATTTAGTGAATTTAATTAGAAGATGCCTGTGCCACTAATTAAAGGACCCAAGCCAACCATTGAGCCTCCATTACACTTGTCTCGGGAACAACAATGGGAGCATTCTCATGGGGTACTGCAGGCGAGGAAGAACATGCATCTCAATCAGGTTTATTTGGCCCAAACATCGTAACGGTAACCCCTCCCATTGCTGCAAATCTTGTTTTATCGTCTGTAGTAGTTGTACATAATTAGCTTTATACAGGGTGTAGGTTTGCTCACTGAGCTGTAGGTTTGATATCCAGACGTTTCGTTACCTGGCTAGGTAACATCATCAGTGGTGACCTCCAAGTGAAGCGAAGCTGTTGTCTCCTGCTTTCTATTTATACCTTTCTCCTGGATGGGGTTCCTGGGGTTTGTGGTGATTTGTTGTCCTTCAATGTGGTTTCTAATGCCGCTAGGAAATCCTTCGTGTCAGCGTCTCGTTCATTGAAATTTAATCCTTTGACTAGTACTGCTTTTTCTGTGTCTGATAGGGTTTGGTCTGATAAGTTCTTTATCCATGCCCCTGTGTTATCGGTTTTGTCTTTTTTTGTGAGTTTGTGCAGTTTTTCCTTCAGGTCCCGATTTTTCTTTATCTGTGTTTGTCATTGTTTGGTGTTTATAGCTTGTTCTATCGCGTCTGTCCATTCTTGATTTGTTGCTTGTTTGAATAACGGTTTTTGGCGCACAATTTCCCGGTTGTATTTTTGGAGTCTATTGTGGGGATCATTGATTAGTTCTCGGAGCATTCTGCAGCCGTTTTGTTCTGTTAAACTTCTGGCTTGAGGTGTTTTATCGGCGGTTGATTTTGGAGACATTTTGGCAGTACCTGTTTTCTTAAATATTCATGCAGGAAGTACAGTTGTTCACGGGTGGAACTCTCTCGGATGGCATTCCTTTCCCATCTTTGGGCAAGTTATAGCGTGTTGCGCCCGTAGGTTTTCGCAAGGTTTGTGAAGGTTAGTAGCTCAGGTTGAGGTTTAGGGTGTAGGTTTGCTCGCTGAGCTGTAGGTTTGACATCCAGACGTTTCATTACCTGGCTAGGTAACACCATCAGTGGCGACCTCCAAGTGAAGTGAAGCTGTTGTCTCCTGCTTTCTATTTATATCTTTCTCCTGGATGGGGTTCCTGGGATTTGTCAGTGAGCAAACCTACACCCTAAATCTCAACCTGAGCTACAAACCTTCACAAATCTTGCATTAGCTTTATACAGCTGGTGGAAGGAGGGTGTAATAAAAAATCGCAAGGACAAAAAAACCTTTTGATGACCATCTAAATGGGAATTGCATTCCATCTTTCAGATTAGGCACCTCCATTAATCCCCCTACTGGCATGGCTTCCAATTTTGTAAAGTTGATCCTGTAACCTGAAAAACCACTAAATGAATTAATTGTTTGAATCAGTCGAGAAACAGACTTCTCTGGATTTGCCATGAACAAGAGGATGTCATCAGCATATAGAGTGATCTGATGCTCCCCCATTCCCACCCTTGGACCACTATTTCAAGATCCCTCCTGATTGCCTCAGCTAACGGCTTGACCGCCAAGGTAAATAACATCAGTGAGAGAGGACATCCCTGTCAACTACCCCTCCCAATGTTAAAGTTATCTGACTTAGCACCATTTGCAATGACTACTGCCTTAGGATCTTTGTACAATACTACCACCCATCTGGTAAAGGATCCTCCCAAACCAAAGAGCTCGAGGACCCCAAACAGATACTGCCATTCTACCCAATCAAATACCTTTTTTGCATCTAGGGAGACCATCAAACCCAGAATCAATCTTTGCAGGCATACCTGCACTACGTTCAGTACCCTCCTGATATTGTTGTAGGAGCTATGGACCTTAACAAAACCCATTTAGTCTTCTTTTATAATATAGGGCAGGACCTTCACCAACCTCAGAGTCAGCATCTTAGATAGAATTTTAAAATCTACATTCAATAGTAAAATTGGTCTATATGAAACACATTCTGTGAGGTCTTTCTCTTTCTTTAAAATGAGGGAGATATTAGCCTCCATCAGAGAAGGTAGCAGACAATCCTGTGCATATGAATAGCTATACATCCCCAGAAGTGGGTCCACCAACACATTGATGAATTCCTGATAGAATTCACTTGGGAATCCATCTGGCCCCAGTGCTTTGCCACCCTGGAGATGCCTTATTGCTTCCTGCACTTCCTATACCATTATAGGTGCATTCAAAAGGGAAGCCTATTCCGTATTTATACTAGGGAGGTCCAGATTTTCAAAAAAAGGACGGCACTCCCATTGTACCATGTTCGCCGCCCCCCACTCTTTGACCGATATAGCTCTGCAAAGTATTTCCTAAACCGAACATTGATCTTCTTCAATTCGTAATCGTACCGACCTTCTCCCTAGCAGATTAGGAAGTTTTTTTCCTCCTCAAATATGCTAGATCTCTACCTGGCTTATAGCCAAATTCAAGTAATCTTTCTTTAACAAAGGAGACCTCTTTTTTAGCCACTTGTGTGTACAATGAGTGGAGAGCCATCTGGAGGGCCGTGACCCACTGCAACTTGACCAGAGAGGGGCCTATTATAATATATTTTCTCAGCTATCTGCAGTCGGGCCTCCAGCATCCGTTACTTCTCCTCCCTCTGCCTCCTTCTAGTCGTCAAATATGAAATGATCAGGCCTCGTAAATATGTTTTAGTGGCCTCCCAAAGTATTGCCGGATTACTGGCCATACCTGAGTTGATATCCCAGAAGGCTCTGAATTCTCTTCTGATAGACTCAACAAATTTGCTGTCCCATAACAACAATGGATCCATGTGCCAGTGCCATGCATCCACTCCACTATGCTTGATTTTAACATCTAGATACATTGACGCATGATCCAAGACAGCTATATTCCCAATTTTGCATGCCAATGTTCTGTCCAAACCATCACTTGGCATAAAAAAATGTCAACTCGTGTATGGCATTTGTGTGGGTGGAAGTAGAATGTAAAGAATCTTCCGTTAGGGTGGAGACATCTCCACACATCCACTAATCCCAACTCTTCACACATGTCCACCAACTGTTTAGACTGTGCAGGCGTATCTGCCAGGCCTTTTGGCACCCTGTAAATATCTGGATCTATTATGCGATTAAAATCCCCTCCTATAATCGTACGGCACACCCCAAGATCCATTAATTTAGCCACTACATCGATTAGAAATTTAAGAGGGTGCACTGGGGGACAATATACATTCAGACACCATACTCTTTTCCATGTATTAGGGCTTTAAGAATAATAAACCGTCCATGTTCATTCTTAATCTGCTCCGTTACCTGGAAAGGGATGTTCCTTCTTACTAGTATAGCCACTCCTCTACTGTTAGAGCTGAAGGAGGAGAAGAATATCCTGTCATAACCCCTCTGCTGCAGTTTCAGATGTTCCTTATCAGTTAGATGCGTCTCCTGCAGTAGGGTGATGTCCACCCTTTACTTCCTAAGGTTTGACAACACCTTCTTTCTTTTAACAGGAGAATGGCTTCCCTTTATATTCCAGGTGCACCACCTGAATAAATTACTAGCCATGGTCGTTCAGGGCAACGCATGGTTTCCTAGGAGGGGGGATCTTATCTGAGGTGTGATGAGCTACAAAGACATTAACTCTATGACATCTAAAAACTATTCCTATAAAAACTACTACAACTAAAAAATTAATCACTACATTTAACTGAAGCAAACACCCAAATAACCCCCATTTCTCTAGAAATCTTCCCCCTTGCCCATAGGGGCTCCTCTCTCAATCCTTACTACCATCTTAACTCTCTCTAGCGAGGCCATGCCCTAGCCCCAGACAATTCACAAATGAGGAAAACCTGTTATTTACATTCTAAAAGCTAACAATGGATGCCCATTCCCCCTTCCACTCATCTTAACCACAGATATAGCCATCCCCAATACAAAATCAAAAAGACAACAGTAAAAAAAGGCCCTAGATAATACCTAACCAACCAATATATAAGATAATTCCAATTTTACAACAAAGCTGTACATATAAAACCAATAACCACAACAAAAAAGGACGGGAGAGAGGTAGAAAGAGGGGCAATAAAAAAACCCATACCAATGTCTGCAACAATGCTCCTCCCCTCCCACCCTGACTCAGGTCCTTCAATTCAAAGACTTCACAAACTCCTTCACCTTTTCTGTGGAGTCGAAGTTATGCATCGTCTCCCCATGGGTGAAATGCAACATTGCTGGGTACCTCAAAGAATGTTGAATGATCAGCTCCCTTAATTCTTTCTTCTTTCATCAAATGCCCTTCTATTTTTAAATAGGGCTTCTGGAAAGTCCTGAAAAAACATTATCCTTGAGCCTTTGTACATTGAAACTAATGAATTTCTTCCCAGTCTTTTTGCTGTTTCAACTATTAATTGTTTTTCTCTATAATACAGGAGCTGCACTAGGACTGCGTGGGAGCACAGGTCCGGCCTGGACCTATGCATTGCGATTCGGTGGGCCCGCTCCATGCTCACTAGGCCCAACTCCAACTCCAGCCCCAGGAACTTCGAGACCCATCCCTGCAAGAAGCCGAAGAGGTCTTCGCCTTCCTTGTGTTCCAGAAGACCCATGAGCCATAGGTTTTTCCTTCTATTTTTACTTTCCAAGTCATTCGACTTGTTCCTGAAGGACCAGAACCTGATCTTCCAGTGTTCGGATCCTTCCTCCCGAGACCTTTCCTTTATTCAATTTCATCCTAGCTTTAAACCTATCACACACGATTTTCAGCAGCTCCAAATGATCCGCACATTTAAATTAGTACTTTTTTTCTCCTGTGGGTGGTTGGTGTGGGGGGGGGGAGGGGGCGTAAAGGTCCACCTTGCCCGTGGGTATGGCATAGAGACCAGCACAGCAGATCACTCAGATGCCACCATCTTGGATCTCTGCTGTCATGCATTGTTTACTAAGACACGTGCCTCTTTTATGAGGTGTATCCTATCTCACTGATCGACAGATAGACCCGAGACACAGTATAGACAAAGAAGGATTGATAATTGCAAACTACCTAAAACATCCCTTACCATGTGCCACACACTGGCAGAAGTGACAGATACCATAAAGAAGATATAAGGGCAAATTCTAGAATACATTGAAGTATTATTATTGCTGTTGTCTTGCTTTAAAAGAGTAAAACCATAAGATAATTGAGATAGAGATAACTTGCCATGTCGTTTTATTCCTTTATTTATAAATTGATAATCTACGTTTAGTTTTTTCTTCCTTCCCCTGTTTTCCTCATCTCTCCACACTCTGATCAACGCTGTAAGTTCACTAGGACAGACTCTATCTGATGATACACTCCATTTCAAACTGGTGATGATGGTTGGGTCTGTTTGTGTCAGAGGGAAACTGCCAGCATCTGTAGGGGTCAGTTTAAGGCTTTGTTAGGGTCTGTTAATTTCTGATAGTTTTGTTTGAATCTGTTAGCATCTGTTTTGATTTGCTTACATTGTTGAAGAATGACAGGATCTGTTAGAGTCTGACTGGGTCTATTAAGGTTCCACAGGGAGGAATTTGCCTAGCTTCTGAATGACACGGGCTATGGTCAGAAACATGAGAGAATCACTTGAGAAGTCATAGCATTATACAGTACTTGCGCCCATCAAGTCCACACCAATAGAAATCTGCTCAAGGGAGATCTTTCACAAAGTCAGGAGCAAAAAATCAAATCTTCCAACTGGGTTCGGGTCATCGAGATGAGATTTTTGCTGGTGAGCAGCAAGAACTCTATTAATGGGACTACATAATCTTGCCTTAGGTTGGTTCCCATTCTACCACCATTGGATAGAAAGTTGATGCCAAAAACCTACTGACATGAAGGTCAGAGCAGGCATCTGCTGATTCCAGGTCATTACTTGCACCTCTGGATTTCCACCTTGGTACCCGGCGCCAACATTTCAGGGCATGTTTTGTAGGCAGTGGCCACATGCATCCCAGTCCATGAACACCAGCAATTGACACAGGACAGTCTTCCACATCATCAAGGTACATCTCTGAACTGCTTGCAGCACTCTTCTGAATTTCAGTGCTGCATTTAGATGCTTACTGGTTCTTCTCATCGCAATATTGCTACAAGAACACTTTGTTCTCAGGGAACAACCATTCAGTTCACAGATTGAACCAGGCTGCTTCTCAGAGTTGCTCACTTATGTTGTTAGCGCTCACATATTTAGTGCCAACCTGGATGCTCACAGTCTCCTTGTCTTGCCTTACTTTTCAGTATTTTACCCATGCAACCAAAGCTAAGTGCAAAATACCTCTGTTTAACTTGCCTTTTAGCATAGACACAAAGCCAGGCAGCTATCATGGTTGTCAGCAATGATCAGTCAAAGAGGTGTGTATGTATCTGTATGCCATTATCCTATGTCATTGTCATACCAGTGCCAAACGTGTATGTGGCAAATGCACTGAAAGTGCTTCAAGCAAATGTCCAGGTCTCAATTTCTAAGGGGGCGGGGGGGGGGTGGTAATCCTCATCCATTTCAATAGACACCCATCAGTCATGGAGTGCTGGCACAGTTGGTCAGTGGCAGTGCAGGGGCTTAGACATGTTCACTCAGCTGCTTGGGACATTCTGGGTCAAAATCCTACCCTTGTGGGGTTGAGGAGCCAAATGTCAGACACCTCACCACCTGGCTTGTTTCTTGGCGCTTTCTGCCCTATTTTTCTGCTTTGTCCTGGAATGTGAGAAAGGGAGGGACTGAGTGAAATGCAAGTGCCTGCTACAGCTGTAAGTACTGGTGTAGGTGAAAGAAATATGTTTAGGTTTCTCGAGTGGGGAAGAAAGCAGAGGCCTTGCAGAGTTAATAGGGTGGGGGAATTGGGGATTTAGAGTCAGTGTGAGAAGATGTTAGATGCAAGAGTGACAGTAGTACAGTGTGATTCATGGTGACAGAGGTGTACAGTAGCAGAAATGGAGTGAGTGCATAGTGGCAGATAGAAGATGATGGCACTCCATTGACAGAGCAGAGAAAGTCAGTAACCTTCTTCCTATATTGTCCATGTTTCCTCAGACAGCTGAGAGCACACTGACCTTTGGAGGTCTCAGAACAGACTGGTCAGGTCTGGTTTTGAGGTCTACACTGCTGGTCTTGTGGAAAGAGGATAACCTCCTCTGCACCAACTTATCTAGTAGCCCCTGGCTGAGAGTGAGATGCCAATTTCCCGTTGTCAGTCACACACATGTCATGAACTACGTAAGGCTGCTCTGGACTGATAGTGCTTGACTGGGTGAACAATGGCATTTTGTAGATGGCACTAGCCTCAGAACCCCTGGGTTATCCCAGCAGTGATGATAATCTGGCTAGCATTGGACAAGGCGGATGGCAGAGGGTGTGATAGGTAGTTAATGAGATGAGTTTGGAGGATAATAAAAGAAAACACATTAGTTCTTGCAGGGAGACACCCTCCATGAAACTTGACGAAAATGATACTTTGTCAAAATATGGTAAGGTTCAGCTCAATGGACTCTGCTAGGTTTGTTAGAATCTCTTACCTGCTGAAGCAAGACAAGGAATTGAGCTTCCAACAGTGTTACTGTGTTTTGGAGTGTCGAGCAGTGGCTGTCCACTGAAAGAGGTATAAGCTTTCTTGAATGCACTTTTCTTGCATGCGTTCATGGAATGTGGTTGGAACTCGCTAGGTCAGCATTTGTTGCCTATCCAATGTGCCTTGTGGGCATTTAAGAGTCAGCCACATTATTATCAGTCTAGAATCACACGTGGGCCAAATCTCATAAGGATGACAGATTTCCTTCCCTAAAGAACATTAATGAACCAGGTGGATTTTCACGATAATTGACAGTAATGAAATTGTTGCATGGCCTCCATTAGGCTAGTTTTTAATTCCAGTTTTTTTTTTGCTAAATTCAAATTATACCATCTGCCAATGTGGGATTTGAATGTATTGACATTAACCTGGGCTCCAGACGGATGTTTACTACAAAGCCACAGACTCCCATAACTACCTGGACTATACCTCCTCCCGCTCAATATCCTGCAAGAACTCTATCCCATTCCACCAATTTCTGTGCCTCTGCCACATCTGCTCAGATGAAGAGACATTCCACTTGCGAGTATCCCAAATGTCCACCTATTTCAAGCACACATGCTTTTCCATACAGCCTCCACCGTACCACCTTCATTCCTAGTTCCACTATTCAAAAACCCCTCACGCAATAAAGGCAGAGTCTCCCTTGTCCTCACCTACCACTCCACCAGCCTCCACACCCAAAACATCATACTTAAACACTTCTGCCAACTCCAACTAAACCGCACCATTAAGAACATCTGGCCCTCCCCACTCCTCTCTGCCTTATGCAAGTATGGGTCCCTTCCAACCTAGTTTACTGCATCAGGTGCTCCTGATGTGGTCTTCCCTACATCAGGGAGACCAAACGTAAACTTATGGAAATGTTCTCTAGCATCTCAGCCAGGCCCACAGGGGCCGACCAGACCTCCCAGTCACCACCCATTTCAAATTCCCTTCCAACTCCCTTTCCTACATGACCATCCATTGTCACAACAAACCACATCGCAAATTGGAGAAACACACCTCATCTTCCCCTTGGGCACCCTACAGCCTGGAGGACTCAACATTGGATTCTCCAATTTCAAATAACTTCCCTCCCCATCCCTCGACTCCCTTCCAGCCCCTCCCCCTCCGTTCCACTCCTCCTTGTCATCTACTGGATTCATTCCGCCCATGGACCAATCAGGTCATACCCTCTACCTGTCTCCACCTACCCCCACTTCACCACCCTGCCCCGCCTCCCCCTTTATCTGCAGCTCCTCACAGACCCACCCTTAGTCCTGAAGAAGGGTTACAGCCAAAACATCAACTTCTCCACCTCCTAATGCTGCCTAGCTCGATGCGTTCTTCTAGCCTCCTGCCTGTCTACTTTAGATTCTAGTGTTTGCAGTTTTTTTGCCTCTAACCTTCTGTGTTATTTGCCTTTACAATATGCCACCACATCCTCTTTTATGTTCTGTACCAGTGAAATGAAAAATAACTGAGCTGGAGCCTTTGTGTGATTTGTGTATATTTCTCTGCATTGCATCATGTTGGAGGAGGAGAAGGAGACCAGTGAGTGTGTCCAGACCTCAGAAGAGGTTTGTTGGATAACAGGCCTGGGTGCCCAGCTTCACATAAGATACCAGCATCATTGGGGATCTTCTAACACAGTGCCAATTCAGTTTTTGAGGAGGGGACCCCACAGCAACCTGTTGAGGTACCAAGCCTAACACATTCACCAGAGAACACCGAAGTCCACAGCTTTCGTATGCATACCACCACTGAGACACATTGTAACATTGGGCTTGATATCTATAGACCAGACCATTAAAGGTTAATCATTAAGGGTTTATTGAATATGGGCTGAAAATGTATTGCTGGAAAAGCACAACAGGTCAGGCAGCATCCAAAGAGCAGGAGAATCGACGTTTCGGGCATGAGCCCTTCTTCAGGAATCAGGTGATTCCTGAAGAAGGGCCTGAAGAAGGGCTCATGCCCGAAACGTCGATTCTCCTGCTCTTTGGATGCTGCCTGACCTGCTGCGCTTTTCTAGCAACACATTTTCAGCTCTGATCTCCAGCATCTGCAGTCCTCATTTTCTCCTCATTTATTGAATATGACAACAAGCAATTGAAGCAAAGTGAAAAAATATATGAACAGAAGCCTGGTGTAGAATACAACCTGTTATTGCTGGAGATAACTGCATAGCCTCGATTGTCTGTGGGAATCATTCTTTTATATAGTTAAACACAGAGTTACCTGGAGATGTTTTCAACCTATTTTCTGCACACTGGAATGTCTGGAGAAGTACTGAATGTATTATGAAATGATGATATAGCACCGAACCAGAATAGGACTAACATCAGGGCCTTTGTCGCATTCGTTGGACTTACCCCATTGGGCCGGGTTTGTGAGACTGGGCCATGGAATCCATGGTAAAGCTTCAAGTTCCAGGTGTCCAAAGTCTTCGGTATGAAGACAAGGCATTGGGACTCATTGGTTTGCATGTATGTAAAAGTGGTTTAAACCAATAGAATCACTCATTAGTTTGTAGTTGAACTAATTTAAGCTAATAAATTACCTACAGATTGAAGTGCACAAGATCATTTTGATCAAACCTTAAATATCCCGTTAGATAATTTCCAACTCATACTACAGGTGCACAACTGACTGTAGTGCCCATTAATAACGGTAAGAACCCATTGGAACATATTTACATTATAAATCAAACTAAAATGCTGTAACAGACCATGATATGCATTGGAACAAATAGTCACTACTTACATGGTGAATCAAAATTTATAATGTGATATTTATAATGTCAGACAATTTGACTGTGAACCCTTTCATGGGTAATACTGTCCCAGCATCTTGTAATCATGGACAAGGTGCAGTTCCACCATGTTGCCTCAGGATAAATGAAAGCAGATTGTTTGTGTTTTTGACTGTATGGCAACATTGACAATGGTGTTCTGCCTCAATGTTCAGGGACCCATTGAGATCTAACCAGCCAACTGCAGAAAACAGAGGGCACAGAAAGAGTTATGGGATCCTCATGAACATCTTTAGTCCTGGACAGGCTTTCAGCAGGCTTGTTGCTAGGATGCAACTATTGTCCTCTCCATCACTGTTTTATTTGTATGCAAGTGTCCTTTTTATAAAATTCATTTACAGGACGTGCATGGCTGGTTCAGGCAACATTTATTGTCAATCCATAATTGCTTAGAGCTAACCATATTGGTGTGAGGCAAGAATCATATATGGGCTAGACAAGGTAAGGACTAGTATTCCTTCCTAATAGAGGTTATTGAACGAGTTTTTCCCCCCCAATAGTTAACAGGTCATGGTCACCACCAGGCTGGCTTTCTAACAACAGATCCTATTGAATTCAAATTTGTCATAATTTCAGAGGGAGCCATTTGCACAAGAGACTGTTTCAGGATGAATCCACTGTGTGTAAGAGGCTCATAAACAGTGTAAGTAGCCAGCAGAAGATTTTCAGTTCTCCAATGAAAGGTTGATTCTGAGCCATTTGTAACCAATTTTGCAACCTGTTAACAATCATTTACCATTATTGGGAGATGGTGATGTAATGGTAATGTCATGGGGGTTTGTAATCCAGATTTCTGGGCTAATGCCTACAGTACATGAGTTCACATCCTACCATGGTGCCAGATGGAATTTAAATTCAAATTAATTTTAAAAAATCTGGATTTGAAACTGGTCATGGTACTGGTAATCATGAAACTATCATCATTTACTTGTATTTTGGGAAAGCAAATCTACCATCTTTGCCTCATCAAGCTGACATATGAAGATTTCATGTAATGTTCCTGTGAAATGACCTAAATGATGAATCTACCCAAAACTTGCAGATGGTTTAGCCACACCATACCATAGATAATAACTGTAGTGAAGACTTTAACCAATTATAACAACTATGAAGTGATAGAGTCCAGAACTAGAGGGCATAGGTTTAGGGTGAGAGGGAAAAGATATAAGAGACCTAAGGGGCAACTTTTTCACGCAGAGGGTGGTACGTATATGGAATGAGCTGCCAGAGGATGTGGTGGAGGCTGGTACAATTGCAACATTTAAGAGGCATTTGGATGGGTATATGAATAGGAAGGGTTTGGAGGGATATGGGCTGGGTGCTGGCAGGTGGGGCTAGATTGGGTTGGGATATCTGGTCGGCATGGATGAGTTGGATCGAAGAGTCTGTTTCCATGCTATACATCTCTATGACTGTATGACTTCAAATAGCAAAATAGAAATAAATGAGTATGCTACGACAACCATTTCAGAGATGGAGTTGCAAAGTGACTAAGAGGAGGATATGAATTTTTAAGGACATTTGATATTTTAGAAGGACAGGAAGAAAGGAAAAGGAGATTGGATGAGTCTGTTAATAAAGAATGATATCAGTACAGTGATGAGAAATGAATTTGGTTTAGACAGATTAAAAGTGGAATTAATTTTGTTGGAGGTACGAAATAGTGAAGAAAGCAAGTCAATGATGGAAATAGTTTATAGATCCCGAACATTAGCTAAAATTTATAAGTCAATAAAAGAAAGGAATTTGTAGGAAGGATATTGTTCTAATTGTGTGTGGTTTTATACTTCATATAAAACATCCTGGAGGATGGGTTCATACAGTATTTTCAGGGCAGCTTCTGCGAACAATACATTCTGGAACCAACCAGGTAGATGGCCATATTGAAACTTGAAATGTGTAATAAGACAGAATTAGTTAATGACTTTATAGTAAAGAATCCTCCAGACAGGAACAATAATAACATGATGGAATTTCATTCATTTTGAGGTTGAATAAAATGTGTCCAAACCCAGTGTTGTTGTGGTTCTGTTTGCCGAGCTGGGAATTTGTGTTGCAGATGTCACTGAGGTGACATCCTCAGTGCTTGGGAGCCTCCTGTGAAGCGCTTCTGTGATGTTTCCTCTGGCAATTATAGTGATTTGTATCTGCCGCTTCCGGTTGTCAGTTGTCCGCTGTAGTGGCCGGTATATTGGGTCCAGGTCGATGTGTTTATTGATTGAATCTGTGGATGAGTGTCATGCCTCAATCAATAAGCACATCGACCTGGACCCAATATACCAGCCACTGCAGCAGATGGCTGGAACTGACAACCGGAAGCGGCAGGTACAAATCACTATAAATGCCGGAGGAAACATCACAGAAGCGCTTCACAGGAGGCTCCCAAGCACTGAGGATGTCACCTAGACAGGGGACGAAACGTCTGCAATACAAATTCCCAGCTCGTCGAGCAGAACCACAACAACGAGCACCTGAGCTACAAATCTTCTCACAAACTTTGAAAACCCAGTGTCTTAAATATGAAGGCAGTGATAAGCATATGAATGTAGAAATGGCGGAAGTGAATTAGGTAAATTGATTAAAATCTAAGAAAGTAGATAAGCAATGCAGACATTTAAGGAGGTAATGCATAACTCTTAACAAATTATATTCCATTGAAACAGAAAAACACCTGAGATGGATACATCAATTGTGACTAACTGAGACTATTTAAGATTATATCAGATTGAAAGAGAAGGTTTCAATGCTAAGACTAGTCATGATTTGGAGGTGCCGGTATTGGACTGGGGTGTACCAAAGTTAAAAAATCACACAAGACCAGGTTATATTCCAACAGGTTTATTTCAAAGTTCCAGCTTTCAGAGCACTGCTCCTTCATCAGGTGGTTGTGGAAAATAAGATTGTAGGACACAGAATTTCTAGCAAAAGTTTACAGTATGATGTAACTGAAATTATACATTGAAAAAGACCTGGATTGTTTGTTAAGTCTCTCATCTTTTAGAATGACCATGTTGATTTCAATTCTTTCATATGTAAATTCCAAAACTTTTTGTTTAAAGTTACATTCTCAAGATTAGTGATTAGCCAGAAGACTGGAGTCTTTTTAGGAACTCTTTATCCACTTAGTATATAAATATAGGCAGTTATTCCATCCAAGTCCTCACAGCATTGTTAGTTTTTGGAATTCTCTTCAACAGACAGCAATGACGAATAGATGTTTGAATATATGTGACACCTAGTGGTAATATCAGGGCCAGCCTAATGGTCTGGATTTTAGTGTGGTGCTGGAAAAGCACAGCCGTTCAGACAGCATCCGAGAAGTAGGAAAATCTATATTTCTGGCAAAAGCCATTCATCAGGAATAGAGGCAGAGTGCCTGCAGGGTGGAGAAGTAAATGAGAGGAGGGTGGCGGTGGGGAGAAAGTAGCATAGAATACAATAGGTGAATGGGGGTGGGGATGGAGGGGATAGGTCAGGGAGGAGGGTGGAGTGGATAGGTAGAAAGGAAGATAGGCAGGTAGGACAAGTCATGGGGACAGTGCTGAGCTGGAAGTTTGGAACTGGGGTGAGGCGGGGGAAGGAGAAATGAGGAAATGGTGAAGTCCACATTGATGCCCTGGGGTTGAAGTGTTCCGAGGCTCTGGAGACTGGGGCTCAGATCCTATCACAATAGTTTCAGATTTTAGATTTAATTAATAAATCTTGGCTCTCAAGCTAGTCTTAGTAATTATAACAATAACAGTTTTCTATCACCAGTTGTTATTTGAAAATAAAACCATCTAGCTCACTAATGCACTTCAGGGAGCAAAGTCTGCTGTCCGTACATTTTCTGGCCAACCTATTGCACCTGAACCACAGCAATGATTCTTACCTGACCTTTGAAACGGTTTAGCAAGCCTCTCAGTTCAGGGGCAATTGGGGATGAAAAATAAACGCTGGCTTGCCAGTTAGGCCCACTTACCATGAATCAACAAAAGCAACTTTGAAGCTAAGTTAGAGAGAATCACAAGGGATTGCAGAGTAATACGAAAGCTATAGTCAGATTAATCATGATCTTATTGGCTGTCAGAGCAGGTTTGAGGTACTAAACACAGCTCCATTTCCAATTTTTATGTTCTTATATTATGTTCGGATCTATCAGATCAGTTTGTTTCTATTTGTCTCTATTTAGGGCTGTTGCAGTCTATTACAATCTGTTAGGCTTTGTCATAGTCTGTTTGGTTTTATTATCATTAAGGTCTGTCAGAAATAGTTCTGTTAGATTATATTATAGCCTGTTTAGTTCTGTTAATATCGGTTTAGTTCTGTTCATCAATATCTTTTTGGATTTGTTAAAATTAGTTTAATTCTGTTTGTGTTTGTTAGGATTGTTTCATTCTGTTTTGATCTGCCATGGTCTGTTTGGGTTTTGTTAGGGTTGGTCAGGCTTAGGTTGAGACTATTAGTTGTGGTTAAAGTGTGTTTGTAATGGTTTGGTTCAGTTTGATTCTTTTATGGTCTATGGATCTATTATATTCTAATTTTGCACATTATCTTCTGTTAGGTTCTGAATGAGGCAGTTAGAGTTTAATTAATTCTGTTAGCATTTGTTTGGGTCTCTTAGGGTTATTTTGATTCAGTTATTGTCAGCCTACTATATGTATATGTATGCAAGAATGTTTGTATGATCTCCAAAAAGCAAGAATATAATAGTCAACTTGCTGTCCTTTCACATTCAGTAATGTATGTGAAGGGTTGAATTTCACAAAAATAATACCCAAGATTAGAAAGACTGGGAGAGAAGATTAGATAATTGAAATATTATTTGTTTATCTCAAAATTGACTTTGGAATGTTTATATTTTGTAGAAAAATAAAAGATTGATAGGGTTGATGATCTTGTCTTCAGTGTTTTGCAGTTTGTCCTGAATTGTTTAAATTAGCTACTAGTGATTTTAGCATGTACTATTAAATGTTGTGTAAAAATAAATTCTGTTTAATAATAATGTAATTTACCAAAGAATATACAGTTCCATCGTTTACATCCTTTGAAGTTGCTTAGTGCCCCCTGGTGTGCAATATTTGCATTATTCACAAATCTGTCAATGTTGATGTTAATTGCATTAATACTCATTTGTTCTCTGCTTTGAGATTTCCATGGTTTTGTTGGCCAGTTTTGCATTTAGGTCTCTAAATTAGAATTTGAATCTCCTTATAATTTTATGATCTGTTTGTTTGGATAATCACTAAAAGGTTTTATGATACAACGTAAAGCATTCAAACATTGTAGCTTGAGCTGAAAACAGATGTAGTGGCTGTTTAAAGTACCTTACTGAACACAATGTGATAGCTGCATTAATCTGTACTGTAACTTTGCATTTCACAGAAAATAATTGTAGTGTGCTTGGAGAGTGTTTCAAGAAAATGTGATGAAATATTGTAATATTCTAAATTTTAATGTGAAAATTAATGTTGCAGAATTAGGTCACCAGTGTACAACCCTACAACTTGTTTGACAATTTATAACACTTCCATGATATAAAGCAAGCATAAGATTTTTCTATTTTGAAATAGACATATTTTAACCTTAGTTTTAAAACATTGATTCACCATACAATGTTTGGCTCCTTGAAAAGGAACTACAGGAAAAAAAAGGAAATCAGTGACAAATGTTATACTTACTCATCAATTCATAGAATCTCTGCAGTATGGAAGCAGGCCATTTGGCCCACAATGGTCCTCTTAAGAGCACCCCATCCAGATGCAATCTCCTACCATCCATTTCCATGGCTAATCCACCTAAACTACACATTGAATTGAATTGCATTGAATGGAATTCATTGTCACGTGTACCGAGGCAGATCATAGAGTTAAGTAGCATAGAAAAGTAAATATAAAGATACAGCAGTTACAGGCGAATGTTAAGAGTTTGTGAGTCCATTCAGTTTCTAACAACAGAAGGGTAGAAACTGTTTTGAAACCAGCTGATGCATGTGTTCAGGCTTTTGTATGATGGTAGAGGTTGTGAATAAAACATTGCCAGGGTGGGATGGATCTTTGAGAATGCTGGCGGCCTTTCCTTGACAGTGGGCCTGCTAAATGGGAGGTTGGCCTTTGAGATTGTCTGGGCCAAGTTCACCACTCTCTGCAATGGTCTCCGATCTTGAATGGTACAGTTGCCATACCGTAGTATAACCAATCCAACCTGCATATCCTTGGACTGTGGGAAGAAACCAGATCACCCAGAGGAAACCCACTTAGACACGGGGAGAATGTGCAAACTCCACACAGCCCAAGGGTGGAATCAAACCCAGGTCCCTGGTGCTGGGAGGTAGCACCGCTAATCACTGACCCACTGATATGATTAAAACATTAAATAGAGAAAATAACCAAATGATAGGAACAACAAAACATTTTTAAAAATAATGCCTTAACATAGTAAAACATCCCAAGCCACATCATAATGTTGCACCATAATCAAACAAAAAAAATTGACACTAAATTAAAGGAGTTGGTAAAGCATGTGACTGAAAACTTGGTCAAAGAGGTTCGTTAAAAAAAAAATGGGTGGGAAAGGCAAAGAGGTTGAAAAAAATGTTCCAGAGCTGAGACCTCAGCAATTAGGGGATGATGACCAATAGTCGGTCAAGGAATTCTGCGATAGCTAAATGGCATATCTTTTTTAATCTCTGAGATTATTTTCTGATTTCACCCTCTCCCTTCAAGTTTGGGACCAACTATAATTTTGAACAACTGTGCATATTATTCCAATTCATTGATATTAACATTAATAATTCTAACAATGATTCCTGGGGCACACCACATAATGAGATGTTGTTCATCAAAACATAATCTTTCCAAGAAATGTGCATAGCTTTTCACCCTTCAACTAATTTCTACAAATTCTCAGAGCTTGTGATCCCTTCAGCTTTAAATGCAATTCCTTAGTGTGGAACTTGGTCCATGACCTCTTACAAGTTTAGGAAAACCACAACAGAGGGCTTTCCCTGATCCACGTAGATTTTTATCTTCTGAACAAAATTAGGAAAGTTGGTCAGATAGCATTTTCCCCTTCTCATTCACACTGACTGTTGTTGACAAAATAGTTATTATGCACATCATCTTCAAGTTTACTTTGAGAATAGACTCTATTATTTTGCACAAAATCTTTTAGTTGGGTTTTCTGAGTACATGCACATTATTAGCTTGTTTCTAATCTACTGATATCTCACCATTTCCAGTAACTCTGTCATAATAATTGTTAATGTCTTAAAATTTGCACTTTAGTTTCTCCAGAAAAAAGCTAGCAGAGCAGGTGGTAAGCTGGAATGCAAAAAAAAGTACAAGTGTAGGGCTAAAAATAGTTAATCAGATAGAGTAGCATGTTGGCTCAGTGGTTAGCACTGCTGCCTCACAATGCCAGGGACCTGAGTTTGGTTCCAGCCTCAGATGGCTGTCAATGTGGAGTTTGCATGTTCTCCCTGTATCTGTGTGGGTTTCCTCCTGGTAGTCTGATTTCCTCCCACAATCCAAAGATGTGCAGGTTAGGTGAATTGACCATGCTAACTTCAGGGGTGTGTAGGTTAGGTGCATTAATCAGGAGTAAATAAAGGGGAATGGGTCGAGGTGGGTTCCTCTTCAGACGGTTTGTGTGGTCTTGTTAGACTGATGGACCTGTTTCCACACTGTAGGGATCCTATGAAAAGTTATCAAAAAATCTCCTTATTATAAAAAGTATATAGAAATACTGGAGGAGGTGCAAAGGATTTTTCTAGAAAGGTGCAAGAATTAGGAGGTAATAACTGTCAATGAAGAGTGAACAAGCTTACATACTTTACTTTGATAAATAGAATACTGAGGGGAATTTAATACAATTCATTAAGATTATTAAATTATGAGAGGGGCCTAATGAACATTTTCTACTTGGGACAGACAAAATGAAAGGTCAAAATTCTAGAAATGAAACTGATAAATCCAAAAGAGAATTCAGATGTAACTTCTTTAAGCAGAGAGGGTTTCTAATGTGGAATAACCTATCACTGAGAATGGAAGAAAGTGAGGACTGCAAATGCTGGAGATCCGAGTCAAAAAGTGTGGTACATCGGCTTGAAACGCTGGTTCTCTTTCTCCTCGGATGCTACCTGACTGGTTGTGCTTTTGCAGCACCACACTTTATCACTCAGAGTGATTAAGGTAAAAAACATTTAGAGTCATAGAGTCATAGAGATGTACAGCATGGAAACAGATCCTTCAGTCCAACCTGTCCATGACCACCAGATATCCCAACCCAATCTAGTCCCACCTGCCAGTGCCCAGCCCATATCCCTCCAAACCCTTCCTATTCATATACCCATCCAAATGCCTCTTAAATATTGCAATTGTACCAGCCTCCACCACTTCCTCTGGCAGCTCATTCCATACACGTAACACCCTCTGCGTGAAAAGGTTGCCCCTTAGGTCTCTTTTATATCTTTCCCCTCTCATCCTAAACCTATGCCCTCTAGTTCTGGACTTCACGATCCCAGGGAAAAGACTTTGTCTATTTATCCTATCCATGCCACTCATGATTTTGTAAACCTCTATAAGGTCACCCCTCAGCCTCCAATAATCCAGGGAAAACAGCCCCAGCCTGTTCAGCCTCTCCCTGTAGGTCAAATCCTCCAAACCTGACAACATCCTTGTAAATCTTTTCTGAACCCTTTCAAATTGCACAACATCTTTCTGATAGGAAGGAGACCAGAATTGCACACAATATTCCAACAGTGGCCTAACCAATGACCTGTACAGCTGCAACATGACCTCCCAACTCCTGTACTCAATATTCTATCCAATAAAGGAAAGCATTCCAAATGCCTTCTTCACTATCCTATCTACCTGCGACTCCACTTGCAAGGAGCTATGAATCTGCACTCCAAAGTCTCTTTGTTCAGCAACACTCCCTAGGACCTTACCATTAAGTGTATAAGTCCTGCTAAGGTTTGCTTTCCCAAAATGCAGTACTCACGTTTATCTGAATTAAACTCCATCTGCCACTTCTCAGCCCATTGGCTCATCTGGTCCAGATCCTGTTGTAATCTGAGGTAACCCTCTTCCCTGTCCACTACACCTCCAATTTTGGTGCCATCTGCAAACTTACTAACTGTACCTCTTGTGCTCATATCCAAATCATTTATATAAATGACAAAAAGTAGAGGACCCAGCACCGATCCTTGTGGCACTCCATTGGTCACAGGTCTCCAGTCTGAAAAACAGCCCTCCACCACCACCCTCTGTCTTCTACCTTTGAGCCAGTTCTGTATCCAAATGGCTAGATCTCCCTGTATTCCATGAGATCTAACCTTCCTAATCAGTCTCCCATGGGGAACCTTGTCGAACGCCTTACTGAAGTCCACATAGATCACATCTACTTCTCTGCCCTCATCGATCTTCTTTGTTACTTCTTCAAAAAACTCAATCAAGTTTGTGAGACATGATTTCACACACACAAAGCCATGTTGACTATCCCGAATCAGTCCTTGCCCTTCCAAATACATGTACATCCTGTCCCTCAGGATTCCCTCCAATGACTTGCCCACCACTGAGGACAGGCTCACTGGTCTATAGTTCCCTGGTTTGTCTTTACCGACCTTCTTAAACAGTGGCACCACATTTGCCAACCTCCAGTCTTCTGGCACCTCACCTGTGACTATCGATGATACAAATATCTCAGCAAGATGCCTAGCAATCACTCCTCTAGCTTCCCACAGAGTTCTCGGCTACACCTGATCAGGTCCTGAGGATTTATCCATCTTTAACCATTTCAAGACATCCACCACTCCCTCCTCTGCAATCTGGACATTTTGCAAGATGTCACCATCTATTTCCCTACGGTCTGTATCTTCCATATTCTTTTCCACAGTAAATACTGATGCAAAATATTCATTTAATATCTCCCCATTTTCTGTGACTTCACACAAAGGCCACCTTGCTGATCTTTGAGGGGCCCTATTCTCTCCCTAGTTACCCTTTTGTCCTTAATTTATTTGTAAAAACCCTTTGGATTCTTCTTAATTCTATTTGCCAAAGCTATCACATGTCCCCGTTTTGCTCTTCTGTTCTCCCTCTTAAGTATACTCCTACTTCCTTTATACTCTTCTATGGATTCACTTGATCTATCCTGTCTATATCTGACATATGCTTCCTTGTATTTCTTACCAAACCCTCAATTTCTTTAGTCATCCAGCATTCCCTATATCTACCTTTCCTTTCATCCTGACAGGAATATACTTTCTCTGGATTCTTGTTATCTCATTTCTGACGGCTTCCCATTTTCCAGCCGTTCCTTTACCTGCGAACATCTGCCTCCAATCAGCTTTCGAAAGTTCTTACCTAATACCGTCAAAATTGGCCTTTCTCCAATTTAGAATTCAACTTTTAGATCTGGTCTATCTTTTTGCATCACTATTTTAAAACAAATAGAATTATGGTCGCTGGCCCCAAAATGCTCCCCTACTGACACCTCAGTCATCTGCCCTGCCTTATTTCCTAAGAGTAGGTCAAGTTTTGCACCTTCTCTAGTAGCTACATCCACATGCTGAATCAGAAAATTGCCTTGTACACACTTAAGAAATTCCTCTCCACCTAAACTTTAATACTATGGCAGTCCCAGTCGATGTCTGGAAAGTTAAAATCCCCTACCATAATTATCCTATTATTCTTACAGATAGCTGAGATCTCCTGACAAGTTTGTTTCTCAATTTCCCTCTGACTATTGGAAGGATCTATAATACAATCCCAATAAGGTGATCATCCCTTTCTTATTTCTCAGTTCCACCCAAATAACTTCCCTGGATGTATTTCCAGGAATATCTTCTCTCAGCACAGCTATAATGCTATCCCTTATCAAAAAAACATTTTCCCCTCCTCTCTTGCCTTTCTTTCTATCCTTCCTGTAGCATTTGTATCCTGGAATGTTAAGCTGCCAGTCCTGCCCCATCCCTGAGCCATGTTTCCGTAATTGCTATGATATCCCAGTCCCATGTTCCTAACCATGCCCTGAGTTCATCTGCCTTCCCTGTTAGGCTCCTTGCATTGAAATAAATGCAGTTTAATTTATTAGTCCTATGTTGTCCTTGCCTGCCCTGACTGTTTGACTTACTTCTGTTCCCAGCTGTACCCATCTCAGATCAATCTCTTTCCTCACTATCTCCCTGGGTCCCCACCAACGCCCACCTCTCCCCCCCGCCCCCCCCCCCCACCCCACCTCCCCACCCCACCCACCTTACTAGTTTAAATCCTCCCAAGCAGTTCTAGCAAATTTCCCTGCTAGTATATTAGTCCCTTCCAATTTAGGTGGAATCTGTCGTTCTTGTACAGGTCACTTCTACCCCAAAATAGATTCCAATGAACCAAAAATGTGATTCCTCCTCCTATACACCAGCTTCTCAGCCATGCATTCATCTGCTCTACCCTCCTATTCCTGCCCTCACTAGTTCGTAGCAGGGAACTTATGAAGGAGAAAGGAAGACAAAGTTACGATGAACGTGGCTGGGGCTGGAAGTTTGTTTGGAGCAAAAATGAAATGTTTTGAGATTATAGTGTTCTTCACGGTTAATTTCTCTAGTTAAGTTGATCCCTCAATTAAGATCACCAGTCTAGATCAACTGGTTATCCTATTAATGTTTGTGGAAAATGGCCATTGCATAACAGGTATGCTATGTTTTCTTATAAAACAATAACTCTTCAAAAGTAATAATTTAGCTGTGATGATGCAATTCCTTTGTCAGTTTTTGATTGTAGGCAATCCCTGTAGAGTCTGTCTTGTGTTTGACACGTACACTGGAAGCAATTATGAATTTACCACAAAACAATCCTCAAAATCCGGTTCTGGATCCTGAGCCTTGGGCTTAGAAATACAGGTCGTTCATTAATGTGAATTCATCAACATGTTTCATTCATGTGAATTCACTAATAACATGACTGATGGACTGGGGACACTGTTTGTAAAGTGTGAACTTCTAAAGCGTGTATTGGTTATGACGGGGTTCCAGCCCCATTAGGTTAAATAGTGCTGCTATTGCACAATTTTCTTATACATAAAATTGCACGAGAACGATAATACCACGTTATAGCAGAACTGACTGCAATTCAAATTATTCCACTAATGATGTGTTGAAACTGGCCATAAAAATCTCCAGTTCAATTAAATTGAAACATTAGCTGGAATGGAATTAGCTACCCATTTCATTAAGGAATCAGCTGAAAGATAAATTGCCACAGAAAGACTTAATTAAGAAATACAGTACACAAATGTAACATTTGCATTAATACATCTCTACACCGGAAAACAATATGTGCAGTTTTATTTTATTCATTCAGGAGTGGTGGGCTTCCTTGATGGGCTATTCATTGTGCATCCTAGTTATCTTTGAGAAGCTGGTAATGAAGATCCTTTTTGAACTGTGGCAGTCCATTTAATGTGTGTGAACACTCACAATGTAGTTAGGGAGGGAGTTCCAGGATCTTGACCCTGTGATAGTGAAGAAATTACAATATATTTCTAAGTCGGGATAGGAGTGGCTTTGGAGGTGGAGATGAATTGAAAGTGCTGGTGTTCCTGTGCACCTGTTGCCCTTGTGCTTTTTAATCCATCCCCAGTACATTTTTCAAAAGGAAACATATAAAATGTGTCTGCAGCTTGGGTCAGGACAATTTGTTGTTAACAGAGTGTTATCAGCCCATTATTATCTTTGTAGTTACAAGAGATCCATCTAGTTTGTTTTGACTTGGCTTTTCTCCATTATTGTTCTTTGAACTCTCCTTTAGTTCATTACTGTGACATGCTGTGGTTCTTAGCGGATTTCTGCAGCGCAGCTTGTAAATTGTACACACTGTACTGTGCATCAACCATGAAAGCTGTGAATGTTTAGAAATATGGTGCCAATCAAGTGGGCTCTTTATCATAGATGGTATCAAACTTCTGGAGTATTGTTGGAGCTGTTCTTATTCAGACAAGTGAGGCATATTCCATCATATTCCTGACTTAGATCTTGATCAGAGTGGAGAAACTTTGGAGTTAGCAATGTGTTACTCACTGCAGAATTCTAGCCTCTAAACAAAACCTTTGGTCCACAAGTGATCTAAAGTGAGATACCTTTAGTCTATCTCTATATGTAGAGATACATGCAATTCAAAGCATTTGATATATATTAACAGTATGTTTTTTGATCCGCAGCTCCTTCAATCACTTATAATAATGGAGTAACAGTGAGTTATTTGGTTATTAGTGAGTCATGATTACTGGGGCTATTCATGACACAAAATAGATTAGTATTTTATCACACAATATAACTTTTCATCAATACAAAAACTTTATTTAATTAGATGGCACAAATATTTGTGCAATATACATTTAATGATTTGGTTGTACAAGGGATTTGAAGCAACTATGAAGAATTTCAGTTACTGGGTAGTCACAGTTCCTGTAATTGAAATTTCAAGGTGCATACAAACAGGGCACAAATATCAGTAGAAAAATAAACCACGAGCTTTACATCTTTTTGTGCTAAATGGTCTTGAGGTTTATATTGTTAAATTTCTAACAAAGGGAAGGGTGATATAGGAATAGAGAACAGGGAGGTGGTAAATTTAAACAAATTATTATTGAGGAGGTATTAGCAGGCCTGAAAATCCTCAAGTTGCTGTGGGAGGCAAGGGAGAAGCATATTGTTAAAGGGAAAAGTTAGAAACTGAAAGTTATTGTACAAATTGTTAGGAATGACATAGTTAGGGAAAAAGATTAAGGCTTTACAGAGTGAATATAAGTGGTTAAGTAGAAGATTAAAAATCAGAACTCTGAAGTGGTAATCTCCAGTTTACTCCCATTGCCAAGCTCAAATGAGGGAAAGAATAAAAAAGAGATAAATCAATGGATGAAAAAGTAGTGTAATGTTCAGGTTCTTTGATCATTGCGGTCTCTTCTGGGACAAAAGAAATCTGCTCAAGAAGGATAGGTTTCACCTGTACTGGAAAGGGACCAATAATCTACTGGGAAAATTGTATTAAGGGAGAATGTAAACTATTAGAGAGAGGAGGAGGGGTCTTAAGTAGCAGAGTAAGTAGAAAATTGATGAGAATGGTTTTGAATCTGAATAGAACAATTAGGAAAGACAGACAAAAGCAAGTCAGAGAATGAAGCAACTCTGCAGAATTAAACAATATTTATTTCAATGCAAGGGGTCTTACATGTAAGGCTGATGAACTCAGGGCGTGTTTGGGAACATGGGATTGGAATGTCAGAGCTATTACATAAATTTAGCTGAGGGATGGACAGGACTAGTATCACAATGTTCCGGGTTTCAGATGCTACAGGAGCGATAGAAAGATAATGGGAAAAGGAAAGGGGAGTCGTGTTTTTGATTAAAGAAAAAATCATCCAGTGAAAATATACACGTTGAAATAAAAAAGGAATGCTCACCTTTATGGAAATGTACCGTAGAACACTCCCGCACCCCCCCACCCCACCACACACACAGACCCCACCATAATCAGACAGAAATTGAGGAACTGATATATGTAAGAATAATATGTTTGTAATAGTAGCCGATTTTAATTTTCCAAGCATTGACTGGGACCACAATAGTGTTCAAGATTTGGATGGTGAAGAATTAGTCAAATGTGTGCAAGAAAATGTTCTTTATCAATATGTAAATGTTCCTACTAGGGAAGGAGAAAAACTTGATCTCTTAGGTAATACAACAGGGTAAGTCACTGAGCTGATAGTGGAGGGACACTTTGTGTCTAGCGATTATATTTCTATTGTTTGTTAAAATAGTTATGGAACAGAATAAGCCTTCCATTAAAAAAAAGCTTTTAATCGGAGTAATGAACATTTTAGTGGTATGTAACAAGAACATTCAAAAGTTGATTGGAGTTGAGATCGCAGGTAAAGGGACACCTGATAAGTGGAAAGCTTTCAAAAGTGTGATAATGAGAGTTCAGAGTCAATATATTCCTGTTAGAGTAAAAGGGAAGGCTGGTAGGATTAGAAAACAATGGATGAATGAAGATGTTGAGGTTCTAGTCAAGAATAAAAAAAGAATCAGACATTAGATATAGGCATCTCAAATGAATCTCTCAAATAATGTAAAGAATGTAAAGACATTCTGATGACGGAGATCAGGAAGACAAAGAAAAGATATGAGATAGGCTTGGCAAATAAGGTAAGAGATAATTCAAAGAGATTCTACAAGTACATTAAGGACAAGAGATCAACTAGATAGACAGTAGGGCCCCTTAAAGATCAAACAGGACATCTTTTTGTTGAACCTCAGGAGATGGGAAAAATAGTAAATGAATATTTTGTATCAGTTTTTACGCAGAAAAAGAAATGGAGGCTACCAAACTCAGGGAAATAAATATTGATATTTTGAAAACAGTTCACAATGCAGAAAAGGACATGCTGGAAGTCTTAGAAAATATAAAGGCGGATAAATCTTCAGGATCTGATCTACTGTATTCCAGGATGTTGTGGGAAGCTCGGAGAAAATTTTGAAGGCCCCTGCAGAAGTATTTGTAGATGAGGGGCTGGATGACTGCAGAGTGGTTAATGTTGTATCTTTGTTTAAGAAGAAATGCAAGTGAGTCTGACTTTGGTGGTGGGTAATTTGCTGGAGCTGATTCTGAAAGATAGTATTTATATGCATTTGGAAAGACAGGAATGATTAGGATAGTCAGCATGGTTTTGTGCAAGGGAAATGGTGTCTCACAAACTTGATTGAGTTTTTTGAGGAAGTAACCAAGATAATTGATGAGGCCAGAGTGGGAGTCATTGTTTACTTGGATTTTAATAAAGCCTTTGACAAGGTTCCACACGATAAACCGGTCAATATGGGATTCAGGGTGAGTTTGCCAGTTGGATACAAAATGGCTTGATGACAGGATACAGAGTGATGGACGAGGGTTTTTCAGACTGCGGGCCTATTACCAGCAGTGTTCCACAGTGATCGATACTGGCTCCATTTTTGTTTATCATTTATATAAAATGATTTAGATGAAAAGATAGAAGGCACGGTTGATAGGTTTCAGATGATACCAAAATTGGTAGGTATAATGGACAGTGAATGTTATCTAAGATTACAAAGAGATCTTGATCAAATAGGTCAATGGGCTGAGGAGTGGCAGATGGAGTTTAATTTGGATAAATGCAAGATATTGCATTTTTGTAAATCAAACAAGGGCAGGACTTACACAATAAAGTAGGCCTTGGATAGTGTTGTAGAACAAAGACACCTAAGGGTTCGCGCACATAATTCTTGGAAGTTTGCATCCCATGTAGATAGGGTGGGTTTAGAAAAGATTTAGCACGTTTGTTTTCATTGTTCAGATCTTTAAGGAGTTGAGACGTCACGCTGAGGTTGTACAGGATATTGATAAGGTTTCTTCTGGTGTATTGTGTCCAGTTCTGGTCATCCTATTATAGGAATGATATTATTAAGCTGGAGAGGGTTCAGAAGAGGTTTACCAGCATGTTTCCAGGAATGGAGGGTTCAATTTATAATGAGAGGCTGAATAGGCTGGTACTGGTTTCACTGGAACAGAGGAGGCTGGGAAGTAACCTTATACAGTTTTATAAAATCATGAGGGGGATAAATAAGGTGAATAGCAGATGTCTTTTCCTTAGGGTGGGGATTTCAAAACTAGGGGGCATATTTTTCAGTTGCATTGAGAAAGATTTAAAAATGACATGAGGGGCATTTTTCTTTTACACAGTGTGTGGTTCGTGTATAGAATGAACTTCCAAGAACGTAGTAGATGCAGGTACAGTTACAACTTTTAATAGATTAATATACAAATAACAAATGTTTGGAGAGATATGGGCCAAGCGCTGGCAGTTGGGACTAGTTTAGTTTGGGATTATGATCAGTATGGATTGAAGTGTCGGTTTCTATGCTGTATGACTGTAGAATTTCAGGGTTACTTTCCAGCCTATCACTTCTGTCACCTCCCACAGAATTTCACCACCAAATACATATTCCCCTTCCTTGTCAGCATTTCACAGAGACCATTTTCTCCAGGACACCCTGGTCCACTCCTCCCTCACTTCCAACACTTCTCTACATTCCGTGGCACATTTTCGTGAAATCGTAGTATGGTCAACATCTTCCCTCTTAAGTTCTCCCTCCTCTCTATCCAAGGCTCCAGACACATCTTCCAGGTGAAACAAGGAATTAACTGCACTTTATTCAATGTCATCCACTGTATTTACTGCTCAGTGTAGTGTCCTCTACATAATGGGGACGAAACAGACTGAGGGACCACTTTATGGAACATCTATGTTCTGTCCACAAAAGTCATCCCAAGCTTACAGTTGTGTGCCCCTTCAACTCACCACTGTGTTCCTTGGCCAACATTTCTGTCTCGGCCATACTGCAGTGCTCCAGCGTGGCTCAGTGCAAGCTGGAAGAACAGCACCTCATTTTCCGTTTGGGGATCCTGTAGCCTTCAGGACTCTGTATCAAGTACAATCCATTTTCATCTACTTGTGGTCCCCATTAGCAGCTTTTCTTTCTCCATACATCATCTATCTATTTGCCTAATTGTTGTTCTTTCTCTCCAGTTCCATCTTGACTCATCCTTTCCCCCCAACTCCTTTTCTTCCGCATAAATACCACCTTTTCCTCGCTACTATCATTTCTGAAGAAGGGTCACTGGACTCAAAACATTAACTCTGCTTTCTTTCCATTGATGCTGTCTGACCTTTGTGTTTCTCCAGCAATTTCTATTATTGTAGGTGATTTCAGGGGTTTTGACATTAACCTTCAATTCCTCTCTGACCACAAGTGAGGTGCCAGAGGATAGCTAATGTGGTACCATTATTCAAAAAAGGTTATAGGGAATTATGGGCTAATGAGTCTAACAAGTGTGGTAAGGAAGCAGTTGAAAAAATTTCTGAGGGACAGAATAAATCTCCACATGGAGAGGCAAGGGTTAATCAAGGATAGTCAACATGGCTTGCAAGGGAGAGATAATATCTAACAAATTTGACTACATTTTGCGAAGATGTATAGGGGGTGTAGATGTATATGAGGGTAATATAGTTGATGTTGTATGCATTGGTTTCCGAAAGGCTTTTGACAGATTCTTAACCAGTCTGTCACACAAGATCTTAATAACCTATAAGGTCCAGGGCAATTTGGTTGCATAACTGGCATAGTGAGAGAAATCAGAGGGTGACAAATGAAAGGTGCTTTTTTAAAACTGGAAGCCTGTGTCTAGTGCTGTATCACAAAGTTTGTTGTTTACTTTAAATGATCTAGACATGAAAGTAGGTCTGATCAGTGTGATAGCAGATAACGCGAAAATTGGTAGCATTGTATTAGCAAGGAGGAAAGCCTTAGACTACAGGAAGATATAGATGGGCTGAACAGTGGCCAAATGGAATTTAGTCCGGAACAGTATGAAGTGATAAATTTTGAGAAAAATAACCAGGCGAGATAGTACACATTGAATGGTAGGACCCTAGATAGTACAGATGAACCTTGGTACACACGACCATGAATCTTTAAAAAGAACAGAACAGGTAAATCAGGTGGTTAAGAAAGTCTTTTCAGTCAAGACATTGAATATAAGAGCAAGGAAATTATGATGGATCTATGTAAAGGGTTATTTGAGCCATAACTGAATATGATAGAGCAGTCAATAACCGGGGCACAGTTTTATAATATGAAGCAGGAAGCTGAGAGGGGATTTAAGGAAATATATTTTCATCCATAGAGTTGAGAGTATCTGTAACTCATTGACCAAAGGGGTGATAGAGGCAGGAAACCTTTTAGAACTACTTAGGTAAGCTCTTGAAACGCCACAGCATACTAGACTAGCAACAAATATTGAAAAATTAGATAAGAACAGATGCACGTTTGATGACTGGAGCCAATAAAAAGGGCTGAGGGGTGTCTTTCTGTGCTGTTTGAGTACAAGCTAGTTCGTAACCAGGTGTGTTGATGGTGAAATATAACCTCCCATGCATTTACAGTGTGGGTTCGATAGCCATTTTAAATAGAATGAGAGTTTATCGGGTGTAATTTTGGAAACTGGAGGTCTGCAGCAGATGGTGGTTCATGTGGCGCGCACAGAGACACACACACAGACAGATAGTCAGGCACACACGCACACAGACAGTTAGACACACACGCACACAGACACACACAGCGACACAGACACACACATAAACACACATGCGCAGACACACGCACAAACAGGCACACAGACACACGCGCAGACAGGCACACAGACAGACAGGCACACAGACAGACAGACAGACAGGCACACACAGCGACACAGACACACACATAAACACACATGCGCAGACACATGCACAAACAGGCACACAGATAGACACACACATACACTGACACAGGCACACAGACAGGCACACGCACACACATGCTCGCCCTGGCTACAGGCAGGCTAGACAATTTCGTTGAAGAGTTTGCCATGCTGTACGTGGCTGTCAGTGGTCAGGGTGCTCCTCAGGCGCTGCCAGAAGAGGGGCTGGGCGCGGGGGTTGCGGGGCCACTCGAGCACCGAGTGGCGGCTCAGCCTCTTCTTCAGCCGCAGGTAGCGGGAGCGCTGCCAGACCTTGTCCAGCAAGACCAGCACGATCACATCCAGCTTCTCGTCCAGCAGCCGCTGGTGGGCCATGTGGAAGGCGGTGCGGAACTGCCCGGTGGCGATGTAAGGCCGGGTGAGGACGAAGATGGTCTTCCTGCTGCGGTGGATGCTGTGCGAGAGGTTCTCCAAGACCAGGCGGCCCGGCACCCAGTCCCTGTCCTCCAGACACAGGCCCAAACGCCTGTCGCCCGTCTCCTCCAAGTGGGTGATCAGCTCCTTCAGGACCCAGTCGGTGACCAGCGTGTCGCGGGTGTCATAGGCGACGAAGGCCGCGTAGGCGGCGCTCGAGGCCGGCGACGACGGCAGGCGCCTGTAGCCCCGCAGCTTGGCGGCGCACACGTGGTAGGCGTAGCGTACGTCCCAGGAGAGGTGGCGGGCGGCCAGCGACACCAGGAGCAGTGAGAGGGTGAGGCCGGCGGTGGTGGCGTGCAGCCCGGCGCCCAGCGAGTCCAGCTCGCATGCGCGCCGGTCCAGGCTCAGCACGCTGAGGCCGCGGCGCGCGCGTGGCGACGCGCAGGTGACGCCGGTGACCAGGCGGGGCACGTGCACCTCGGTGCGGTTGAGCCACCAGGCGAGCCAGGAGGTGGCGTCGCAGCTGCACGCAAACGGGTTGCCGTGGAGCCGCAGCACGCGCAGCCCCGCCCACGAGCCGCTTCCCGCCTCTTCCAACGGCCGGCGCGGCGCGCGCGGCGGCGGCAGGCTCGACGCCTCAATCTGCCGCAGGCGGTTGTGGCTGAGATCGAGCTCCCCGAGCGAGGCGGCGCCCCGCAGGAAGTAGCGCCCCAGGCGGGCGATGCGGTTGCCGGCCAGCACCAGGCGGCGGAGGCCGGCCGCGCAGTCGGCCAGCGAGCGGGGCAGGGAGGTCAGCTGGTTGCCGCCCAGGTCGAGCAGGCGCAGTGAGTCGAGGTGCCGCAGGCTGTGCCACTTGAAGGAGCGCAGCTGGTTGGAGGCCAGCACCAGCTCCTCCAGCCGCGGCGGCAGGCTCTCGAAGACGGACTGTGGTACGAAGGTCAGGAGGTTGGACGACAGATCGAGGCGGGTCAGGTTGACGAGGCCCCTGAAGAGTTGCAGGTAGTGGTCGGTGCCATCCCTCCACATGTAGTCCAGGCGGTTGCCACGGAACTCGAGCACCTGGAGCGAGCGGCTCTTCAGCACCGTGTCGGCCGACGAGTGGATGGCGTTCCCGTTCAGGAAGAGCTTGGAGAGCGCCGTCAGGTTCTGGATGAAGCTCAGGCGATGGGTCAGGCCCTCCATCTCGAAGTAGTGGCTGTTGTGGCTGAGGTCGAGCACCTGCAGCTTCCTGAGCTCCTGGAAGGCGGTCTCGTACAGCAGGTCGATGCGGTTGTTGGACAGGTCGAGGTAGCGGAGGTCTGGCAGGTGCTGGAACTCGCTGCCATTGGGGGTCTGGCTGAGGGCGTTGCCGGACAGGTTCAGGCACCGCAGCGAGGAGAGGCCTTCGAAGAGTGCGGGCCCCACAAAGAAGATGTTGTTCCTGCTCAGGTCCAAGAAGGAGCCGAGGCGGCCGCACTCAGTTGGGCAAGACGGCACGAATGGGTAGCTGGCCTCCTTCTCCGCCTTGGACTTGCAGCTCCGGCCATAGCCATCATAGCGAAAGTAATGCATCTGATCGGACCAGCCATAAAAGGCATTGGGTGCTTGGCTCGCCTCGTTGGAGCCGCACTGGGCACCTGCTGAGTTGCCAGAGGAAGGCGAGATTTTGTTCTCTGACAGGTCGAGTACTTTCAGACTGTGGAATTTCTTGAAGATCTGCAGATTGGCCACTTTGATGAAGTTTGTGCCCAGGTCCAGGAACTTGAGGTTCCTGAGATCCCACAGCGGCTTCAGATGTTCTTCCTTCAGGTTTTTGAAAACGTAGCCCCTGATGCGTAAACTTTGGAGAGACTGCAGGTTGGAAAAATTCTCGGACAGATTCAGATACTTGGCGTACAGCTTTAGCTCGAAGTTAAAGGACAGGTCTATAGCCTCAAGTTTGGTCAGATATTTCAGAAACGCGGCATTGGCGATTTCTTTCAGTAGAAAATTCTCAGACAAGTCCAGTAGTCGCAGGTTGGAAGTGTTCTTGAACCAAGAACTGAGCACTGTTGATAGAGAATTGCTTTGCAGACGCAGAGTTTTTAATTTATTTAGTGTTTGGAAAGCATTAGCATGTATTTGGATGTAACTTGGAGACTGGCATGGCTGGCAAGGGAATGGAGCATTGTAACAGCGGGGGCAGTTCCCACTCAGGTCTAGGGTCTCGAGCTCAGGCAGCTCAGCAAAGTCCTTATCATTGATTTCCTTGATCACATTATTATACAGAAGAAGTTGCTTTAAACTGCGTGGCAGTTTCCCAGGAACATGGGTCAAATTGTTGTCTTTGAGTGACAGGATGGTGAGGTTGCTTAGGTCATAGAACGCATCCTGTTCAATCTGGTACGAAGTGTTGCAGGGGTTGCGATAGTAGCAGTTCTGACCTAGGTAGATGGCCTCCAGATTTGACATCCCTGAAAGATTTGCTTTGGTCAGGACAAAGATGCTGTTGGCTTCTAGACTCAGCATTGTCAGAGTATGGGGCAAGCCTTGAGGCAGCTCGTTTAGCTGATTCCCATCCAAATAGAGTGATCTCAAGGCTGGCAAGGAGGAGAAGGCCCCTTTGTGAATCCTCAAGGCATTAGTGCACTCTTTGTCTTTGGGACCCATTCTGACAGGCACACAGTTACACCTCAAATCAATCTCAGTGAGGTCATTTAATCCAGAAAAAGACGTGCTATGAACTTCAAGGATGTGATTAATAGTCAGGCTGATGTTGGTGGCATTAGAGGGAAAGCCAATTGGCACATGCCTAAGTTCACGTTCACTGCAGTCCACAACCACTGCAGGGCCATCTTTCATCACGTCACATGGGAGACTTTTTGGAAACCATATGTTTGCAGTTGATTTTGAAAGTGAGATAAATAGAAAGAAGGTATGAAGCAGCAGTACGGGTGCATTGTCCAAAACTACCTAAAAAGAAAAGAGAACAATGATTTAAGCAACTGGCACATCTTAAAGTTTGCATAAAATTTCAACAAAAAGGACAATTTTGACTAGCAAAGAACTGCTGTAACCTCCCACTGCCCTCTAACTCTGCAAACTCAGTTCTATTCAATCAGACAAATAATTCATTCATTAAAATTACAGCCAATGAATCAGGCACTTAGATTAACTGCAATATATAAAGAGGCATGACCTAGCATTAAGTTCAAATAAGTTTGAAATACTGCACTTGCTGGAAATCTGAAAGAAGTAGACAGAATGCTGGAAATATTCAGGAGATCTGCCACCATCTGTACAGAGAGAAGAACAGTTAATCTTTGGAGTTTGGCATGACTTATTCAGAAGTCAGAGTATTAATTTTCAAAGGAGGTACTGGATAATTTTTTGACATCACTGGGAAGGCCAGCATTTATTCCTGACCCTAAATGTCTTTGAAGAGGATGTCCTGCTAGGTCATTTCAGAGAACATGAAAACTTAACCATGGTATAGATCTGGAGTCAAATGTAGTCAAATCTGAGTCAGAGCAGCAGATTTCCTTCCTTATAGGATGATAGTGAAAACCCAACTGATTCACAACAATTGATAGTAAAAAAAATTCCAATTCAATTTTTTTATTTATATGAATTTAAATTGCACCAGCTGCCTTGGGATTTGAACTCATGCCCTCAAGGCATTAGTCTGGATCCCTCAATTACTAGTGCAGTGATAATATTAAAACATCACTATCATCCGAGGAAATGATTGGAAAACAAGTTGGATATTAGATGTAGAATTTGGTAAGAAAACTGAGTTGTTTGCAAGGATAGGCTAAATGCATTCAGCTGAATGGCCATTCTTTCCCATAATATTTTGATATTATGATGTAAAGAAATTTCTTCAAGTAAGAATGTGCTGGTCTATGTATGTGTCATTAATACAACTCACATACAGTACAACCTGAAGACCACCAGTGGCCATTTTGGCTTGCATGTGTTAGATTTTGAATAAGTCATTAATTCAGACAATTTTGTTAGCATTAAGCCAAGGCTGAGATGCAAAAACAAAGGTTCAATGTGAAAAATATAATTGCCTTGCGCAGATCTTCTGAAATTTCAGTTCACCAAGGTTTTTCAGTCTACTTGATATGAATTCTGGAAGAATTTTTATTTTGTTCTCCAAATAAAGACAGTTCAGAACTTTTCATACTCTTCAGCCATTTGGAACAGAAGCTGGACATAAAATTCTTCCTGACTTCTGTCACAACCCAGAAATTTATCATCTTGTTTGGCTGTGTTACTTCATCATGGAATAAGTTTTTGTGGGGATGATAGCATTGTGCTATTAATTCAAAAGCTCTGACCCAGTCTCCGGGGTGTTAGAATCACACCACAGCACCTGGGGAATTTACATTTAATTAATAACTATTTGACAAAAGACGTCCTATTTTCATTGTAAGAATATTCTTCATTCTTTTCTGTGACACTACCAGCTCAATGAATGTTGGTGAAATGAAAAGTGTAGGAGAACTTGCCATGATTAGCATCATCTATAAGGAAAAGCTCACCCACTGAACTTACAATACAAGACGAGATGTACAGTAGCCCCGCGGGGTAATACTTCCAAGACATACTGTGGAGGCCCAAAACTGCGGATAGGTGCGAACCCATTCATTTAATTGGGAACATTCCTGACAGCCTCTTGGTCCCTGGTTCTGGAACATTCCCCATAATATGTTCGGGTCGCGGTAAACCGCAGGTAACTGAAACCGCAGTAACCAGACCTATGGATGTAGGGATTGCCTTGTAAGTTGAAACATTAGAGGAGACATACAAAATGGACTGGAATAATTGATTTCCGGAACTATGAATCAGATCAAAGTTTTGCAGTTCTGTCACATCCAAGGTGAGTCGAGGAGGACAAATAATCAGACCAATAATCTTGACAAAAGTAATCGCATTTTTCCAAGATGGCAAGATAGGCTCCTGTACCCGTCTGCTGCAGACCAACTGCCTCCTGTCTTCTTCCCTTACTTAATTCTTTCTCTTCCTGTCAATGATGGCAGAGAAGGTGACACCGTAGAGGGGGGGTAGCTGCTTTGTGACCCGTTGTGAAGAGGTGGCGGCCGAGCCTGGCAGCAGAGCCAGGGACTTGGTTGTATGAACCCAAAGTGGAGAAACCATTTTGTCCTGCATACCTAAATACATTGAAAAACTTTGTTTTTGAGCAGTACAAGCAGATCATAAGGCAAAAAAAAACTTGGACAGAGTGAGGCATACAAGTTTTACTGCTCAGGATGTGCGTGAAACAAAACCAACATTAACAAGATCAACAGTACTTGAAGTTAAAACGTTAATTTATCAGTCTAGTAACAGCAGGAAAGAAACTGTTCTTGAACGTGCTGGTACATATGTTCAAGCTTCTGTATCCTCTACCTGACAGAAGAGGTTGCGGAGATCATTACTGGGGTAGGAAGGGTCTTTAATGATGTTGACAAACTTTCTGCAACAATGAGAGATGTAAATGGAGTCCATGGATGGAAGGTTGGCTTTCATGTTGGTCTGGGGTGTGCACATAACTTTCTGCAGTTTCTTACAGTCCTGGGGAAAGCAATTGCTCTTGTGCACCTGGATAGTATGCTTCCTGTAGTGCATCTGTAAAAGTTGGTGAGGGTCCTTATGTACATCGCAAATTTCCCAAACCGCCTGAGGAAGAAGAGTTGTTGTGCCTTCTTGACCATCACATTTCTTGGGAAGCCCATGCCAAGCTGTTGGTTATTGTCACTCCTAGGAACTTGATGCTCTCAACCCTCTCAATCTACATTCCATTGATGTAGAAGGGGTCATGATCTTCTTGCTTTCTGAAGTGACAATATATCATCATTCATTCACCCAGCACTAATGATGGTGTATCCTGTTGTATGTGGAGTTAGGTGTATGATGTCCCTTTGAGAATGGGTCAGGTGATCCAGGGTAGAAGCTAGAGGAATAGTTTTGATTTGATATTTATATTGCCACCTACTAAGATAATTATTGAATAAAAGATATCATATCTTTACAATAAGAATACTCAAATTCTTTTCTATGATGCTTCCAGCTAAATGAATGTTGGCCGAAACGTAACGTGTAGGAGAACTTACCAGGATTAACACTGTCATATCTATAAGGAAGAGCTAATGCCAGTGAGGTTACAACTCAAAACTAGATGTGTGTTGAAACAGTAGAGGAGACATGTAAAATGGATAGGACTAATAGAAAAATGATAGGATCCAAAACTGTGAATCAGATCAAGGTTTTGTAGTTTTGTTACATACAGTTGTGAATGAAGGAGGATGAATAACCAGAGCAGTAGTCTTGACAAATATCTCAGGTTTTTCCAAGATGGTAGCGCTGGCGCAGTAGGCAGTGTTTGGGCTTCTGGGCCCACTGTTCCAGACAGGCTGGCTCCTCCCTCCTTTCTTTACCCTTTTTATCTTTCTTTGACTTCTTCATCTTCCTGTCAGAGACATTGTGGAGGAAAGTAGCTGGTGTGGTACTCTTCGTGAGTTGGTGGCAGCCTAGCCTGGTAGTGGAGCCAGCTTCTCCCTGTTGTGGTAGGCCCAGAGTGAGGACTCCAAGGTGTAGCGAGATTGTGGCTGCAGCAGAGCCAGGGACTCTTGGTTGTGATAGGCCCAGACGAGGGACTGCAGGTGGCAGCTGAAGTGATATGCCCAGAGGGGCGACTCCAGGCATTGTTGAGGTGGCGGTTGTGTGGTAGGCCAGAAGCAGGGGCTCCACGTAGTAGCTGAAGTGGCAGCGGTGTGGTATGCCTGCGAATGGGGACTCCTGGTTTTGATAGGCTCAGAATTGGAAATCCCTGATATTGGTGAGGCGATGGCAGTAGCTTCTGGTTGCAGTAGGCCCGGAGCTCGTGTCTCCAGGTTATTGGTGAGACAGCAGCTCTTGTTTGTGTAGGCCTGGAGTCAGGGACTCCTGGTTGTTGGGCAAGTCTAAATCCAGCGCAGGACCTGACATTGGTTTAGGTGAGGTGGCCTATTGAAGAGACGGCACCTGAAGAATGGATCTGGCAGAGGCGACGGTGTGGAGGCACAGGTTTTGTTGATGATCTGGCTCAGAGCTCAGGACCTGAGTAGGAGCTGCGCATTGAAGATGTACCTTCATCTGTATCCTTTTATTCTTAAACTATTTAAAATTCTGCTGGATTGTGGTGACACTTGAAGCCTTTCACTATTTTACTGTATTAATCACTACAAAATACAAGTAACAATGTATTATCATCTATATATCCAACATTAAGGTGCATCCTGTTTTGTGTAGTTTGGTGTGTGATGCCACCTTGAGAGTCGGTCAGATGACCCCGAGGCAGGAGCTAGAGGGGTAGTTTTGGTTTGATTTATTATTGTCATGTAGTGGAGTACAGTGATAAGTATTGTTTTGCGTGGCTGTCCAGACAAATCATACCATACATAATTATATCAGGATAATGGAATAGAATGCAGACTACAATGTTACAGCTACAGAGAAAGTGCAGAGAAAGATCACCTTTAATAATATGAGAGGTCGATTCAAAACTTTGATCACAACAGGGAGGAAGTTATTTTTGAATACGTTTGCACATGAGAGAGAGTATAACTAGGATGGGAGGGGTCTTTGATTAAGTTGATTGCTTTCCCGAGGCAGTGAGAAGTGTAGACAGAGTCAATGGATGGAAAGCTGGACTGGGCTGCATTCACAACTTTCTAATTTGCAATCTTGTGCAGAGCAATTGCCATACCAAGCTGTGATGTGTCTAGATAAGATTCTGTCTATAGACGTTAATAGTGCTGAACAGACAATTTGGCACATTGTGCCACTGTTGGTTCATAGAAAATCTACAGTATGGAGACAGGACATTTGGTCCATCGGATACACACCTTTGAAGAGCATCCCATCTCCCTACCCTATAATCCTACATTTCCCATGGTTAATCCTCCTAAATCAGCACATCTTTGGACTGTGGGAGGAAATAAATGCATTCATGGTGAGAATTGTAAACTCACACAGACTGTTGCCCATGGGTGGAATCAAACTCAGGTCCCTGGTGCTGTGAGGCAGCAATGCTAATTATAAAATCAGAAGTCACACGACACCAAGTTATAGTCCAATGTGAAACCATAAACTTTCAGAGAACTGACTTCCCCTATGAAGGAGCAGCACTCCAAAAGCTTGTGATTTCAAATAATCTTGTTGTATTATAACCTAGTGTCATGTAACTTTGGACTTCGTCCATCCCAGCCCAACACTGGCACCTATCCTAATTATTAAAGATCTGACTACATTAATCCCATTTTTTAGCTTCTGCACAATACTTTTAGAGGCTATGGCAACACAGCCCCAAGTGAAGATCTAAATAGTGTCTAAATGTTATGACTCAAATGCCTTTTCAGGTAATGTGTTTCAGAATCCGACCAGTCAGTGAAAAAAAAATTCCACCTTCTCTTAATTTATACCTCTTAAATCTCTGCACATTGGTTATTGATAGCTCTACTAATGGAAAAGATATGCTTTCCGATCCATTGTATTTCTTTCAACCTTATGCACTTTTGTCCCCTCTCAACCTTCTGTGCTGCAAGGAAAGTAACTTTAGCTTATCCAATTTTTCCATATAGCTCAGATTAACCAGCCTAGGCAACATTCGGGAAAACCTGTGCCCTTTTTAATGCAATCACACACTTATAATGTGGTAACTGAACACAGTATTGCAATTATGACCTAAACAGTATTTTTTTAGATTACCTACAGTGTGGAAACAGGCCCTTTGACCCAATAAGTCCACGCTGACTCTCAGAAGACTAATCCACCCAGGCCTTTTTCTCTCTGACTAATGCACCTAACACTATGGGCAATTTAGCATGGCCAATTCACCTGACCTGCTCATCTTTGGATTGTGGGAGGAAATCCACACAGACACAGGGAGAATGTGCAAACTCTACACAGACAGTCGCCCAAGGCTGGAGAGCGAACCTGGGTCCCTGGCACTATGAGGTGCTAACCACTGAGCCACCGTGCCACCCTAGTATAGAGTCCTTGGTCCTACATTCTATGCCTTATCTAATAAGGACAATAATTCCATGTAGTTTAATGACCTTATCTAGATGCAATGTTACCTTCAGAGATCTGTGGATATGTACACCATGGTCCCTCTGATCTTAAGTACTATTCATGTCCAACAATTCACAGCATGATTCCTTGTTAACCATCTCCAAATGTAAAACCTCACACTTTTTTGGATTGAATTCCATTTGCCACTGCTCTATCCAGCTGACTAGCTAATTGATTTTATGCAATATATCCTCACTATTTATCATTCCACCATTTTTCATGTCATCTGCGAAAGCTATACCTCTCACATTAAATCCAAATTATTTATATATTCTGGGTAATCCAAGATGGAGGATGGGAACATTTTTTTGGCTGTAACAGCCAACATTTTTGAGGTATTTTAGATGCTGGAGGGAATGTCCGTGAATTCCAGGAGCAGCAATTATTGTTTTATATGCTGTTGCATTGTTTTGGAACTCTGGGGGAAAAAGGGAGAAGAACAGACAAAGGCAGCACATGGTGAGGTCAGTGCAGGAGAGATAGAAAGAAACTGACAACAGCAGTGAACCGGCACGTTACTGACTTTGCTGTTTGAATTCATGTATAGCTGGACATCGGAATGCATCTGGGAAAATTAGCAAACAGTGAAATTCACAACTGATCTTGGAGGAACTGTTTGGGTGAAATTCACAGCACAGAAGCAGATAAGTGGATTGTATTGTTTTTTAGTGTAATCTACAGAAATTCTGTAGTAGTGCGTAGAGTGGGTTCTTTCTTGATTATATGTTTTTTGAGATATGTGTCTTGATTAAACTTAAAATATAAGCCATACCTAGAAATTTAACTTAGGACAGTGTTTTGTAGAGGAATAAGGTGGTGTTATTTTCTGGGTTTGTAGATTGTGAAGGAGCAGAAATGGCCTTTGGTAGAGTGAATGCATGGCTGAGGAGCTGGTATGGGCAAAGGATTCACATTTTTGGATCATTGGAATCTCTTTTGAGGTAGAAGTGACCTGTACAAGAAGGACGGTTTGCACCTAAATTGGAAGGGGACTAATATATTGGGTGATGGGGAGTCTAAAAGGGAAGGCAGATGAACTCAGGGCAAGGTTATGAACATGGGACATCATAGCAATTACAGAAACATGGCTCAGGGATGGGCAGGACTGGCAGCTTAATGTTCCTGGATACAAATGCTACAGGAAGGATAGAAAGGGAAGCAAGAGAGGAGGGGAGTGGCATTTTTGATAAGGGATAGCATTATAGCTGTGCTGAGGGAGGAAATTCCTGGAAATATGTCCAGGGAAGTTATTTGGGTGGAACTGAGAAATAAGAAAGGGATGATCACCTTATTGGGATTTGTATTATAGACCCCCTAATAGTCAGAGGGAAATTGAGAAACAAACTTGTAAGGAGATCTCAGCTATCTGTGAGAATAATAGGGTGGTTATGGAAGGGGGTTTTAACTTTCCAAACATACTCTAGGATTGCCATAGTGTTAAGGGTTTAGATGGAGAGGAATTTGGTAAGTGTGTTCAAGACAATTTTCTGATTCAGTCTGTGGATGCACCAACTAGCGAAGGTGCAAAACTTGACCTACTCTTGGGAAATAAGGCAGTGCAGGTGACTGAGGTGTCAGTGGGAGAGCACTTTGGGGCCAGCGACCATAATTCTATTATATTTAAAATAGCGTTGGAATGGGATAGACCAGATCTAAAAGTTGAAGTTCTAAATTGGAGAAAAGCAAATTTTGATGGTATTAGGCAAGAACTTTTGAAAGCTGATTGGGGGCAGGTGTTCGCAGGTAGAGGGACGGCTAGAAAATGGGAAGCCTTCAGAAATGAGATAACGTGAATCCAGAGAAGGTATATTCCTGTCAGGGTGAAAGGAAAGGAAAGGCTGGTAGGTATAGGGAATGTTGGATAATTAAAGAAATTGAGGGTTTGAGAAAGAAAAAGAAGGAAGCATACGTAAGATATAGATAGGATAGATCGAGTGAATCCTTAGAAGAGTATAAAGGCAGTATAAGTATACTTAAGAGGGAAATCAGGAGGGCAAAAAGACGTGAGATAGCTTTGGCAAATAGAGTTAAAGAGAATACAAAGGGTTTTTACAAATACATTAAAGACAAAAGGGTAACTAGGGAGAGAATAGGGCCCCTCAATGATCAGCAAGGCGGCCTTTGTGTGGAGCCACAGAAAATGGGTGAGATACTAAATTAATATATTGCATCAGTATTTACTGTGGAAAAGGATATGGAAGATATAGACTGTAGGGGAATAGATGGTGACGCCTTGCAAAAGGTCCATATTACAGAGGAGGGTGTGCTGAAATGCATAAAAGTGGATACATCCCCAGGACCTGATCAGGTGTGCCCTAGAACTCTGTAGGAAGCTAGAGAAGAGATTGCTGGGCCTCTTGCTAAGATATTTGTATCATCGATAGTCACAGCTGAGGTGCCGGAAGACTGGAAGTTGGCTAACGTGGTGCCAACTTTAAGAAGGGTGGTAAGGAGAAGCCAGCTATTATCGACCGGTGAACCTGACCTCGGTGGAGGGCAGGTTGTTGGAGGGACAGGGTGGACATGCATTTGGAAAGGTAATGACTGATTAGAGATAATCAACATGGTTTTGTGCGTGGGAAATCATGTCTCACAAACTTGATTGAGTTTTTTGAAGAAGTAACAAAGAGGATTGATGAGGGCAGGGTGGTAGATGTGATCTATTTGGACTTCAGTATGACGTTCGACAAGGTTCCCCATGGGAGACTGGTGAGCAAGGTTAGATATCACGGAATAAAGGGAGAACTAGCCATTTGGATACAGAACTGGCTCAAAGGTAGAAGACAGAGGGTAATGGTGGAGGGTCGTTTTTCACATTGTAGGCCTGTGATCAGTGGAGTGCCACAAGAATTGCTGCGGGGTCCATACTTTTTGTTATTTACGTAAATGATTTGGATGCGAGCATAAGAGGTACAGTTACTAAGTTTGCAGATGACATCAAAACTGGAGGTGTAGTGGACAGCAAAGAAGATTATCTCAGATTATAACAGGATCTTGATCAGATGGGCCAATGGGCTGAGAAGTGGCAGATGGAGTTTAATTCAGATAACTGCGAGGTGCTGCATTTTGGGAAAGCAAATCTTCACAGGACTTATACACTTAATGGTAAGCTCCTAGAGAGTGTTGCTGAACAAAGAGACCTTGGAGTGCAGGTTCATAGCTCCTTGAAAGTGGAGTCGCAGGTAGATAGGATAGTGAAGAAGGCGTTTGGTATGCTTTCTTTTATTGGTCAGACTATTGAGCGCAGGAGTTGGGAGGTCATGTTGCGGCTGTACAGGACATTGGTTAGGCCACTGTTGGAATATTGCGTGCAATTCTCGTCTCCTTCCTATCGGAAAGATGTTGTGAAACTTGAAAGGGTTCAGAAAAAATTTACAATGATGTTGCCAGGGTTGGAGGATTTGACTATAGGGAGAGGCTGAACAAGCTGGGGCTGTTTCCCCTGGAACATTGGCGGCTAAGGGGTGCCCTTATAGATGTTTGCAAAATTATGAGGGACCTGGATAGGATAAATAGGCAAAGTCTTTTCTCTTGGGTCAGGGAGTCCAGAACTAGAGGGCATAGGTTTAGGGTGAGAGGGGAAAGATATAAAGGGACCTAAGGGGCAACTTTTTCACGCAGAGGGTGGTACGTGTATGGAATGAGCAGCCAGAGGAAGTGGTGGAGGCTGGTACAATTGCAACATTTAAGAGGCATTTGGATGGGTATATGAATAGGAAGGGTTTGGAGGGATATGGGCAGGATGCTGGAAGGAAGGACTAGACTGAGTTGTAATATCTGGTTGGCATGGATGTGTTGGACTGAAGGGTCTGTTTCCATGCTGTACATCTCTATGACTCTAGACTGTTTGACACAATGTACACAACAAACAACAAAAGCCCCATCTTAGAACCCTTTGAGAAATTAATGGTAACAGATCTCCGGTCACAAAAACAGTCCAGCATATTGCTGTATGAGTTCCTGAAGGTAGTGTTCTACTTTAACCAATATTCTTCCCTCCATAATATAAACAGAAATCAGACTCTGTGGTAATGGTTCTGTGGTATTCAGAATCATTTGGAGCTTCTCCAATACTAAGCAATCTTCAGTGACATCCAACAAGATCTGGACAACATTCATTCTTGAACTCATAAATGGTATGTAACATGTTTGTCATTCAAGTGCCAGGTAATGACCATCTTCAACAAGACAGAATCTACCAATATCTTTTTACAATAGTGACATTACTAAAACTGAATCCCCAACTGTCAACATTCAGGGTGCTACTGACCAGAAACTTAGCTTGATCAGCCATATTAGTATTGTGGTTACAGAAGTGAGGAATTTTGCAGTTATAACTTGCCTCTTAATTCCCCAATAAACTACCAAAGCATAAATCTGAGATTTGCTGGTAAATTCCCCCACTCACTTGAATGGGTACAGCATGCAGGATAAACAGCCCCTTGTTTGGTACCACTTTCTGCACCTTAAACATGCATGCTTTTCATATGTTGTCACGTGTCACTGGAATAACACATTAAAAATTCAGTATCACAATTCCCACAGTTGTCACAAAAATGCAAGTTTTTTTTAACGTGTAGAATTCCCCAATTCACAGTCTTACACCCAGGTTGACAGAAAACATGGACCTGTTTTATGTACGTAACAAGAATGACTATTCTGTCACAAAACTGGTTCCTTTTTTTCTGAAAGTTGTAGCTTTTCTCAAGGATACTGTGTCTTTGGTTTCTTTCAGAGAGATCATAAATTCTCCCAGTGCTGATTCAACTGGTTTGGTACAGAGATTAAAGGGTATTGATTGGTATTTGTGTTTATATGTAAATAGATGAGACTTCAGGCCAAAGTGGCATGTTTTAGAAGTGACCTGTATAAGGAAGGGGGAGTGGTCAGCTTTCTAACTGAGCGGTCCAGGCAAGAACTAGTTGGAAGTTCAGCAGTGGACTGTGTAAATAGGCTCTCTCTCTTTCTGCCCTTCTAACTTCAACCTGTAAGCACCTTTTCCATTTTATTTACTGGTCTTTAAGGAAGTTTGCTTATTGGGACTGTTGTGCATATTCAGACCAGTATAATTATTTCTAGCTTGCATAGACTGAGTTCTGTAGAGGTTCCTTATTCTGTTCTTTGTGTTTTATTGTGTAATTTTGTGAATAAATTTCTGTCTGTTTTAAAATCTAGTGGTCAACCTTGCTAGCTTACTCCAGATAATTCTCACAATACACTTATGGAAACAAATTGCAAAGTTATGGTCTGGGTTGCCTGCTCAAGAATGTTTTGAGTGGTCTGGCCTGGTCCACAACTGATTAGGGATTCTTTGCAGAATTTTAAACAGCGAGTGGTAGGTGCTCATGTCTTTATTTAAGGTGTTGGTTTGGTTGGGTGGACAAAGCTTGGGATAGTAATGGCTTTTCAATTGCCAAAAACTTTCTGGAAGTGGATTTGGTGACTGGATGTTTTGCAAAAGATGAGTAAGATAAAACTGCAGGAATTAGCAGACCGATTGGGATTGGACTTGCCTGCTTCTGTGAGGAAATAGAGATACTTACAGCAGTAGCTCTGCATTTAACCTTCCTGGGGAAATCATCAGAAAAAATCAGTTGCAAATTGCAGCTTGAGTTAGAGGCAAAAGATAAGGAAAGGGCAGCAAAAATTATACAGTTTGAGTTACGATTAAAAGCAGAAGAGAGGGAAAGAGAGAGCAGCAGAACAGAGAGAAAAGTGAGAGCAGCAAAAGAGAGGGGAAAAGAGAGAGCTTTTGAACTTCAAAAACTGACACTTACAAAGGAAAGTCAGCTTAAAAGGCTGGAGATTAAGGCTGAAAGTAACCTTAGCGAGGAAGTAGTGCAAACTCGTGTGGAAGAGCAGAGAGTTAAACAGCAAGGTTAGCAGCTGAAGTGGCTGATGATTATGAGCTGCTCCATAAAATTATGTTTGGCTTCCAGAATCAATTTCAGTCCATGAGGGATAGAAACTGGGGCAAAGAGAAATCCTCACGTGGAAAGGGAAAGGTAGATCTCAGCAAAGATCATAAGGATAACTTACCACAGGGTAAAAAAGAAACCGTTGAGGGGGATAAAGAAGCTAAAAAGCTCTGGTGTTTTCATTGTAATAAAGTGGGGCATACAACATCACAGTGTTAGTGGGCTAGGAGAAAGCCAGAGGTAGGAAAACCAGACAAGGCTGGGAATTTTGTTGGACTAGTAACAAAAAACACAAGGGAAGTTAGACAACTGCCTCAGAGTGTACAAGATGATCAGAAGTTGATTAAGGAGGAAGTGCCAGATCTGCTTAAAACATATACAAGGTAAAAAAAAATGACTGCAAATGCTGGAAACCAGATTCTGATCAGTTGTGCTGGAAGAACACAGCAGTTCAGGCAGCATCCAAAGTGCAGGGAAATCAATGTTTCGGGCAAAAGCCCTTTATCAGGAATAAAGGCAGTAGCCTGAAGCGTGGAGAGATAAGCTAGAGGAGGGTGGGGGTGGGGAGAAAGTAGCATAGAGTACAATGGGTGAGTGGGGGAGGGGATGAAGTGATAGGTCAGGGAGGAGAGGGTGGAGTGGATAGGTGGAAAAGGAGCTAGGCTGTTCGGACAAGCCATGGGGACAGTGCTGAGCTGGAAGTTTGGAACTAGGGTGAGGTGGGGGAAGAGGAAATGAGGAAACTGTTGAAGTCCACATTAATGCTCTGGGGTTGAAGTGTTCCGAGGCGGAAGATGAGGTATTCTTCCTCCAGGTGTCTGGTGGTGAGGGAGCGGCAGTGAAAGAGGCCCAGGTCCTGGGCCTCCTTCACCGCCGCTCCCTCACCACCAGACGCCTGGAGGAAGAATGCCTCATCTTCCACCTTGGAACATTTCAACCCCAGGGCATCAATGTGGACAGAACGCCCCTGGTGCTCACCTTCCACCCTACAAACCTTCGCATAAACCAAATCATCCGCCGACATTTCCGCCACCTCCAGAAAGACCCCACCACCAGGGATATATTTCCCTCCTCACCCCTTTCCGCCTTCCGCAAAGACCGTTCCCTCCGTGACTACCTGGTCAGGTCCACGCGCCCCTACAACTCACCCTCCCATCCTGGCACTTTTCCCTGCCACCGCAAGAACTGTAAAACTTGTGCCCACACCTCCTCCCTCACCTCTATCCAAGGCCCTAAAGGAGCCTTCCACATCCATCAAAGTTTTACCTGCACATCCACTAATATCATTTATTGTATCCGTTGCTCCCGATGTGGTCTCCTCTACATTGAGGAGACTGGGCGCATCCTAGCAGAGTGCTTTAGGGGACATCTCCGGGACACCTGCACCAATCAACCACAACACCCCGTGGCCCAACATTTCAACTCCCCCTCCCACTCTGCCGAGGATATGGAGGTCCTGGGCCTCCTTCACCACCGCTCCCTCACCACCAGACGCCTGGAGGAAGAACGCCTCATCTTCCACCTCGGAACACTTCAACCCCAGGGCATCAATGTGGACTTCAACAGTTTCCTCATTTCCCCTTCCCCCACCTCACCCTAGTTCCAAACTTCCAGCTCAGCACTATCCCCATGACTTGTCTGACCTGCCTAGCTCCTTTTCTACCTATCCACTCCACTATCTCTTCCCTGACCTATCACCTTCATCCCCTCCCCCACTCACCTATTGTACTCTATGCTACTTTCTTCCCCCCCCCCCCCCCTCCTCTAGCTTATCTCTCCACGCTTCAGGCTCACTGCCTTTATTCCTGGTGAAGGGCTTTTGCCCGAAACGTCGATTTCACTGCACTTTGGATGCTGCCTGAACTGCTGTGCTCTTCCAGCACCACTGATCCTTAAAACATATACATGCAAGGGTAACGTTTATTCACTTAGGCCACGAGTAATAGATAAGGAGGTTACAATGTTAAGGGACACAGGATCCTCTCAGGCTGTCATGCTGAAGGATGAGGAGATATGTACTCCTGAGGGACCATTGTCAGAAAAGATACTGGTAACAGGAATTCATGGTGAGACAAAAAGTGCTCAATTATGTAAAGTGAGGCTAGAAAGTCCAGAGAAGAGTGAAGAATTTATGGTAGGTGTACTGGACAAACTCTCAGCTCCAGGAATACAATTTGTCCTTGCAAATGATAAAGCTGATTCACCAGTAGGCATACTGCCTACTCTAGTTAAAAAGCCAGTGGAGATGCAGGCAACTGAAGATAGGAACAAAGTCTATCCAGGAATTTTCCCTGATTATGTGGTCACAAGGTCACAGAGGCACAAGCTGAAGCATGACAGTTCAAAAGGCACAGATAAGGAAGCTAACGTAGCTTTATCCGAGACCTTTTTTTTGGTATCAGATACGTGGCACAGTGAAAGAGCAAATAGGTAAACATGCAAATATCTATAGCTCTGCTAAGCTGATTGAATTACAGCAGAAAGATGAGAACTTAAAACAGTTATATCAAAAGGCATATACAGAGAAGGAGAGTGAATGCATCCCTATATGTTATTACTTAACAAGTGAAGAAATAGAGACCATCACACAGTCAAGCAGGTAAGAAATGGGCAGAGATTCATCAAATTGTTTTGCCAGTAGAGTATAGAAGGGAGGTGCTGTGAGTGGCACATGAGCAACCACTTGGAGGTCATTTGGGGTGAGGAAAACACAGGCTAAAATACAAACACATTTTTACTGGCCTGGACTACACAAGGATGTAGTTGAACTTGCCAGATGTATTGTACATGTCAGCTAATTAGAAAACTACAGGCATTAATAAAACCTGTACCTTTAGTACCTATTCCAGCACTTGAGGAATCTTTCACAAGACTCTTGATAGATTGTGTCAGTCCCCTACCTCAAACAAAAAGTGGGAATAAATGTTTATTAACAATAATGGATGTGTCGACTGGATTTCCAGAGGCAATCCCATTACACAACATCACAGCTAAAAGGGTTGTAGAAGAATTACTTAAATTGCTTGCTAGATACCGGCTACCAATAGACGTCCAGTCAGATCAAGGATCAAACTTCAGATCCAAACTATTCAAGGAGGTTATGGTCAACTTGGGAATAAAGCAATTCAAATCTACTGTGTACCATCCAGAATTGCAGGGAGCACTGGAGAGATGGCATCAAACATTAAAGACCATGATGAGGGCTTATGGTCAGGATTATCCAGATGGTTGGGATAAGGGAGTTCCAGTTTTATTTTTTGCGATTAGAGATGCACTAAATGAATTGACCAAATTCAATTCATTTGAATTAATCTTTGGGCATAAAGTAAGAGAACTGTTAACATTGATTAAGGAGAAATTAATAAGTCAGAAATCAGAGACCACCCATTTGGGCTCCATGTCAAATTTTAGAGAATGATTAAATAGAGCTGGGAAATTGGCTAGATAGCATTTAATGAAACTGGAAGTGGATAAGAAATCACAAATTCGCAATTTTGCAATTGAGGGTAAGGTATTGGTGTTACTTCCAGTAACAGGTGAGCCTTTAAAAGCAAGGTTTGGTGGACCTTATCAAATCAAGAAGAAATTGAGTGATGTGAACTACTTGATAAGGACTCCAAGTAGGAAGAAATCTCTCAGAGCGTGTCATGTGAATATACACAAAAGGTATTTTGAGAGAGAAGGAAAGCAAGAAGAGAAGGTGTTCATAATTACAGCACAGAAAGAAGAACCAAGTTCACAGGATTCTGAATTGGACATTCCTCAAATCAAATTGGACAATGAGGAAGTTGTAAAAAATTGTGATAAATTATTGAGTTCCACAAGAAAATCAAAATGACCTGAAAAAGTTATTGCTATTGCATGGGGAGACATGCCGAAATAAACTTGGAAGTACTAACCTAATTGTGCATGATGTAGAGATGGGAGATGCTGATCTGATTACGCAACATCCTTATAGGCATAACCTGTAAAGTTGGCGCAGGTTCAGAAGGAGCAAGAGTACATGCTCCAAGATGGCACAATCGAAGTGAGTTACAGTGACTGGATCTCACCCGTAGTCATGATACCAAAGCCAGATGGTACCCAATCATTATGTGTGGACTATCGCAAAGTCAACGCCATTACAAAGACTGATGCATATCAAATTCCACAGTTGGAGGACTGTGATGAAAAAGTGGGACAAGCAACTTCCATTTCTAAGTTGGACTTGCTCAGAGGCTACTGGCAAGTACCTCTGTCAGAGAAAGCAAATGCACTTTTGGCTTTTGTAACACCAAATGGACTATATCAGTTCAAAGTCATGCCATTTGGTATAAAAAACGCTCCAGCTACATTTCAGAGACAAACGAATCAGGTCATTGATTCACCAACTGTGTGGTGTATATTGACAACCTGGTGATTTTTAGTCACTCTTGGAAAGAACATTTACAATATTTTTTGGGCTTGTTTGATTGACTTCGGAAGGCAGGCTTGGTGGTAAACCTAGCTAAAAGTGAATTTGCCAAAGCCCAAGTCACCTTCCTGGGCCATGTTATTCAACATGGACAAATGGTCCCATGAGATAGGAAAACGAAAGTATGTGGGGAATTTCCCACACCGTCATTGAGAAAAGCAGTACTGTACTACAATTGAGTGGATTTTACCGCAAGTTTGTGCTGTACTTTAACAGTATGACTGCTCCACTCACTGAATTGTTAAAAAAGGGCAAGAAGTTTCAGTGGACAGCAGACTGTCGAAAGGCTTTTGACAGCCTAAAAACTATCTTAACCACTGCCCCAGTATTAGCCACATCGGGTTACACAAAGCCTTTCAAGGTGGCTATGGATGCCAGTGATGTGGGTGTTGGTGCAGGTGCCCCTGCAGCAGGATGACAAGGGAATAGAAGGACCCATCAGGTATTTTTCCAGGTAGTTGAACGTTCATCAACAGAAATATTCAATGGTGGAGAAAGAGACTTTAAGCTTGGTATTGGCAATACAACATTTCAGTGTTTATATTATCAACAGTGCATCTGAGACAATCGTATACACTGATTATAATCCATTGTCATGTGTGGAAAAATTTAAGGACAAAAAATGCCAGCCTGTTTAGATGGAGCTTCTTTGTTGTAGCCATTCAATTTGCATGTGGCAGGTCACAAGACATGATTGCCAATGTGTTCTCGAGACTCGAATGAGGTATGGAGGCATTTGGTGGCGGTGTGCCACGGCATGAATTTGCATGTTGTTGCGCATGTTTGCGTGTTTATAGTTAGTATAGTGTATATCTGTGTTTTAAACTAATAACCGGGTTTTGAAGGGTTTTAAAAATGAAGCCAACATTTGGTATTGATGGTTCATTTTTTTTTAAGTGGGGAGATGTCACAAAGCTGGATCCTTTTTCTCAGAAAGCAGTTCCTTTCCATCAAGGATGTCCTCGGTTTTATCAGAGTGGTCATAAATGCTCCCAGTACCGATTAGACTGGTTTGGTACAGAGATTAAAGGGTATTGAGAGGTCTTTTTGTTTATATGTAAACAGATGAGACTTCAGGCCCAAGTGGTCATGTTTTAGAAATGACCTGTATAAGGAAAGGGGAGTGGTCAGCTCTCTAGCTGAGCAGTTCAGTCCAGAACTAGTTAGGAGTTCAGCAGTGGACTGTGTGAACAGGCTGTCTCTCTTTCCGCCCTTCTAACTTCAACCTGTAAGCACCTGTTCCTTTTTTTTAACCGATCTTTAAGGGATTTGCTCATTGGGACTGTTGTGTATATTCAGAACAGCATAATTAAGTCTAGTTTGGATCGACTGAGTTCTGTAGGGATTCTTTATTCTATTCTTTGTTTTTCATTGTGTAATTTGGTGAATAAATTTCTGTCTGCTTTAAAGTCAACCTCGCTAGCTTACTCCGGGTAATTCTCACTGTACACTTACCAAAACAAATTGCAAAGTTATGGTCTGAGTTACCTGATGAAGGGCATTTGCTGCTCCTCGGAAGCTGCCTGACCTGCTGTGCTTTTCCAGCACTGTATTCTCAAGTCTAATCTCCAGCATCTGCAGTCCTCACTGTCCCCTATAACTCCATTTGTACACAGTTCTCAAAGCCAGCCTGTCTGCAAACTATAGATTAGATTACTTACAGTGTGGAAACAGCCCTTCGGCCCAACAACTCCACACCGACCCGCCGAAGCGCAACCCACCCAGACCCATTCCCCTACATTCACCCCTGCCCTAAACACTACGGGCAATTTAGCATGATCAATTTTCCTAACCTGCACATTTTTGGACTGTGGGAGGAAACCGGAGCACCCAGAGGAAACCCACACAGAGAATATGCAAACTCCACACAGTCAGTCGCCTGAGGCGGGAATTGAACCCAGGTCTCTGGCGCTGAGAGGCAGCAGTGCTAACCACCGTGACACCATGCTGTCCAACTTAATTACTACTCACACAAGCAGGAGTATAAATGATGTTGAGGGTACTTGGTTTCAAAACATGCACCAATCTCCAGCAATTCTTAGTTTTAAAATTCTTTTCTCATTTCAGCGCACAATTAAAAGCATAGACAAAATCCACATTTCGTAGGAACCTGCCAAACATCCTTCAATATTGCTTTCTAAATCTAACATACCAACTAGCAGAACAAAAATAATTTTTGACCAAGACTTTTGGTCCCTTTGGCACTCAATGGGGGTGATTGGGGCAATTGGCACATCTTTGTATGACATTTCAGAAAAAGCACAGTTTTGACAAGAAAAGAGCTGTTGTCATCTCACACTACTTTCTGTCTCCAAAGGCTATTTTACTCAACTTCCTAATCAACTTGTTCAGTGATGTTACTGCATGCCTCTGAAGCGGGTGGAACTTGAACCTGGGCTTTCTTGCTCAGGGAAGGGACACCACCACTGTGCCACGCAACCTTGCAAACAGTTTATTCTTTCACTTCACTGTCAAAGAATCTGCTATGTCAATTAACTGTGTTATATAAAGAGGTATAGCCTAATGACTATGATGAACTCTGAAAGTATTGTGGATGATGGAAATCTGAAACAAGCAGAGAGAATGCTGAAAAAGCTCAACAGCTCTGGCAACTTCTGTGCAGAGAGAAACAGTTAACATTTTGAGTACGATATGACTCTTCTTCAGACCCCAAATCTGTGCAGGGTTTCCTATAGCACATTTAACAGTGATTAGATTAGATTACTTACAGTGTGGAAACAGACCCTTCGGCCCAACAAGTCCACACCGACCCGCCGAAGCGCAACCCACCCATACCCCTACATTTACCCCTGACCTAACACTACGGGCAATTTAGCATGGCCAATTCACCTGACCCGCACATCTTTGGACTGTGGGAGGAAACCGGAGCACCCGGAGGAAACCCACGCAGACACGGGGAGAACGTGCAAACTCCACACAGTCAGTCGCCTGAGTCGAGAAATGAACCCGGGTCTCAGGCGCTGTGAGGCAGCAGTGCTAACCACTGTGCCACCGTGCCGCCCACAATGATGTTCTTATCAATTTGAAATTGATATGATTGTCTGTGGGAATCTTTACCATGCACCCACAGACAAGTGCTGACTCACAGTAACATCTCAATTTCCCATGTGTGAGCTCCTGAAATTGTTGCCACTTAAACTGCTACTTGAAATTTACCCTTCATCACCATAGCAAAGTCAAGTGTGTGGTGCCGGAAAAGCACAGCAGGTCAGGTAACATCTGAAGAGCAAGAGAGTCGATGTTTCAGACGAAAGCCCTTCATCAGCTTTTGCCTGTAACATCGACTCTTCCGCTCCTTAGATGCTTCCTGACCTGCTGTGCTTTTCTAGCACCACACTCCCAACTCTGATCTCCAGCATCTGCAGTTCTCACGATCACCATAGCAAAGTCTGGTCCATTATTCTTTTCTTTACCGTTCCATTCCATCCTCGATTTAAATTTATCTATGAATTGTCAGGAAGTCTGGCTATCCCATTCATCATAATTCATAATGTTGATGGGAAGGAGCTTTCATCCATATCTCAGAGCTGTTGAGTGTATTTTTTGTTAGCGCGTTTTGAGAAGATTAGTATCAGAGGACATCACCATAGGAAATGACATCACCAACCCAAACATATAGAGACAAAGCAGGAATCATCAGCAGTGCTTTGTCCAGAAGCTCACTGAAGATGTTACCAATATGGTGATGAAACATCTGAAAATGATCTTCCAGCTCAGCGAGCAAGCCTACATTCAGTATTTTTTGTTTCTCAATAATAGATCTGGAAAGAATATTCATGATGTAATGGGACTGAAACACTTTAGTTTGATCACAACTTTCTGCAACACCTGGTCAATGATTTTGGCTGCACTATTCAAAACTGTGTAGGCTCTGCTTGATTACTATTTTGCAAATGTTGAATATGTTGAGTGTTAAGCTATTAATATACATTTGCCTGTTTTCAGTTTTTTCATGCAGTTCTTCATACTTGTCTACAGTTTCTGTGTCATCGTGAATTCACCAACAGATTGGAGATGTTATAATTCTGACATTTGGCATTATAAAACTTACAGCACAAAACAGGCTATTGGTCTCATGAAGTCTGCAATTCTGTTTCTGTCTGCATGAGCCACTGAGTCTAATCTCACGTTCTACTCCCCAAATCTATAATTTACTTAAAATCCAAGCAGGTATCTATTTCACAAATAAAAACAGAAATTGCTGGAAAAGCTCAGCAGGTCTGTCAGCATCTGTGGAGAGAAATCAGAGTCATTGTTCCAGATTGAGTGACACTTCATCAGAACAGGGACCCTTCCTCAAAACCCATTTCCTCAACTCAAAACATTAACTCTGGTTTCTCTCTGCTGGGCTTTTCTAGCAATTTCTGTTTTTGTTTCTGATTTACAGCATTCACAATTCTTTCAATTTTACTCAGGTGTCTACTTCCTTGTTTGTGGCAGAGAATTTTATATTCTAAAAATATATAAAGTAAATATTTTAACTTCCCTACAATTCTTTATGTCATCTTAGATTTGTTCCTGTTTTATCATCTCACAGACCTTACTACAGCTTATTATAACCGTTTGTAATTATACAGATCTCTACCAGGAAAATTCCCTTAGAATTTTTTATTCCAAAAGATGTACCTAATGGCTATCATTTTATAACCCATTGAATGACCTAAATTTCCTTGAATGCGTTGTGCCTGATGCATTTAAATTTAAGATATGCCAGGGTGGTAGTGCAGTAAATTAATAATCTGTCCATTCCTGCTCATGACTGGGTTTTAAAATTAATTCAGTTTGAGGGGATGAAGTCTGTTGCTGTGAAAAGGCTGCCTAAACCCTGTTTAAATTGGATAGAAGCCCAGAATGAAAACAAAAACTGCCCAAAATCGACAGTGGAAATTATTCCATTTTCAAGTGGTGACATCCTTCACCTTGTACTGAATATTTGTCAATATTTATCCCCTCACAATTACAAAGGTGGCTTCAATATACATTCATGGTGGACTCTGTTTCAGAACCAGGTGAAGTTGCTGCAATTATTTCCAGTTTCTGTCTCACTTCCAAAATAAGTGGACCCAAACAAAAACAATGATTTCAGACTTACGTTCAATTTCAACTAAAGTGTATACATTGTCCAAACTTGGAATTACATTGATCTTTGTGTATGCATTATTATTCTTCAGAAAAATGTATACACAAATATTCTGATCTAAAGTAAATGTAATTATTTCTCAATTGACCCTATTGTTTTAATCCTTGAGCATGCTTCATGAAGATCTAACACATTGCCATCGGGAAACATAATGTATGCAATGGTGTGAGGTAACAGGTATAGTGGAAAATATAGCAAATATATAAATATTGAATTAGTTCTAGATTACATAAATCAGAAGATTAGCTGTTAATATTTCAACTTGCTGCAATCTAGTAACTTATTTACACCGGAGTAATAAGGAGAATTTTTTTTCACTGGACCTGAGGAGGTTGACTAAAAGCTTGCACAGGTTTATAAAATCATGAGAAGCATAAATAAGGTGACTAGCAAAGATCTTTTCCCTTGGGTGGGGGAGTTCAAAACTCGGAGGCATATTTTTGAGGTGAGAGAAGAAAGTTTTAAAAAGTACATGAGGGGCAACTTATTTTACACAGTGTTTCACATGTGAAAAGAACTTCACGAGGAAATGATGGATGCAGGTACAGTTACAAAGTTTAAAAGACAGGCAGGCAGTTGAGGTGAATTTTTTTTGGATTATGGTTAGTATGGACTGATTGGACCAAAGGGTCTACCCTATGCTATATGACTATAACTTTGACTCTATAAACTAATTAAGAGGAAGATTGCATATGATCTTTATTTTTGGCAAAATCACAAATCCATATTCAGTTTAGAAATAGCAAACATGCAAGAAATGCTCAGCTGGAAAGGCCCACATCCCACAAATAAATAAAAAAAAACTACAGTGAATGTTTCTCAATTATCGCATCATAATGTACGAGTCAGTTTTTAAGATTGCAAGCCATTCTCTTAACTCACAGATGCCAGTTTTAGAACCATCTTAACACCTAATTTCACACAAGATTTTTTAAATTAAAGATAGATTTAAATACGCATATTTCTTTTATCTCCAGAAAAACTTCTTTTTTGCCTCCTTCTTTCAAAGCAATAATTTATGATGAGTTACAATCCTCTAGGCAGTGAATATGTGTAGCTAGTCTATTCGTGGGGACATTGTTGCTAGACCTGAACATGTCTTCCACAAACATTTCTAGTACAGCCTTGGCTTGTCTTCCAGCTCCCTAGCCCTGGTGAGAGGGACAACAAATATAGTACAGACCTGTCTGATGCAGCGCACCAGTGAGAATCAAACTCATCTATACGAACAACTTTCGTAATGGTACATTTTCAGCAAACATTTATTTATTCCAAGTTCTCCTGAAGAGAAGTGGGCATTCTTTCAGAAGACCCCTCTGTCCATTGTGTTTCTGTTCAGCATTGAAAACTTACATTTTGTTTTACATTGTATGTAAAAATGAATAGGTTCTGCTAATGCAATATTGAACAGCCACACAGCACAAATAAGGTTCATTGTTGAAAGCAAGGCTGCCTTTGAAATTGAAGTACAAAATATCTTCTGAAAACCTAACACATAAATGTGAGAAGTATAAGAAAATTAAATAAACTAGATTACTTAAAATTCTCCAAATATCAACACATGGTTAAAGAAAAGTGGAAGTGATACAACACCTACCATTTTTTCTGCTGTAACTAAGAGTTTCCACATTTGTCTCAGTAACCTTCCATCTTTCGACAAAAGAAACTGGTAGAATATGCTTGGAATGACAACGTTTTCATCATTATCTCATCTTATCAGCAATTAAAGTGTTTTATGGAGTGTATATAGTGCATACTGTAGATCTAGCAGAAGATATATCCAGGCGCAAGTATGAACTTCATGTCAAATTAAGTTTCCCTTATATCAGAAGAATGAAACTGAAACCCAATTATTAGTTCCACTTCTCCAAAGATAGCATGAAACAAAATGATTTGCTTGGTTAATGAACTGTAGCCATGAGTATAATGGCTGATTATAATGCATATTCTGTTTTACACATTTTGTAAAGGAGTTTCTAAATGCTTTCTACTGATTTTTTTCCTATACCTAAAACAAAGCAAATTTGGTAACTAAAATACACCAGTTATTGCGGATATTAATTTATGTTTAATTTGATTAGTAGACCAAAAAAAAATTGAACCACACTAAGTCAGGTACAGATACAATATTCCAGGTGATGAGATATAAATATGAAGAATAGAATCCCTGCAGTGTGGAAACAGGCTATTTGGCCCAATAAGTCCACACCAACCCTCCAAAGAGCATCCGACCCAGACCCATTCCCTATTACTTTACGTTGACCCCTGACTGATGCACCTAACCTAAATATCCTTGAACACTATGGGCAATTTAGCATGGCCAATTCACCTAACCTGCACATCTTTAGATTGCGGAAGGAAACCCACACAGACATGGGGAGAATATGCAAAGTATACACAGACAGTCGCCTGAAGCTGGAATCAAACCCAGGTCCTTAGTGCTGTGAGGCAGCAGTGCTGCCACTGAGCCACCGTTCCACCTAAATAAGAAGGCAGGATTTTTGCTGCTTGGGGAGGAAATGGAAATCAAGATCATTTCTAGGATTGTCTCACTTGCTCTCTCCCATCTATGGGAAAACCACAATGACCCAAATGTTTCACGATGGCACCCATTTAACTGACATGGAAAGGACTTCACCTAATGAAGGAACAGTGCTTCAAAAGCTTGTGGTTTCAAATAAAAAACCTGTTGGATTATAACCTGTTATTGTATGAGTTCTGACTTTGTCAACCCCAGTCCAACATCAGCACCTCCACATCATTGTAACATAAGAACATGACAGCTAATTTGTATTCAGTGAGATCCCACAAACAGTGAGTGATAATGACCAGGTCATCTTTTTTAGTCATGTTGATATTGGGAAAAGCATTTCCACAATATCTTTCATATCCAACTGAGAGTGCAAATAAGGCCTTTGGTTGGCATATGGTGATGTTCAAGAGTGCAGAATTTGATGAACAACACCTCCAACCGCACACCACTGGAGTAGCATTGGATTTGCCAGTGAAACTCAAAGTGCAAACTCCTGACTCAGAGGCAAGTTCTAAATGAGTCGCAGCTATATCTGCTGGAACTAGGTCACTTAAAAAGTAGTTATTGGATGTTTCTAGAGTGAAAGAAATGTTTAAATATATTCAAGTGACGTGGTGTTTTCTTTCGGAGAGGATCAAAAGATATGTTGAGAAGCCAGTTAGCTGGCATCAATGTATGAAAACGGAGTTGCTTGTGATGGCTAATGCTTTTCCTTCATTGGAAAATCTTATATTTAATGTGGTGAATTTAAAAGAAGCTCGCATATGAAAAAAAAGAACTGGAAGCAAAATAGAAGGAAATACTTATGAGTTGAGAGTGTAGTGCTGGTAAAGTACAGCAGGTCAGGCAGCATCCGAGGAGCAGAAGAATCGACGTTTCGGGTATTAGCCCTTCATCAGGAAATGTAAACTCCTCACAGACAGTCATCTGAGGCTCTCATCCTGATAAAAGGCGTATGTCCGAAATGTCGATTCTCCTGCTCCTCGGATGCTGCCTGACCTGCTGTGCTTTTCCAGCACCACACTTTCAACTCTGATCTCCAGCATCTGCTGTCCCCACTTTTGCCAAGATATCTGATAGCTCGAGACAGGTAGAAAAGCCAACAGATTGCCCGAACATTTGGATTTATAGGTAGAATTTGGCTGATGCTGCTTGTCTCTCAGTGGATCACACATTCACTTTCACCTTGTCTTGGAGCTACACAGTACATGCTTTACTTCCTGCCACAGAAATATGATGACAATAAATTCTCTTAATAGGAATCAACAGTGTCTCTATGAAATGTACTATAATTGGCCATGTGTTTAAAATAATTCTGGGGTGTGAATCAGTTGGGTTTTAAGTCATTTTTACAGCTGTATTTCCAGGTTGTGTTTGTTACCAGCACAACTGCTCAGCCGCCTACAGCCTGTCCCTTTGACAATACCATCAGCACCAACATTGGCTTGAGCAAGGAATAGCCTCATAGATTATTTTGTGTAGGGCCTGACATCCCTGAGATAAATAGGAAAACAGCTAACCAGGAGCAGAGCTCAGACAGAGGGGCCTCAGACCCGTCTCACTTGCTACTCCAAATGCCAGAGACAAGGGGTGATCCAGACAGTCAGTGCAGCAACTGAGGAGAGACTGCAGCAGGGAGAGGGTGCAGCCAGCACAATAGTCTGGGGATGGAGGTGGTTGCAATAGCAACATGAATGTCTGAAGGCTGTATCACAGCGGTGCAGTTACATTTGCCATCTGTGCATTCGCAAGTAACCATCTTGCTGTTGGTAGCACATTTTCAGTTATTTTTAATAAGTCTGTCAGTGTATTTCAACTTGGAGTTAGTGAGGACTCCAGATGCTGTAAAGTCAGAGTCGATAAAACGTGGAGCTGGAAGGAAGCACAACAGGTCAAGCAGCATCAGAAGAGCAGGGGAGTGGACGTTTCAGGCAAAAGCTCTTCATCAGGAATCTGCTGAAATTCAGGCAACTGCTGATTTAAGCTTTTAAGAACAAGATGGGAGATATATGCCACATATTTTCTAACAAAATCCTACAAGTTCAATTGATACCTCTCTAATTAATCCAATGTTCTTCCATTCACTATTAGGTCACCCGTGGATGTAATTTACTGAATTCATTTTCAATGACACAATATTCTGTGAGCAGAATATAGTTCCTATGTAAAGGCTGTTTTTTTGTTGTAGATAAGTTCCGTTTTAATGTATTACAAGACAATAAAAAAAAATTCTTGCCACCAACAGAAACCAGAATGTCACAACCTTTCATTTGTTGTTTCCATCATGGTCCTGCTTTTAGCTAATAAATGTAAGCATTATAATCAAATGCTTAAACGTGAAGTGCCTTTAAAAGGAAGTTTAGTCTATTTCCTCAATTATTATCCCCAAACAAAATTCTTTTTGCAGTTTGCAGTTCTTCATCTTTATAATTATGATTTTCCTCAGACAGCATGTTGATCCTGTTTTCATAGAACTTAGAACAATACAGCGCAAAACAGGCCCTTTGGCTCGAGATGTTGTGTCGACTTGTAAACTAATCTAAGCCAATTCCCCTACACTATCCTATCATCATCCATATACTTAGCCAAGGACTGTTTAAATGCCCTTAATGTGGCTGAGTTAACTACATTGGCAGGCAGGGCATTCCACGCCCTTACCACTCTGTGAATAAAGAACCTGATCTGACATCTGTTTAAATCTATCACCCCTCAATTTGCAGCAATTGCCCCTTGTACAAACCAACGTCATCATCCTAGAAAAAAGACTCTTGCTACCACACTATCTAATCCTCTGAAAATCTTGTATGTCTCTACTAAATCCCTTCTTAGACTTTTTCTCTCCAATCAGAACAGACTTACGTCCCTCAGCCTTTCCTCATAAGACCTTCCCTCCAGACCATCCTGGTAAATCTCCTCTGCACTTTTTCCAATGCTTCCACATCCTTCCTGTAATGGGGCGACCAGAACTGTACACAATATTCCAAGTGTGGCTGCACCAGTATTTTGTATAGTTGCAGCATGATATTGCGGTTCCAGAACTCAATCCCTCTACCAATAAAACCTAATGGTATGCCTTCTTAACAGCGCTACCAAACCTGGGTGGCGACTTTCAGGGATCTATGTACATGGACTAAAAGATCCCTCTGCACACTACCAAGAAACTTTCCATTGACCCAGTACTCTGCCTTCCTGTTATTCTTCCCAAAGTGAATCACCTCACATTTAGCTACATTGAACTCCATTTGCCACCTCTCAGCCCAATTCTGCAGTTTACCCAAGTTCTCCTGCAATCTGTGACATTCCTCCACACTGTCCACCATTCCACCAACTTTAGTGTCATCTGCAAACTTAATAACCCATCCATTTCTAAAAATGACAAATAGTGGTGGTCCCAAAACAAATCATTGTGGCACACCACTAGTAACTGGACTCCAGGCTGAATATTTTTCATCAATCACCACTCGCTGCCTTCTTACAGAAACCCAGTTTCTAATCCAAATTGCTAAATAACCCTCAATTCCATGCCTCCGCATTTTCTCCAACAGCCTACCATGTGGAACCTTATCAATGGCTTTACTGAAGTCCGTGTAAACCAGGTCAACTGCCCCACCCTCATCCACATGCTTGGTCACATTCTCAAAAAACTCAATGAGGTTTGTGAGATACGACCTGCCCTTGACGAACCAGGTTGATGATCTCCAATTTTGTGAAAAATTGCTTGAGTTAATGTCTGCATCCATGCTTTAAATTATTTGCAGCAATTGTAACTTTTTGACTGAGAAATTTGATGGATTGAGACCATTGTGAACCAAGACTGGGCCAAAGCACAAAGAAGCAGTACATGTCCTTCAAGTCTTTTCCACAGTAGAAGAGCATTCCAAATTGTCCTTTAGAATTTATTTCTGCAGCTAAGCTGTCACAATAGACAAGGGAACAATATCAGAGGACTCACAGCCAGCTAATATAATTTCTATATATATGTACACAAGGAAAGAACAAGTCCAGGGACATCAAACAGCAACTGACTTAGACTCCAAGAATTGCACATTTAAACAATTTAACCAGTTCCGATTTTAGTCATTTGACAAGGAACAACACTTCAGGTACTGAGGGCCTATCTTAGTGGGCTAATTAAAGACTGTTAAGCTAACAATGTAGCTTTATCTTTTCCATTAGAGTTTCCATTGCGAGGTGATGAGATAACTAAAATCTGTAGTGCTCATTTTAGCCTTATGCATCTTTCTGTTTTCCTGTGTCTAGAGCTGGCTAGAATTAGATAGCTTGTCTCCAAGTCCTTTGCATCAGCTTTCGATGTAATGTCTATATAATGCAGTTGCTTCAGAAGCTTCTGGCAATACAATAATGTGATCAGCCTTACCCATTCTCAGTCCAGCAAAGTTGTACATTTTGTAAAGAAACAAATATAGCATACAGATTTATTTTCATGCTCTCTGGCCATGATAGAAATAAAACTGAAAGTTGCAGAAGGAGATAATTTGGATCTCTGAAAAGTCTTTGATAAAACTATGCATAGTACACAAATTACTTTTCAGAGGATGTGTAGTGATGTGACAAGTAATGGAGAGCAGTCTTGTTATGAAACAGAATAGATGTTAGAGATAATTACTCAGATTGGGAAATGGTGAGAATTGATGGTGCCCAGCTGGTTATCATTTACAGAAATGATTTGGAGTCAAGAACTTGAATTTAAATATATTAAGATTCATTTTCAAGGAGGCTCTTCTGATTGCTGTAATTTTGGAAAGCCCCTAGAAAAGACCGTGTTCACACATTGGGCAGTAATGAGCAAATATTGAGCAAGATTGTGACATCGGTATGTCTTGGATGTTACTGGGGGGTTAGCTGACAGAATTATCCAATAATACGGCACAGGAGACCGTTTTGCCCATTGTGCATGAGTTCACTGGATGAACAAGTTTGTTCTTCCTTTGCCTGCAGTTTCTTTCCTTCCAAACACTTATTCAATTTCCTTTTTTTTTGTTTAAGTAGCTGCTTCTATCTTCTTTTAAGCAGTACATTTAAGTTACATCCACAATTTCCGGTTAGCTCTAGAACATTGCTGTATTTACTTGATTAATTTAACATATCTGACTTAACCTTTTCCATCCCTGAACAATCCAAGTTCTCCAGGCTCTTCAAAAGACCGAAGTGCCTGATTGTCAGTACAATTCTAGGGAGATCCTTCCTGAACATGGTGGTCCAGCTGAGACCTACCCTATGTTTGATAAAGATTTAACTTGGTTTCATTTTATTTTCACTCTATGCCTGACTTCACCTGTGTTTCAGGTCATCTGCTGCTGAAATCCCCATTCACATCTTCTTCCTTTCATTAGGTTTAATGTTTCCAATGCAGTCCTGGCTGATCTCTCAAGTTCTAACCTTCTTAAATTTGAACCTATTTCTTAATATGAATCAAATTCCTTTCTGCTATCACCTCTGTGCTCAATGATCTATAATAGTTCCTAGACAAGAACATAAGAAATAGGAACAGGAGTAGGTTGTTCAGTGCCTCAAGCCTGTCCAGTCATTCAAAAAGATTATGGCTGAGGATCACAAAGTACATATTCCAGCAGCTGCAGTAATTTGCTCCTCAAGATCATGGTTCATCTGCCCAGGCCCTGACCCTTATTTCACACCGTCTCCTCATAGTTTTCTACTATTTGAAATTTCAAGAATTATCTACCTTCTCTTGAAATCCTTTCAGTGATCTCCTTCACAACTCTCTGGAATGAAGTCACAATTATCCACAACCTTCTGAAAGAAAAAATTCTTCTGATTTTCAGTTTTAAATGAGGGCCCTTTTATTTTGTAACTAGTTTTGAAATTCCCTCCATTAATTTAGTTTAATTTATCAAATACTTTGTCTCTCATATTAGAACTGCTATAAAATCTTTTCACCCATTAGCATCTTGCTTATCTGTTCTCATTGGAATTTTAATAGTGTCCTCCATGATAAAGACTGATGCAAAATATTGCTTTCAATTATTTACCATTACCCTGTTCCCCATTCCCTGTTCCCCATTTCCCTGTTCCCCATTACCCTGTTCCCCATTACCCTGTTCCCCATTACCCTGTTCCCCATTACCCTGTTCCCCATTCCCTGTTCCCCATTCCCTGTTCCCCATTTCCCTGTTCCCCATTACCCTGTTCCCCATTACCCTGTTCCCCATTCCCTGTTCCCCATTCCCTGCTCCCCATTACCCTGTTCCCCATTCCCTGTTCCCCATTCCCTGTTCCCCATTCCCTGTTCCCCATTTCCCTGTTCCCCATTACCCTGTTCCCCATTCGCTGTTCCCCATTCCCTGTTCCCCATTCCCTGTTCCCCATTTCCCTGTTCCCCATTCCCTGTTCCCCATTCCCTGCTCCCCATTACCCTGTTCCCCATTCCCTGTTCCCCATTCCCTGTTCCCCATTCCCTGTTCCCCATTTCCCTGTTCCCCATTACCCTGTTCCCCATTCGCTGTTCAATTCTCCAATTACATCTTCCAAGGGTTCCACTCTAACTTTAGCTTTTTATATAACTGGGGAAGCGGTAACATTTTTAAAAAAATGTTTATACTTCATTACAGTTTCATAGTCAATCTTCTCCCTCTTTATTTTATCATTATTTTAATTTTTTTTAATCATCTGCTGCTTGTTCCTAAAAAACCCTCAATCCTCTGGTCCAAGACTTAGTTTTTGATTGATACTCTCCTTGACTGCCTTTATTAACCAAAGGTGATTCAATCTTCTCATCAATGCTTTGATCAGAATAAGCTTTTGCTTAGCAACTGTTGCTGCGAAATATCTACTTAAAATATCTGCCACTGATCATGCATTGATTTTCCCCTTAGTCTATTTTCCCTGCTTTTACCATACATTAGTGATTGCCCTTGAGAAGTCGAAAACACTGCTTTGAAATCTGATTTACTTACCAACTGAATTTGAAATTCTATAGTGTTACATGATGGTCGTTATCTTCAATTATGAGATTTCCTGTTAATCCTACCGCGTTACGCATGACTAGATCTAAAATAACCTACTGTGACATACTGCACTAAGAAACAATCTATGAATTACTGATCAAATTTGTCTTCCACGTTTTCCTTGTATACAAATTACAAACACCGATGGCTATTGTGGTGCCTTTCTTACATGCCTCCATTAATTCCTGATTTATACTTTGTCCCACAATGCAACAATTCTTCAAGGTCATATAGATGACCCCGACCCATGACTTAGATCCCTTGCCTTCCCTTGTTTTCATGCATCGTGGTTTTTAAAAATTCATTTATGGGATGAGGGCGTCGCTGGTATTTATTGCCCATCGCAGAGGGCAGTTAAGAAACAATCACATTGCTATGGGTCTGGATCATATGTAGGCCAGACCAGGTCAGGGTTGGCAGTTTCCTTCCCTAAAGGACTTTTGTGAATCAGATCAATTTTTCCTGACAATCAGCAATGGATTGTCATTGTTAGATTCTTAATTCCACACTTCTTATTGAATTCAAATTCCACCATCTGCCATGGCAGGGTTCAAACCAGAAAAATATTTACTAGATCTCTGGATTAACAGACCAGAGGTAACACCACTAGGCCGTCACCTCACCTATGCCTATTGTGCCTATATCGCCAGTAACTACAACACTGATAATTTCCTTTATTAACAAAGCTACCACACCTTCTTTTCCATTTTACCTATTCTATTGAAACATCAAAATGTTGAATATTGAGTTACTTTGCAACATATTTCTGTAACAACTATCAAGTTAGATATTACATAATAGTATCAAGGATAAGGAATGTCTTAATTTTAAAAATTCTCATCCTTGTTTTCAAATCCATCCTTTGTGTCATCTCTCCTCATTTCTGCAATCTCTTCCGATCAGTGGTGCTGGAAGAGCACAGCAGTTCAGGCAGCAAGCCAACGAGCAGCTCTAAGTATCCTAGGAGATATTGACATTTATCAAGCTCTGCCACCCTGAACATCCCCAGTTTTATTCACTGCACCATAGGTGGCCATATCCTCAGCTGCTCAGAACCTAAACTCAGGAATATCCTCCCTACATCCTCTGTGCCTCATTTTTCTTCTTTGAGAATTTCTGTCAATCATACTGTACCTTTTGACTGAACGTTTGGTCATGTGACTTAATATCTCTTAATGGCTTGATGTCATACATTGTTTTATAATATTCTTGTAAAGCATTTTACAAAGTTTGATTAAAGGTGCTGTGAGTTGTTACTATCAATAAAAAACAATTACCTTGGATGCCTTCTTAATGCCATTCTTTAGTTGTCCTAACACCTTCAAGAGTGCACTGCCAGGTTTCCCTGTTCTTACACCCTACTTAAGCTGATATCAATTAGTTTACATTCATGAAATTGAGAATAATGAACATATCACTTTGCAACCTGGTGCATTTCATTATGATAAAAATGCTATTTAAATGTAAGCTGTTGTTTTCGCAACATATCTATCCATTTCACCCTCACATTATATCTTCCTGAAGTTTGCTATTACACTTCCAAGTTCTGTGTCCCTTAAAAAATTTGAAATTATTTTCTACATACCCAGGTTCATGTAATTTATCAATGTGTGGATGTATACATAAATAATGCAGTAATCTTAATACTGATCCCGAAGGTACACCACAGCATATTTCGCTCAAACAACATTTCACTATAATCTGTTTCCTATCCTTTACATTTTGCATCCATGTTGCCACTGAATCCTTAATCCTATGAGCTTTAATTTTGTGAACAATTTTATCGGTGGTAGTTGAAAAGTTTGCATACATTTCAATAACAGTACCCTCATCAACCCTCTCTGATGCTTGTGTAATTTTATTTATATGACTGATTTGTTGGTGAAAATCATGCAACTTTATCTTCAAAAAAGGGATGTGTCAGAATATGTCATATTGGATTAATGAGATAAATGTTCTTAAGATATTTTGTTCATTCATTGTTCATAAGTTTGTATCGTTCATTAGAACTCCATCTCAATGCCATGTGGGCTAATCCACTTCAAAAGGTTCAAGAAGGTAGCTCACTCAAGGGCAACTGGAGAATAGCAATAAATGCTGGACCAGCAAGTGCAGGTTCATAGCTCCTTGAAAGTGGAGTCTCAGGTAGATAGGATAGTGAAGGCGGCGTTTGGTATGCTTTCTTTTATTGGTCAGTGCTTTTAGTACAGGAGTTGGGAGATCATGTTGCAGCTGTACAGGACATTGGTTAGGCCACTTTTGGAATATTGTGTACAATCCTGGTCTCCCTCCTATCGGAAGGATGTTCTGAAACTTATGACCATAAGACCATAAAACATGGGAATGGAGGTAAGGCCATTTGACCCATCGAGTCCACTCCACCATTCAATCATGGCTGGTGGGTATTTCATCTCCACTTACCCACACTCTCCCCGTAGCCCTTATTTCTTTGCGAGTTCAAGAATTTATCAATATCTGCCTTGAAGACATTTAACGTTCCGGCCTCCACTGCGCTCCATGGTGATGAATTCCACAGGCCCACAACTCTCTGGCTGAAGAAATGGCTCATCATTTCCATTTTAAATTGACCCCTTCTAATTCTAAGGCTGTGCCCATGGGTCCTAGTCTCCCCACCTAACAGAAACAAGTTCCCAGGGTCCACGCCATGCATTATCTTGTAAGTTTCTATGAGATCTCCCCTCAACCTTCTAAACTCTAATGAATACAATCCCAGGATCCTCAGCAATTCATCGTATGTTAGGCCTACCATTCCAGGGATCATCTGTGTGAATCTCCACTGGACACGCTCCAGTACCAGTACGTCCTTCCTGAGGTGTGGGGCCCAAAATTGGACACAGTATTCTAAATGGGGCTGAACTAGAACTTTATAAAGTCTCAGGAGCACATCACTGCTTTTATATTCCAACCCTCTTGAGATAAATGACAACATTACATTTGCTTTCTTAACCATGGGCTCAATCTGCAAGTCAGCCTTTAGAGAATCCTGGACTAGCAATCCCAGATCCCTTTGTATTTTGGCTTTATGAATTTTCTCACCATTTATAAAATAGACCATGCCTGTATTCTTTTTTCCAAAGTGTAAGACCTCGCATTTGCTCGCATTGAATTTCATCAGCCATTTCCTGGACCACTCTCCTTAACTGTCTAAATCTTTCTGCAGCCTCCCCAGCTCCTCAGAACTACCTGCCTGTCCACCTAACTTTGTATCATCGGCAAACTTCACCAGAATGCCCCCAGCCCCTTCATCCAGATCATTCATATATAAAGTGAACAGCTGCAGCCCCAACACTGAACCCTCCGGGACACCACTTGTTACTAGCTGCCATTCCGAAAAAGAACTTTTTATCCCAACTCTCTGCCTTCTCTTAGACAGCCAATCCTCAATCCATGCTAGTAGCTCACCTCGAACATAATGGGCCCTCACCTTACTGAGCAGCCTCCTGTGAGGCACCTTATCAAAAGCCTTTTGGAAGTCTAGATAGATAACCTCCATTGGGTTTCCCTGTTCTAACCTACTTATTACATCTTCAAAGAATTCTAACAGGGTTGTTAGGCATGACCTCCCCTTACTAAATCCATGCTGACTTGTTCTAATCAGACCTTGCATTTCTAAGAATTTAGAAATCTCATCCTTAACAATGGATTTTAGAATTTTACTTACAACTGAGGTTAGGCTAATCGGCCTATAATTTTCCATCTTTTGTCTTGATTCTTTCTTGAACAAGTGGGTTACAAGAGTAATTTTCCAATCATTTGGAAGTTTCCTTGAATCCAGTGATTTTTGGAAGATCACAACCAAAGCCTCCACTATCTCGTCAACCCTCTCCCTCAGAACTCTCTGATGTAGCCCATCGGGACCAGGAGATTTGTCAATGTTTCGATGCTTTAGCCTTTTTAGCACTTTCTCTTTTGTAATGGCTACCATACTCAACTCTGCCCCGACTCTCCTTAATCGTTGGGATATTACTCATGTCTTCCACCTGAAGACTAATGTAAAGTACTTATTACGTTCTTCAGCTATTTCCTTATTTCCCATCACTTGCCTTCCTGCATCAATTTGGAGTGGCCCAATGTCTACTTTTGCCTCGCATGTGTTTCTTATGCATTCAAAGAAACTTTTACTACCATTTCTAATATTACTGGCTAGCTTACCTTGATATATGATCCTCTCCTTCCTATTTCTCTTTATTATCCTCCATTTGTTTTTTTGACTTCCCAATTTTCTGATTTTCCAATACTTTTGCCCACTTTATATGCTCCCTCTTATTCTTTGATACTTTTCTTGACTTCCTTTGTCAACCATGGTTGTCTAATCCCCACTTTCTCCCTCCAGATAATCTTTCTTTTCTTTGGGATGAACCTCTGTACAGGCCCCTCAAAGATCAGCAAGGCGGTCTTTATATGGAGCTGCAGAAAATGGGGGAGATACAAAATGAGATTTTTGCATCAGTATTTACTGTGGAAAAGGATATGGAAGATATAGACTGTAGTGAAATAGATGGTGACATCTTGCAAAATGTCCAGATTACAGAGGAAGAAGTGCTGGATATCTTGAAACGGTTAAAGGTGGATAAATCCCCAGGACCGAGAAGGTATACCCTAGAACTCTATCGGAAGCTAGAGAAGTGATTGCTGGGCCTCTTGCTGATATATTTGTATCATCAATAGTCACAGGTGAGGTGCCGGAAGACTGGAGGTTGGCAAATGTGGTGCCACTGTTTAAGAAGGGCGGTAAGAACAAGCCAGGGAACTATAGACCGGTGAGCCTGACTTTGGTGGTGGGTAAGTTGTTGGAGGGAATCCTGAGGGACAGGATGTACCTGTATTTGGAAAGGCAAGGACTGATTCGGGATAGTCAACATGGCTTTGTGTGGGAAATCATGTCTCACAAACTTGACTGAATTTGTTGAAGTAACAAAGATGATTGATGAGGGCAGAGCAGTAGATGTGATCTACATGGACTTCAGTAAGGTGTTCGACAAGGGTCCCCATGGGAGACTGATTAGCAAGGTTAGATCTCACGGAATACGGGGAGAACTAGCCATTTGGATACAGAACTGGCTTAAAAGGTAGAAGATAGAGGGTGGTGTTTTTCAGACTGGAGGCCTGTGACCAGTGGAGTGTCACAAGAATCGGTACTGGGTCCTCTACTTTTTGTCATTTACATAAATGATTTGGATGTGAACATAAGAGGTACAGTTAGTAAGTTTGCAGATGACACCAAAATTGGAGGTGTAGTGGACAGTGAAGAGGGTTACAACAGGATCTTGACCAGATGGGCCAATGGCCTAATGGCCTGAGAAGTAGCAGATAAATGCGAGGTGCTGCATTTTGGGAAAGCAAATCTTATACACCTAATGGTAAGGTTCTAGAGAGTGTTGCTGAACAAAGAGACCTTGGAGTGCAGGTTCATAGCTCTTTGAAAGTGGAGTTCCAGGTAGATAGGATAATGAAGGCGGCATTTGGTATGCTTTCTTTTATTGGTCAGAGTATTGAGTACAGGAGTTGGGAGGTTATGTTGCGGCTGTACAGGACATTGGTTAGGCCACTGTTGGAATATTGCATGCAATTCTGGCCTCCTTCCTATCGGAAAGATGTTGTGAAACTTGAAAGGGTTCAGAAAAGATTTACAAGGATGTTGCCAGGGTTGGAGGATTTGAGCTATCAGGAGAGACTGAACAAGCTGGGGCGGTTTTCTCTGGACCATCGGAGGCTGAGGAATGACCTTATAGAGGTTTACAAAATTATGAGGGGCATGGATAGGGTAAATAGGCAAAAGGTCTTTTCCCTGGGGCTGGGGAGCCCAGAAATAGAGGGCATAGGTTTAGGGTGAGAGGGGAAATATATAATAGAGACCTAAGGGGCAACCTTTTCAAGCAGAGGGTGATACGTGTGTGGAATGTGCTGCCAGAGGAAGTGGTGGAGGCTGGTACAATTACAACATTTAAGAGGCATTTGGATGGGTATATGAATAGGAAGGGTTTGGAGGGATATGGGCCAGGTGCTGGCAGGTGGGACTAGATGGGATAGTTGGGATAACTGGGCGGAATGGACGGGTGGACCGAAGGGTCTGTTTCTATGCTATACATCTCTATGTCTCTACAACTCTACACCCAGAAACTCCTGCCATTGTTGCTCTACTGATTTCCCCACTAGACTCTGCTTCCTGTCTATTTGCGTCAGTTCCTTTCTCATCTTCTTGTAATTTAACTTTATTTAAATTGGATGTAACACCATTACATCCAATTTTGCCTTCTCTCTTTCAAACTGCAGACTGAACTCTACCATGTTATGATTGCTACCTCATAAGTGTTCCATTACTTTAAGTTTTTTTTATATAAAGTTTGGCTCATTACAGAGCACTAAGTCCAGAACAGCCTGCTCCCTTGTGGGCTCCAGCACAAGCTATTCCAAAAAGCCATCCTGTAAGCATTCCATAAATTCCCTTTCTTTGGATCAACCAGCAACATTCTTCACCCTGTCAATTTGCATATCGAAGAACCCCATGACCACCGTGACCTTGCCTTTCTGACTTGCCCTATCTATTTCCTGGTACATCTTGCACCCTGGTCCTGACCACTGCTGGGAGGTCTGTACATAACTCCTATTATGGTTTTCTTGCCTTTGTGGTTCCTCAACTCCACCCACACAAACTCCACATCATCTGACCCTATGCCATTCAGTGCAAAAGATTTAATTTCATTCTTAATTAACATGGCAACCCTGCCCTGTGTTTTTCATAAGTTGTAAATCCTTGGATATTTAACTGCCAGTCCTGAACCCCCTACAACCATGTCTCTGTGATGCCTACCACATCATAATCTTTCACGATGATTTGTGCCATTAATCTATCTACTTTGTTACGAATACTACGAGCATTCAGGTAAAGCACCTTAATGCTAATTTACTTATCCTCATGATTTCCAACATCTCTATTAATATGTCCTAAGTTATCCTTCCTTTTTGTTTCATTCCTAATCTTGCCTTGAACTTAAACCCTACACACATCCTAACCTGCTGCTTATTTTTCTACTCGACTCCACACTCCCCATTGCTTTCCCTTCCCCCGACTCGCAAGTTTAAAATCCTAGTGACCACCCGATTTATCCCTTTCCCCGGAACACTGGTTGGCTAAACTTGAACGGATTCAGAAAAGATTTACAAGGATGTTGCCAGGGTTGGAGGATTTTGAGCTAAGAAGAGAGGCTGAATAGGCTGGGGCTGTTTTCCCTGGAGTGTCGGAGGCTGAAGGGCGACCTTATAGAGGTTTATCAAATCATGAGGGGCATAGATAGGGTAAAAAGACAAGGTATTGTCCCTAGAGTGGGGGAAGTCCACAACTAGAGGGCATAGTTTTAGAGTGAGAGGGGAAAGATTTAAAAGGGACCTAAGGGGCAGCTTTTTCCATGCAGAGAGTGGTGCATGTATGGAATGAACTGCCAGAGGAAGTGGTGCAGGTTGGTACAATTACAATATTTGAAAAGGAATATGAGTAGCAAGAATTTAGAGGGATATGGGCCAGGTACTGGCAAATGGGACTAGACTAATTTAGGATATCTGGCTGGCATGGATGATTTGGACCAAAGGGTCTGTTTTTAATGCTGTACATCTCTATGACTGTATGACTCTTAAATGATGCCCACATCTCATGATTTTTAAAAACGTATTCCCACATAATGCCAGCAGATGGTGGTAATGTGTAATAAACCTTTATTACACATAGTCCTAAATTCACCTGAATATGAAGCAGTGCACAATTCAATGCTCAGGTTATCATTACAACTCAGTTCTAACTAAAACCAAACGTGACTTGAAACAAAATTAACTGTTGACAGTCAGAAAGAACACTTGGTGACCACAGTCTGTTGCAAAATGGGCTTTTACTACAAATTCTGATGAGTTGTTTGTACAGGACGTTGGTTCGGCCACTTTTGGAATATTGTGCGCAATTCTGCTCTCCTTCCTATCGGTAGGATGTTGAAAGGGCTCGGCGGAGATTTACCAGGATGTTGCAAGGGCTGGAGGATTTCAGCTATAGGGAGAGGCTAATTAGGCTGGGGCTGTTTTCCCTGGAGCATCACAGGCTGAGGGTTGACTTTATAGAGGCATGGATAAGGTAAATAGGCAAAGTGTTTTCCCTAGGGGGAGGGAGTCCAGTACCAGAGGGTATAGGTTTAGGGTGACAGTGGAACGATATAAAAGAGACCTAAGGGGCAATTTTTTCCACACAGAGGGTGGTGCGTGTATGGAATGAGTTGCCAGAGGAAGTGGTGGAGCCTGGTACGACTGCAACATTTAAAAGGCATTTAGATGGGTATATAAATAGAAAGGTTTGGAGGGATATGGACCGGGTGCAACAAGTGGGAATAGATTAAGTTGAGATATCTGTCAGCCTGGACGAGTTGGAAAGAAGGATCTGTTTCCGTGCTATACATCTCTATGTTTCTGTTACTCTATAACCCTAATTTTGTATATATTTTGTCTATAATATGCGTACATCTGGGGAAGTCACTTTCTAACTAGAGCTCATTAGTTGTCTAATTTTACATCTGTATATTACATATAGATTACAATTATAAGGGGAGGTAACAGCCTAGTGCTATTATTGCTGGATAGTTTATCCAGAGACCCAAGTAACGGTCTGGGGACCTGGGCTTAAACCCTGCCATAGCAGTTGGACGAATTTGAATTCAATAAAACTCTGGAATTAAAAGTCTACTAATGACAATGAAACTATTGCTAATTGTTGAGGAAAAAAACTCATCTAGTTCACTAATATCCTTTAGGGAAGGAAGCAGAATCCTTAACAGGTCTGGCCTACATGTGATTCCAGACTCTCAATGTGGCTGACCCTTCGGACAATTAGGGACGGGCACTAAGTGCTGGCCTAGCCAGTGACACCCTCATCCTACAAATGAGTACAAAAAAGGCATTTATCTTTCATTCTATATTCTAAGCAAGGCAACTACTTTTGTGCCAAATCTTAACAAATACCAACATCGTGCAGTGAACACATTTTATTAAAACAGAATAGCATTCTATAAAAAGAGAATTCCGTGCCCCAGCCGGTGAACTACCAAGGTCAATGTAAATAGACTTAGCACTTTGTTCTTTAGCCTGCAATGCACAAGCATCACCTTCCAAAACTAAACCTTGCAACATCCTACAGAAATGAAATGCTGCTTCCCTCATCAGAAAATTACTTTACTATGTGGTCCATAAGGGTTTGTGTTATTTGTCAGTGCTGTCATTTTCTAATGCCATGACCGTGTCCAAAGATTGACTGAGAATCTTAGACTCCCTGAGAATGCTCTACATCCCATCAGGACAGAAGTTAAGATTTCAAGTCTGTGATGATTCGGTGACAACAAAAAAAGTGTATTTTGCTTGATGTATTGAAGGTTGCACCAAAGAATGTTTCAAGATATAAGCTCCATTCATTAAACAGCCTTGTTCACTACCAAGTCCTTATTCTGTAAGCAATTGATTTCATTTCATGTTCAAAATTCTAGTCCACCATGCCTGAAACCACATGATCTAAAAGCACAACCTTGACTCTTGGGAGGAAGTTTCCAGTCATGCCCCAGGCTATAACTTCTCCCAAAAATGTTACCATTCTGTAACAGAAAGCTGTATCACTTCCTGAAAAATTAAATCTAATTGCAAACCAGTAAAAGTTAGCAATAATTTAAAAAGCTTTGTGTTTTAATTTAAAAGCTGATAAAATCATATGCTTTAATATGAGTTTCATGTCACGTGCATCATCCTTTAAATATATAATGTGAATAGCTATCCAAAACTGCCATTGTTCTTTGAAAGTCAGATTGAAAAGACATGACAAATAATTCAATGATCCTTGGCTTCAAAACTAGAGCTATAAGAATACAAAAGCATGTAAGCTATTATAAAATATCGGTTAGACCTCAGCAGACGTATACAGTTGTGGATGTCACATTTAAGATTGATGCCAAGAATGGTGGACAGGGTACAGACATTAAATAATAACCACACAGAGATGGGGACTTCTGAAGTCTGAACTGAATTGTTCTTTAAAAAACGATTTCACGGATGTGGTGGGTCAAATGGTCTTCTGTGCTATGTTACATTAAACTCAATCTTTATTAACTTTTTTGCATCGAATACTAGTTTTAGTCATTTGTTAAACTATAAAAAGGTCAAAACTCCTGTCAAAGATTTAAGTGAACAAATCTGGGTATCCATTTTATACCTATACCAGCCTTTTTATCCTCTGCAGAATTACTGGAGAACACGTTCATTGACACTGTTTTAATTAAAGCAGTCAATAATATTACAGGTTGTACTGAGAAAAAGAATAAAACGCGGATGCACAGCAGGCAGCCATTATTGAATAACTTTATTCACACCTCCACAATAGTGAGGGCAACAGAGAGAGCAATACACCATTATGCTCAGAACTTCCAATGTACCCCACTTCCTCCCCAGGTTAAGGCAAAACTTGTAGATAAAAGTGAAAAATGATACATGCACATGGGTTCCGAGAATACAATGCTTAGACCAACATCAACAATACCTGAAACTGTTACAGATTTGCTTGCATTTGTTTTTACTGTAATCACAGACATATGGCTGATTCTGTGTAATTTCACAAATGAAAATTGCTTCGCTTTACATCAGCATGTCTTTGTTTCTTGCTAAATGAAGATATTTTTATCAATAAGAATTTATTTCATCTTCCTTCCTACCTACTTTCAATTAACCTATCCAAATTCTTTTTCTTTATGACTAAATATCTCTTTCAATTTCCATCATCTTCTGATTAATTCTTCCCTCTCAACATCTCCAGTGTGTCGAATCCCAGCTCTGACCATCAATTCCACTTAATGGTTGGTGTAGTGACATTGTTGATTGGTCTTAATCAAAGACCCTAATTCACTTTGCTCTACTAATGGATACTGTGATCTCATTCAATGCTTTGTGACTCTCATTTACATCCTTTATAATTTCCATTGGCAGAAATTTGGATAATGAAGTGCCTCATGCTCTTCTTCTGCCAGATCTTCATACTTAATAATATCAATTTCTGTTTCCAAATCCTACCCACATTGAAAGGTTTTCCAAACCAGCATTAGATCTCCCATGCCCATGAGTTAGTACATCACGATGAATCAGAGCTTTACCAGAACCTGAGACATTATTGTTTGCTCCACTCTTTGCAAACTGTCTGGATCTGACTAGCTTTTCCACAGGCATTCATTTGGATTGGACATGGTAACGTTTTGGTTATAGGCTGTCAGAAATTGGACACGGCAAACATGGCCAGGAACGCACTGATATACAGAGTACTTACCTTGCTGGTTCAGGGAATGAGCTTTTTTGCAACCGACTGTGCCATTGCCATTACTATGGCCTCCTACTGCAACAGCTTATTGCCTTTGCTCAAAAACTTGGCCGGATCTGATTGTTCTTGAGGTGTCCCCTGAACAAAGATTTATTTCTAAATTCCAACAGGGCAATTCTTTGATTTGAGAACCCAATCTCTCACAACCTCACTCCAACAGTTTCCTGTGGTGGAATACAACTCTTAGTGCATTCTCACTTTTAGTTAGGTCATGGTGAGTTCAGAATTTCTGCATGTTATATCGATCTAGGGTTTCTGGGACAGCATTGGTTAAAAATAGCATCAAACGCTTTTGGCCCCAGCATGGTGATACAAACATTTCCTTTATTCACTTTTAGCCAAATGTGCCGCCTTCATTCTTGATTACATCAGCCCTTGTTATTTGGCTGGAACTCCTCCGTTGTTTATGAATATGTCTTCAGTACCTTTTGCTTCAATTACATGCTGTAAGGACACACTGGGTGCCTGAACATGACATGCACAAGGAGCAATCTTTCAAACTGCTTCAAAATCAATTTAAAGTTCCAGAAGAGTCGACTGTCGTGTTCCTCGGATGCTGCCTGACCTGCTGCACTTTTCTATTGTCACACTTTTGGACTCGGTGGCTCTCTAGCATCCGCAGTCCTCACTTTCTCCAAATTCCGTCCTAGTCTTGAGACCATTACTATTGTGTGTTGGACTGAGTCATGTAGAGTCACTGAATACAGCCATTAGTGACTAATTTTATTTATACCTCTCCAACAGAGGAATATAATAAATGCTCAGATTTTTCCCTATATAAGAATTAACATCTCTGTATTAGCACCACAGTCAAAATCAGTGTAGTCAAGGCTGAGGCCAGCATTTCACAAACTATTTGCCAACTCGATCTCATTTTAAAGTTTTCACATTTTGTGTGACACTTTTTTTTTGGAAGGAAGAGAGTTAAAAAGACAAGGACATATCTTTTTACTGGCTGTGATACTGGCTCAAAGCTCAGAAAACAAACGATTCAGCCATCCCAACAACAGAAGAAAACATCAACATTTAAAGATCTCTCAGCTGTCAAAACTGGGTCTGAGCTCCATTGTGCATTACCACCTCATAGCTTGGAATCCCAAAGCAAACCTCCATCACCAAAGAGAGGAGGTCTGACCCATAGTTCAGATATCCATTGTCTAGGCTGCTGCAAATTCTGGTCTGGAGTCACAGGTGGATCACCACATATCCAGACAGCATCTATCTCAGCTTTTATAATTCCTGAGGCACTTCAAGAACCTCAAAACCATCAAGCATAAAGCACATTATTCACTGGCTTAGCTTTCTTACCTGTGAACTCAAAATCCTTTCAACAAGGACATAACGTGCAGTATTTAGTTTGCAGAAGGTGTCGGATTGACTCTCCATGCTGTCTTCACCATTACTTTCAGCACTTTAATCAACAACACAAAATAAAACTAGATGATCATGGGAACTCCGTGAGCTACAAGTCACACGTCATCCCCGTCTTGCCATTCCTTCAACGACAGGGGCAAAGTTTTGTAAAACTGAACTGCAGCAAGTCAAGGCCACCAATGTCTCAGGGAAACTGGAGCCAAGCAATAAATGTGCCATCACCCACATCCCTTAAATCAGAAGATAGGATCTTTCTCTTCTATATCTTTCTGCAGAATTACGCTATCACCAATTGTTTCAGCTCCCCCCACCCCCTTTCATTGTTATAAACCGATGCAGATATACCCTTAAGCATGTATTTCTGCACAAAAATCAGTTTCACCATTTAAATGAGTTGTGCACTTTTACAGAAGATATGTATCTAATTGTTTTACAATTGAATTGACCACTATTTTCCGGTCTTGTAGCTTCATGGACTGAGATTTTCTCTTCACCACACTCCAACTGAGCAGAAATCTCATAATTGCCCTTCCAGTTTGAAAGTTCATTGTACTTAGGCATTTTAATACAACTACATAAATATAGTACTACACACCTCTAATTCCCAATGGTTTGGACAGTACTGGATGTGGGTAAGACAGCACAGAGTGTGGAACTCAGGAGAAATCAGAAAATAACATGGATTGGAGAATTTTATGCCAAATCTTTTGATGCCTACAATCATATCATCACCGTGGAATCAAGAGATGAAGCTTTAAATCACAGCCTCTGTCACAGCCTTTTAAGTGTTGCTGCTGGGCAAAGACACTGAGGAAAAGAATGGGAGTGGGGCAAGGAGACAAACTTACATATATAAAACAAAAATCTGTGGATGGTGGAAATTTTATGTAAGGGCAATTGCTGGAGAAACTCAGCAGGTCTGGCAACATCTGTGGATAGAAGAGTTAACATTGAGTCCAGTGACTCTTCTTCAGAATTGCTTTACTTCCTCCCATCACTTCTGAAGTGTCACTGGATTTGAAATGTTAACTGTTTTCTCTCCACATATATTGCCAGATCTGTTGCGTTTCTCCAGCATCCACAGTTCTGTGTCTTGTATTCACAGCTTTATCACGTTGCCCCACTTCCATTCCTTTCCTCAGTGTCTTTGCCCAAACACCAATATCACTCCTACTGTCTTGTAACATAGCTGATCCTAACCAAGTCAACCAAAACCTCTGAACATGCACACATGGCTCTAATTCATTCTCAGTGGACTTCACTCAGTATTTAAAAGGTAGTTTAGGCATCTCGTGTCCCAATTCAGATCCTTGCCTGTCTATGTACCACATCAAGTTTCTATTTTACACATTGGAACTGTGAAAACTAACCAGACAATGAAACCCCCTCATAGATTCCTGGTAACCAATAAAACAATGGAAAGTGCTTTAAGGTATGTGGATGTTATAGAGTCAGAGGTCTACAGCATGGGAACAGGCCCTTCAGCCTAACTTGCCTATGCTACCCAGTTTTCATAAACTAGTCCTATTTGCCTGTATTTGGCCAATATCACTACATACCTATGCCATCCATGTACTGGTCGAAATATTTCTTAAATGATGAAATTGTGCTCACTGTCACCACAATCCCTTGCAGCCCTTTGCAGATACTCACCATCCTGTGTATGAAAAAAAGCTGCCCTTCTGCACCCTTTTACATCTTTTATCACCTTAAACCTATGCCTTCTAGTGTTAGACTCCTCTATCATGTGGAAACGCTATTGGCTAACCACCTTATCTATGCATCTCATGATTTTATAGACCTCCAAGGACAACTCTGTCTCCTTCGCTGCAGGGAAAAAAGTTCCAGCTTATTCAACCTCTCCTGACAACTCATGTCTTCCGATCCAGGTAGCATCCTAGTAAATCTTTTCTGCACTCCTAGTTTAATAATACCCTTTTGTAGTCAACCAGAACTGCATGCAGTACTCAAAATGTGGTCTTACCAACATCTTGTACAGTTGCAACAAGCCAACCAAACTCCTGTACTCAATGCTGTGGCTAGTGAAAGCAAGCATGCTGAAAACCTTCATCAGCCTGTGACTGTCCTTTCAAGGAGCTCCGGACCTGTACCCCTAGATCTCTCTGTTCTATAACACTCCCAGATGTCAATCTGATATTTTTTGTTTAAGTTCCTGTTGCTCTAAATAGGACCCATGTGACTGTTTAATATTAAACCTGGCTGATTTCTTTAATCTTTTATCAAAGACGACGATGAGGTGATTTTTGCTTCCTTGCTTACTTGTGCAATCTTGGATGTTGTGTGCAAACTATCGTTTCTATGTTACAAATAATTCATTAGCTGCAAAGCACCTTAAATCCTCCAAGGATGAAAAGCGAACAAATAGGTGCAAACTCTGATGCTAGATCAAATGCAAACATTTTTAAAGTCCAATATTTGGTTCAGAGCAATGTTCTGCAATTTTAATATCCTAGAATGACATCATGCAGTGCTGAATTCACAATGCTTAATCCATCGTGTAGATTTCATTTGCTAACATTTTGTGCACCGTGAGTTACATCCACCTTTTACACTCCTAGATTATCCAGCTCTATCAAAAAGCTTGTGTAAAAATGCACACTGTTTAAAGAATAATTGGTTACCTCCTTTTACACCATTATTTATACCAGATTCAATTGTTCTGAATGCCACTAAATTATCTGCTTACAAAGTTTGCCACATGTCCAGGATGAAAACAATCAAATCCCTGGCCCAAACTGCAATAAAAGTGTTTTAATAAACTCCATGCTGACCAGTGGTCAGCAAAGTGACTGTATAGTATTTCTCCCCCCACAGTAGTAGCAGGTTCCAGCAAACAGTTTTCATAACCTTAACTCAGGAGCAGTAAAGTGTCGTTTAAATTAGTGCATGGTTAATGCTGAGATTGCCAATTGGCAACATATAATCTAAAATTGTCAGGGATACCAACATTTAAAAACCTTCAGAGCTTATGTACTGGCACTAAATCACTGGTGGGGATAGGACTTAAGGATTATGAAAGACTGTTTTCTTTCCAACCTGAAAAGAAATTAATAGACACCTTCATTACCATTTCCTAACCATCCCACCTCATTCTCAACAGCCCTAAATTCTTTAAATCACCTTCCCAAAACTGACCTGGACTGCACATTTCTCCTAAGAACCACATCCACAGTATTTAAAAGACAGAGCTTCCAGATTATAGCTTTCTCTCAATGGTGCTACATTCATGTACCTGAACACTATCTTCTGTACTCTTATAATAGCTTGATGTACTTGTACAAGATATGATTTGTCTGGTTAGCACATAAAACAATACTTTTCACTGTATCTCAGTACATGACAATAATAAATCAAACCAAATCAAAGTTTAACTCAGGTATTGAGGAACTTTATGAGGCAAGAGAGAGTAGGTTGGGCTTGTACACACTGGAATTTAGAAGAATGAGAGATCCTCTGGGGAAATCAACAAGGTAGATGCTGGCTAATAGCTTCAACATGGGAAAGAGTCTAGGGCCAGGGAACATCATTTGAGTTTATATGCATGCATGTGGGGGGAGGCAGGATTAGTGGTCATGCAGTTGAGAGAGAGATTTCCTCTCGGAGGGTAGTGAATCTGCACTATTCTTTATCACAAAAGGCTGTTGAGACTGGGCTGCTTGCTAAGAGCATTTGAGGCTGAGATGGACAGATTTTTAATCAGTAAGGGAATCGAGGGTTATGGGGAAAAGGTAGGAAAGTGGATGGGGAGTAAATTAGCTATGATCTCAGAATGGCAGAGCAGACTTGAAGGGGTGAATTGCATACTTCTGCTCCTATGTCTTATGCTTTTCCTTCCTTTCCAAATGCTCCATGCTCACCATGTAGCTGCTGTTTCTAATCGCCACTAGCTATTTCCACTGGTCTTTAGTCTATTTCTCCAGTACTGCCATTTCCAGCCTCAATTCCCATGCTTAGTTTGTATCCCTCCCAAAGCTCAAGATTTCTCCTGCCACGTCTCAAATTTATCATGAGCATATCTAGAAATGATAATTGCTAAAACTTAAGTGCTTTGCCATCTCTCCATCAGTCCTGTCCCACTGTCACACAAAAAAAGCAAATAGCATATGTTGAGTCAAATTACATTTGCCCAACTACATGGAACATCCTTTGTCTTTTGCTTCTGTATTCTGCAAATAGCAACTCAAAACAAGAGTACACCAACAAATAGTCAATAATCAAGGACAATTTAAAAATCTCACAAAATAGTGATCACAATTTAAATTTGAACAGCAAAAAATTTCCATAATGCTTTACCACAATTTCACTTATTTGGCTAACTTAATAAATTACATAGCATAAAAACAAGAATGTGCAATCCTGTTTGATTTTTCATTGACCTCAGCATTTGCTAAGAGCAAATAGCCACTGAGAACAGTTACATCTTGGGACCTTAAAAGGGACCACAAGATTACACACAACACTGCTTTAGCAGTGTAACAGTTTTAAACGGAAACCCCAAGCAACGTGCGCAGTAGCACAGCTGTTCTGGTTGCCTGAAACCTGCGTAGACGCTGCAATGTTAAAGACAAAATAAGAATTAAAGTCAGAATTGTATGTTACCACTCATCGCCTCACTCACTTCAAGGAGGCAGGAAAAACAAAGAACTAGACATGCCTTGCACATTCACTGCATAGATATCTCCTTCCCCAAAGCAAAAAAGCTGCTTTGCACTTGCCAGAAAACCTTTTCCTTTAGGTTCCCCAGCTCTCTGCAGTATTTTCAATTAGTGCGTACAGTGAAATAAAGAGCTTCAACTTTTATTTTAGGTGAGTCGCCCCCAAATCATTTATTTGAATAGTTTCTGAAACAAGTTGTTCACCAACCTGAGAAAGGCCATGTGTAAAATTCAAAACAAGGGCTCAGCAGCTGCCTATTCTCTAAAGGGACTAACACTCTTTAATATCAACACCCTGTTTATCAGAAGCAGCTGTAGATTAGCAACTGCAAACAGGAAGAGGCTGGACTTGTGTTTTGCTCCTAATGAAGCTGCCGCACACTCACAACTGTTTCTAGACAAAGATAGCGCATTATTGAAGAGCTATTGTTTCTGCAGAGATATTTTATTTAAACCACTTGACACATTGCAATTTGGTTGCAAGATCGGTTTTCAGACTTCAAAAAAAATGTATTGGTACTGGAATTCACTTATTAACCAAGAAGGTTCATTGCTGCAGAATGCAAATATTTGACCATGTCTGAAAGTTCAAATCAGTTTTAATATCTCATGGAATGTCTGTCGGTAATTATTACTACTGTTGCACCTCAAACATTTGTTTCCACATTAAAAAAAAAATCAGCACATAGCCACAAGTATCTAACAGACTTGTGTGCTGGTATAAGAAAGCCACATAGCCATCAACAGGTTTGAGATTTCATAGAAATTCACTTCATGAAAGATTACATTCCCAAAAGTACAAAAGCAGAGCTCTGCTGTCCTTCCCACAGTGCATTGAGAGAAATAAGATTCAATCCATGACATTTAAAATCATTATATTTTCATGCTTTCAACTTGCAAATATGGATGTAACTTTTCCAGTTTGATACAGCAGTGGGCCCTTTCTGGTTGGGTGTGATTGGGTGTGCAGTATTCCAGTACGTAAGTGATGGGTTCCTCAGATATGTAGTATAACAACTTTCAGACCAGACCTACTCAGTAAGTCTGAAGTCTCATCACCTTACAGAGGAACATGACTGAAAAGGTATGACACAGATTCTCCATTGTGGGTCCTGCGTATTGCCTCAGCAAGGATCATCGATATATCAATCACCTGAAAGGAAAGAAACCAGACTAAGTGACTTTGTATCAATACATTACTCATTCTTTCACATTAAATCCAAACAAAGATCAATCTTACCCGAACTTTTGAGCAAATAGTCATTTTTTCTTCTTGCGGAATGGTGTTTGTAACAACAATAGCTTCAAAAGCAGCATTGTTTATTCGACTAATGGCAGGGCCAGAGAAGATACCATGAGTAAGGATAGCATAAACTTTGGTAGCACCAGCACACAGCAATCTGAAGAACAAAACATACAATGGTGACTTAAAAACTGCAGCCACAATACACAAGGTATTGCAAAGATATTTAAAACAAAAAAAACCCATAAGGTTTAACAGACAAGTTTAACATTCTGCATGTTTTGTGTTTGTTACCAGAAATCAAAGCTCACTGTTTATAAACAATGGTGTACTTGCTTTCAGGCAGTGATCAACAAGGTAAATAGTTTATATTTCCACTTTCATAGCCAGAACTATCACTGCTTCTATTGTCACACGTAAATAACCTGATCAAGGAACCAAATGCAAAATTCTCAAGTTTGTTGATATCACAAAACTGAGCACGATTGAGAATTGAGAGGTAGTATCAAGGATGCTTCAAGGTGATTTAGACAAGTTGTGAGAGTTGCACACAAATGGCAGATGCAATACAATGTGGCTAAATGTGAAGTTCTACACTTTAATGTGATACATTGGGAAGTGCAATGTACAACGGCATCAGAGTGCTTTTATACACCAGTCAACTCAAGTAGAACAGGCAAATTACATACTGGTCTTCACTCCAAGAGGATTTGAATTTAGTAGGGGTGCAGTTACACATGGCATTGGTAAGACCACATCGAGAATACTGCATTCATTTTAATCTCTCTATTTAAGAATGATGAATTTACTGTAGAGTCACTGCAGTAGGACGGTCACTACGCTGATACCTACTCTATGAAAACAGATAGGTTCAATTGGATATTTACTAGAATTTTAGAAGGAGGGAGGACCCAATTGAAATATATACAATTGTAACAGGACTGAACAAACCAGTTGCAGGGAGAATGTTTTCCCCAGTTGGGAAATTTAGAATCAGAGGGCAGAGATTAGGATACGGGGTAGACTACTTAAGATCTGGATAAGGAAATATTTCTTTACAAAGAGTACTGAACCTGTGGAATTCTCTCCCACAGAAGGCTGTCAAGGCAAAGTCACTGAATGTACTTGAGAGATAGACACATTTCTAGCTTGTGAAGGCATCAAGGTGCCTGGGTTGGTAGGAATAGCACATTGAGATACAGGATCAGTCCTAGTTCTTCCAGAGTGGCATGCCAGAGGCAATCAAATCAGACACCCAATGGCTGATCATAAGAAGCAATCCGTTAGAGTAGTAAGAGAACTTAGTAAAATTAAAACCATACTTATTCTGAAATAGTTTGAATACTATTTTAGTATCAGTATTAGTACAACCATTAAGGACAGCTCAAGACTTCAACAGTAGCCCACAAAAGCAGGAGTGACAATTTAACATGAATATAGTTTACTTATTTTATTCACTCATTGGATATGGGCAGTCACTATTTGCCTTTTAGAAGGTGGTGGTGAACTGCCTTCTTGAACCACTGCAAATCATGTGCTGCAGATTGACCTACAATGCCTTTAAAAGGAGAGAATTCCAAAATTCTGATCCAGTGACAGTGAAGAAATAGCAACATTTCCAAGTGAGGATGGTGAGTTGCTTGGAGGACAACTTACAGTTGCTGGTATTCCCATGTATCTGCAGCTCTTGTCGTTCTGGATGGAAGTTATCATGGGCTTGGAAGGCACTGTCTAAGGATCTTTGAATTTCTGCAGCACACCTTACTGTACACACTGCTGCTATTAACTGTCAATGGAGGGGGGAATGGAAGCTTATAGATGTAGTGTTCAATCAAACTGGCTTTGTCTGGGATAGGGGGAAGCTTCAAATGTTATTGGAGCTGCTCTTATCAGGCTACTGGGGGGGTATTCCATCACACTCCTGACAAGTCCCTTGTAGATGGTGGAAAGACTACGGAGAGTCAGGAGCCGAGTTACGCACCGTAATATTTCTAGCCTCTGACCTACTCTTCTAGCCACTATATTTATATGGCAAGTCCAGGCAAGTTTCTGGTCAATGGTAGCGTAGCCCTCAGGATGGGTGAGAATGATGGTCAAACCATTAAATTTCAAAGGAAGTGGTTAGATGGCTTTTTTTTAAACTGGAGATGGTCATTGCCTGGTATTTGTGTGATGTGAATGTTAGTTGCCACTTGTCAGCCCATGCCTGAATATCTTCCAAATCATGTTGCATTTGAACATGGACTATGGACTACTTCAGTTTCTCAGAACTCAAATACTCGAACATTTTGCAATCATCAGTGAATATCTCCAGTTCTGACCTTATGATGGAGGGAAAGTCATTGAAGACGCAGCTGAAAGATGGTTGGGCCTAAGACACTACCCTGAGGAACTCCTGCACAGATGTCCTAGAGCTGAGATAATTGAACTCTAACCACCATAACCATCTTTCTGTGTACCAGATATGACTCCAGCCAGCAGAGAATTCCTCTCCTTGATACACATTGATTCCAATTTTGCTAGGGCTCCTTGAAGCCATATTCAGTTGAATGCAGCCTTGATGTCATGTGCTGTCACACTCATCTGCACCCTTCAATTCAGCTTTTTTAATCCAAGGCTATGTGAGGTCAGGAGCTGAGTGGTCTTGGTGGAATCCAAATCAGATGTCACTGAGTAAATTATTGCCGACCAGATGCTGTTTCATAGCACTATTGATGACACCTTCCATCCCTTTATTGAGAGTAGACTGATGGGGCAGTAATTGATTGGTTTGATTTTTTTTATATATATAGTGGAAAATACTGGGCAATTATCCACATTGTTGAGTTAAGATGCCACTGTTGTAACTGTACTGGAACAGATTGGCTCGGGGAGTTGCCAGGTCGGCACGATGGCTCAGTGGCTAGCATTGCTGCTCACAGCACCAGTCTCCCAGGTTTGAATCGAGCCTCGGTTGACTGTCTTTGTGGAGTTTGCACATTCTCCCTGTGTCTGCGTGGGTTTCCTCCCACAGTCCAAAGATGTGCAGATCATGTGAATGGGCCATGCTAAATTGCCTGTAGTGTTAGGTGCATTAGTTGGAGGGAAATGGGTCTGGGTGGGTTACTCTTCGGAGGGTCGGTGTGGACTGGTTGGGCTGAAGGGCCTGTTTCCACACTGTAGGGAATCTAGTCTAAAGGTCCAGAGCACAGGCCTTCAGTACTATTGTTGCAATGCTGTCAGGACCCATAGCCTTTGGAGCATCTCGTGCCTCCAACCATTTCATGATATCGTGTGGAGTGGATCAAATTGGCTGAAGACTGGCATCTGTAATGGTGGGGGCCACTGGAGAAGGCTGAGATGGATCATCCACTCAGCACTTCTGACTGAAGATTGCTGTGAATGCTTCAGACTTACCTTATGCATTCATATTTCTGACTCTATCACTGAGGGTTGAAGGTATTTGTGGAGCCTCCTTAAGTTGTTTAATTGTTTGCTACCATTCACAATTGGGTGTGGGAGGACTGCAGTGCTCACATCTGATCTGCTGGCTTTGGGATTGTTTCGTTCTATCATGTGCTGCTTGGCAAGCAATTTGTTCTGCAGTGACATAATGTACCTTTTAGGAGCAAGGAATGTCTCCATTGGAGTAAATGAGATTTAGAAAGTTCCAGATATAATTCAGTGGAGATTTTTCTTTACTGCCACTTTATAATTTTATAAATTCCCACAGCACGTTATTAACCAGATACAATTTGGGTAAAGTATCATTTCAAAAAGTTCTTTCAGCAGAAATGGGCATCACTGACAAAAACAATTCCTAACTGACCTTGAATGGAATAGCTTGAAGTTCTGGTGTTATGGGAAGGCCAGACCGGTAAAGATGGCAAATTTCCTTCCATAAGGGACATTAATTTCATTTTACTGAGATGAGCTTTTAATTCCAGACTTTATTGAATTAATTTTAACTTCACCATCTGCCACAGTGTGATTTAAACCTATGCGCTGAAAGCATTAGCCAGAGCCTCTGGGGTAATAGTCCAGTGACTATAAAACATTTTCCCATTACAATTCCCAGGAAGTTATCTACATAGGACAGTCACCATGGGAAAGTGTAAAACACTGAGTCCTGTGGTTTTTTTTAAAATTCTACACATTTTATTTTGTTTAAACAAATGATTTGATTTTTTCAGCATATTGAGAATCCAGATCTTGCTCCTTTTCCTTCTGTTTAGGATCCATGATGCCACTTTTAGACTCTAGAGGTCCATTTTGAAATAAGACAACTTGTCAGGTAAATGCTCATAAATCTTGCCATTTCCTTTCTGTGCAATACGTCCTTTAAGATCAGGGCAGGCTGGGAAGTATAGTGAAAAGGTAAGTTTCCTGATTACAACATCTTTAAGTTACAAACAGCCACATGACCCAAGGTTGCCATGGGGATGAACAGCTTGAGAAGCAAAGATAACGGGGAAGCCAACTGCAGTAGGGTTGGGTTTTTAGCTACGTTACTGTTTGACAGTTCAGAACACAAATTTTGAGAGAAAAATGAGCAATGCTCTCTCTTAATGAATCAGCTTTATGTTTAGCAGGTTTTAATTAGATCCTTGTGGCAAAGCAGGTCATTCACAAGAGAATCTGTATTATCTTGTGTCATATAACTGTAAATTGGACAAGACTCTGTGACAAAACTGAAACAGCAGCAGACACCATCAGACCAATTAAAAAGTTAAGGGGAAATATCTGGGAACCCATGTGACCAAGGATACCATTTCAGAAATAAGAGAGGGTGTACTTTGTCGGTGGTAACCATGTCCAGGGATTTTGGATAAAATACAGCTGCTGGTGAACATGGTTCAAGGGCTGAAAGAATTTGACGGGAAGAAGGGTCATATCCTACAAAAACAAAGCTGGGCTATAAAACAGATTGCTTATGCTACCACATTTTTGCCAAAGCAATGCAAGTAGCTGTAATTATGTCAGGTGTAACTTTGCCGTATTAACTATTTAAAGTATATTTATCTTATTATTTAAAATATCTTTCAGCTTTTAATTGCTGTCTGAATTGTGCAGTTTTTAATTAGTTTGTTGCAGTGAAAGTTTAAAGAATAAAACCTGATCTATCGGTTTTACTTCCATTGGCATGAGGATTCCTTCATGGGTAAATTATCCTTTCGTTTTACAAATGGGCACAGGCAATGCAGCAGGTACCTTTCTTAAACATTTCCAGGTCATATCTCACCAGGGGTGCAACAGACTGAAATCATAAGTGCTATACTTCATCTCTCGTCAGGGGCAATCAAAATGGATCGAGTGTCTGAGAAGACTGTTCCTTTTAATAATTATTCAACATTTCTACTGTGGACTGGACAAACCACTCACAGGTGCTGGTAGTGTCATTAAGAACAGACCCAAACCAAACACTGATGAAATGCAAGCAAAATTGCAGAGTCTGTTTTGAAATTGACTGAGAACCACGAAAAAGTGCTGAACATGGTGATGGAAAACTGAGAAATGACTTCCCTTTGTAGACCACATTTTGAAGATAATGTTGTGCAGAAGAGAAAGAATGCCACTCTTGGTTAGCAGCCTGCTCTCCAAGGAAGGAGGAGCATGGTGGTGAAAAGCTATTCCTTATTAGAGAGATGGTCATCAGAATAGGAGAGAAAAAGCATTCAAGAAGTGTGCCAAGGTTAATGTTACCTAAACGTAAATGATAGATTTGGTGTGGTTTTAACAAACACTTTACATATTGATTTTAGACAGCAATCACTTTAATCTCACACACAATGACAAGAGAATTCACAGCAATAAGGTGGGATTATGCAAAGTTGTTCAATTTGGAAAAATATTTTAATAATTTTAAATTATTTAAATGGACAAAGACTACAGAAGTTTGAAGTACAGAGGAACCTAGATGTTCGAGCCCGTGAGTCACAAAATGTCAGTGTGCAGGTAAAGCAAGTACTTGAAAAGGCTAATAGAAGGATATCCTTAAATCACAAGAGGAATTAAACCTATAACCTAAGGAGGATATACTTCAGTTATACAGGGCACTGGGGAGGCTGTACCTTGAATATTATACAGACTTTTCTCATTTAAGGAAGGATACCAAGTGGTACTAGGATGATATCTCGAACGTTGCTTCTGAGTGTATATTGGAATGGCTAGGCTTGCTTTCACTGGAGTTTCAAAGCATGAAGGGTGACACTATTACAGTTTAGAAGATCTACGATTAGAATGTTGGATTCTTGTGGGTCAATCCACTTTTAAAATTAGGAGAGTTTTTTTTAGATTAGATTACTTACAGTGTGGAAACAGGCCCTTCGGCCCAACAAGTCCACACCGACCCACCGAAGCGCAACCCACCCATACCCCCACACCCACCCCTTACCTAACACTACGGGCAATTTAGCATAGCCAATTCACCTGACCCGCACATCTTTGGACTGTGGGAGGAAACCGGAGCACCCGGAGGAAACCCACGCAGACACGGGGAGAACGTGCAAACTCCACACAGTCAGTCGCCTGAGTCGGGAATTGAACCCGGGTCTCAGGCGCCGTGAGGCAGCAGTGCTAACCACTGTGCCACCGTGCCGCCCGCAGTAAAATGATCAAAGTAAAATGTAAAAAAGATAAATGGAGATCAAAAAACATGCCAATCTCAAAATAGTTGTTCTCGCTCATACTCACTTGGCTAACTAAAATATATTTTAAAAATAGCTCACATTCCAAAACCAGAAATGGATGTGCCCTCCTCAAAAAAGGCACATCACAAAATAATTGAACAAGGGTGCTACGTATGGCAGTCAAACACTTATTTGGCCTTAGCTTTAAGCCCTTGAAGAAGCTTCAATTCAAGAAAGCCGAAGGCACAACATCTGCTCTGTGGTTTTCCAAATGCTCCTTCTCCCCCCAGCACTGTGTACACATGCAAACCCAGCATTCTTCACTGGAAAAAATACCATCTGGGAACCATTTTGCTCATATTTACTTACTTGTCAGCAGCATGACATATTGTCCCACATGTGTCTGCCATGTCATCCACAAGAATGGCCACTCGATCTTTAACATCACCAACGAGCACCATCCTATCTACCTCATTTGCCTTCTTTCTCTCTTTATGGATCAGCGCAAATTCAACATTCAACCTATCTGCAATTGATGTTACCCTAAAGTGAAAACGACAAAGAAGTGCATTACAGCATCAGTAAGCAAACTGGAACCTTTGTCAAGATTTCGCAGTTTTCCAGCTGGAAGAAAGGCAGCATTATACAGATCAAACTATGAGACATGAGATGTGAATCAGGAATGTTATTTTTGAATTTCTAATTGAAGACTGCACCCAATACAATTGCTTTTTGGCATCCCTCATTTCTGTGAAATATGAACGATTAAATTATAATTAAAATGCAATTTTCTCTTTCACTGGTATATTGTATGGATTATCTAAATAGCACAACCAGAGCAATTAGCAAATTGTATATTAATAACTGGACTCAACCACTCACCTTTTGGCTCCACCAGCATCAGGAGAGACAATTATGGAATTTCTCCACTCTGGAATATTCTCCTTTATCCACTGCAGTACTGCTGGTTCTGCATACAAGTTATCCACAGGTATATCGAAAAAGCCCTATTCAAGGATGATTAAAGTAATCAGTTTTTGGAGAAAGGCTAAATGTACAGTATTCTTAACTTCAATGATGTCTCCAAACGCTCTGTGATTAAATTTGTTTGGAACAATGGATCTTCCTGCCCACTGAACCCTTTACCTGGAATCTTCAGATTTTGTTTTTCAAGTAATAGCAACAGCAATTTTATAAAATGTTGATTTATTATGTTAATCAACGTTCATTGTTACAACTTTAAATTTTTCAATTATACTTGTTCCAAGCGCTTCTGCGGATAGGAAGTTAACCAACTGAACAATTGAAGCATTTCATCTAAGGTAAATATAAAAAGACAATTCTTTGTTCACGCCATTCAAATGATTCAATTAGAATAAATGGATTAGCAGATATAATTGATACACTAAATGCAATCAGTTATCTGTATTTCTACAACTTAAGCAAATCTATTTTGATGAATTTTTTATTCAGGTTCATCACCTTTAAAATACTGAACATACAGAATATGAAAAACACAAAACATGTAGAACTTGATTGAAATTACAGTTACAAATAAAATTGATGACTCATTTTGCCAATTACACAGACATCTAAATCACATTGCATAATATCCCATAGCAGCGTATTGGTCAATGTGTCACAAAGCTGGTTACTTTTTCTAAAAGCTGTTCCTTTTCTCAAGGATACTAAGTCCTTGGTTTTTTTTTAAAGAGAGGGGCAATAAACTGCTCTCAGTGCTGATTAGACTGGCTTGGTACAGAGATTTAAGGGTGTTGAGAGGACTTTTTTATATGTAGGAGAAAGTGAGGACTGCAGATGCTGGAGATCACAGCTGATAATGTGTTGCTGGAAAAGTGCAGGTGGTCAGGCAGCATCCAAGGAACAGGAGAATCGACGTTTCGGACATGAGACCTTCCTCAGGAATGGCTCATGCCCGAAATGTCAATTCTCCTGGTCCTTGGATGCTGCCTGACCTGCTGCCCTTTTCCAGCAACACATTTTCAGCTTTTTTTATATGTAATCTGGCCAAAGTGGTCATGTTTAGAAGTGACCTGGATAATGAAAAGGGTGGGGTCAGTTCTCTAGCTGAGCAGTTTACTTTAGTCCAGAACTAGTTGGGAGTTCAACAGTGAGCTGTGTGGAAACAAACTCTCTCTCTTTGCTTTAACTTAAACCTGTAAGCATTTGTTCCACTTGTTCAAGTGGGTTTGATTATTGGGACTGTTGTGTATATTCAGAACAGCATAATTTAGTTTAGATAGACTGAGTTCTGTAGGGGATCTTTATTCTGTTCTTTGCGTTTCATTGTGTAATCTTGTGAATAAATTTTTGTCTGTTTTAAAACCTGGTAGTCAACCTAGCTACCTCACTCCGGGTAATTCTCACTGTACACTTAACAAAACAAATTGCAAAGTTATGGTTTGGACTGCCTGCTTAAGAATGTTCTGAGTGGTCTGGCCTAGTCCATAACAGACGTTTGAAAATTCAGTCCAGTGCCGTGTCTTTTTGTCTTCACATCGTGCTCTCTACAAATTTTAGATCGATTATGGGGGAAGAGACAGGTATTTGTTAAAGAGAATACTTGAGGGAAGACTCGCAATTCGTTTTTATGTATTGCGCCTGAAGCTCTCCCTGTTTAAAAGGAGGGTAGATTTACACCTACATCGACAACTATTTTTGCCTTTGATAATTAACCACACATGTTGATTTGCACCTTTGAAGAAATCATCCGTTACTAATCAGAGGTCAAGCACAATGCTCAAATGGTGCAATGCTCAAAGTCAAACCCCTGCTGTCCCAAGTAGCAGACTAAAACGAAACCCTAGTAAAGCTCAGCTATCATTTGCAGAATACTCTAATCAGCTTGCACCAACTCTCAGAGCATATCAAAAACAAAATGTGACCCTGATTTACCACCCAACAGTGGCATTTGTCGAGTACTCCTTTAAAATGTGGCTTTCTTGATCAAGAACAGATTTTTTTTTGCAGCGAATAACTCTTGCTGTTTCCAGTTGATGACACAAAATAAACAAATTGTGCAGTTAATTAACAAACATGTGGCCAAGAAGAGTTCACATACTGCATCACATTAGACCTTTTTAGAAAAATATTGCCTAATAAGAGATATCTTGGCGTGGTTAGATAGTCAATATGAAGTCTAGCTGCTAATACGTGACTAAAATGATGCAATGCTTTACACCAACCTGTATCTGAGAGGCATGCAAATCCATGGTGATGATATGATCTGCTCCAGCAACTGACAACATGTTGGCCACAAGCTTGGCTGAAATTGGGGCACGACTCTAAAAGAAGACAGATGTGAGTCAGATCTCCGACAGCACAAATGCATGAATTCAGCCCAGATAATGTTCCAATCTGTCAGGATTCTTCAGGAACTGGTTAATTTTCCTGTAATAAATCAAGTTGGAGTTACATTTCATTCAGTTGAAATCCACATTATTGAACGACACTGTTGCCTGGAATGTGTTATCCCACCTTGGGTCATTAATGCACTCCATCAGAGTCACTGTCAAATATATCTAGCCTCAAAAGTACTTTATAACAATGCAGATTTGGCATCACTGATGGGTTGAACTAAAAATGTATTGACCTATGTTGATTGAGAAGGCACGAAGTCAATTACTTGAATGGAAATGGTTAAGGAAAGCCATACACAACAGTGTAATACTCGACCTGAGTGTTGAACTTAATGAAATATAGCATGCTAATGTAGCTATTACCACAAAACGAGGACTAAGGGCTCAAATCTCTCAAGTGAGGTGACTCACTTTCAGCTTAAAAGCCCAAACTTAGTCACTATCAGCCTGGTCCAACTTATCAGTTTTTCCAGATTCCAAAACAAGTTTCATTTTCTGAAGAAAGAACCGATTCCAGCCATCAATTTTTAGTGGCAAGCTGTGATACAGACAACCAATTTGAAGCTGCAATTCTGTGGAACTTCATTTCAGTCACCATTAACAGGGTATTATTCTTGGAATGTTTTAGCTTTCTTGACTAACTCATGAAAAATCCTTTGCATTATACAGGAAAGTAAACGTAGGGCAGATTGGTAACAACCAGGAAACTGGAACTCAAGACTTTCAATTGAAGATAGGTTTGGTACGCAATCTCTTTTATAATACATTTTGTTAAGATTTCCAAGCATCTGCATTTTTGACAAGTCAGTTTCAAGCAAGGCACAAACCTACAAGAACAGAACTCAAAAACCAACAGGAAATTCCTGTATCACATCCAATGGAAAATACAAACTCATCGTCAATGTGCCTACTTGACGGTGTATATTTCACTCTCCCTCTGGTACTTGAATAATGTCCAAATGAAGACACAATAGCACTGGAGAATGGAACGTTGCCTAATTTTGACTGTTGGCATTGGTAATTTTCAAGTCAAACATACCAGTTATGTGTAGAATAAAGACTTTAACAATGTATTAAGTCATCCTAACTCCAACTTTACAGTAATTCTCATGACACTAGAAGAACACTGGACACAACTGCTACTAGTTCAAGGCTAGGCAAGACTAGTGTGCATCAAAATGGGAACACTTGTGTTATAACTCATTAACAAGAGACTAATCTGTTTAGTGAACTAATATGAGACAGATTTATAAACGTACTTGAGAATTTAGAAATCCTGATGAAATAATTTACTAAGTTTTAATAAGAATAAAGCACAGCAGCACAATTGTGCTCGTTTTTGACTCCGAATTCAGTTAAATGAGTAAAGCTTAAAAATGGCAATAAGCAGCCAGAAAGATTGACCAAGTATTTTTCACATACTAGCATGAAGTCCTTGTGCAGCACTTCACTGATTTTCAAAGAGAATTTTGTGTTAACTTCTATTTATTTCACCAAGAGAAACAATCCACTTAATTGAAGAAAACAAAAGTAACATTTAAACTGATGTTCAGCTCAGTCAATTTGTTGAAAAACATGTGAAATTAGTTTATCCTGCGTATCATTTAGACATTCTAGTCTTTTCAACAAGCATAATACAAAGGCTTCTTGTCAATGGCTATTAAACAAGCTGAATTTTCTTTATAAATATTACAACAGACCAGTTGTATTTGATATCAAAAGGGCCATTTTATTCTATTTTAGGAGTAAATTAGACATCTGAGCTACTCAATTAACTGAAAAATGAGATCTATTAATTCAGAAAACCCGAGGACTGTCGAGAGCCACTGATAAATGTTGGCGAGATGAATTCGCAAAAGCACAAATCATGGAAACAAATTTTAAACAGTAGTTGGACATAGCAACGTCCCTCAAGTGACAAATCATTAATATATTTGAACAATTTGTACTTAAGGTTTTTTGCTTGAGAAGTTGGAAGTTTACATTGTAGTTATCAGATTAACAAAATTATACTTTTATTTGCATAATTAGGAGAGAGAAGTCCATAAGATGCCGGAAATGTAGGCCATTTAGCCCATCAGCTCTGTTCTGCCTGCCCTGATAATCCATGGGCGGCACGGTGGCACAGTGGTTAGCACTGCTGCCTCACAGTGCCTGTAGACCCGGGTTCAATTCCCGACTCAGGCGACTGACTGTGTGGAGTTTGCACGTTCTCCCTGTGTCTGCGTGGGTTTCCTCCGGGTGCTCCGGTTTCCTCCCACAGTCCAAAGATGTGTGGGTCAGGTGAATTGGCCAAGCTAAATTGCCCGTAGTGTTAGGTTAGGGGTATGGGTGGGTTGCGCTTCGGCGGGTCGGTGTGGACTTGTTGGGCCGAAGGGCCTGTTTCCACACTAAGTCTAATCTAATCTAATCTAAACTCCACTTTCCTGCCTTTTCCCTTACAGCCCTTATTCACTTACTGATTGAAGATTTGTCTATTTCAGCCTTGAGTATATTTACAACTCAGTCTTGACAACCTTCTGTGGTAAAGAACTCTACAGATTCACATATGCTCTCACAATTTGCATCATGCAAATCAGGCAAGAGAGAAATCTGAATGTCTAAAGTTAAGAAAAACACACAAACCCTACTGCAATGAAAAGAACATTATTTGAGATCACTGGTAATCCACTAGGATGTACTTCAAATGATTTTAGGTCAAAATGCTTGACACTGAATTGCACAAATCAAAACACTAACTTTCTGATGTCAATTCTAACAGATGAACACAATGCAAACATTAACCTGTATAAAACTGTCATTACCAATAATTAATGGATGAGGTGATTTTAAAATATCAACCAGTTTAATAATTTGTACCCCAGAGTTAACCAAATTTTAAGGAAAGAATTCAGCCTGAATTTCCATGTGAATCATTAACTAAAACAAGATAATCTTCCAAACTCTCAACACCAGGTTATAGTCCAACAGGTTTATTTGGTAGCACTAGCTTTTGGAGCACTGCTCCATCAGGTGGTTGTGGAATATAAGATCATAAGACACAATTTATCACAAACGTTTAAAGTGCGATGTAAATGAAATTACATATTGAAAAAAAGATCTGGATTATTTGTTAACTCATCTTTCAGAATGAACATGTTGGTTCCAGTTCTTTCGTATGTAGAGTCATAGATGTATAGCATGGAAACAGACCCTTCAATCCAACATGTCCGTGCTGACCCAATCTAGTCCCACCTGCCAGCACCTGGCCCATATCCCTCCAAACCCTTCCCATTCATTTACCCATCCAAATACTTCTTAAATCTTGCAATTGTACCAGCCTCCATCACTTCCTCTGTCAACTCATTTCATATGCGTACTACCCTCTGCATGAAAAAGGTGCCCCTTAGTTCCCTTCTATATCTTTCCCTCACCCTAAACCTATGCCCTCTAGTTCTGGACTCCCTCACCCCAAGGAAAAGACGTTGCCTATTTATCCTATCCATGCCCCTCAATTTTGTATTGAGTGAAAAGGTCACCCCTCAACCTTTGACGCTCCAGGGAAAACAGCCCCAGCCTGTTCAGCCTCTCCCTATAGCTCAAATCTTCTAACTCTGGCAACATCCTTGTAAATCTTTTCTGAACCCTTTCAAGTTTCACAACATCCTTCTGATAGGAAGGAAACCAAAATTGCATGCAATATTCCAACAGTGGCCTAACCAATGTCCTGTACAGCCACAACATGACCTCCCAACTCCTGTACTCAATACTCTGATCAATAAAAGAAAGCATACCAACTCCTCCTTCACTATCTTATCTACCTGTGACTCTACTTTCAAGGAACTATGAACCTGCACTCCAAGGTCTCTTTGTTCAGCAACACTCTCTAGGACCTTACCATTAAGTGTATAAGTCCTAAAAGATTTGCTTTCCCAAAATGCAGCACCTCGCATTTATCTGAATTAAACCCCATCTGGTCAAGATCCTGATGTACTCTAACGTAACCTTCTTCGTTGTCCACTACATCTCCAACTTTGGTGTCATCAGCAAACTTACCAACTGTATCTCTTATGCTCGCATCCAAATCATTTATGTAAATGACAAAAGGTAGAGGACCCAGCACCGATCCTTGTGGCACTCCACTGGTCACAGGCCTCCAATCTGAAAAACAAGCCACCACCACCCTCTGTCTTCTACCTTTGAGCTAGTTCTTATCCAAATGGCTAGTTCTCCTATTTCATGAAATTTAACCTTCAAAGTTTGGGAGAAGATTTGTAGGTTGGGTGCTCGTTGTTGTGGTTCTGTTCGCCGAGCTGGGAATTTGTGTTGCAGAAGTTTCGTCCCCTGTCTAGGTGACATCCTCAGTGCTTGGGAGCCTCCTGTGAAGCGCTTCTGTGATCTTTCCTCCGGCATTTGTAGTGGTTTGAATCTGCAGCTTCTGGTTGACAGTTCCAGCTGTCCGTTGCAATGGTCGGTATATTGGGTCCAGGTCGATGTGTTTGTTGATTGAATCTGTGGATGAGTGCCATGCCTCTAGGAATTCTCTGGCTGTTCTGTTTGGCTTGTCCTATAATAGTGTTGTCTCAGTCGAATTCAAGTTGCTTGTCATCTGCGTGTGTGGCTACTAAGGATAGCTGGTCGTGTCGTTCCGTGGCTAGTTGGTGTTCATGGATGCGGATCATTAGCTGTCTTCCTGTTTGTCCTATGTAGTATTTTGTGCAGTCCTAGCATGGGATTTTGTAAACTACATTGGTTTTGCTCAAGCTGGGTATCAGTTCCTCACCAGAACGAAGGACCTGATTACATTGGTTTTGCTCATAATGGGTAGTGTACAAAATCCCATGCAAGAACTGCACAAAACACCACATAGGACAAACAGGAAGACAGCTCACGATCCGCATCCATGAACACCAACGACACGACCAGCTATCCTTAGTAGCCACACACGCAGATGACAAGCAACATGAATTCGACTGGGACAACGCTATGATTATAGGACAAGCCAAACAGAACAGCCAGGGAATTCCTAGAGGTATGGCACTCATCCATAGATCCAATCAATAAACACATCGACCTGGACCCAATATACCGACCCCTGCAACGGACAGCTGGAACTGACAACCGGAAGCGGCAGATTCAAACCACTACAAATGCCGGAGGAAAGATCACAGAAGCGCTTCACAGGAGGCTCCCAAGCACTGAAGATGTCACCTAGACAGGGGACGAAACATCTGCAACACAAATTCCCAGCTCGGCGAACAGAACAACGACAAATTTAACCTTGCTAATCAGTCTCCCATGGGGAACTTTATTGAACGCCTTACTGAAGTCCATATAGATCACATCTACTGCTCTGCCCTCATCAATCTTCTTTGTTACTTCTTCAAAACACTCAATCACGTTTGAGAGACATGATTTCCCACATTGACTATCCCTAGTCAGTCCTTGCCTTCCCAAATACACGTACATCATGTCCCCCAGGATTCCCTCCAACAACTTGCCCACCACTGATGTCAGGCACACTGGTCGATACCTCCCTGGCTTGTCTTTACTGCCCTTCTTAATGAGTGGCACCACGTTAGCCAACCTCCAGTCTTCCGGCACCTCACGTGTGACAATCGATAATACAAATATCTCAACAAGAGATCCAGCAATCACTTCCCTAGTTTCCCACAAAGTTCTAAGGTACATCTGATCAGGTCCTGGGGATTTATCCAGCTTTATACATTTTAAGATATCCAGCACTTCCTTCTCTGTAATGTGGACATTTTTCAAGGTGTCACCATCTATTTTCCTACTTTCTATATCTTCCATATCCTTTTCCACAGTAAATACTGATGCAAAATACTCGTTTAGTATCTCCCCAGTTTTTTGCGGCTCCACACAAAGGCCGCCTTGCTGATCTTTGAGCCTTTGGATGAGTGCCATGCCTCTAGGAATTCTCTGGCTGTTCTGTTTGGCTTGTCCTATAATAGTGTTGTCCCAGTCGAATTCATGTTGCTTGTCATAGAACATAGAACATAGAACATAGAAGGATACAGCGCAGTACAGGCCCTTCGGCCCTCGATGTTGCGCCGACCGAGTCCTACCTAACCTATACTAGCCCAATAACTTCCAAATGCCTATCCAATGCCCGCTTAAATGAACATAAAGAAGGAGAGTTCACCACTGATACGGGCAGGGCATTCCATGAACTCACAACCTGCTGTGTGAAGAATCTACCCCTAACATCTGTCCTATACCTACCACCCCTTAATTTAAAGCTATGTCCCCTAGTAACACCTGACTCCATTAGCGGTAAAAGGTTCTTAGTATCTACCCTATCTAAACCCCTAATCATCTTATACACTTCTATCAGATCTCCCCTAAACCTTCTCTTCTCCAATGAGAACAGCCCCAAGTGCCTCAGCCTTTCCTCATACGATCTTCCTACCATTCCAGGCAACATCCTGGTAAACCTCCTCTGCACTCGTTCTAAAGCTTCCACATCCTTCCTATAGTATGGCGACCAAAACTGCACACAATACTCCAGATGAGGCCTCACCAGAGTCTTATACAACTGCAACATGACCTCAGGACTCCGGAACTCAATTCCTCTGCCAATAAAGCCCAGTACACCATATGCCTTCCTCACAGCACTATTTACCTGGGTGGCAACTTTCAGAGATCTGTGTACATAGACACCAAGATCCCTCTGCTCATCTACACTACCAAGTAGCCTACCATTAGCCCAGTAATCCATCATCTTGTTATTCCTACCAAAGTGAACGACTTCGCACTTAGCTACATTGAATTCCATTTGCCACATTTCCGCCCAGCTCTGCAACTTATCTATATCCCGCTGTAACCTACCACTTCCTTCCTCACTATCCACAACTCCACCGACTTTCGTGTCATCCGCAAACTTGCTTACCCAGCTTTCAAGTCCTTCCTCTAGATCATTTATAAAGATAACAAAAAGCAATGGTCCCAAAACAGATCCTTGTGGTACACCGCTAGTAACTGCGCTCCAAGATGAACATAATCCATCAACTACTACCCTCTGTCTCCTTCCAGCCAGCCAATTCCTAATCCAAACCTCTAATGTATCCTCAATGCCATACCTCTGAAGTTTTAGCATTAGCCTACCATGGGGAACCTTATCGAACGCCTTACTAAAATCCATATACACAACATCTACTGCTTTATCCTCATCCACTTCCTTAGTCACCTTCTCAAAGAACTCAATAAGGTTTGTGAGGCACGACCTGCCCTTCACAAAACCATGTTGGCTATCCCTGATCACGTTATTCCTACCCAGATGTTCATAAATCTTATCCCTTACCATTCTCTCTAAGACTTTGCCCACCACTGAAGTCAGACTCACTGGCCTATAGTTACTAGGGCTATCCCTACTCCCTTTCTTGAACAATGGGACCACATTCGCTATCCTCCAGTCCACTGGTACTATTCCCGTTGACAATGACGACATAAAAATCCAGGCCAATGGCTCTGCTATCTCCTCCCTAGCTTCCCATAGGATCCTGGGGTAAATGCCATCAGGCCCAGGAGACTTATCTATATTCATCCTTTCCAATATTCCCAAAACCTCTTCCCTGCATATTTCCAGGGCATCCATTCTAATTATTTGTGATTCCATATTCACATCAGCAACAGTGTCCTGTTCCTGAGTGAATACTGATGAAAAGTACTGATTTAATGTCTCTCCAATCTCCTCCGCCTCCACACACAACTTCCCACTACTATCCTTGACTGGACCGATACCTACCCTAGTCATCCTTTTATTCTTGATATACCTATAGAAAGCCTTTGGGTTTTCCCTAATCCTACCAGCTAAAGACTTTTCATGTCCCCTTCTCGCTTTTCTTAGCTCCCTCTTTAGCTCCTTCCTGGCTACCTTATAACTCTCAATCGCCCCTACTGAACCTTCACGCCTCATCTTTACATATGCCGCCTTCTTCCCTTTCACAAGGGACTCCAATTCCTTACTAAACCACGGCTGCCTCACAAGGCTCTTTACACCATGCCTGACTGGTACATACCTATCGAGGACACGTGGATTCACGAGGATCATCTGCGTGGATTCTCCTTAATTCAAATGCCACAACTATTTCATGTCCCCTTTTTGCCCTCCTGATTTCCGTCTTAAGCATATGCCTATTGCCTTTATACTCTAAGGATTCACTCGATCTATCCTGTCTATACCTGACATATGCTTCCTTCTTTTTTTTAAACCAAACCCTCAATTTCTTTAGTCATCCAGCATTCCCTATACCTACCAGACTTTCTTTTCACCCTGACAGGAATATACTTTCTCTGGATTCTAGTTCTCATTTCTAAGGCTTCCCATTTTGCAGACGTCCCTCTACCTACCAACATCTGCCCCCAAACAGCTTTTGAAAGTTCTTGCCTAATACCTTCAAAATTTGCCTTTCTCCAATTTAGGACTTCAACTTTTAGATCTGGTCTATCCTTTTCCATCACTATTTTAAATCTAATGGAATTATGGTCGCTGGCCCCAAAGTGCTCCCCCACTGACACCTCAGTCACCTGCCCTGCCTTATTTCCCAAGAGTAGGTCAAGCTTTGCACCTTCCCTAGTAGGTACATCCACATACTGAAACAGACCATTTTCTTGTACACACTAGAATCCCTCTCCATCTAAACCTTTAACACTAGGCCAGTCCCAGTTGATGTTTGGAAAGTTAAAATCCTCTACCATAACCACCTTATTATTCTCATAGATAGCTGAGACCTCTTACATGTTTGTTTCTCAATTTCATTCTGACTATTAGGGAATCTATAATACAATCCCAATAAGGTGCTCATCCCTTTCTTATTTTTCAGCTCCTCCCAAATAACTTCCCTGGATGTATTTCCAGGAATATTCTCCCTCAGCACAGCTTAATGCTATCCCTTACCAAAAACGCCACTCCCCCTCCTCTCTTGCCTCCCTTTCTTTTCCTTCCTGTAGCATTTCTATCCTGGAACATTAAGCTGCCAGTCCTGCCCATCCCTGAGCCATGTTTCTGTAATTGCTATGATATCCCAGTCCCATGTTCCTAACCATGCCGAGTTCATCTGCCTTCCCTGTTGGGCCCCTTGCATTGAAATAAATGCAGTTTACTTTATTAGTGCTACCTTGTAGGGACAAGCCTGCCCTGACTGTTTGACTCGCTTCTGTTCTCAATTGTACCAGTCTCAGATTGATCTCTTTCCTCACTATCTCCCTTGGTCCCACCCTCCGAGCAGCTCTAGCAAATTTCCCTGCCAGTATATTAATCCTCTTCCAATTTAGGTGCAAACCATCCTTGTTCAGGTCACTTCTACCACAAAAAAGATTCCAATGATCCAAAAATGTGAATCCTTCTCCCATACACCAGCTCCTCAACCATGCAATCATCTGCTCTATCCTCCTATGCCTACCCTCACTAACTCGTAGCACTGGGAGTAATCTGGGTATTACTACTCTTGAGGACCTCCTTTTAAATTCCTGCCTAACTCTTTAATCTCTTTTCAGAATCTCAACCGTTTTCCTTCCTATGTCGTTGGTTCCAATGTGGACAAATGACTTCTTGCTGGCCCCTCGCCCCCTTGAGAACATTCTGCATCCTGCGAGACATCCTTGACCCTAGCACCAGGAAAGCAACACACCATTCTGATTTTTCGCTGCTGGCCACAGAAATGTCTGTCTGTATCTCAGACGGGAGAGTCCCGTAGCACAATTGATCTCTTGGAACCAGACGTACCCCTCGTTGCATTAGAGCCAGTATCAATACCAAAAACTTGGCTGTTCGTGCTACGTTCCCCTGAGAATCCATCACCCCCTACATTTTCCAGATGGAAAAAAAATCGCAGAACTTTTTAAAAGTTACATTCTCAAGTGAACGTTAACAATAGGTTTGCCCAGATAATGAGCTTACATTTAAGGTGTGAGCCTGCCCTGCATGAGACTATTTGTGCCCTAATGTCCAGACTGATTCTAACCCAAAAAAACTGATTTACAGAATCTTTCACGGACTCACGGAGTTTTGAGTAAAATAAAATGTAATTCTGCATTTACACATTCACCCCTCAGACTTCTATGCATGGCCGCACGTGTGTATGTGCCTATGGGGGCGCGGAGGGAGTGTGTCTGTGTACCAAACAAACCACTTCAGTAAAACAGAAGTCATCTCAACTACTTGGGTTACACTTTAATCCTTTCAAGGATGAACTATAAACAGCCCCTTTGAGCACCAAGTTTCCCAAACTAAACTAGTCCCACATGCCTGCATTTGGCCTATGTCCCTCCAAACCGTTGCTATTCCTGTACTTATCCAAATGTCTTTTACATGTAACTGTACCTGCATCCACCACTTCCTCTGGCAGTTCATTCCACACACTAAACACCATAGTGTGAAGAAGTTGCCACTTAGATTTAAAGCAGACCTTTCTCCACTCACCTTAAAAAAATATGCCCCCTAGTTTTGAACTGAAGCAGAATTAGCATATGCACACTGTAGGCAGTTACTTCAATAAATATCATACAAGTTTAAAAGCATTTTCCTCCTTATGAATAGGGGTGGAAAGGAGTGGGTCAAGGTGAGATCACCAGATTTGACAATACAAATTATCACTATCAAAGTGACAAAAACATAAACAAGCAAATAGCTTTTTATTTCATCCGAACAATTCTCCTCTAAATTGGGTAATCTTGACAGATACAGAGGATGTTGGCTTTGACAGCTCAAATCATCTATCACTCATTTGTCCACATTACTTTCCAAAAGTATGGTCTAACTACACGGAGAAAAATTGTTGTTTTAGAAATTTACCAGAAATCAAATGCCTTGAAAGCAAACTTCACATCAGACTTAGAGACGACACGAACTGGTGAAAGATTTTGAAGCTAAGGTCATAGTGACTGAAGTATGCAGTGGTTGGAGAGACGCTATTGAACATTTCCACAGACTTTAAGACAGACAAGTAGCAGAATATATAACTAGATTGTGACTGTCCAAAATCATTTCATGTACAGAGTAGCAGAAAAATTCACATCAGTCAGATTGTCTCTAGCATCAGATTCCTGAGGTGAAGGGTCTAGCTTTAACACAGCCGTTTACTTGTCACAAAAGTCAGTGGCTATTACTCATGTTATACCTATTTTTCAATATTAATTGAGTTAATCCTCAAAGAATCTTTCAGAGTCAGAGTCAATCTGTAGAGGTAAACTAATTATTCCCTCCTCACTGGGAGAGAGCCATCATACTTTATATAGTTTCTAACTTGCTTCTGAAAGAAAATTGTTCCTATTCATGAATTGCAAACAGTTTCCAGTCAAGACCAGCACCCTTAAACGTTCCCTTCCCTGCAACCTCCACAAGCAGTTACCCCTGAACAGTTGCATCAGGTTACCATGCAATCAGATAGAATAACAGTTCATACAAACAGAATCCATGACACCAAAAGCAAAAGATTGGTGTGCAAATATTGACTGTGGAGCAGGCCAACGTCAGAAATACCATGACAGCAACTAATGTTATATAGCAATGAACGTGATAAACATTTAAAATGAATTAGCCAACAGTGCTCTGGTACATATATCAATATCTGAACAGATTGTTTCCAACTTGTAAAAAGTCTACTTTTTCAAAAAAAAGGTATTGTGCAAATAGTAACTCTAATATTGGCTGTATTAAAAAAAAACTGAAAAATGTTGACAGAAGAGCAATGACCAAATATACTAACAGGAAAACGAAGTTTGAGATGAAAAGCACAGACTACCCAAGATCTTTGGAATACGTACATTCAAGTAGTAAGATTATACTTCAGTATCACAGGGCATTGGTGAGACTACATTGGGGGTACAGTTACAGTATTATATCTTTGTAAATCTTTATTTAAGGAAGAATGGATGTGTGTTGGAAGCAGTTCAGAGGTTCAATTGATCTGCAATAGGAAGGGTGTTCTGAAACCTAAGGGGATGTGGAAAAGATTTCCAAGGATGTTGCTGGGGTTGGAAGGTTTGAGCTATAGTGAGAGGCTGACAAGGTTGGGCTATTTTGCCTAGAAGTCGAGGGGTGATCTTCATAGAGGTTTATCAAATCATGAGGGGCATGAATAGGGTGAATAGCCAAGGTCTTTTCCCCAGGATAGAGGAGTCCAAAACTAGAGGATATAGGTTTATGAGAGGGGCAAGATATAAAAGGGACCGAAAGGGGCAACATTTTTTACAGAGTGGGTGGTGCATGTATGGAATGAGCTGCCAGAGGAAGTGGTGAAGGTGGTATAATTACATGATAGTTACATGAATTGAAAGGATTTAGAGGGATATGGGCGAAATGCTGACAAATGGGACTAGATTATTTTAGGATGTCTGGTCGGCATGGATGAGTTGGACCGAAGGGTCTGTTTTTGTGCTGTACATCTCGATGACTGACTAGAATAGTATGGCTGGTTGGCATGGAGGAGTTGGACAGAAGGTCTTTTCTTTAGTATGATTCTGGCTCTGACTAATATCTGAAGATGGCATGTTATCTTGTGAAGAAGGCAAGGCTTGTATCCTATGGAGTTTCATAGACTGACAGATGGCTTGATTAATGAAAAGAATAGGTTCTTGGTAAGCAAGGGGTGAATGGGGTTAGGCAGGAATGTAGATGAGGTAACAATGGTTCAGAACACATGGACTCCTTTCCATTCAAAACCTATGTATCGTATGTATGAACAGGAATGAAAGGTTATACAGGAACTGTATACATTATTAGGTCAGCCGTAACATGAGTACTGTACACAGTTCTGATCACCTCATCAGAGAAAGAATGTAATTATATTAGAGAAAGTGCAGATATGAACTGTGAGGATGTTGTCTTGACTCTGAAAATATAACCAAAGAAACAATGGCTCAGTGGTTAGCACTGCTGTCTCACAGGACCAGGGACCCAGGTTCGATTCCATCATTGGGCGACTGTCAGTGTTGATTTTGCACAAATCTCTCTGTCTGTATGGGTTTTCTCCGGGTGCTCTGGTTTCCTCCCACAATCCAAAGATGTGTAGGTTAGGTGAATTGGTCACGCTAAATTGCCCACAATATTCAGGTATGCATAGGTTAGGTTCATGAGTCGGGGTAAATGTAGACTAATAGGGTAAGGGAATGGGTCTGGGTGGGATACTCTTCAGAGGGTCAGTGTGGACTTGTTGGGCCAAATGGCCTGTTTCCACACTGTAGGGATTCTGTGATTCTAAGAAAGATTGGATACATTGGGGTTGCCCACCTTGGAACAAAGAGTTTTGTGGTATTCAAGGTTGTGAGGGCATATTTATCTTCGCATCAATGTCAGCGACTAAGGAGCATAAACTTAAACTGATTGTTAAAAATATTAGAGGGATAGTAGTAATACTAATAACCAGAGTAATAACTTTTTTCCCTAGAGGGTGGTTGGGGTCTCGAACTCATTTTGTGAAACAGCAATAGATGTGGAAGCCCTCAACCTATTTTAAAGCAACTGCCTAGATATGAACCTTAGCTGTAGTCCTTTCACATGGAAGACCAAATATGAAAAAGTGGGATTAGGCGGACGGATTCAGTTCTTAGTTTGTGCAGAAAGGATGGGGCAAATTCTGTACTGCAATTTTCACAAAATTCTGAACAGCATTTCAAAAACATGCTTTGGAAATATTCTTTACCAAAAACTATTTTAAAACAATCATCTTGATGAACAAAAGGCAAAATCTCAACAGGATATTCAGGAATTCGTAAAAAAAAAAGTGCAAGAATTGCCATTCATGAGTTGCCAGATAAAAACCATAATCTGTGGAGTTAATGGAATCAAGATTTCTCCCCATAAAATGTTTTCAATTATACTTCACCTAGGCACACTGTTTTTCCCCATAAATGAAGTTAACTGCAACTATCTTAATTGAACCTGTCATTGTTTTACTACATATTTGTTCTAGGAATCATATTGTGCATCAGTTTCCTCTCATCTCTCCTACAATCCAACAAGAAACCACCAACCAAAAAACTCTGTTACCTTGTCTTTTTTGTCTTGTCGCGCATAGGGAAAACAAGGAATAACTGCAGTGACTCGAGAGGATGATGCAAATTTGCAGGCATTGATCATGATTAACAGCTCTATCAAATTATCATTGATTTCCCCACAGCCACTTTGGATTATGTATACATCTTCTCCTCGCACACTCTCCCCAATTTCCACACTGCAAAACAAAACAAAATAAAATGGATGAGTCATTACTTTAAGAAAGCTCCACAAAAGAGATTAAAAACACTATTCATTTTCCAGATAAGTGCTGTTGAGAGGTCAATGTTTTGTCAGGTATTTGGACTAAAAAATGCAGTTTAAAACAAGGTAAAATGGAGCAGGTAACTTCCTACAATTTGTGCCAAGTGTATATCAATGTGACTTGGCTGCCCAGGGAACTGGGGCTCAGGTCACGTTCTATTTCACACCCGAAAGAATATGCAATGGAAGAAAGTGAAACCGAAGCCAGTGTCAGCACAATGGAAAAAAAACTGTTCTCTGTTAGCAACCAGAGCATCAGCATTTCTCAAGTCAAAGAATATAAATTTAAGGATGCTGGAAGAAACTTCAAATTGAATCCTGCAAAGACCCAGATTCTGTCGAAAGCACACTAAGGCGGCAGTTTTGGGGATGACCCAGGAAGTGGTAGTGGTTTTGCCATGTAAGGAAGTGAGTGGAGGAGGGATGACAATATATTTTATTATTTTGCGTATTAGTTAATAGCAGTCCCAGGCACGGTTGCCCAATTTGTCACAGTTCCAAACTCTTAAGGTTCCAAGTGAGGAGGGGGGAAACAAACTAGCTCCCATTCTTAAAATGCCCCCCAAATTATTGTGAGATCCCTGAATTGATCCCATTTCATAAATGAATTGGTCTCTGCATGAATGCTATTGCTACCTATAAATAAAGTAGCTTGTTCCATAACTATTGCCATTTAAGATGTTTAACCTAATAGATATCTAGATCAGGTTAAACAATCTGAACGTAATGCTCAAAGATGGGTGCCTGCTGCACTGTATGATTTTATGAAAGTTAAAAATGTTGTATGGACAAGGAATATCTTCACTGCAACTATGTACCGGGGCTTTCAAAAAAAAAATTATAGCTCTGCCTGAAGCTAAAACTGCCCGAAAGGAAAACCAAATGGCTGATGTTCACTTCTTCTGAATGAAGTAACTTAGCTCTACTGTTGTTTCCCAGCATTCCATAAGTGGGATATAATACATATGTTGCGTTGCTTCATATAATATTTTAAATTTAGAACTTCTGCTAGATTTTCCAATGACTTAGGATTCTTCATGAAACAAAAGTAATATTAACTTAGGGAGGAGACTTGCTCTGGTTGAAAAATTAAAAGTGGAGTCTGAGGATTTTTGCATCACTTGGTCACTAAACCAAGACAAATTTTTTTTAAGCATCAAAAAGCCACTCAACGATAAGTTTATTAAACAGACTCATTGTAGTAAAAATTACTTTTTTAGCAACTCAAATTCTCAGGTGTAAGTACACTTAATCCAACCGAGAAATGGAAGGGGGGGGGGGGGGGGGCGGGGGGAGAGAATATGGCCAGGTATTCCACAGCCAATCATCATCAATTACTTACAGCACCTTCAACAAAATAAAGCATTCCAAAGCACTTCACAGGAAGATTACAAAACAAAGTATTATGTTGAGTCGCACAAAGAGATATTAGCTAAGATGGCCTGGAGCTTGCTGAAGGAGGTAAGCTTTAAAAAGTGGAGTATAGAGTGGCCTAAAGGTGTACGCAGGGTATTCCAGAGTTTGGAGCCAAACAACAAAGCGTGCAGCGATTAAAATTAGAGATGGCTAGAAGCTCAAATTGAATGCAGATATCTCAGAGGGCTGAGAAGCTGGAGGAGATAGGTAGAGTCAAGACCACAAAAGGGATTTGAAAGTAAGGATAGCATTTTAAAGCCAAGATGTTGCATGATCAGGATCCAAGGAAGGTCAGTGAGCAACAGGGTAATAGGGGAATGGGACTTCTGAGAGTTAAGACATGGCCAGCACAGTTTTAGATAACTTCAAATCTGTAAGTGGTAGAATGTGGAAGATCTGCCAGATGTATATTGGAATAGCACAGAGCAGTAGTAATGAAGGCATGAATGAAGCTTTCAGTTACATAATGAAACAAGGCAAAAGTCAGGCCATATTATAAAAGGTACAAATAGGTTGTTTTAACCATAGAACAAATAGAAGGTTAAATGCTCGCCTGGAAATGAAATATGATACTAAAGATACAAACAAACTGATTTAAGATCAGATTATTGCCAGGAAGATTAATGGAGTCTGTAGCTAGGGAACAGTGTTTGAGAGATTTAAATTAAACAAAATTTAGGTTCAGTTACAGAATGGAAGGGGCACAGCACGATTGCAATGACACCATTCAACTTAAAGACTTTCAAGGAAGGGATTACAGTTTTGAAAAGAGTATTTTATTTTCGGTCTGCTTTTTTTTCCATTTGCAGTTATAGAAGTAATATCAACAAAAAGGTAAAAACCAATAAAGCTCCTCCTCTGCCACAGTTCTTCTACATTTGCTAAATGTGTAAACAGGATAGAGAGCACAGGAACACTTGTGGATTAACTGCTTTTTTGGAGGATCAGCAATGACCTGATGCATTAAGCAGTCTTCTCTGCATTGTAACAATTCTATAATGTATCATCAATGTTCCGCAGAAATAGCAATGCAACATTCACAAAAGCAACAATCCCAGGGAGAACTTCAGTAACGGTGAAATATTAGTTTGAACTAAATGGGGTCTTGCCACCTAATGTTTCCAGTTGGCCAATACAAAACTTACTATGCCCAAACAGAGGCAGCTTTCTTTGAATTACTAAAACTTCTAATGTAGGATGCAGGCTGTGCCAGTATTTGATGCCTATCCTTAAATGCTCTTGAACTGATGCGTCTACTAGCCTCAAAAATAGATTAGCGAATCAGAGATTTTTACCACAAATTTTTTTAATTCCAGATGTTACTGAATCCAGATTTCACTACATTTTTTCAGTGAGATTTGAAAGTATGTCTCCAGAACATTATCAGTCAAATGACATTACCACTACATCATCTTATTTGCCACACCATGAGATGAGTAATCAAATTGAGATTTGGCTCTCCATACAGTTCACCTACCTTCACAGTACTGGTTTGATACAGGCCTATTTTATATATTGACCGTTGTTGGTTTGTAGTGAATTAGTCACCATATAATCCAATTTTTAATTACGTGATTACGTAAATATTACAAATCACTGACTGTCATAATCTGTCAACCAAACCAGTAACTACTAAAGAATAAAACGTAAATTGTTCTTGCCTTATGACAGAAAATTGAGGTAACAAAGTTAGAAATAAAAAAAAGTAACTATGCATGTTGCCAGAAGTAACCAAAGTCAGATTACCCTACAAAACCAGATTTGAATATTCCCACCGTGGACTTATGCCTCTGCTGTGTCTCTCAAGCAGCAAAGTTTACTTTAAGCAACAACAAAACAAAACCACAACTGGCTGCAACAAGCTGGAGAAATGAAATCTCTCATCAGTCAACTGCTTTTAGTGACATTTTGCAGCTCTTCTCAAAACTTACAAAGCTTGGTTTTAATTATATGTAGTTGAATCATAGCACAGTACGTAGAACAAATTGATAATTGGTATTCGGTCAGAACTTTCCCTTTCCACGAGTTTCAACTTAACCAGCCACTAATTAGTTTCACATGGATTTTCATTCATTCTAACTGGGCTCTGAACAGACGTCCTTTCAGAGAATAGCAGTTCTGGAATCTATCCTCTTTCATCCGGAATCATATAAAACATGCTGACGGCCCGGTCCATGACAGAATCTAGCCAAGCTGAGATATAGATTGATGTCAATCACAAATTTGCAGAGATATGCAAGCCATAATCTTTGAACTACTGTACATACAGCCCAGCCATTCTGTCCCACTTATGATGCTTATTCATTATTCATGGTGTTTACATTTTGTGGGCCAAAGATTTAGAAACGAGATTTTGGAATGTATTTATCAGAACTGTCACTTTAATACCACAATCTATTTGTAATGAAAACCTATAGGGGCCAGGAAATTTTACAGCACATTTACCTTCCAAGAGGGCCAAATACCAAATGTAGGCCATAAAAACAGGAAGCTTGACCACTCAGTCTTATCGCACTGTCATGACAGTGCAGCTGTCATTTAAAGCAGCTTTACGCCACGAACATGACAGCCCCGCAACTGAATCTCAAACTTTGCACAAGTTTGTATATTCAGTCCTCATTGTCCACTTATTTGTTACCTGTGGATTCGCATACTCAGAGGTCAGACCCAAACCCCATTCTCATTAGTTTGCCTTTGAAAAAGAAAGGACTACAATTGGTTTACCAAGGAGTGGTACCTGTGTTTTTGTTAAACAAGGAAGCCCTTGTCCCATCCCTCATGGATAAAATGGCTTGAGCATAGAGATATAAAATATAAATTTCACCCATCACACCAGTGCACTGCATTCTTCTGTCCAAGACAAAATTTGTATCCAGTAACTAAAATCAGTAACTGCTCACCAGCCAGATACAGTCAAAAAGTACAAAATTAAGCAATGTTACTTAATCATAGCATTTAGTGGCATCTCCATTGGTTCAGGACATTTCTTTTGCAGCTACTGAACAGAGAAGATCATGTAAATTGCAGCTTTTCCAGTTCTGAAAGCAAAGACTCTGTAGTCATACTAGGCTAACACAAGCACATACTCTTCATACTATGATTAGGAAGGAAATGTCCCAATAGTTTGTCACAGGCACTATGTTTGCCCTTGTTCCTTTTCAGGGTTACAATCCTTGTGACACATCCATGATATGACCACCTCCCTCCAGAGACTGAAGTTTATGTAAGTTTGTAGGAGTGCAGGTTTCCCATGTTTGATACATTCAGGCAGTATTACATTAGCACCAGGCTCTTTGCTCATTGCAAGCAAGTCAAATACCATTAAGGATTTGGCACCTATCTCTGCCATGACATGTTTTGTATAGTGTCTAGACCTTCCTTGGTGAAGGAATTCCACAAAAAGTAAAACTCAAAGTAGTGTGCCATCATCTGTCCAACTGTGTATGGCATTTGGTGACAGCTTCCTGATCTTTCTTTTTGATAGCCAAATTCTTTGATGAACGTTGATTTCATTTCTTCAGAATTTCCTCTAGCATTTCCTGGGTTGAAGAGGTATTTGGATATTCTAGTAATATTTTAACCAATATTCTTGGGGCACTACTTAATAGTTTGTTCACTTTACACAGCTTAATGCAGTCATCTTGCATGGATCTCTGTCAATTAATTGAGTGTATTGCGTGGCTTTCAGGTTCCATCATTGTGCGTCAGCCTTGAACCATTTACATTTTTCCACTCTTGCTCAGAGACTGCCTGCTCAACTGAGCCGAGGAAATGATTTTCAAAACTAGGTCGCTAGTATGGCTGATGGCACTCTGCTTGCAATGAAAAGCTTCAAGGATTGCATCCGAAACCTACTGTACGCAAGAGAGTGATCTGTACCAGTTGGTCTTATGATAGCTGAGAATGTAGTTCTGACTCACATCTAGTATCCAATTGGTTTAAATGTCCTGATCTTGAATGTCTCCAGGACACACAGCACCATAGTATGTTCTGAAGGAGGTGCAAGTAACAGAAAGCTCATGGTAGAAGCAAACCTCAACTAATATCTGTCCCTTCCCAGGCCACAATATCAGAGATAGGATGGGCATGTCTTTGTAACACTCATGTTGTAGTACAGTTGACTTTTAATCGCTCTCTGAAATAGCGTAGTAAGCCACTGAGCTCAAGGTCATGCTAGCAATGCCTATATCTATGACTGAAGAAAGAAAATAAATCTCCATGAATTACTGATGTTCTGATTTGGAGATTCTACAGATAGAAGTGGCAAATTCTTCAAAGAACTGTGGGTTCTTTATGCTGTGTCGCCTCTGGAACGCAATAAAACTCTGAAGTAAAGGCTTTCATGAGGTTAACTAACTCTGAGTGGGAGGTAGATGGAGAGAATATGTCTTAAACCAGCTTTTTTGGGGTGGGAGAGATTTGTTTCAATAAGGAGAACAGTACATTTCTTAAACCAAAGAAAACACACTTCTGATGTGTTTCCTCTGCCTGATGGACATGTAATTTTTAAAATTTCAGTGATCCACTCTCAGCAAGACTCATCTCTCGCAGTTCAGACTACCAAGTTCCATATCAATCACTGCTGTTTTGTACACATTATTAATGAGCTACACATTGACTGTCAAGCCTGTGCATACGCTCCTAATCAAAAAATGGTTTTCTTTTTATTGGTTTAATGCTATGGATTTGGTTCACTTGTTAAGCACATAACCTTAGCTTCAAACACTCACTGAAGCAGATGGGCCACAGTGTGTCAGTGCCCTACTGATCAGACACTGCCCAATGTGAGGTGGGCAGTGGCTGACCAATGGGATGTAATGATGCCTGCCACCACTGCAGACAGTACACAACAACCAGACTTTTTGTCCAAGTTTACTCCCTTTGCCTTCAACTCTCCCTAAGTGTCCTGAAAGCTAAGGAACTTTGGCTCATGAATGCCAAGGTATGTTAAAGTATCAGCAGTTTGGACACTATAAATTGGTACCAAATGTTTGGAGTTCCTCTTGGAGGTTTAGCTTTGCGCCACAAGAGACCCAATTTCTCTGCGATGTCATGAGGAGGCACAGCTACTGACAGAAGTTATTTACTAACAAGGAGAGCCTTCACAACTGGCTCTCTTCATGGTGCTGCTGTGCATTGGCTAAAAATAGGACAACCCGTACATCAAAGCTGGAAGAATGCTAACTCTCCTTATTCACACACTATACACATCACTGGATGCACATTGACCAAATATTTACCCCTCAACTAACATTAACATTGATCTGATCATTTCTGTCAGTCAATAATATTTGTGCAAAATGGCTCTCGCCTTTCTCAAAATTGTAACATCACTTTACACATGCAGAGGCTGTCAAACATACCACAATAACATTATGAAAGATCCAACGTCTATACATGGTGTACATCCACCACACGTCTGCCATCAAACTTAAGTACTGTGCCTTATTAGAGAATAAAATGTGATTAACTTTTGTTTGCATTTGTCTTCAAAGCTTTATTCAAAAATATTTATTAATATAGTTCTCTCAAGACAATAAACAATACTGATTCAAACTGAGAATGAAGAGGGAGAAGAAATCCAAGAGCATAATAGGAGAAAATTTGCTGACACACTATATTAGAAGGTTGAATTTCAGGTTTTATTAAATAAAGTTGTGGACTGAGCAGAGATACATTTATGTTGAGCAGAAGCTATCAAAGTGCTTGTGGGAAAAGGACTGAAAGGTTTGTTGAAAATATGAGATGAAAGGTTGAGAGAAGACATGTGGAGCTTAAACACCAACAATGTGCTGAATTTTTATAATTCCAGTGACATATTCATACTCAATTTACAATTACCTCCAGTGGAACATAGATAGCAGTCAAAGTAATAAAAAGAACATTTCTCAAGTGGACCAGTCAGATTTCAATAAAGAAATAATACTGGGCAACTAACAATTGAAGTAAATTTCATTCATCCAAATTATGTGACAAACATAACATTGTTTGGGTATGTTTATAAGCATTAAAAGAGAATAAATTGGGCAATAAATTATTCTGATGGTTTCAAGTAGTACTAAAGGAAAGCAATTTTGCATAAAATACTTGGATTGATTGTCACACTTTGGCATGGGAGGATTGGAGATTCTGTTTGAAATATCCTGATTGGCAGAATACCAGGTATCTTTACAGTGTTTAAGTAGTGCTTTTGATGGAATAAAATATCACAAGGAAATTACAAAACAGTGTGTCCATTACATAATGAGGTGATAGTAAGTGAACTAAAGCTTGGTCAGGAAGAACTTCTAAAGGATGAAAAAGGGGTAGAGAGTTTTGGCGAGGGAAATAATGGTTGGGGTCCAAGCAGCTAAAGCCATGGATAGGCATGGAAGGGGCCAGAATTAGATGAGTGTGGGTATGTAGGATTGGGAAAGGTGAGTCCATCAAGGCATTTGAAAGAAGGTCAGAATTTTAAAAACAAGGCATTGCTTAACTAGGAGTCACTGTGGGTCAGTAAGTATAGTGTGGACTAAGAGGTATGGTCTTTGAGATGAACAGTTAAGTCAAGATCTTGTCCAATTATTCAAGGCAACTTCCAAGATACAATTGTAAAAGAGCAGGGGCTACATCACCAGCAATTTTAGCTTAGACGATGAACTGAAAAGATATAGCTAGATATAGTGTAGAAGAGCAGAGAGATCTTGGTGCTCATGTACATAGATCCTTGAAAGTTGCTACCCAGATTGATATGGTTGTTAAGAAGGTATACGGTGTGTTAGTTTCATTGATAGTGGGATTGAGTTTCGGAGCCACAAGGTCACATTGTAGCTGTACAAAATTCTGGTGTGGCCGCACTTGGAGTATCGCCTACAGTTCTGGTCACCACATTATAGAAAGGATGTGGAAATTTTGGAAACGACTCAGAGGTGATTTACTAGGATGTTGCTTGGTAGGGAGGTATGGTATTATGAGGAAAGACTGAGGGACTGGAGGCTGTATTCATTAGAGAGAAGGTGGTTGAGAGATGACTTGAAACTTTTTAAGATAATCAGAGGGTGGACAGTGAGAGCCTTTTGCCTTGGATGGTGATGGCTAGCAAGAGGGGACATAGCTTTGAATTGAGGGATGATAGATATAGGACAGAATTACTCAATAGTAGGAACGCCCTGCCTGCACCAATAGTATACTTGCCAACTTTAAGGGTATTTAAATGGTCATTGGATAAATATATGAATGAAAATGGAATAGATGGGCTTCAGATTGGTTCCACGGGTCAGTGCAAAACTGAGGGCCTGAACTGTAACGTTCTACGGTTATGATGGGAGTACTGTGTTCAGTTGTGGCTGCTACATGATACAAATGATGTGACTGCCCTACAGAGGGTGCAGGGCAGATTCAGCAAGATGTACCTAGACTGCAACAGCACAGATATGAAGAGAGACTGTGTAGGCTAGGAGTGCTTTCCTTAAAATAGGGGGAGCTAAGATGGGACCTGATAAAGATTTATCAAACTATGAAGGGGGCGGGGTGGGGGGCACATAAGGGGAAAGATTTTTCTTAGCTCCCTTAATAGAGTGATCAATAACTGGGGATATAGACACAAAATAAAAGGCAGCATATTTAGAAGGGATTTAAGGAAGGATTATTTCACCCAAAGTGTAGTGGGTATACGATACCCATTACATGAGAGGATAGTAGTGATGGGAATCACTTCAACATTCATGAAGTTAGATGATCACTTGAAATGCCATAGTAATAGGCCAAGTCCTGGAAAATGGCACTAAATCGGTGCGTGGTGACAAACATCTCATGATCACAGTTGTGGTTCAATAACGTTGTATTGAGAGCACCTCCTAGCTAGCAAACCCTTTCAGATACAGATTCAGAAGTTTCAGAAAGATTTCCTCAAAGCCTACAATTATGGAGATGATCATAATGCATCATTATATATGTAAGATTTCTCAATACTGATTTTTCAAAACAAAATTTAAATTCAAGGAATGGATTCCAGTTTAAAAGTAAGCTTGAGACATTGAGTTAAGGCAGGAACTGGATAGAGGCACAAAACAAAAATAGTGAGTGTTAAGTTGCAGTAACAGGTCATTTTTTTTTGTAAAGATCGATGCCAGACCACTATTTACCTAGATCATTGTTTGCTTCATGATTTTGAAAGAGCATTAGCTTTCACATGGGCATACAGTGCTATTTTAAACAAAGTTCACTAATCCATGTAACTCTTATAAAATGAGCAAACGTTTGGCAGCCTAATCCATGCCAGACAAGCCTTAACTTGTCCTTGCTAAACTAAAGGGACCTATAGCCTCAAACACTGGCAGCATTATGTATTATAGTTTACAATGCACATTACTAACAGCAACAACTGCCTTTAAAAATTGCTGAACACTTGTCACTAAGCTTTAAATGTAAAGTTAATCATTAATCTCTTATTTCACTTTTGCAGCAGTTTGCCAAAACTTCAGCTGCTAACCTTCTACTCACATCAGAAAGCAGTGAGAAAATAGAGAATGATATTTTTGAAAAAATGGCAATTTATAAGTCACCTTCAATTCCTTTCAAAGCTGCATCGTCTTGTTTGCCACTTTTTTATTAATGGGAATAATTGCTTTCCATCAACTGTCAGGTAATTCACAATTTTAAAGACTCTTATCAAATCTGCTCTCATCACTTTCCCCAAGGTCACTATATAACTTTCACTTGAATGTCATCTTCAAACTGCAAGTCTCTTCAAAGACTAATTTAATTAATCCCCAAAACTCATTATGTGCAGATCATTTTATTTTGAAACTTAGTGTTCTCGTACAGATGAGCAACTAAGTTATTAACCCAGGCTTAGAAAATCATTGCCTCAATTTGAAAGTTCAGACATTGTTATCCTAAATTATAGCATAGTTTTCCTTCAATCACATCAGAAATACAGTAAAAGATTATTCTTCCAAACATTAAGAATTAGAACTGTTTTAAGTAATCATATGATTTTTGAAATGTTAATTTCATCTTGCTGCATTAATTATATTGACCCTGTGAAGTAAGTGAATCACAACGCAAACACTAGGTCATTGAACCAATTAAAGCTTGGATAAACAATTTTCCATTGTATCCTCACATTTCTGATTACAGAAAGATCTTCCAGAATCACACTGTTCTTGGTTTGTAGATACATTTTGGCCAGAAAGCGTTAATTTCCCTCTCCCACCTTAATACTTACAAATCCCGCAAAACAAAATAACTTTCAATGATTTGCATATTTAATATGAATAAACATCTAAATGTCCTTTATAATCTTTATAAAGAAAAGAAAACAAAAAAATGGATGTCAATAAACTAAGACTATTAAAGAGGTGCAATTTAAATACTGCCTTACGAAATGGAGCGAAGGAATTCTAAATTCCAGTTTATAAAGCTGAAGATATAGTCTAAACACTGTCAATTTCTGCTACCTGCTGTGCAAACTAATTCACGTTTAAATAAGACGTGGAGATGCCGGAGTTGGATTGGGGTGGACACGGTCAAGAATCAAATGAAACACATTTATCTGATTACCAACAGGTTTATCTGAAATGGCAAGCCTTTGGAGCTCAGCTCCGTCCTCATGCGTCTTTGTAAACAAAAAGTTAACAACTTTAAAACTAGCTGCTCTTGTTGAATTCTTTAGTCAGTTAGGAGGTAGACTACTAATTAAAATGCAAAATCCAGATTCCTTTCAAGTCTTTGTCTCTTGATAATTAAAGGTTTTATCAATATACAAGAGTTACACTTTACTCCCCCCACAAACACCCTGATGATAATTGAAGTAGATACCTGTGTACTGCAAATGACAACAGAATTCCAAACCAACCCTCACTCCCCACCCCTTCATGCAGAGCTGAAGGCATTTTGCTGGTAAGGTACTGTACGTGCTTCCACTACCACGGGTCGCTCTCCAGCGAATTCACTTCTGAGCCCTGATCATCACTGCGATGGATCACCAACACTGCTCGCTGGGCACCCTTCGCATTCTCAGCGGGACGAGCAGGGAAAATAAAAAGGAGGGCTGCCTTTCCTCTCCTAACTCGCCGTGACAAGACTAATGTGGGGTTGAAATAGCTGAGTAGCGCTGGCGGAGTAGTTATAAAGACAGAGAGAGAGAGAGTGTGTATACGTGTGAACTCTGCTGCCAGTCTCGACCATGACAGGAAGGTGGATGGGGAGGCTGAGTGCCTCACATGTCCTCATGACACAGGGGTTGGTGGCATGAAGAGCGGGAGAAGACAAGGCTGGGGACTAACAGGGCTTTGGCAGAGAGGGGTGAGACAAGAGAGAGAGGGGAGGGGGGGTGACAGAAGGGAGTGGGGGGGTGACAGAAGGGAGTGGGGGGGGAGAGACAGAGGCGAGTGTGTGGGGGGGGAGAGACAGAGGCGAGTGTGTGGGGGGGGGGGGAGAGACAGAGGCGAGTGTGTGGGGGGAGAAGAGACAGAGGCGAGGTGGGGGGGGGGGGGAGAAGAGACAGACCGGAGGGGGGGGTGGAAGACAGACGGGAGTGGGGGGGGGGGTGGAAGACAGACGGGAGTGGGGGGGGGGTGGAAGACAGACGGGAGTGGGGGGGGGGGGTGGAAGACAGACGGGAGTGGGGGGGGGTGGAAGACAGACGGGAGTGGGGGGGGGGTGGAAGACAGACGGGAGTGGGGGGGGGGTGGAAGACAGACGGGAGTGGGGGGGGGGTGGAAGACAGACGGGAGTGGGGGGGGGGGAAGACAGACGGGAGTGGGGGGGGGGGAAGACAGACGGGAGTGGGGGGGGAGACAGACGGGAGGGGGGGAGACAGACGGGGGGGGGGGGAGAGATAGACGGGGGGGGGAGAGACAGACGGGAGGGGGGGGAGAGACAGACGGGAGTGGGGGGGGAGACAGACGGGAGTGGGGGGGGAGACAGACGGGAGTGGGGGGGGGAGACAGACGGGAGTGGGGGGGGGGAGACAGACGGGAGTGGGGGGGGGAGACAGACGGGAGTGGGGGGGGGAGACAGACGGGAGTGGGGGGGGGAGACAGACGGGAGTGGGGGGGGAGACAGACGGGAGTGGGGGGGGAGACAGACGGGAGTGGGGGGGGAGACAGAGAGAGATACAGAGAGATGGGGGAAAGATAGGGGGGAGAGGGAGAGAGAGAGAGAGAGAGAGAGAGATGGGGGGGGGGGTCCCATTCCCCCGCCTGCCAGGGCCAGGCCGTGTGGTCAGGGATGACTGTGAGCTCTCCCGCCCAGACTCAGGCCCAGTCCTCAGGCCTAGACTGTCAGGGCACACTCGGGGACTCCCCCCCGGGGTACACTCACCATGTCTCCTGGTTACTGAATTTCTTGGTCACCACTTTGCCAAGCTCCAGGCCCAACCTATCGGCCACCCGCTGGGACAGGTCGTGGTGCGAGCTGCCGCTGAACAGCACGATATTCGGCATTGTTGCTGCTGAGAGAGAGCGAGTCACTGAGAATCAGTCTCCAGCATCTCTCCCACTCTCACTCACACAGCGATGCTGGGATCCTCCTCCTCCTCCTCCGGCCAGAGAGGAGGCCCGCCCCCAGACACGGACCGCCCAATCAGACCCCGCCCCCAGACACGGACCGCCCAATCAGACCCCGCCCCCAGACACGGACCGCCCAATCAGACCCCGCCCCCAGACACGGACCGCCCAATCAGACCCCGCCCCCAGACACGGACCGCCCAATCAGACCCCGCCCCCAGACCCGGACCGCCCAATCAGACCCCGCCCCCAGACACGGACCGCCCAAACAGACCCCGCCCCCAGACAGGGACCGCCCAATCAGACCCCGCCCCCAGACACGGACCGCCCAAACAGACCCCGCCCCCAGACAGGGACCGCCCAATCAGACCCCGCCCCCAGACACGGACCGCCCAAACAGACCCCGCCCCCAGACACGGACCGCCCAGACAGACCCCGCCCCCAGACAGACCCCGCCCCCAGACACGGACCGCCCAGACAGACACCGCCCCCATACAGACCTCGCCCCCTGACAGACCCCGCCCCCAGACAGACCTCGCCCCCAGACAGACCCCGCCCCCAGACAGACCCCGCCCTCAGACAGACCCCGCCCCCAGACACGGACCGCCCAGACAGACACCGCCCCCATACAGACCCCGCCCCCATACAGACCCCGCCCCCGGACCGACCCCGCCACCTGACAGACCCCGCCCCCAGACAGACCCCGCCCACCGACACGGTCCGCCTCCCGTCACGGACTGCCCAGACAGACCCCGCCCCCAGAGACGGACCGCCCACACAGACCCCGCCCCCAGGCCCGGTCTGCCCAATCAGACCCCGCCCCTCCTCCTGTCTGTGTGTGACAGGCCGCTGGCTCCATCCCTGCTGAAGGGATTATGCCTGAACCGTTGATTCTCCTGCTCCTCGGCTGCTGCCTGACCTGCTGTGCTTTCCCAGCAACTCACTGATCTGAAGCCTGGGACAGAGCCAGCCCCTTCCTCCTGAATTGAATTTATTGTTAAGTGTACGAAGACTCAGTGAAAAGCTTTGTCTTGTGAGCAGTACAGGCAGATCACAGAGTTAAATAGCATAGATATGTAAATTCTAGGTAAAAACACAGGTACAGGCTAATGCTAAACGTTTGTGAGTCCATTCAGTATTCTAACAGCAGTAGGGTGGAAACTGTTGTGAAACCAGCTGGGCGTGTGTTCAGGCTTCTGTACCTTCTTCCCGATGGTAGAAGTTGTAGAAAAACGTTGCCTGGGATCTTTAAGAATGCTGGTGGCCTTTCTTAGACAACGAGCCTGGTAGATGGATTCTATAGATGGAAGGTTGGACTTTGTGATTGTCCGGGCCGAGTTCACCACTCTCTGTAACCGTCTCCGATCTTGAATGGTGCAGTTGCCATACCGGGTAGTGATACATCCAGACAGAATGCTCTTGATGGTGCACCTATAACTGTTGGCAAGGGTATTCGCCTTCATGCCAAATTTCCTCAGCTGCCTGAGGAAGAAGAGACATTGTTGGGCCTTCGTAACCAGTGCGTCCACATAAAGAGTCAAGAAGGTGTGTTGTGGATAACCACTCCCAGGAGATTGACAATCTCCATTCGTTCCACCTCTGTGCTGTTAATGTGTAGGGTTGCATGAGTAACATTTCGCCAAAAGTCATTAATGAGTTCCTTGGTTTTGCTGGCATTGAGAGCTAGGTTGTTCTCAGTGCACCATTTTTGCAGGTCTTCCATCTCACGTCTGTAGTCTGTTTCGTCGCCATCTGAGATTCAACCATCAGCAAATGTGTAAATGGCATTTGTCCTGTCAGCCACCCAAACCCCACCCCTTCTCCCTGTCAGTCCGGGAGAGTACCTACCCTCTCCACGTCAGTCAGTCAGAGACAGACCCCGCCCCCCCCACCGGTCAGTCTTTCAAGATCAGGCCCACTACCCCCAACTGTCAGTCCATCAGAATAGAACTGTCACCCCTACACCAGTCAGTCAAAGATAGACCCCTCATTCTATTACAGGCAAAAAAACTGCCCATACTGGAATCTAAAATAGACAGGCAGGAGGCCGGAGGAAAGGAGCAAGCCAGGCAGCATCAGGAGATAGGGAAGTCAACATTTCAGGTCTAATCCTGAAGAAGGGTAACCCTTCCCAAGGTAATCCCTCCCTCCTGATGATGCCTGGCTTGGCGTGTTCTTCCAGCCTCCAGCCTGTCTGCCCTCATTCTATCAAGTTAAAAATCACACATCACCAGTTTATAGTCCAACAGGTTTATTTGGTAGCACTAGCTTTTGGAGCGCTGCTCCATCAGGTGGTTGTGGAATATAAGATCGAAGGACTCAAAATTTATAGCAAAAATTTCCAGTGTGATGTAACTGAAATTATATGTTGAAAAAATCTAGATTGTTTGTAAAGTCTCTCATCTTTTAGAATGAACATGTTGGTTTCAGTTCATTCATTTGTAAATGTAACTTTTTTCATGTTACATTCTCAAGTGAACTTTAACAATAGGTTTCATGCCTGTCCACATAATGCATTGAAGGTGTGAGGTGCCCTGTGTGAGACTGTCTGTGCCCCAATATTCAGACTGATTCTAATCTAGAAGAGGGATTTACAGCATCTTACATGGATTCATGCAGTTTTTGAGCAAAGTAAAATATAATTCTGCAAGTACAAATTCATCCCACAAATGTATATGTGTGTGTGTGTGTGTGTGTGTGTTGGGGAGAGGGGGGGAGCTGCCAGAGGATGCGGTGGAGGCTAGTACAATTGCAACATTTAAGAGGCATTTTGATGGGTATATGAATAGGAAGGGTTTTGGAGGGACAAGGGCAGGGTGCTGGCAGGTGGGACTAGATTGGGTTTGGATATCTGGTCAGCATGGACAGGTTGGACCAAAGGGTCTGTTTCCGTGCTGTACATCTCTATGACTCTAGGACAGACCCCACTGCTTCTGTCAGTCAGAGACAGACACCGCTCCCTTCTTCTGTCAGTCAGAGACAGACCCCCCACCCTTCTGTCAAGAGAGTTGTGCTGGAAAAGCACAGCAGGTCAGGCAGCATCCGAGGAACAGGAGAGTTGACATTTCAGGCTTAAGCCCTTCATCAGGAATGAGGCTTGTGGACCAGAAAGCTGAGAGATAAATGGAAGGGGGAATACGGCTGAGGGGAAGGCAGCTGGGAATGCAATAAGTAGATAAATGTGCGGGTGGACACCTCATCTTCCGCCTAGGGAAGGATGAACGGCTCATCTTCCACCATATGAGGAAGAACGCCTCATTTTCCACCATGTGAGAAAGAACACCTTATCTTCTGCCTTGGGAAGGAAGAACACCTCATCTTCCACCATGTGAGGAAGAACACCTCATCTTCCATCATGTGAGGAAGAACACCTCATCTTCCGCCATGTGAGGAGGAACACCTCATCTTCTGCCATATGAGGAAGAACACCACATCTTCCGCCATGTGAGGAAGAACGCCTCCTCTGCCGCCATGTGAGGAAGAATGCCTCCTCTGCCATCATGTGAGGAAGAACGCCTCCTCTGCCGCCATGTGAGGAAGAACGATTCATCTGCCGGCAAGTGAGAAAGAACACCTTATCTTCCACCTAGGGAAGGAAGAACGCCTCCTCTTCCACCATATGAGGAAGAACGCCTCATTTTCCACCATGTGAGAAAGAACACCTTATCTTCTGCCTTGGGAAGGAAGAACACCTCATCTTCCACCATGTGAGGAAGAACATGGCACAGTGGTTAGCACTGCTGCCTCACAGCGCCAGGGACCTGGGTTCAATTCCCGCCTCAGGCGACTGACTGTGTGGAGTTTGCACATTCTCCCCGTGTCTGTGTGGGTTTCCTCCGGGTGCTCCGGTTTCCTCCCACAGTCACAAAGATGTGCGGGTCAGGTGAATTGGCCATGCTAAATTGCCCGTAGTGTTAGGTAAGGGGTAAATGTAGGGGTATGGGTGGGTTGCGCTTCGGCGGGTCGGTGTGGACTTGTTGGGCCTAAGGGCCTGTTTCCATACTGTAAGTAATCTAATCTAAAAAAAAACACCTCATCTTCCACCATGTGAGGAAGAACACCTCATCTTCCGCCATGTGAGGAGGAACACCTCATCTTCTGCCATGTGAGGAAGAACATCTCATCTTCCACCATAAGAGGAAAAACACCTCATCTTCCGCCATGTGAGGAAGAACGCCTCCTCTGCCACCATGTGAGGAAGAACACCTCATCTTCCGTCATGTGAGGAAGAACGCCTCCTCTGCCGCCATGTGAGAAAGAATGCCTCCTCTGCCATCATATGAGGAAGAACGCCTCCTCTGCCGCCATGTGAGGAAGAACGATTCATCTGCCGGCAAGTGAGAAAGAACACCTTATCTTCCACCTAGGGAAGGAAGAACGCCTCCTCTTCCACCATATGAGGAAGAACGCCTCATTTTCCACCATGTGAGAAAGAACACCTTATCTTCTGCCTTGGGAAGGAAGAACACCTCATCTTCCACCATGTGAGGAGGAACACCTCATCTTCCACCATGTGAAGAAGAACACCTCATCTTCCGCCATGTGAGGAGGAACACCTCATCTTTTGCCATGTGAGGAAGAACATCTCATCTTCCACCATAAGAGGAAGAACACCTCATCTTCCGCCATGTGAGGAAGAACGCCTCCTCTGCCACCATGTGAGGAAGAAAGAACACCTTATCTTCTGCCTTGGGAAGGAAGAACGCCTCATCTTCCGCCATGTGAGGAAGAACGCCTCCTTGGCCACCATGTGAGGAAGAGCACCTCATCTTCCCCATATGAGGAAGAACACCTCATCTTCCACCATATGAGGAAGAACACCTCATCTTCTGCCATGTGAGGAAGAACGCCTCATCTTCCGCCATGTGAGGAAGAACATCTCATCTTCCACCATATGAGGAAGAACACCTCATCTTCCATCATGTGAGGAAGAACACCTCATCTTCCACCATATGAGGAAGAACACCTCATCTTCTGCCATGTGAGGAAGAACATCTCATCTTCCACCATATGAGGAAGAACACGTGTGGGCGGCACGGTGGCACAGTGGGCGGCACGGTGGCACAGTGGTTAGCACTGCTGCCTCACAGCGCCTGTAGACCCGGGTTCAATTCCCGACTCAGGCGACTGACTGTGTGGAGTTTGCACGTTCTCCCCGTGTCTGCGTGGGTTTCCTCCGGGTGCTCCGGTTTCCTCCCACAGTCCAAAGATGTGCGGGTCAGGTGAATTGGCCAAGCTAAATTGCCCGTAGTGTTAGGTAAGGGATAAAATGTAAAGGTATGGGTGGGTTGCGCTTCGGCGGGTCGGTGTGGACTTGTTGGGCCGAAGGGCCTGTTTCCACACTGTAAGTCTAATCTAATCTAAAAAAAAACACCTCATCTTCCACCATGTGAGGAAGAACGCCTCATCTTCCGCCATGTGAGGAAGAACGCCTCATCTTCCACCATATGAGGAAGAACACCTCATCTTCCGCCATGTGAGGAAGAATGCCTCCTCTGCTGCTATGTGAGGAAGAACATCTCATCTTCCACCATATGAGGAAGAACACCTCATCTTCCGTCATGTGAGGAAGAACGCCTCCTCTGCCGCCATGTGAGGAAGAATGCCTCCTCTGCCATCATGTGAGGAAGAACGTCTCATCTTCCGCCATGTGAGGAAGAATGCCTCATCTTCCACCATATGAGGAAGAACACCTCATCGTCTGCCATGTGAGGAAGAATGCCTCCTCTGCCGCCATGTGAGGAAGAACATCTCATCTTCCACCATATGAGGAAGAACACCTCATCTTCCGCCATGTGAGGAAGAACGCCTCCTCTGCCACCATGTGAGGATGAACTCATCTTCCATCATGTGAGGAAGAACACCTCATCTTCCACCATATGAGGAAGAACACCTCATCTTCTGCCATGTGAGGAAGAACACCTCATCTTCCACCATATGAGGAAGAACACCTCATCTTCTGCCATGTGAGGAAGAACGCCTCATCTTCCGCCATGTGAGGAAGAACATCTCATCTTCCACCATATGAGGAAGAACAACTCATCTTCCATCATGTGAGGAAGAACCCCTCATCTTCCACCATATGAGGAAGAACACCTCATCTTCTGCCATGTGAGGAAGAACATCTCATCTTCCACCATATGAGGAAGAACACCTCATCTTCCACCATGTGAGGAAGAACGCCTCATCTTCCGCCATGTGAGGAAGAACTCCTCATCTTCCACCATATGAGGAAGAACACCTCATCTTCCGCCATGTGAGGAAGAATGCCTCCTCTGCTGCTATGTGAGGAAGAACATCTCATCTTCCACCATATGAGGAAGAACACCTCATCTTCCGTCATGTGAGGAAGAACGCCTCCTCTGCCGCCATGTGAGGAAGAATGCCTCCTCTGCCATCATGTGAGGAAGAACGTCTCATTTTCCGCCATGTGAGGAAGAATGCCTCATCTTCCACCATATGAGGAAGAACACCTCATCATCTGCCATGTGAGAAAGAATGCCTCCTCTGCCGCCATGTGAGGAAGAACATCTCATCTTCCACCATATGAGGAAGAACACCTCATCTTCCGCCATGTGAGGAAGAACGCCTCCTCTGCCACCATGTGAGGATGAACACATCTTCCGTCATGTGAGGAAGAACACCTCCTCTGCCACCATGTGAGGAAGAATGCCTCCTCTGCCATCATGTGAGGAAGAACACCTCATCTTCCGCCATGTGAGGAAGAACGATTCATCTGCCGCCAAGTGAGATAGAACACCTTATCTTCCACCTAGGGAAGGAAGAACGCCTCCTCTTCCACCATATGAGGAAGAACGCCTCATTTTCCACCATGTGAGAAAGAACACCTTATCTTCTGCCTTGGGAAGGAAGAACACCTCATCTTCCACCATGTGAGGAAGAACATGGCACAGTGGTTAGCACTGCTGCCTCACAGCGCCAGGGACCTGGGTTCAATTCCCGCCTCAGGCGACTGACTGTGTGGAGTTTGCACATTCTCCCCGTGTCTGTGTGGGTTTCCTCCGGGTGCTCCGGTTTCCTCCCACAGTCACAAAGATGTGCGGGTCAGGTGAATTGGCCATGCTAAATTGCCCGTAGTGTTAGGTAAGGGGTAAATGTAGGGGTATGGGTGGGTTGCGCTTCGGCGGGTCGGTGTGGACTTGTTGGGCCTAAGGGCCTGTTTCCATACTGTAAGTAATCTAATCTAAAAAAAAACACCTCATCTTCCACCATGTGAGGAAGAACACCTCATCTTCCGCCATGTGAGGAGGAACACCTCATCTTCTGCCATGTGAGGAAGAACATCTCATCTTCCACCATAAGAGGAAAAACACCTCATCTTCCGCCATGTGAGGAAGAACGCCTCCTCTGCCACCATGTGAGGAAGAACACCTCATCTTCCGTCATGTGAGGAAGAACGCCTCCTCTGCCGCCATGTGAGAAAGAATGCCTCCTCTGCCATCATATGAGGAAGAACGCCTCCTCTGCCGCCATGTGAGGAAGAACGATTCATCTGCCGGCAAGTGAGAAAGAACACCTTATCTTCCACCTAGGGAAGGAAGAACGCCTCCTCTTCCACCATATGAGGAAGAACGCCTCATTTTCCACCATGTGAGAAAGAACACCTTATCTTCTGCCTTGGGAAGGAAGAACACCTCATCTTCCACCATGTGAGGAGGAACACCTCATCTTCCACCATGTGAAGAAGAACACCTCATCTTCCGCCATGTGAGGAGGAACACCTCATCTTTTGCCATGTGAGGAAGAACATCTCATCTTCCACCATAAGAGGAAGAACACCTCATCTTCCGCCATGTGAGGAAGAACGCCTCCTCTGCCACCATGTGAGGAAGAAAGAACACCTTATCTTCTGCCTTGGGAAGGAAGAACGCCTCATCTTCCGCCATGTGAGGAAGAACGCCTCCTTGGCCACCATGTGAGGAAGAGCACCTCATCTTCCCCATATGAGGAAGAACACCTCATCTTCCACCATATGAGGAAGAACACCTCATCTTCTGCCATGTGAGGAAGAACGCCTCATCTTCCGCCATGTGAGGAAGAACATCTCATCTTCCACCATATGAGGAAGAACACCTCATCTTCCATCATGTGAGGAAGAACACCTCATCTTCCACCATATGAGGAAGAACACCTCATCTTCTGCCATGTGAGGAAGAACATCTCATCTTCCACCATATGAGGAAGAACACGTGTGGGCGGCACGGTGGCACAGTGGGCGGCACGGTGGCACAGTGGTTAGCACTGCTGCCTCACAGCGCCTGTAGACCCGGGTTCAATTCCCGACTCAGGCGACTGACTGTGTGGAGTTTGCACGTTCTCCCCGTGTCTGCGTGGGTTTCCTCCGGGTGCTCCGGTTTCCTCCCACAGTCCAAAGATGTGCGGGTCAGGTGAATTGGCCAAGCTAAATTGCCCGTTGTGTTAGGTAAGGGATAAAATGTAAAGGTATGGGTGGGTTGCGCTTCGGCGGGTCGGTGTGGACTTGTTGGGCCGAAGGGCCTGTTTCCACACTGTAAGTCTAATCTAATCTAAAAAAAAACACCTCATCTTCCACCATGTGAGGAAGAACGCCTCATCTTCCGCCATGTGAGGAAGAACGCCTCATCTTCCACCATATGAGGAAGAACACCTCATCTTCCGCCATGTGAGGAAGAATGCCTCCTCTGCTGCTATGTGAGGAAGAACATCTCATCTTCCACCATATGAGGAAGAACACCTCATCTTCCGTCATGTGAGGAAGAACGCCTCCTCTGCCGCCATGTGAGGAAGAATGCCTCCTCTGCCATCATGTGAGGAAGAACGTCTCATCTTCCGCCATGTGAGGAAGAATGCCTCATCTTCCACCATATGAGGAAGAACACCTCATCGTCTGCCATGTGAGGAAGAATGCCTCCTCTGCCGCCATGTGAGGAAGAACATCTCATCTTCCACCATATGAGGAAGAACACCTCATCTTCCGCCATGTGAGGAAGAACGCCTCCTCTGCCACCATGTGAGGATGAACTCATCTTCCATCATGTGAGGAAGAACACCTCATCTTCCACCATATGAGGAAGAACACCTCATCTTCTGCCATGTGAGGAAGAACACCTCATCTTCCACCATATGAGGAAGAACACCTCATCTTCTGCCATGTGAGGAAGAACGCCTCATCTTCCGCCATGTGAGGAAGAACATCTCATCTTCCACCATATGAGGAAGAACAACTCATCTTCCATCATGTGAGGAAGAACCCCTCATCTTCCACCATATGAGGAAGAACACCTCATCTTCTGCCATGTGAGGAAGAACATCTCATCTTCCACCATATGAGGAAGAACACCTCATCTTCCACCATGTGAGGAAGAACGCCTCATCTTCCGCCATGTGAGGAAGAACTCCTCATCTTCCACCATATGAGGAAGAACACCTCATCTTCCGCCATGTGAGGAAGAATGCCTCCTCTGCTGCTATGTGAGGAAGAACATCTCATCTTCCACCATATGAGGAAGAACACCTCATCTTCCGTCATGTGAGGAAGAACGCCTCCTCTGCCGCCATGTGAGGAAGAATGCCTCCTCTGCCATCATGTGAGGAAGAACGTCTCATTTTCCGCCATGTGAGGAAGAATGCCTCATCTTCCACCATATGAGGAAGAACACCTCATCATCTGCCATGTGAGAAAGAATGCCTCCTCTGCCGCCATGTGAGGAAGAACATCTCATCTTCCACCATATGAGGAAGAACACCTCATCTTCCGCCATGTGAGGAAGAACGCCTCCTCTGCCACCATGTGAGGATGAACACATCTTCCGTCATGTGAGGAAGAACACCTCCTCTGCCACCATGTGAGGAAGAATGCCTCCTCTGCCATCATGTGAGGAAGAACACCTCATCTTCCGCCATGTGAGGAAGAACGATTCATCTGCCGCCAAGTGAGATAGAACACCTTATCTTCCACCTAGGGAAGGAAGAACGCCTCCTCTTCCACCATATGAGGAAGAACGCCTCATTTTCCACCATGTGAGAAAGAACACCTTATCTTCTGCCTTGGGAAGGAAGAACACCTCATCTTCCACCATGTGAGGAAGAACATGGCACAGTGGTTAGCACTGCTGCCTCACAGCGCCAGGGACCTGGGTTCAATTCCCGCCTCAGGCGACTGACTGTGTGGAGTTTGCACATTCTCCCCGTGTCTGTGTGGGTTTCCTCCGGGTGCTCCGGTTTCCTCCCACAGTCACAAAGATGTGCGGGTCAGGTGAATTGGCCATGCTAAATTGCCCGTAGTGTTAGGTAAGGGGTAAATGTAGGGGTATGGGTGGGTTGCGCTTCGGCGGGTCGGTGTGGACTTGTTGGGCCTAAGGGCCTGTTTCCATACTGTAAGTAATCTAATCTAAAAAAAAACACCTCATCTTCCACCATGTGAGGAAGAACACCTCATCTTCCGCCATGTGAGGAGGAACACCTCATCTTCTGCCATGTGAGGAAGAACATCTCATCTTCCACCATAAGAGGAAAAACACCTCATCTTCCGCCATGTGAGGAAGAACGCCTCCTCTGCCACCATGTGAGGAAGAACACCTCATCTTCCGTCATGTGAGGAAGAACGCCTCCTCTGCCGCCATGTGAGAAAGAATGCCTCCTCTGCCATCATATGAGGAAGAACGCCTCCTCTGCCGCCATGTGAGGAAGAACGATTCATCTGCCGGCAAGTGAGAAAGAACACCTTATCTTCCACCTAGGGAAGGAAGAACGCCTCCTCTTCCACCATATGAGGAAGAACGCCTCATTTTCCACCATGTGAGAAAGAACACCTTATCTTCTGCCTTGGGAAGGAAGAACACCTCATCTTCCACCATGTGAGGAGGAACACCTCATCTTCCACCATGTGAAGAAGAACACCTCATCTTCCGCCATGTGAGGAGGAACACCTCATCTTTTGCCATGTGAGGAAGAACATCTCATCTTCCACCATAAGAGGAAGAACACCTCATCTTCCGCCATGTGAGGAAGAACGCCTCCTTGGCCACCATGTGAGGAAGAACACCTTATCTTCTGCCTTGGGAAGGAAAAACACCTCATCTTCCGCCATGTGAGGAAGAATGCCTCCTCTGCCCCCATGTGAGGAAGAACGCCTCATCTTCCGCCATGTGAGGAAGAACGCCTCCTTGGCCACCATGTGAGGAAGAACACCTCATCTTCCACCATATGAGGAAGAACACCTCATCTTCCACCATATGAGGAAGAACATCTCATCTTCCACCATATGAGGAAGAACACCTCATCTTCCACCATGTGAGGAAGAATGCCTCATCTTCTACCATGTGAGGAAGAACATCTCATCTTCCACCATATGAGGAAGAACAACTCATCTTCCACCATGTGAGGAAGAACACCTCATCTTCCACCATATGAGGAAGAACACGTCATCTTCTGCCATGTGAGGAAGAACGCCGCCTTTGCCATCATGTGAGGAAGAATGCCTCATCTTCCACCATATGAGGAAGAACACCTCATCTTCCACGATGTGAGGAAGAACGCCTCCTCTGCCGCTATGTGAGGAAGAATGCCTCCTCTGCCGCCATGTGAGGAAGAACATCTCATCTTCCGCCATATGAGGAAGAACACCTCATCGTCTGCCTTGGGAAGGAAGAATGCCTCATCTTCTGCCATTTGAGGAAAAACATCTCATCTTTTGCCTTGGGGAAGAAGAACGTCTTATCTCTGCCTTGGGATGCTTTAACTCCCCCTCTAACTCCACCAAGGACATGCAGGTCCTGGGACTCCTCTATTGCCAAACCCTTACCACTCGACGCCTGGAGGAAGAAAACCTCATCCTTTGCCTTGGGACGCTGCAACCACACAGGATCAATGTGGATGTCGCCAGTTTCCTCATTTCCACTCCCTAAACCTTATCCAAATCCCTGCCTCCAACTTGGCACCACCCCCTTGACCGTTACTACCTGTCCATCTTCCTTCCTTCCCACCCATCCACTCCACCCTCCCCTCCAACCTATCACTTCTTCCCGCACCTTCATCTACCTATCACATTCCCAGCTACCTTCGCTCCAGCCTCACTCTCCTCCCTTTTATATCTCAGTCCGAAATGTTGATTCTCCAACTCTTCAGAAGCTGCCTAACCTGCTGTGCTTTTCCAGCAGCACACTCTTGGTTCTGATTGCCAGCATCTGCAGTCCTCACTTTCCCTTCTTCTATTAGTCAGAGCTTGATCCCACCCTACCTCCTGTCAGTCAAAGACAGATCACAACTCTCCAACTGTCAATCAGAGACAGACCCCACTTCCTCGTGTCAATCAGAAACAGATGCCCACCTCATCCGTCAATCAGAGACAGACACCTATCCACCTGTCAATCAGAGATAGACATGCCACGCCTCCTCACCTTCATCCCACTAAGCTCTGAATCAACTAATTCCATACACGTTGTGACATTGAACTTTTCTTCTGCTGCCTCCGCCTTTGTGCTTTCTTTTTCAATTGTAACTCCAACCCAGCAAGAACCCTTTCTCCCACCCACCAACATATTCCATCTTCTTGGACACCCCATCCTGGTCTCTTACCCGTCCTCGACCTCGTTATCTCCAACTGCTGCCGTGACATTGACTACCCGAATCTGTCCACCCCTCTCATCCAGTCCAATCTCTCACCTTCACAAAGCCTCAGGCCTCCACTCTTTCCCCTCCAACCCAACGCCAACCTCACCATTAAGCCAACAGACAAGGGGGTGGGGGGGGGCAGTGGTAGTTTGGCACACTCATCTACACTACTGAAGGCAGGCACCAACTCGCGGACACCTCCTCCTTCTGCCTTCCTGACCATGACCTCACCTTCCATCACCAAACCATCATCTTTCAGACCATCCACAACCTTGTTATCTGAAGAGGTGTCCCATCCACAGCCTTGAACCTCTTAGTCCCGGAACCCCACGCTACCTGGTTCTACCTCTTACCCAAAGTCCACAAACCTGACTGCCCCGGTCAACCTATTGTCTCAGCCTGCTCCTGCCCCACCGAATGTATCTCCTCATATCTTGACATTGTCCTGGCCCCTTGGTCCAGGAACTCCCCACATACATTTGGGACACCACCCATGCCTGCCACCTACTCCATGACTTTCATTTCCCTGGCCCCTGATGCCTCATCTTAACCATGGACATCTTTCCCTGTACATATGCATCCACCACGGCGAAGGCCTCCAAGCTCACCGATAGACAATAGACAATATAATAGACAATAGACAATTGGTACAGGAGTAGGCTATTCTGCCCTTCGAGCCTGCACCACCATTCAATATGATCATGGCTGATCGTCCTTAATCAGTATCCTGTTCCTGCCTTATTTCTATAACCCTTGATTCCACAATTCTTGAGAGCTCTATCCAACTCTTTCTTTAATGAATCCAGAGACTGGGCCTCCACTGTTCTCTGGGGCAGAGCATTCCACACAGCCACCACTCTCTGGGTGAAGAAGTTTCTCCTCATCTCTGTCCTAAATGGTCTACCCCGTATTTTTAAGCTGTGTCCTCTGGTTCAGCACTCACCCATCAGTGGAAACATGTTTCCTGCCTCCAGAGTGTCCAATCCTTTAATAATCTTATATGTCTCAATCATATCCCCTCTTAGTCTTCTAAACTCAAGGATATACAAGCCCAGTCGCTCCAGTCTTTCAGTGTAAGGTAATCCGCCATTCCAGGAATTGACCTCGTGAACCTATGCTGCACTCCCTCAATAGCCAGAATGTCTTTCCTCAAATTTGGAGACCAGAACTACACACAGTACTCCAGGTGTGGTCTCCCCAGGGCCCTGTACAGCTGCAGAAGAACCTCTTTGCTTCGATACTCAATCCCTGTTGTTATGAAGGCCAGCATGCTATTAGCCTTCTTCATTACCTGCTGTACCTGTGTGCTTACCTTCATTGACTGGTGTACAAGAACACCCAGATCTCTCTGTACTGCCCCTTTACCTAAATTGATTCCATTTAGGTAGTAATCTACCTTCCTGTTCTTGCCCCCAAAGTGGATAACCATACATTTATCCACATTAAACTGCATCTGCCATGCATCTGACCACTCACCTAATTTGTCCAGGTCACCCTGTAATCTCCTAACATCCTCATCACATTTCACCCTGCCACCCAGCTTAGTATTATCAGCAAATTTGCTAATGTTAGTACTAATATCATCTTCTATATCATTAACATATATTGTAAAAAGCTGTGGTCCCAGTACTGATCCCTGCGGTACCCCACTGGTCACTGCCTGCCATTCTGAAATGGAGCCGTTTATCACTACTCTTTATTTCCTATAAGCCAACCAACTTTCAATCCAAGTTCGTAATTTGCCCCCAATACCATGCGCCCTAATTTTGCTCATTAACCTCCTTTGTGGGACTTTATCAAAAAATTTCTGAAAGTCCAGGTACATTACATCTACTGGATCTCCCTCGTCCATCTTCAGAGTTACATCCTCAAAAAATTCCAGAAGATTAGTCAAGTATGATTTCCCCTTCACAAATCCATGCTGACCCTGTCCTATCCTGTTACTACTATCCAGATGTGTCGTAATTTCATCCTTTATAATAGACTCCAGCATCTTTCCCACCATTGAGGTCAGACTAACTGCTCTATAATTTCCTGCTTTCTCTCTCCCACCTTTCTTAAAAAGTGGTATAACATTAGCCACCCTCCAATCCGCAGGAACTGATCCCGAATCTATCGAACTCTGAGGAGATCCTCCTCTCCTGCTGACCCAACCAGTATCCTTCCACTGATGCACTCATTCGATTGTCGGAACTGGTCCTCACCCTCAATAACTTCTCCTTCAAATCCTCCCACTTCCTTTAGACCAAAGCGGTAGCCATGGACACCCGCATGGGCTCCAACTATGCCTGCCCCATTGTAGGGTACGTGGAACAATCCATCTTCCGCAGTTGCACTGGCATTATCCCCCACCTTTTCCTCTGCTACATTGATGACTGTATTGGCAGCACCTCGTGTTCCCACAAGGAAGTTGAACAGTTTATCAACTTCACTAACAACTTCCACCCCGTCATCAAGTTCACCTGGACCATCTTGGACACCTCCCTCCCCTCCCTGGTCCTCTCTGCCTCCATCTCCAGCGATTGACTCAACACGGTGATCCATTGCAAACCCACTAACTCCCACAGCTATCTGGACTACACCTTCTTCCAGGTCCCATCCTGTAAAAACACCTCCTTTGCTCCCAATTCCTTGCCTCTGCCGTATCTGCTCCCAGGAGGAGCAATTCCACTCCAGAACATCCCAGATGGACTCCCATTTCAAGGGCTGCAATTGGCCCTCCCACATAGTCAATAACGCCCTCCAGTGCATCTCCTCCACTTTTTGCACCTCCGCCCTTGAACCCTACCCCTCCAACTTCAACAAAGAGATTACCCCCCAGTCCACACCTAGTACCCCACTAATTTCCAGATAGAGCACATTATCCTCTACTATTTCTGCCACCTACAATCAGGGAGATATTTTCGTCCCCACCCTTATCTGTGTTCGGCAGAGGCCATTCCCTCCTCAACTCCTTATTAGGCCCACACCCCCCCCCCCCCCCCCCCCCCAACCCATCCTCCACACCCTGCACCTTCCGATGCCGCCGCAAGAGGTGTAAAACATGTGCCCACACCTCCCCCCTCACCTCCGTCCAAGGCCCCACAGGATCTTTTTACATTTGGCACAGATTTTCCTGCACATCTACCCACCTCATCTACTGCATCCATTGCTCTAAATGGATCTCCTTTACTTTGGGGAGATAGGATGCCAACTCACACATTGTTTCAGGGAACATCTCTGGGACACCGGCACCAAATAAGCCCACTGCCCTGTGGCCAAACATTTTAACTCCCCCTCCCATTCCATCAGGTCACGTCCTCAATCTCCACCACCAAATCCAAACCACCCGACGACTGGGGGAAGAATGCCTCAAGTTCTGTTTTGGGACCCTTCAACCACATAGCATCAACGTTGACTTCACTAGTTTCAAAATCTCTCTCCCCCCCCCACACCACCCCATCTCATCCCAGATCCAGCCCTCCAACTTGGTACTGCCGTCTTGATCTGTCCTACCTGTCCATCTTCTTTCCCACCTAACCGCTCCACTCTGCCCACTGACCTATGACTATTACCCCCCACCTGCATCGACCTATTGCCTTCCCAGCTTTTCCCAGGCCCACTCACCAATTTTATCTCTCAGCCCATTCACCCAACCCCCCCCCCAAACATTCCTGATGAAGGGCTTATGCCCGAAATGTCGATTTTTCTGCTCCTCAGATGCTGTGCTTTTCTTGCACTAAACCTTTCGACTCTGGCGCTCTTCCTGTCAATCAGAGATAGACCTGCCCCTCTTCCTGTCAATCAGAAACAGACCTGCCCTAACCCCATCAATCTAGTCAGAATGCCTCTGCTCATGTCAATCAGAGACAAAATGCTCCCCCCCCCGTCATAAAGTTGGGATGTGCCGCACCAAAACTGACCCTTCATTCTAACTCAACCATGCTGACCAGATATCATAAACTAACCTCTTTCCATTTGCCAGCATTTGGCCCATATCTCTCTAAACTCTTCCTAATCATATACCCATCCTGATGCCTTTTACAATGCCTTGTACCAGTCTCCACTGGTTCCCCTGGCAGCTCATTCCATCAATGCACCACTTTCTGCCTAAAAATGTTGCCGCTTAGGTCCTTTTTAAATATTTTCCCTCTCGCCTTAAGATTATAGTTTTCGGCTCTCCCACCCTGGGAAGAAGACCTTAGATCAATCCTGCATCCCCCTCACATCAATGTAGACAGTCCTGCCCCTCTTCCTGCCAATCAGAGACAGACCTAACCCTCCTCATATAAAAACAGACAGTCCCTCCCCTCCTCCTGTCAATTAGAGACATATAAATTTGTCCGGCTTCTGTGGAGCGGCAAGACAATTTGGACATCCAGGCCAAAGGGATCAAAGATCACAGACAGAAAACAATGCACTGAGTTGGATGAACAACCATGGTTGTATTGAGTGGTGGAGCAGGCTCAAAGTGCCAACGGACTACTCCTACTCCTGTTTTCAATGTTTCTGTCTTTATATGTCCGTAGATGATCAGAATGTATTACACAACTACAACAACACCTGAGGTGACTTTTAAAAATGTTCCTTAAAAAGACCTTCAACTGATCTTGGTTAAAATTGGGTAGTGATATTTTTAGAATCCTGTTCTTATTGGAGAAATGAAGGCATTTATAGTTATCCAACACCTTTCATTGCCTCAGAATGTTCTAAAGCACTTTAAATCAACTAATCACTGTTACATTTTTAACTTGTGTGCAACTTGTGCACAATGGCAAATATGGATGTAAAATGGCTAACATGATTACCTGACCACAAACTGAGGCAAATCCAGGAGGTCCACGTGAAATAAAGGAAACTGTTTCCACTGAGATTTTATCTGAACACATCAAACCCAAGCATCTGAATCATCTTCAAGAAATTCACATCTCTTGTTTCAATTCACAATTCTATAATAATTCCACATCTTGGGATATGACAAACTTGTCAGCCAGTCAGTCAGCCTAGAAAGGCAATGGAACTAGACTTGGGAAAATGCAACAAACCGTATTTCAGTAGCTGTATTTGACTGGCAAAGCAGCTAGAATGACTACAGATCAGTAACTGCGAGGACTAAGATACTCTTTTTCCTTGTACCTCTTATCATCTCGAAAACCTATTTGTTGAGAAAGATAAATGGGGAAACAACTATTCAATGAGAGCTCAAGGTTATCTACAAACGTCAACACTGCTGTAGATACCAATCAACAATTAAACAATTGTAGTTTCAGGATAAAAATCAGGGACTCTTAAGGACATTTAAAACTTGTAACCCTTATTCTCCCTACCTGTACCAGACACTCTCCCTTCTAAATGTATTACCTGAGTTTATGTATGCGAGGTCACTTTTTTTCATTGTATTTTTTGGGGTTAGTGGGTAGCAAAATTATTCTTTCACTCAAGAAAAACCTTGTAATTGTCACTTTTCTTGTAACTTATTTAATTACGTTGATGTATAATATAACTGCATGCTAAAAAGAAATAAAAAGCTTGATTGAGACAAGACTAAGTGCAGGTGAGAAAGAGAAACAGATTTTCACTCATCAGCTATTCATAACAACATTAAGAGCACTGACTAAATGTTTCTTCAATGCCATGGGTTTTCAAAATAGTCCTAATGGAGACAGGAATAGGAAGAGGCTTAGAGACAGAATTCCAGAGCATACGGATTGGTTAAATGAAGGCTGCTCCAACTCCAATGTTAATCCTATCATCCCCATTGATATCTCATACATTCCTGTCCTTGAATTTGCTTCTATAAATTAGAAAAATCTGTTCCATTCCATTCTTGTTTCAACTTGAATCTCATGATGAAAGTGATCCCTGCTCTCCTATGTCATTCTTTCACCCACTGAGGCCCCGATTCATTCATTACCTGACTGCACTGTTACCCTCAGCATTGCGAAGGTTTGAGAATTCAAAACAGTAAGTTTCCGCTTTTCAAATCACAAGAAAACCATATGACTAAGCTATAATAATAAAAAAAACATGAATTAAACTGTAGAGGCGTACAGTACTTTAAAAATTAGATTGAAAAATTGAGTTCTGAAGAAGGGTTACTGGATCTGAAACATTATCTCTGCATTCTCTCTATAGACGCAGCAAGACCTGCTAAGTTTCTCCAGCAATTTCTGTTATTGTTTGAGATTGAAATCTGCAATTATTGAGAATTGTTGGACTGATTTTCACCTTCAGACTTTCTACTTTTCACTGTTTTAAAACACTTGAATTGCAAGTGTTAAATCACTGTAAACTCCAATCTAGCCTTACTTAATAATAAGCTGATTGTTCCTACTTTTAGTTTATATTAGTTTTGGGCAAGTTTCAGGGTGCATCGCCCATCACGGCTCACAGCAGCTTTTTATGCAATCTTCTGCTGCTAATGTTGTTAATTATGCTTTCAGGCTCTGTGTTGCTGTTGCATTAGGTGGGTGAAGGAGACAAACAGTGTGTTGACCTTCATAGTGAGAAGATTTGAGTAAAAAAGTAGGAATTTCTTGCGGCAATTGTACAGGGCCTTAATGAAACTGTAATCCCAGGATTGTAAGGACTGGATTCCTGGGTCCCAGATCTTGGTCACACTATAAATGTTTGACTGGCCATGCCCAACCCTTAGACTGAGATCTGAGTGTTGTGGCATCACCTATAGTCCCCCTTTGTTCCACTAATGGCTGGCATGCTAGACTTTCAGACATGGTCACGTAGTTGCAACACAAGATGCATACTTGCCGCATAAGGTGTTGGCACATGTTGTCGAAGTGACATTGATGGAGCAACATGTTCACTGTCTTGACTGTTCAGTACTGGCAACCATGATGAGCTGCTTACTAAAAGCCAAAGTAAGCCAGAGGTGCTGTGAACATCCACCAGAGCACAAAGTAAGTTCGCATTATGAAAGCAAACCTTGAGCCATAAAATGCATCCCGTGCAGATGCATGACATGGGTGTGCAACTTTGCACACAGGCAACCTATCAGGAGCATTGGAATAGAAGTTGCTGGTGAGCACTGAAATGGAACAGTGAAGAGCTGAAGTGTTTTGTGAGTTAGTCCGAGATCTGTCATGATGAGGCTATCGGTTTGCTGATGCTGACTTCCAAGGATGCAAGCGATCATAGAGTCATAGAGACATACAGCACGGAAACAGACCCTTTGGTCCAACTCGTCCATGCCAAACAGATATCCCAACCTAATCTAGTCCCATTTGCCAGCACTGGGCCCATACCCCTCTAAACCCTTCCTATTTATATACCCATCCAGATATCTTTTAAACGCTGTAATTGTACCAGCCTCCACCACTTCTTCTGGCAGCTCATTCCATACATGCACCATTCTGTGTGTGAAGAAGTTGCTCCTTAGGTCTGTTTTGGACTAGGCCAGACCACTCAAAACATTCTTAATCAGGCAGCCCAGACCATAACTTTGCAATTTGTTTTCAGTAAGTGTACAGTGAAAATTACCTGGATTAAGTTAGCGAGGTTGACTACTAGATTTTAAAACAGACAAAAAATTATTCACAAAATTACACATTGAATCACAAATAACAGAATAAAGAAACCCTATAGGAGTCAATCTATCCAACTAGACTTAATTATGCTGTTCTGAATATATACAACAGTCCCAATATGCAAACTCCCTTTAAAAAGCAGTATAAATGAAACACATGCTTACAGGTTGAAGTTGAAGAACAGAAAGAGAGAGAGGGAGAGAGTATCCACAAAGCTCCCTGTTGAGCTTCCAACCAGTTCAAGACTGAATTAAAACCGCTCAGCCCAGCTAAAGATCTGACCACTCCCCTTTCATTATACAGGTCACTTCTAAAACATGACCACTTTGGCCTGAAGACTCATCCGTTTACATATAAACAAAAGGCCTTTCAAAATCCTTTTCATCTCTGTACCAAACCAGACTGATTGGAGCCCGGCCCGGTTTATTGCCCGTTTGAAAAAAATCAAAGACAGTGTATCGTTGAGGCAAGCAACAGCTTTTAGGAAAGAAATGGAACTAACTTTGTGACAGGTCGCTTTTATACCTTTCCCCTCTCACCCTAAACCTATGCCCTCTAGTTCTGGACCCCCCTACCCCAGGGAGAATACCTTGTCTATTTATCGTATCCATATTCCTCATGATTTTATAAACCTCTATAAGGTCACCCCTCAGCCTCTGACACTCCAGAGAAAATAGCCCCAGCCTGTTCAGCCTCTCCCTATAGCTCGAGCCCTCCAACCCTGGCAACATCCTTGTAAATCTTTTCTGAACCCTTTCAAATTTCACAATATCCTTCCAATAGGAAGGAGACTAGGACTGCCTATGGAGCGTGCAATGAACTGCTGTTGAATGGACCTTCATATGGATACCTGGAGAAGTAAGTGGTAAGCTGCAAGTGTCAAAAACTGCACTGATTTCTATGTCAGGAATTGACATGGTTTAGATTTTTGCCATTGCATGGGAGATTACAAACTGCATATAAATGAGGCAAGGTTAGCCAATAATCTGGTGCAATAAGACATAAGATAATCACCACTGATTGTTGAGATTCAGAGCTCATCATTGACATCTTAAGGGGTAGATTGGATTTTTTCCCCAACACTGAGATTTTTCCATCTCCCCATCTTTTCCCAATTTGCCACTCAAGGCCTTGGAAAATTCTGCCAAAAGATTTGTGACTACAAATGCCAATTTCAGTGGATTTAAGAATGACACAACTGGCAGGAGAACAAAACTATATAAGTCAACTTTAAAGAGATGGAAAAACTGAAGGGAATGTGTCACAATTAGTAGACCAAAACTCCGCTGAACGTTTTCCGTGTTACATCTGGTCACCATAAAACTGGTTAATCATCTTAGTATCGAGCATTTTGTTTGTTCCAGATTTGCAGAATGTTTTAAATTAACATCAGGACACCCTTCCGGCTGTTAACCTTCCCCATTTATGCAGAGTGGAGACTGATGTAGACTGCTTTCACATTTGTGTTAATTTGAAACGAACAATGCTCGGAGCTGGATTTGAACCTGAGCATTTCCGATACACTGGTAAGTGTGTTCCTCACTGAGCCACCTGCAGCTCCCTGAAAGCTTTTTTGCTGAACAAACAGTTGGTATATTTAATCCCTCAGTGAATATTTGCAAATCTGACGAAATATGGGATTAAGAAATGGCAGATAAGAATGAAGGAAATGTGACCTGGCAGTGCAAACTGGTGTTGACGAACACTTTTTGTGTGGTCTTGAAGATGATGTGGTGCTACAGGTGTTTGGAAGGGTTCATTTCTTCGATAAAATCTTCCAATACCAGCCCATAGACCAGTGCTTGTGGTGTACTTGCAGGGAAGTGCAACCAAGTTTCAAGGCACAGCTGTCTGCTGACTTCCAGGCATGTGTCAGCTCAATGTTGCATTGTAGCAGCAGGTGACATAGTAGCAGATCACTGAGTTTCGTATTTTTTTATCTACAGATTCAATCTCTGAAAATTAGGAAGGGTTACCAATATTAATGGACATACACTGTACCAGAATCAACAGAAATGATTGATGAGATCCTAGCAAATGTAGTCAAACAGATCATAAGCCAGGCTGTTAATGATCCTGAAATGCCTTTCTCCATGCAATACTAGGTGCATCCAGTATAGATTGCTATATCTTTTGCTTTCATCCTTCCCACTCTATTTCATAGACTGGAATCACTGATCTGTAATTGCTATCACATGAAACAATTTGATTATTGCTTGACATCAAAGTGGCAGACTACAATAAAAGGCATTATAACAGAAATTGAGATCATAATAAAAAAGTTAGGTTGATGTGCATGTGTCACCTATATGCCTATTAATAAAATTTCTAACGTATCCTATCATGAGTTTTAGATATCTTTAGAGAGCTGGGTAGATCATGATCATTTAGAAATATTGCAATATTAACCCAACCCCTGGGAAGATACAGCTACCAACATACCATCATGTGCACTTGGCTGGCCTCCTGTTCCCACTGGCATCTCCGGTTGCTCCTCTATTCCAGCAAACACATTACCTCAGTTGAATTCAATTGGCGAACCTTCTGGTGACAAGAAAGAAAGCTTTGAGCAGAAAAGAAAATAAGTGCAGCTGGTGAGAACAGAAAAAATATGTAATTTGCTAATAAGGCAACATCTCGACCAGGAGTCGATTTAGTGAACCTTCTTTGAACTACCTCTGAAACAAGTATATATCTCCTCAATATAAGACACAAAACTGTACACAGTACTGTAGGTGTGGTCTCACCAATGCCCAAAATGCTCCACATGAGTTGAGTCAGCAATCAGAGAAGTGAACCAGCTTGGACCTGGAGAAGAAGCAGTGAAAAGAGCAATAATAAAATGGGTGGCTGATAGGGCAAACAGAAAATGCTTCTGTGGTCAGAGAAAGAGATGTCCCTTCTTGTCACTGTGTCAGCCACAGAAGCAATTTTATATTAATTTAGCAATCAGATTTAGTGATAGAAAGCACCAATTTACATTCAACAATATTTCCCTGATGTCAGAGTCCTGCAAAGCATGATCCCACAATCTAACTTTTGTGTTTTTTTAAATTTTACAATTTTTGCAATATTAGTGATACCTGGTGCTGAAGCCCTCCTATTGAATTACACAGACTCCACCCTCAAACTCACTTTGGAGAGGGTATTAAATCCCACCCAGCAACTCTATTTCTCCCTCCACAGATACTGCCTGACTGGCTGTAAATTTCTAGCATTTTCCATTTGTACTTCCAATTTCCACCATTCACAGTATTTTGCTTTTGTAAAACATTAATCAGAATGCTTTTCTCCTGATCAAAATTTATTGAATGTTGCCAGCTTCCAGTGATTGTCGTCTGTCGTTTTGTTTTATGCAATCCCTACAGTGTAGGAACAGACCATTCAGCCCAACAAGTCCACACCAACCCACCAAAGAGCATCCCACCTGACACCTACCCTTATCTCTGCATTTCCCATGGCTAATGCATCTAAACTACACATCTACACAATGAGCAATTTGGCACAGCCAATCCAACTAACTTGCACATCTTTGGATTGTGGAATGAAACTGGAGCACCTTGAAGAAACCCACTCAGATGCAAAGAGAATGTGCAAATTCCATACAGACAGTCATCCAAGGCTGGAATCAAACACAGATGCCTGGTGCTATGAGGCAGCAGTGCTAACCACTGAGCTGCCGTGCCAACCCTAGGAGTTGTATGAGTCATGAGGTTGCATAGTGCATTAGCGGCATATTGGACATTGGAACTGCAGCCTGGTTTCCCAATGTGAGTCAATGGATTGCTTTTTGCATGTTCTCCAATCTTGTAGAGGACTAGATTTGTTTCATCAGAAGGTCAGCACTCAGGATGTTATTTTAATGAGTGTGAGAAAAATACTTCAAACCACATCTGATATATGTATAGCTGGTTAATAGATCTTATCTCTCTAATGGGACACCCCTTTTCTCAATATTAAAGCAATAAGGTCATGAACAACACCACAGTACCAGCTAACTTGTGAGTGCAATGAAACAATTTACTAACAGAAAATATCAGCCCTTGTTGACTTCATGGCAACTACATGATCTACTGCTCAAATGGTTCTCTCTGTGGATACTTCTACTGTGCTATTTCGGAATTCCTGTTACTTGTGAAGAGAAAATTGACAATCCGCACAACAGTTCTTTTGGAATTTCTCAAGTGCATTTCAAAAGCATTCAGGGAATATAAAGGAATGGAATAAAATAATGTATCTTTTTGAAAAATATTCTTGCCAAATTATGACCTGCAACAAATGACTTTCAACTGTGTATCTTCTGAAGTATTTTCAAAGAAATTAGGTTTGGAAGAAAGAGAATTGGAACTCTGTCGATACTGTTAGAAAATGTTGATTTGGATCCATAAAATGTGAATTCACATTTGCAATTTTGCAGATGCACCCATAAAAATTTATCAGATACTCAATAATATTTGATTTTCTTTGATTTGAACTTATGCTGTTCACCACTGCTATTCTTCCTTAGGTAATGAAAGTGTCTGAATCAGAATGTCAATGATTGTTAACAACATTTATTAGAAACCCGGATATCTTTAGTAAGAGATACATGATTCACAAGTCAAGATGCTATTAGTTCTTAAGCATGATCCTTCACAATGGTGGAACTACAACATGTGATTTAGTGGTAGTACTGTTGTCTGAGTCATAGGGTTGTAAATTCAAATTTGACTTCCGCATATAATCTAGGCTGACACTCTAATGTAGCACTACTAAGTAGAAGGTAAAAATGCCCCTTTCTTCAGAAATGGGCTAAACTGAGACCATACAGCCCTGTCAGTCTCATGCCATTATTTCACATAAAAAAACAGGAAAACTTCCCCCCACAGCATGGTCTATATTTATACATCTACCAACATCCCAAAGCAGATTGTCTGGTTTTTAATCACATTATTATTTGAAGGATCTTGTCTGCAAACTCGCTGCTGCATTTCTACCATTTATATCCACCACATGTCAAGTACATTGATAAAGCACATCTAACTCTCTTTTATGCTGTAAAGATTGAAGTTAAAAACACATCAATGGTCAAGCTTTTGATTTAAATTGGTTCAAATTTATTTTATTAAAATTTATAAGTGAAACTTCCTTAGGGATAAAGAGATAAAGTTATTGACAAGAAAGTCTAGATATTAAATTTTTAAATGTACCAATAAAACAAAGGTACATTTACAAGAACAACATCTTCATAAATCTCTGTGGTATCACTGTAGAGCCCAAGGCTTGAGTTCTTTATTTCTGCAATGGTTTCTATTGTTAAGTAGGTCATGGTTTCCTGTACAGAACGTTTCCTCAGAACATCAGAATTTAAGAGAGAAAATTCTTGGCTTCTGGTTGTGTAGGCATGGTGCTTTTAATTGCCCAGTAACTTTTCAACACTCCACTGACTGGTTTTGAAATGTCTCTCCCTTTCTCTCTTTTTCTCACCGCTCTCTCTGCCTGGAGAGGTTTCTTCTTCTGAGACGTTCAAGAAGACATCTTCCCTTGTCTCATAGTCAAAACTCTCCTTTGAGGATGGACCTCAAAGCCTTCTTCTTCTAATTCTGTACATTGGCTGTTCTTAACCAGATTTGTTTGTATAGTTAATACCATTGTTTCTACAGTTGTGGAGCCATTGTAGAAAGAAGTCAATTATGCTGAGTCCCTTTTGAAGTTATCCCCCATCTGCTCTATTTCTCTGAAGTTAGATTTTTCACACTTTCATTCTCCATTTGCAGACTCCAGATGTTTTTAAGAATTTGGGTATGTCTGTGTGCAATCCACCTAAAACTTGGACCTGTGTAATCAGATTACCTGTAACAGCCATGTTGTTGAACATTATGGTCTGTTAGAGTTTGGTCAATTCCTTTTTTTAAAGAAATCTATAATCTTATAATTCCTTTGTTCAAGACAATTTCCTACAGTACAAGTATGTTTGCACTTCAAAAACATTTCATTGGCTGTAAAATACTTTGGGATGTAATGGAGTGATAAAAGGTGCTACATAACTGCAAGTCTTTCCTTTGTATTGTTCTACTGCAAAAATTCCATTTCTCATATCATTGCTGACTCCATCAGTCCCTTGTTATTAGTGATGAAATATGGATGTAGAATTGTAATTACTGTGATTTAGCAAAATTGCTGAAGAAGTGGGCTTAGCATTAAATCTATCAGTTCATGTCAGATATAACTAACCAAAGAGTTATTTCTGTCAGTATGAACAAGTTGAAGCCATTAACTTAGAATCAAAACAACAATGCTCAAACATATTTTATTATTTTGAAAGAAAATTGTTTGTACTGAAATTAAAGAAGGAGCTGTGAACACATGACTGAACTCTGTGCATCATCTTGGAAACGGCATATGACCTAAAGCAAGCATGTCTACGCAAGTTCACTTTGAGCTAGATATTTAGTCTGCAACCCACAACGTGCTTGTACATGTGGATACAAGGCCTGCCTGAATTTGATGCCAGTAGCTCATTACAATGAGTCAGGCATGCTTTAGTGATGTTCACACTTCTTATTCATTGCAGCCCTGTTTGGAAGAAGGAAAGGATGTCAGCTATCTCTTATGCCACGTAAATATAATCAGCACCTTTTAAAAGGAAGATGTATTGTGGTGGGAAGCAAAATGGAACACTGTGAAGTTGGACATGCCTGTGGGACCTGTAGACTTGACCTGTCAGGTTTTCCTATTCTCTTTGGAAGTTCTACTTCAGCCAAAGGACAGGAAGGTAGAGATTCTGTTACCCTCCCCCACTTCCTCCTATCTCCCTTCTATTGCACCCTATACACTTGACATTTCAACAGTTCCTCAGCTCTCTCTATTCTCCTTTTGCATGCAGAACCATACCCTCTTCCTCTTTTCCAGTTCAGGTGCTGAAAAGCTGAGTGCAGGAAGTAGACGACAATTTTCCTAAAGATGCAATGTCATTCAACTGACCATAATAAACACTACCTTAGAACGTGCTACCATGCATCCTCTTGAGTGCAGTCTAAAAGAGGATCCTCATGGAATAAATCAAATGTGTAGGAACTTGAGTAGCCTGATGGTATTCCACAAAAGGCCAGCTCATATGAATGCAAGGTCACAAGCTGTGCTACATAGGATTTGAAAGCTGTCCTCACATCTCTATGTGGCTCAGTGCTCACTATTCATTATGTTCTGTTCTGTGAAGATCTACTTTGTTAAAGGTGCTATTCAAATTCATGTTGTTGCATTACCGTCTTTTGGGATCTCAGCAAAACCTGTAAAAAATGAGCCAGTAGTGTTCTATATGGATGATCATCATTCACTGGCTCAGATAAAATAATGCGGTTTGGGTTGTGTGTGATGTGTATATCCTTGGGATTGGCATGGTCTGTGAGCTGGTGTTATACGTTGGGTCCTACATCATAATGTCAGGTCAAACTATTGAAATATTATTTTGGTATTGTTAGTATATTAGATGGCAAGCTGAGTATGCAAGGAGAGTGCCAGAAGAAAGGTGAATTAGGCCATAAAGAGGGCAGCACCCATAGCTTTCTGGCGTATGGTCTTCTGGTGGTGCAGGGTAATGGTAGAACAGAACACATGGACAAATCCAAATTGACTGTCCCAGAATGAAACAAAGCTGAAACAAACAAAAACAAAAATTGCTGGAAAAATTGCTTCTTCCGACCATTCGAAACATTGGCACTATTGTTTCCTCGCAGATGCTGCCAGACCTACTGCATTTCTCCAGCGATTTGTTTTTGTTCGTTTCAGATTGCCAGCATCCACAGTTCTGTATTAAAGAAAAAGCTGCATGTGCAGCCAAGCAACATTGTTGTACTTCCAATCCTAGTTTATGTTAATCAAATGTCATGCGATGACAGCTTGACGTTTTTCTGAGAATTTCAATGCGAATCAGGTCTATTTTGTGTTGAACCGGACACACTGTATTATCCAACCTGTACCATGACCGGTCACATTCCTTGAAAACAGTCAGTTATGGCAACTGAAATGAGACACTTTAAGTTGCATTGTAAGGATGAATGGGTGAACATCACCATGTGGCTCATATTTAAGACTATACAGATATTTAATTCATGATGTCTTAAGGCAATGGGGATTGTCCCTGTTTCTCAGCCAGACCTTCTGCATGTAAGTATCATGTAAGACTTAATGGCTGCAGAAGATATGTACATTATGTGGCCAAACTAGTTGATTATCATCCTGTAAATCCTTTCAATGTGCCTGGCAGGTGATTGAACAGCTTTTTCATCAACAAGAACTGTGTGATACCTATAGTGTAACTAGCTCCACACTTTGAAAGACCCCATATGCAGGTTCTTGCTATGGGTTGCACTCTGTCGCAAGCATCCTCCGCACTTTGAGGGATTACCAGAAGAAAATATTTACTTGAATAGGTTATGAATGCATACTGTACAAGAACACATGGATATGCATTCCCATTATTAAATTAGATCTCATCATACATACTACTCTTAAATATATATTGAAGAGACTATTTTACTCTAATCTTATTTTTGGGGAAGATTTCACCATGAAGATTGCAGAAAGGTGCTGTGCACAGTGTATTGCATGTTTTTCAGGTGGTTTCAATGCTTCCCAAATGAAGCTGTGGTGACTGAGCAACAGAATGTCACTGGTAATTCACCTCCAACCCCCAACTCTATTGACCCCTCCGCATGGATTCCCTACATTATATAAAAGGTAGCCATCTATTGATTATACTTGTTTGTAAAAGTAAAATAAAGTCATCCACTACTTATAAGGTTTCAAGTCTTAACTGTTGAGTCCTACAGGGCAATCTGCCTATCTTGCAAAATAAGATTGATTGCTGAATCACCATTAAAGAAGTGTGAATGACCTCAACATGGCACATCCTATTAATGATGGCACTCCAACTCCCACCATTTTTACACGGCCTGGCAGGAAACGTCTGAATAGATGATAGGTGTCTTTTAAAGTGCAAGTCAGCATCCTTTTGCCAATTTATTGGCAAAATAGCTCAGGAGGTCCCTAAATAGATTTGGTTGAAAATAGTTCAGGTTCAGGACCTGGACGTGTGCTCCTCTAATATCCAGAAAAATAACCAGTGCCTCTCTAGCCCTTGCTTCCCACTGCCAATTCCTTGCAATTGCATAGCAATTGTGTGAGCCTCCCCCATCCACAGAGCTTGCTGGGTGCCTTCTGTTGCGCTGATCTGAATCCAGCTAGCTGCATCAGAAAACTGACATGGTGTCTGCAATTTTCGGTTTCTGGTTAAATGAAGCCTGGACTTCAGAATGGGTCTGATTCACTGCTGCTGACGAAATAGCCTGTGCACTCCTAATATCTACTCCACAACAATCATTTGTATTATAAACTGTATCAATATAAATATGAAACCAAAGTATAATTAAAGTCCAAGTGTGATTTTCATCCACAATAGGGTGAATTTTACTTCATGTACAAATAGAGAAGCAGCATTCCAACCATGATTAACTTTATTGCTTAAATTTCATGGTATTGGTGTTGACGTGTTTTTGGGCCACTCGCTAGGCTGTAAGAGGTGTAATAGAGCCAATCTTATATCTGTCAGGATTGGAACATATAGCTGATCTTGTCGAAGGCTCAAGCATCAGCTTACTACAACAATATGGATGTAGCAAGCATACGACCAACAGTTCCCCCACCACCACCACCACCCCCCCGCCCCCCCCCACCCCCTCAGCTCACATCACCAGAAGAGCTCAAAGATTTCAGGAAAGAGGTAGAACAATGTATAGTATTTGTAATTAAGAGACAATACCTACAGTTCATGGACTGAGCATTCTCTGGATCGAGCTGGTCAGATCTTAAAAGAAAATGCCAAAGTGAAGTTTCAGACCTCTCTGAAGCTGTTTTGGAAGTGCAGCTGAGAGGGATGCCACTGATGGACTGTCAAGGATGAGGCCATCAAGTAAAATCACGTAGGCTACGTTGAAAGAGTGATGGTTGTGGCTAGAATGGGATCTGTATAAACAGCTCAGAGCATTCAAAGATGTTTACTCTTCTGATTGTATGGCAAGGATAGTGCTTTCAAATGAAATAACAGGGTAGAGATCTGACAACCAGAGAAGCGCATGATATGCCTAGAACAACAGTTAAGCATTACCTCAAGGCTGCCATGCCACATTCTTTGTCCCAGCCACAAAGTTTACTGGCAGCACTCTTTCTTGATTTCTTGCTCTTGTTGCACAAACTAAAGTCTCACATACTCGTCTTTACATCCTCTATCCCTATAATTTGCATAGTCCATTTCAGGAATTCTGAAACTGAATGGAACTTGAACAAAAGTACTTCTCTGGCAGAAAGCAGTCTCATCTGAATTTGTTGGCATTGCAAATGTGCAATGTTGATTGAGGCCCTCCCCAACCCAGGGATCTTCAGGCTTCCACAGACTGCATTGAGAGGCACATATAGCAGAGAGAGAAGTCACATGACTTTGGCCAACCAGCCAACTCAGCTAAGAGCTGCAGTCACAAGTTGTGGAAACTTTATACAATATTCATGATCACAAAGAAACTTTTCATTCATAAACAAATGATTAACAGCCAGGGGAACGAGGGGAAACAATTCCCTTTTTATTAGTATCTGGACATGCATTGTATGTTGTGAAGTTGTGAAGGTCTCCTAATGGTACGTATGTGTGTTGTTGTTTGCTGTAACTCTGATTTCTGGTCATTTTGAGGATGCTGTTACCTTGGTAACTGTTGTTGAAGGTCCATGGATTATCCATGGTCATGACTGCCACGATACAAAAATTGGACAGTACCCCCATTATTGAGAAATTTGATAAATCAGCATGGGGTAGCATCAGCTAAAAGACAAGGCATTGTGATTGGAAGTAAATAAACTTTATGGAACTTCAAGAAAGTGTCCGAAAGTATTCGTGTGCGCTTTTGAATATGTTGGGTGAGTTCCTGCATTAACTAAACAGCATTGTCACTTCTGCATAAGTGTACCAGAGGAATAGATGATCTATATACACAAAGGCTAGGACAGTGACAATGCCTTTTGGATCCCCAGGATGGCAGGGAAATAGAACAGATAGGGCAGCTCTGTACAATGACCTTTAACAACTTGGAGCCACAAAATCCTTTTTGCTCCTTGACAATGACAGGAAGTTGTCTGACAGGCTGGTCCATGCACCCAACAGTGTGCATACCCATTCAGTGAGATCCTGTGCATGGCCCACTTGAGGTACTCACCTGAGTCTTCCAAGTGGAATCTCTTTTCCACCTTGCTCTTGAGTAAACTGAAAAGAGAAAATGTTCCTCACTATACACTTTGTTGATTTCCAGTCTATAATAACATCCAAGATATAAGCACTACCAGTATTTGTGCTGGTCAAGTATCAGATCAAGTGATAGAAAGACCTCTTCATCCTTGGTGTGCTGTTGCTCTCTCTGTTCCACATGAGGGTGCTGTCTGCAGCTGGGTAGATGGCAGGGCTTGAAAGCAAGAAGTAGAAAGGTAAAGGCTGGGGAAGTGTGAGAAGAGGGGTTTAGAGCTGGGAAATAGGATGCACCATTAGTAGTTTACTCACAGTGCTAGAAAGCTGAACTGGGAGTTGAGAAGCTAAGTAAGGCAAGAAGATATCCTCATCCACAATTTCCTTCATGATATGTGTTGCTTTATTATCCATAATGCAGCCAGTGCCATGATGCGGAGAGCCATCTCCTCTGTACAGCTCAGGAGGTGCCAGCATTCTTATCCCCTGCTTTTTGGTCTACCATCTTCTATTGCCACTGTTAATGCCAGGCAAAGGGAGTGAAAAGCAACTTCAATGTCTTTTGAGTCACCTACTTCTGATTTTTAATTTCAGGTACATTATAGAGCTAATGAACTGTGGATGGCAACTCACGGTGAAATAAAAAAACAATTCTGTTGAGGGCCACAAGTGAGATTGAAAGCTAAACTAAAAAGTCCCTAGAATTAATTTTGGAATCATGACAATAAATAATTTCAATCCCAATAATTTACCCCAATATGTAACATTCTCCAGATGGTATAAAATCTATAGATTCACATCACTTACTTTCTCTGATTTGATCTAATTTTTTATAAGAATACCATTGGATTTGTGGTTAAACCACAAAGCAATTTCCCAAATTGGTTGAATGTTGGCATAATAACAATTTCCTTTACATAGAAACATTGAAACACAGAAGATAGGAGCAGGAGGTGGCCATTCGGCCCTTCGAGTCTGCTCCACCATTCATCACATTCATTGCTGATCATTCAATGCAATAGCCTCATCCTGCTTTCTCCCAATAATCTTTGATTCCATTTGCCCCAAGTGCTATATCTAGCCTCCTCTTGAATACATTCAATATTTTGGCATCAACTACTTCCTGTGGTAATGAGTTCCATAGACTCACCACTCTGTGGGTGAAGAAAAGTCTCCTCATCTCTGTCCTAAGTGGTCCACCCCGAAGTCTCAGATCGTGGCCCCAGTTCTGGACACACCCAACATTAGGAACATCCTCCCTGCATTTACCTTTTCAAGTCTGATTAGAATTTTATACGTCTCTATGAGATTCTCCCCCACCAATTCGTCTAAACTCCAGTGAAAACAATCATAACCTGGTCAATGTCTTTTCGTATGTCAGTCCCGCCATCCCCAGAATCACTGCACTCCCTCGAGAGCAAGAGCATCCTTCCTCAGAAAACTGCACACAATATTCGAGGTGTGGCCTCACTGCATAACTGCAGCAACACATCTCCTCCTGTACTCGAAACCTCTCGCAATGAAGGCCAACATACCATTTGCCTTCTACATGTTATCAGGTAATATTAAAAACTACATTTCATATTGAACAAGATATATTAGCAGCTGGTATCTTGCCATATAATGGTGCAGATTGCTATATTGAGTTAATATTAAATTGAGGATATCTATTTTACCCTAAATAGTTGTATTTGAATTTTCTGTATGCAATGGAAATTCTCAATATTTGCATCCAGTTTAGTTTCCAGTAAGTCCAGTACAATATGTTATAGCATCGCAGAAATGATTTTCATTACAAATAACTTTAATGTAACTTCAATTTTGCGCATGTATTTGAATTAATCTGACTGTCTGCTGTGTGCACTGATGGGATTTCTACAGAAGATTGTCATCTAGCCAACTCTCTGATCATTTTGGGCATGGTGAAAGGGATACAGGCAAACAGCGTTTCAGAGCACAACAAAAATCCTAACCAAAATTCCTTCAACACGGTACTCTGAGTGTGTAGATGAATTGCAATTTTTATCGCTCAATACCAAACTGGTTTTATTTGCTATTGACGACTGATTTGCTAGCCGCATTGGTGTTATCTGCTTGGTTGCTCCTGTTCCTTCTTTGTCCTTTTCCAAACTGCAATTCTCACCCACCTTTGGATATTTTATTTCAGGAGGAAAGGCAGCTGAGCTGGAACAGACGTCATACTTTGTTCTTTCATCAGAGCTCCATGACATTGCTCCTGTCTCGAAGTACAGAGGAACCTCGATGATCCAGCATTCAATTATCTGAATTTTGGATTATCCAGACAAGGTTGCAAGGTCCCGATGCTTGGCTAAACTGTGTTGTCCAGCATTCGAGTATCCAAACATTCGGTTATCCGAACAAAATACTCCCCGCCCATGTCGCTTGGATAATCGCGGTTCCTCTGTATACCAATAGTTTTGAACACTTCTGTACCTCCAGACATGTCACTGCCTAACTCATTGGCGATCCTTGTCACTACCAACAGCAACACGGTCTGTTACAGTGGGAAATGTGAGCTTCACTATTCAGCAGAACAAAAGCAATACTGGTATCTAATATAAATGGCTCAATCCCCTTCACAAGTGTGTTGTGACTGGTAAGCATTGCTGGAGACCTAGGTGATCATGCCTGAGAGGCTGTGATCATGCCTATCAGAAAGGACAGACAGAGACACTTTTACAACTATTTTAAGGAAAAGCTTCTTGCATGCATCATTAAATACGAACTAGGAAGGAGCATTTGATGATGGAATTCAAAACTCCAGCTGAGACTGATATTCTATGCTGGATTTGTTTGGCTGAAGGCAATAACATAGAACTGTATCATTTTATTTTGAACCACTGCCTACAGTTGCTATCTGTAACCTAGCAACTCTTACTTGAAACAGCATGAGCAACATTTACTTATGGAGCTGCGACAGCACTGCTCTAAAGTAATCACTCTGGGCTTGAAATAGTGCCCAATGTGTCAGGGGTGCAGACCTGTTAATGTAGCGGCAGAGGAGCAGAAAATTGGGATTTGATTCCAGCACATGTGCCAAAATTTGAAAGGTACCTGTTCAGGCACAATGGAGTCTTTCTGCTGTTTCATGAGCAAAGTCCCATTATTGAATAGATTAGAGTTGATGGTGGTAAGGGTTAGTTGCTGACCTGTCATCTTTTCTATCTGGTCCTAGGTCTTGTTGGGAGTGAGGACTTAGCCTAATCAACATCTGTTACCACGAATGGCATTCTGAAATTCCAACTTTGATCGTGTTGCTCACAGACACCACTGCACATCTTGGAAAGAAGAAAGTACTTGCTACATTACTCATCTGCTTATAGTGTGCATTTATTGAAATTAACATTTGGATATGATTGCACATGAATTACACATTAATGAAGTGGTAGGCATGTTGATATGGGGAAGCCAGATGGGTGCAGGAAGTGATGCCCTGCAACTTTAGGAATCCCACTATCTTGTCAAAGCCATTAACTCTTTCCTCCTTTTATCAACTCTTGTTTTATTCACTTGTGGGATGTGGGCTCCTCTGGCCAGGCCAGCATTTATTGCCTAATTGGCCAGACAGCAGTTAAGAGTCAATCACATTGCTGTGGGTCTGGAATCACATGTCGGACAGACCAGGTAAAGGTGACAGATTCCCTTCCCTAATGACACTAGTGAACCAGATGGCTTTTTTCTGAGAATCCTTTCACAGTCATCAGGAGATCCTTAATTCCAGACTCTTACTGAATTCAAATCCCACCATTTGTCATGGCACGATTTGAACCCAGGTCCCCAAAGTGTTGGCTGAGTTTCCCAATTAATAATCAAGCAACAATACCACTAGTCCATTGCCTCTTGAGGGAAGAAGCTTTGTATATGAAGCTCACATCATTTCCTGGATACTCCTATTGCTAGATATTTGTAATGTCACCTGCTACCACCTGGAAAGATGCAGACTATTAACGTTGAGGATGACAATGACCCACATGGCCACTGAGAGGACTGTCTCATCCTGTTAAGAGGAACAATATCGCACTAAATAAATAAGTGCAGCTCTGTAACCATCTCCTTAGAAAATAGGAACCTCCTCAGACCTTGTTCTGGGCACAATTATAACAAATCAGTATTGTTACAGGAAGACCCATCAAAGAGAAGGCTTTCAATGGAGAATTCGCCTTCTCAGAGTTTACCCTCATGGTCTTCTCCTTAGGATCTGCTGGCAATGCTGCAGACCAAACGCATTGCAACAACAGTCCCCATTCTGAGTCCAGTACTTTCTCCTATAATAGTAACAATCTGAAATAAAAACTCAGCAGATCACATTGCGCCTGTGAGAGAAATAGCGTTCACATTATAAGTTGATTGTCCTTCAACAGAAGTGAAGGGAAGAAGAGTTGTCTAAGTTTTTAATTCAGTGGAAGAGAGGAGTAGGCAGGAGGAACAAAGATGTTTGGTGATAGTGTAGGGGCCGGAGGCAATAAATAACTAAAGATCTCATGATGTAACAGCTGAAAGTAGTGGTAACAGATATAGGAAGAAGCAAAGGCTGCATCCAAATAAGGCATGGATTGTCACATAAAAATCATCTGAATGCAACATGAAGAAACAACATTAGTACCTACTTACAGACATCTAAATTTAAGAATTAGGAAAAGGAGCAGGTCAAGAAATCAGCAAATTGAAGCTCAAACCAACAAAACAAAGGGGAAGAAAGAAAGGCACATATTTCAAGATTGGAGAAGAGGTTATTATCTAAAGTTGCTGAACTCAGTGTTGATTCCAGATGGTTGTAGAATGCTGAATTGACAGACAAGATGCTGTTTTTGTGATTGCACTGAGCTTCACTAGACCACTGTAACAGACCATGGACAAAAAGGTCAGCACGAGGGCAAAGTTGAGAATTAAAATGACAAGGAACTAAAAGTTTGTGGCCGCAGACAGAATGGAGGTATTCAGCGTGTAATCAGCCTGCATTTAAATCTCTGAATTGTAAAGGAGACCATTTGAAAGTAGTAAATACAGTGTACCACATTGAAAGGATGACAAGTAAATCACTGATCCGCTTGGTGGAAGTCTTTGGCATTGGACAGTTAGCAGGCCAGAGAGTTGCATCTCTAATATCTGCACTATGGTAGCAAAAGGGAGGGAGAAGATGTTCAGGGTGACTGGGGAGTGGAGCAAGGTGTCACAGAGGAATGCTGATAGGGAGGCAGAGCAGCATATAGTTGCTGGTCACATCAAATTGGGGCTGGCAGAAATAGAGAAGGATGATTGGATAAATATGGTAGCTGGTATGGTAGAAGATGAGGACAAGGGGGATTCTATCATGTCTCTGGGAGGTTCTCCTTTCTCCCCCCTATTTATGCTCACTGTCTACCACAAACACCTCCAACAACACTCCACCCGTGTTTCCACCAATTCTGCCTGAACACTTATAAAGTGAAAAGCACCTCACCTTGCAACTTGTTGACAGGGGTTAAAATAGCCTGGATTCAGGGGTCATCTTGCCTTTAGCATGTTTTACCACCCCCTTTAATAATTCGTGCATATGATGCTGTTGCATCATGCATTTTGGCTGTGATACATTAGGGGATAATGTGCACAATTTTCCAGTGAATGAAAGGGAGACATCTGTATGTGCCCTTCTTCAGCACAAACACCACACAGATCGCACAACAAATGACCAGTGGTTGAGTTGCCATTCTTTTTGGATATTTATGCCTTTGAGGGATGTACATCTGTTGTTGACCATGTAGGGTTTCTTAAAATACTCGCCTTGCCTGTCTACCATTTGATCTTATTGAGTGTTTAGCCAATCCACCACAGTCAACTTACCACTCATACCTTCATAATTTTCTACAGTCGGTGCCTTGTTTCAGACCGAACCATATTACAGTCATACTTAATGTAAAATTCTATCACATTATCATTAGAATTTTCCTAAGGTCCCCTTACAACAAGGTTACGAATTAGCTCTTTCTCATCATGCAACAGTAAATCCGAAATATCCTGTTCCCTACTTGGCTCCTCATCAAATTGCTCAAAAGCCCCCCTTCCACAACATTAATGCTGATGTGGATAACCCAGGTCTATCTGCAAATTGTTTCCAATGCTCTTTCTTTTTAAACAATTGAACCCAATAAAATTTTAAAGGTGGTGAATAAAATTTCTGTTTCTCATCTGAAACCAACTCTTCTGATTTTTTCAGTCAGTTGATACAACTTAGACTTGTTACTGAAGAATTTCCTTAACTTGCTTGTTGATACATTTTCCATTGAATATATAGTCTAAAGCAGCTAAATGGCTGCCAGCACATGTAACTTTACTTCCTTGTTTAGCTTTTCTGGTCTTTCCCTCCAAAGGATTGATTCTGATCTAGTGCTCAATCTTTATGTTCCCCTTGGCTGCTGGTGAGTTTTTATTGCTCGCACTGTGTTTTTCTCTTCAAGTTTGTTTCCTTTATTATGAGTTGTAGAAAGCTTTCATTGATTCAGTTGATTAAATTGCATTCCCTACAGTGTGGAAATAAGACCTTCGGCCCAACAAGTCCACACCGATGCTCCGAAGAGTAACCCATCCAGATCAATTTCCCTCCGACTAATGCACCTAACACTATGGGCAACTTAACATGGCCAATTCACCTGACCTGCACACCTTTGGATTGTGGGAAGAAACTGGAGCACCCAGAGGAAACCCACACAGACGTGGGGAGAACGTGCAAACTCCACACAGACAGATGTCCAAGGCTGGAATTGAACCTGGTGCTGTGAGGCAGCAGTGCTAACTAATGAGCCACCGTGCTATCCTAGTTGTGCTTTCACTGCAAGGGTTTTCAGTGTAAAGATCCTTTACAGCAGTTGTTCCGCCTCATGGCTCTTCTGGCTGCTAGATAACATTAAAACTCTACCAATAAAATGTTTTTGGCAATGTGTTTTTTTTTGGAATTCATCTCTAGTCAATTGCAGGTCTTTTTCTTGAATTTCATTACTGCCATGGTTTTATAGGTAGTGTATGCCATCAATGCCACTATCTTTATTTGCATGGTTTTAAGGTGCCACCTGAGAATTTGGATTTCAGACAGATTGGTCAAGGAGAAGGCGAAACAAGAACTAGCTTCAAGCTTGGATTTATACAGAAGTCCCGCATTGCATATTAACATTACCTACAGCATAGACATGATAATCTGGGATATACCAGGTTTAGAGCTTTTGGTTATTTTGTTAAAAGGCTGTTTGCCTACTTCTAACAATTCTCAACATCGACCTATCAACTTCTTGTCTAACTCCATCCACACTTTGCTATTTATACCCTGCATGATGCAACTCCAAGACATCATTGTAAGGTTGCTCCGGGGCCCTAAAATAATTACACAACAGCTTCAGCCATATATGTTTTAGCTCTGATGATAATAATGATGAATTTGCAATTCAACCTGTTGAATTTTCGGATATTGTTGATGTTCTGGAGTTTCGACACAGGAAGTGGTGGGTTTGTCGAAATCTCTGCCACAGAAAGACTTTGATGCCAAAACATTGAATGCCTTCATGAATGAGATAGATACAGTTCTTAGGGCTAAAGGGGTCAAAGAGTATGGGGAAATGGTGGGAATAGGGTACTGAGTTGAATAATCAGCCATAAGCCTATTAAATGGTGGAGCAGCTTGAAGGGCTGAATGGCCTACTCCTGTTCCTATCTTCTATGTTTAATGCGTTCGTTGCCCAAAGACAATTCGGGGTGGCTCAGTAGTTAGCACTACTGCCTCATGGTGTAGATACCTGGGTTCAATTCCACCCCCAGGTGACTGTGTGGAGTTAGCATGTTCTCCCCATGTTTGTGCAGGTTTCCTCTGGGTGCTCCAATTTGTTCCCACAGTCCAAACATGCGCAGATTCGGTAGATTGGTCATGCTAGATAGGTGAGGTAGATTTGCAGGGTTCTAGGGATAGGGTGGAGGGGTGGGTCTGGTTGGGATACTTTTTGGAGGGTTAGTGATGATTCATTGGGCTGAATGCCCTGCTCCTCCACTGTAGGTATTCTATGATTCTATAAAGCTCTTGCCAATTATTCACTGAACCATGGTAAAATGCCATGATCTTTACTATGGATGGGTTAAGAAGGCAGCTCCTGAATCTATTTTGACTGGACAGGGATTGAATGAACACTGTTGGCATGAATCTGATCCATATGTTCTTTTTCTAGCCAATTGAGCTAACTGTTCCCCTATTCATCACTGCATAGACCATAAATATACATTCATAATATAGCTAGCTGAATGGTGAATATTTTAATAAATGTTTCTTCTGTCTTGTAGAGCATGTCTTCTTCAATAGTTTTCTACATTATTTGCAAAGAATCACTGATGTAACACACTTGAGGGGAAAAAAAATCCTCATTGTGTGAGAAAGGAGTTTGTACACCCAGGACAATATTGGACAACATGTTAATCAAATAGATTACCACTCTTGGTGCAGAAAGAGGCAATCTTGAGGGATTTAAAGTGTCTTCTCATATTCCACTCCCAAATGTAACTAAGATATTTTAAAAATCCTGAAGAATAACTTATCCATTAATGCAATAACTTCCTCCAGAGTCTAGGAATGCTGGATGTGTAACACAATTTCCAGACTAAACTTTAATCAATGCCACGGTATGTTCTGCATTTTTCAAAAATATGCACGGCACCATTAATATAAAAGGATATACTGTTCACAAAATTACCGTTCTTCTTAAGTCTAATTACTTAAGAAAACAGTGTTTTTGAAAATTTAGTTAACACTAAATTTAGTTAGGTTGGAGTGACTGCATAGACCAGACAGCAAAGCCGTTGTTTTAATTGATGTTTCATCTATCAATTGATACTGTACGATGCCTGGGCGTTTTGTGATAGGCAATGTTTCTACCACCTTGTGGTAGGTTTTAGCTACTGCAACAATTAATACTATTTAAATATATTGAATTGGAGTATAGTAAATAAATGGTTAGAAATCACACAACAACGGGTTATAGTCCAACAGGTTTATTTGGAAGTACTAGTTTTCGGAGTGCTGCTCCTTCATCAAGTGGTTGTGGAGCATAAGACCATAAGATACAGTGTCATGCAGTTAAAAATCACACAATACCAGTTTATAGTCCAACACGTCCACCTGGAAGCATCAGGTCTCAGACTGCAGCTCCCCCATCAGGTGGCCGTGGAGTAAAAGGCCACAAGACATAAAATCCACAACAAAAGATTATAGTGTCACACAGTGACAATCAGTGCCCCCCAAACAAACCCGTTGTACCATACCCTGGTGTTGTGTGATTCCCGACTTTGTCCAGCTCCTCCACTGTGTCATACAGTGATATATTGAATAAACGTGGATTGTCAAGTCTTTCATGTTTGAGAATGCAGGTTTCAGTTCATCAATACGTACATCCCAGAACTTCTTTTAAGTCACATTCTTGAGATAACTTAAGGTTTTATAACAAAAGGTGACATCTCAGCCCAGACAATGCATTAAAACTGTGAGGCCAGAGTCTGTCTGTATTCCAATCTTGAGTCAGACCGGTTCTATTTCCAAAGTGAACTTTACAAAATATTATATGGATTAACTGCCTGTATTGACTGCCTGCAGATTGTGCATTTCCTGAGCAAAATTGAATGCATCTGCAAATATAATTTTGCAAATACAAATTCACCCCATATATGTGTGTGTGTGCGTACATGTGAGAGAGAGAGAGAGAGAGTGAGTGCATGTGAGAGTGTGTGTGTGAGTGTGATTGCACATGAGAGAGAATGTTTGCATGTTTGAAAGCTTGGTAAAGTGTGTGTGTGGGTGTGATGGAGTGTAAGCCTGTGAGAGAGAATGTGCGTGGGTGTGAGTCGAGGGGGTGTATGTGTGTGTGTCTGAGAGAGATCATGCTAGGAGGCCTGTGTGAGTGTGTGAGTATGTACACACAAACACACTCTCACGTGCATTCACACTCACGCATACGCACTCTCTCTCTCATGCATGCACACACAGAGAAAAATCTATGGGGTGAATTTGTATTTACAGAATTACGTTTGCAGATATATTCAATTTTGCTCAAAAAATGCACAATCTGCAGGCAGTCAATGCAGGCAGTCAATCCATGTAATATTTTGTCAAGTCAACTGTGGAAATAGAACTGGTCTGACTCAAGTTTGGAATACAGACAGACTCTGGCCTCACACCTTTAATGCATTGTCTGAGCTGAGATGTCACCTTTTGTTATAAAACCTTAAGTTGTCACGAGAAGGCGACTTAAAAGAAGTTCTGGGATGTATATATTAATGAACCGAAACCCGCATTCTAAAAGGTGAAAGTCTTGACAATCCACGTTTGTTCAATACAGAACATATTCGATTATCCAAACGAGACGGGCAAGGAGTATTTTGTTTGGATAACTGATTGTTCAGATAACTGATCTGATCGTAAAAAAGGAAGCCATAATTACGTAAATAAGCACGTTTACAGATTTTTTTTATTTCATAGAATCGATAAAATATGTACAAACACTGGATAATACTTAAAATTTCATGATGTTTTACAAATAAAATCACTTTTTGGCTAGAGTTTGACTGAAGTCTGAGAAAGTTTTTGCTGATATTTTTCTTCATTTTATCCTGGTACTCGACACCAGCCGACATCTTTCTGTACGGTGTCATCCTGCCTTCCAGACTAACCAAGTGTCCCTCCCGCCTCAGTGACTGCCGAGTCTGGGGTGGTAATATTTTCCTCATGTTTCCTCCCATCAAGTTTTCCTCCTGTTTATTTTCACGTGTGCTAACTCACTACAATGTGCTCTCCCCCATGAAAAAATTACATTAAATTTCCTCGTCAGCTGAAAGGTATTGAACTACTCTTTGTTTGGAAAAAATAGAGTTGTCATGGGAGAATGGGAGGAAAAAGCAATGGAAATGAAAAGTGCAAGTGCATTTTTTGACGTAACTCTCCAGAGAATGAGGTGAGGAAATAAATTGTTTTGTTTGCAAAATAGAGTGAGTCAATGTTAAGAGGAAATCTTGCTGTTCGAGCGCACAGCTCGGGCCTGCACATATGTTGCGTGTTCACAGTCACTAACCTTTGTCCTACAGAAGAATAAGCATTGGAAAGCCTTTTTATAAGAAGTGTAAGACTTAACTCTAACGTCACATCTTGAGTATATATTTGAAGTTAATTATTTATTAAAGCATACTTGCATCTATATTCCTGTTCAAATTTACAATATGGTGCATTAAATGGACGAGGAATAGAATTTTCCTACTTCAATTGAAATCCATGTACATTGAGATCTTGTTCGGATAATCCAAAATCCGGATAATTGATGTTCGGAAAATCGAGGTTGTTCTGTGCATCACTGTATAACACTGTGGAAGAGCCGATGTTGGACTGGGGTGGACTAAGTTGGCAATCACACACACTAGGTTATAGTCCAATGGGTTTAATTGGAAGCACTGCTTTCAAGGCACTGTCAATTGTCAGGTGGTTGTTGTGGAGTGTGGGATCATGGGACACAGAATTTTTAGCTGTGGATTACAGTGTCATATAGTGATTATCACTGTGTGACACTGTAATTTTTTGCTGTGGATTCTGCGTCATATGCTCTTGTACTCCACAGCCACCTGCTAGGGGAGCAGGGCTCTGAGAGCTGGTGCTTCCAGGTGGACGTGTTGACTATAACCTGGTGTTGTGTGATTTTTAACTTTGTACACCACAGTCCAATATCGGCATCTCCAAATCATAAATAAAATGGTGGTATGTGCATCCTTATTACTGTGAAGCTGGATCAGTAACCAATGGCAAGGAAGCAATATCCAGGGAATTGTGAAATGCCACAAGTTCTTGGCCAATTTGTGACACCTTACTGTTATCTTGATGGAAGTAGCATCTTACCTTTAAGCTCCCTGCAAATTTGACAAGGTTTTTGCCTGTTAACTGTCTATTAAATGTATCACAGGAAGACAATTTGAATAATTAACAGTATGAGTATCTTTTTAATTATTTTTACTTGTTAATGATAGTTAATCAACTAGAAATGGGATGATTAAAAGTGTGAAATCTCATTTTGTGAATGTGAAATATTGGAAGTTCTAAAATTTCAATTTTTAATTATTATATACCTCATTAATCTTGAGTGTGTGTGGCTTAGCAAACTTCCAGTCTAAAGAAGGGGAAACAGAATGTAGATTAGAGAGAGTGAGCTAAGGCACTATAGTGTCAATTTTCCAATCCACACCATCTTCATACTGAGCTTCATATTTAGTGACATCAGATCACTAGCATGATATCGTGCACAGTGGTAGAAAATATTGTGCTGATCGGGCCTATCGTGCTTGAAGAGTCAGCAAGGAGAAAGTGAGGACTGCAGATGTTGGAAATCAGAGTCGAGAGTGATGAAGGGCTTATGTCCAAAACATCAATTCCCCTGCTCCTCGGATGCTGCCTGACCTGCTGTGCTCTTCCAGCACCACACTCTCGACTCTGAAGAGTCAGCAAGCAAGTTAATCCCGAGGTAGAACACGTGGTGACACCATAAATCATGCTAAAATACCAGAAACAAGCCTTCGTGCCTTTGATCATTATTGTGCTAGAAATATCAGAATAAGTTGGATGTCTACTGTCATTATCCTGTCTCCTTGTGAGGAACGGACAGCTGCAATGGCTAGTGCAAACTGTGCATGTATCCAGTCGATTCTAAGGGTCCTGCAAATGGGTCTCCATGGAAACTGCCAATCTGTCAATGGAAGCAGTCAGACACTCATCTGCCAGGGGCAGCACAGTCCCAATGGTGTTTCTGCAGTCCTGTAGCCTTTGTGTCATTTTGCCAGTGTCCCTGAAAAGCTTACTTATTGCTCCTGTGTCTGGCTGTACTTTTGATTGAAGAGCTAAATGCCCAACATCATGGGGTCCTCTCCTGCTCAGGGTGAATGGCTTCCTGGTCTCCAGCAGTCTTCCCAAAGCCCTGAATCAACAACCTTTTGGGTTTCTTCCTGGACCAGCTGTGGAATCATGGCAGTGGTGTTCGCCAGAATGTGCTCCAAACTCAAATAAGATCAAATCCCCACTGAGGTGCCAATATCTGAATTGATAAGGGGTGCAACCTTGCCAATGCATCCTCTGAGGTATCCGTGCCAATGTGCTGAAGGTTAGAGGAGGGGAAGTCTGCAGGTCCAACTTCCTGGTTATGGAGATCATGCTGATGCCATTGGTGCCTGCAGGGTACACAAGAGAAAATGCTTCACAAGCAAGTGATAAAGGTTCGGGGCTTATCAAAAATACATTCACATTGGAGGGAATGGGAGAGTAGCACAGCAATGGACAATGCTTCTCACTTGGTTGCAATACATGGGTGTTTTGGAATCTGCACAGAAGTAATCCCTGCTCTCATTGATGAAGGCCTTGATTCTTTCTTCATTAAGGGTGGGGAACTGAAGGTCAGGTGTCCCATGACCTGTTCTGGCTTTTCCAGCCCTATTATGGGTCATTCTCTCCTGGAATTTGACAAAGGGAGAGATGAAGTGACATGAAAGTGGCTGGCACAACTGTTTGTGCTGGTGTAGGTGCAGGATAGATGTTGAGGTGTCCCAAGTGAAAGAGTAGGCAGTGAAGAGGACAGACAGCATTAATAGGATGAGGCAGTGGTTGAGAGTAAGTGAGGGAAGATGATGCAGGCAATAGTGAAAGTGGTAGAATGTGAGCATTGGTGGGAGGTGTGGGCAGTAACAGAGACAGAGTAAGCATGATAGAAGAGAGAAAGTAGTTTCACTTACATAGAAGTAGAGAAGGTCTTTTCCCTACAGTGCTAGGTATTCCTCTGGACCATTGAGGCTGTGTGGTTCCAGCTAGTAACTTCAACCCAGATTGGCAGATTATGGGGTCATGGCCCCCTCTGCTGGTCATGGTGGAAGAGAGTGAAAGAGGTTGTGTGTTGAATCCATCGCTTTCCCCTCCATCCCCAAGTCAGTCCCATAGTAAAGAGGCTGGGCAGACAGCAAATTCATCTTCACCAGGTGTCTAAAATGCATGTGTCTAAGTGCATGTGACACTCCCCTACTGTATAATGGCCAGATGCCTGTCTCCAGTGGGCATTTGAGACAGAGTAGTGGTGACTCGCAAGATGTTAGATGGATATAGCTGAGAACAAATAAATTGTGTCACCTTGTGATGAACAGAGACTCGGGTGAAAGGCAAGGGAGTGTCAGCAATGCCTGCTATGTGCTGTGCCTTAATGTTACTGGTGAAGGGCAACAGTCAATTGCACCATGTATCCAGGTGCACAGCCTCATGGGATGCCACTCTTTTGGCAAAAGTCTGGTGAGTGACGAGTTGTTCTGGGAATACTACGCATTAAGATAGGGATAAAATCAGGAATTACAGACATCCTAGGGCTGGAGTAAGATTCACCAAGAAATTTCACTGAGCCTCACAATAAAAATCCATCCAAAAAACTCAAATGTAACTTGGACAAAAGTACTAAGATGCAGCACAGGTTACATTAGGTAACAGTTAATCTATCTCCTTTGACTGGTGTCTGTGTTTCTTCCTGAGAGAAAGAGAAGGAGACCGAGTTGCACTCCAGCATGTTGCAGTCTTCCTCCAGGGTTTTTTAAATCCACTCACTCTGTGGTATTTATACCCTGTGATATGCAGCTCCATAGCATTATTACATGATAGCTCAATGTTCCAAAGTTCCTTACACATCACTGACTTGCATTGCCAGCAGTAGCTACCATGAAGTCTGGCATTGCTGGGAGTGTTGAAGCTTTTTGACAATCAGTAGCCCCAGAGAGTGGGAATGCCTCCCCAGTGAGACGTGGAAATCCAAACTTGCGAACTGTAATGCTGCTCTCGATGTGTTTTTGCTGCAGGAAGGGCTACTTCTTGGCTGGTGGTTTCTGACCAAATTTTCAGTCAGGAGAACGATTGTCTCTGACACTGAACTCTTATTCCTGCTCCTCATTGGTATGATTATATCTTTATAGGATAACAGAGTGTTGGTAAATCTTGTCTTTGTGTGACACCGTAAAATGGGCTGTAACAAATTTCAGGAGAAATAAATATCAGGAGAGACGTATAACTAGGTGCCAAATCACTATCATCTATTTCACACTATCCCACACAGTCAAACTATCCACACACCTGTGAAACAGATATGTTGAATTACAGGTCTGAAAATATTGATACTTGGTTGAGTGAAATATGCAACACTCACTGAAGTGATGTCAGGAGGACTTGGGTGGCAGAGTAAAGTAGGGTCTTTTGTGGAACAGACTTAAGGCTACATTCTCTTCACAGTCTTTGTAGATATTTTCCGAATCAAACATAGATTATTATGGACCTCTGGAAGCCAGACCTCCTGGCTCTAAGTTAGAACACTACCATTACATTACATGAGCCTTAGACAAGCTTTGTCGATATTTTAATTACCCATCTCAGGCCCACTGGCTCAAAGGTAGGGGCACTACCATTGCGCAACAAGAGCCCTTAATAATCTTTGTAATAATGTAGAGCCTATTCTTATAAATTGTAAATCATGGCAGGCAAACAATAAACAACTTTTTTTACCCAGCCATTAAACCATGCCATTAAACGCATGGGTATATGGGACTGTTGACTTTACTCTGTTTCCTCTAGAAGACATGAATGGGCTAAGTAATAGAATGTTATAATTCTCGCACAGGGAATCGAACACAAAAGTCATGCTTAGTTACACCAGGTCTTGCTGAGTCTGCAACAAGTGTATTATGTACCGTGTTTAAGGAAGCAAGCAAATGTGTTTTAGGCAGTTCAGAGAAGGTTTATGAGACAAATACCTGGATTGGGCAAATTATCTTGTGGTAAAAAGTTGGATAGACTCAGTTTGCATGCATCAAAGTTTAGAAGAATGAGGCAATTTAACTGAAGCATGTAAAATCCTGAAGGGTTTTGATAAGGTGGACGCAAAGGGCATGTTTCCTTTTGTGGGAGAATCTAGAAATAGGGATCACTTTTAAAAATCAGTGGAAGCCCATTTAAAACATTTAGGGTGTAGGTTTGCTCGCTGAACTGTAGGTTTGATATCCAGACATTTCATTACCTGGCTAGGTAACATCATCAGTGGCGACCTCCAAGTGAAGCGAAGCTGTTGTCTCCTGCTTTCTATTTATATCTTTCTCCTGGATGGGGTTCCTGGGGTTTGTGGTGATGTCATTTCCTGTTCGTTTTCTGAGGGGTTGATAGATGGCATCTAGATCTATGTGCTTGTTTATCGTTGTGGTTGGAGTGCCAGGCCTCTAGGAATTCTCTGGCATGTCTTTGCTTTCAAACAAAAACTAACAAACTTAAAAGACCCAATACAACCCATGGACAAAACCAACGTCATCTATAAAATTCCATGCAAGGACTGCCACAAACACTACATAGGACAAACAAGAAGAAAGTTAGCCACCAGGATACATGAACACCAGCTAGCCACAAAAAGACACAACCCCCACTCCCTCATAGCCCTCCACACAGTTGAAAAAAAAACACCATTTCAACTGGGACAACACATCTATCCTGGGACAGGCTAAGTGATGGAATACTCCCCACTTGCCTGGATGAGTGCAGCCCCTAAAAACCCTCAAGATGCTTGACACCCATTTGACAAAGCAGCCCATTTGATTAGCACTACATCCACAAGCATCCACTCCCTGTGCCACTGATGGTCAGTCGCAGCTGTGTGTACTGTCTGCAAGATGCACTATAGACATTCACCAAAGATCCTCAGATAGCACCTTTCAAACCCATGACCACTTCCATCTAGAAGGACAAGAGCAGTCGATGTATGGGAACACCACCACATTCACGTTCCCCTCCAAGCCACTCACCATCCTGACTTGGAAATATATCACCATTCCTTCACTGTGGCTGAATCAAAATCCTTGAATTCTCTCCCCAATGGCATTGTGGGTCAACTCACAGCGGATAGATTGCAGAGGTTCAAGAATGCAGCTCACCCCCACCTTTGCAAGGGCAATAAATGATGATCCAACCAGCGACACCCACATCCCACAAAACGAATAAATTTAAAAAATCAATACATAATGAGGGAGAAGCTTCTTTAAGCAAATATTTGGAACTTATTATCATACAGAGGGGTTAGAGGTAAATAACAGAGCTAGGCTGGTATTTGGGAGAGAACAGAAGGACTTGTTGATAAATCAAGTAAGAAGCGAGCAGGCTCATGTGCTTTAAAATTCTATTTCACTTTATCTATATGTGGGAATACTCCATTACTCATTCAGTTAAAATGCAAATAAAAATCTCTTGAGATCACTTGCTTTCATTTCTGTCCCATTACACCTACTCAAATATTGAATGAAACTCCTAAAGAAGCTTAAGTTTGATACATCTACTAAATAAATCATAAACCATTCAACAGAATACTTGCATGTTCAGTACACAGAATAGTAAAAAGTTAGCTGAGAGGGAGCTTTAAGGCTGTATTTTAGTCATGAGATTCATTGAATACTAATATCATCTGGTCATTTTTAATAACATTTATTTAATTATAGTTTTCAGTTTTAATTTAAGATGCGCTATTTTAAACAATTTATTCCAGGTGTTTTAAAAAGAAATGTGTGCTTTTAACTGTTGGGTCTGTTAAAGGTGGATTGAAGTGGCTAATTAAAAACTATGGGAATTTGGTATCTGAGAATGGTTTTACATACATTTGAAAGAATGGCGTGTGGTATAATAACAGCAATAATTATACCTATGTTGCACCTTTTTATTAATGAAACACTTTCAGGGCTTCATCAGTGTATTATGAAGCAAAATGTTTCATTTAGTTGCATAAACATGTATTAGTTTAGATGACCACAACTTGTTAAAAAAGGGAGCTTTAAGGAGTGCCTGAAGGAATGAAAGTGAAGTAGAGAGATGATGAGTTGTAAGGTGGTATTCTAGAGCTCTGCGCCTGGATAACTGAAGACATGTCACCAATGGTGGCAGAATTAAAATTGGAGATCTCCAAGAGACAAATGTTAAACAAGTCCAGAGAGGGTTGTGAGATTGGAGGAGACTATTAGAGAGTGTGATGTGAAGCCATGAGAGGATTTGAAAACAAGGACAAGAATTTTCGAATCACGATTGTACTTGTATGGGAAACAACTTGGTCAGTAAGCTGAGGGGTGATAGGGGAATGGAACTTGATGTGCATTAATCCATGGGCATTGAAGTTTAAGATGACCTCAAATTAACGGAGCATGGAATATTAAGGAGATCACCCAAAAGTGCACTGGACTAATTGAGTCTAGATACATTAAAATCATGAATGAGAGTATCAGCAGCAGTTGAGGTATAAGAGGGACAAAGTTGTGTGATGTTCAGGAGCTGGGAATAAGTGTTCTTGTGGTGGTATGATGATGTGTTCAAAAACTCATCTCAGGATCAAATAAACACCAATGTTGCAAACAGACTGGCTTAAGCCTCAGACCATTGCAAGGAGGATGGATGGCATCAACATAGTTAAGGGAACCAGTTTGGAGCAGGGACTGAAAACAATGGTTTCAGTCATTCTAGTACTTAATTGGAGGAAATTGCTGCTGGTCTATTTGGATAAGCACAGTGTGAGGTTAGCAACAGTGAAGGGGTTGAGTGACGCAATGGTGGGGTGGATCACTCTATGTTAATGCTGTGCTGATGAATGGTATTGCTCAAGTGTTACATTCCTTTGTTTGTACAGTTCACACAATAAATAGAACAACAATGAACATCACTGGACTAATTTTTTTTTAAAAATGGAAATAAATGAGAAGGAAAAGCTTTCTTGACTATAGGGAAAGAGTCAGAAAACAGGGCTAATTAGGTGGACCTTTCAAGGAGGCTTGGTGGGACAAGAAGCCTCCATCTTAGTTGTAGAATTCTAAGAATTTAGCCAAGTATTGTTTATCAAATTGTTTTGCAGAGAAACTCATTTTAGTAATTTATATACTGAGACCATTGTCTCTCTCAGTTCTGCTGCCAAATAGTTCTGAAAAGATAACTGATATCCTCAAAACAAATCAAAAGCTTACCATCATAAAGAAGTAATTACAAAGGAGTTAGTGGCCAATAGGGTAACAAATCAGCAAATGATTGCTGTAAGGGAACTTTAAGGGGATTTTTCAGTCAGTTAATCCAGTTTTCTGGTCACTGACAGCCATGCTCTTTAATTACTATTCCATTTTCATTTTTGTTATTAATTAGCACCTTAGGATCAGGTATCGTTAAAACAATAAAAAATTACTAAAAATAAACTCAGTATTAAAAATAAAACACTAAGGTTCTTTACAGGCAGGTTTGGAGGGCTCTCAAATGGTAGACAAAAGGGGAGAAAATGACAGCCTGAACTCCCCTACGCACCCATTTTATCCAACAGTGGATGGAGAGGTGGTTTAATCTTTGAGGTCCCCTCACTTACCTTTTATTTAAGCTGAAGTAATGTACCCCCCCATCCCTGACAGTATTAGCCCAGCTGCTAGGGATAAACGTTATAATAAACTTTTGAAGGTTTCTGAAGTAATTGCATAGAGGCCGATATCCTATCACCAAGTCACCTTCTATTTACATGTGCGCTGTCCATTGGGTCTGATCAGGTAAAAACAATGACTGCAGATGCTGGAAGCCAGATTCTGGATTAGAGTGGTGCTCGGGCAAGCATTTGAGGAGCAGGAAAATTGATGTTTCGGGCAAAAGCCCTTCATCAGGAATAGAGGCAGAGTGCCTGAAGAGTGGGGAGACCAGCCAGTTCAGAGCCTAGAATGAGGGAACTCACTGAATCTCCAGTTTATATCTGTCAGCTGGATCTCCTTGATTGGCCCAGGTTAACAACCCCATAGTCAATGGCTCTTGTTCCAAACACTACGCTCAGAGAAAAGTCACCTCCATCTGGAGATATTTTCTTTCTCCAGTTGCCTGATGAAGACAACTTACTGCTTATTCAATACTGATATACCTTCCAATGTCAAGAACCCAGCCACATTGTTAATTGGATGGTAAATTCTCTTGAGCCACCAATGCATGGAAAGTCACTGCTCCACAATGTGGATACGTGACCCCCCAAATAAGTCTGTTATCAGGGAAATTCTGCCTAAGGTGGGAAAATGGTGGAGGGTTATTTTGCTGTACTTGTGACCTCCCATCCTACCCACTGATTTGGAATCTTCCACATGACAGCCAGATGGCCTATATATATCAGAGAACAGGTACTGTAGTTGTTCCAAGGTCAGAGATGTTTAAAGGACCCTGTTTGCCAATTTAGGACAGCTCGAGGTGAGGCATGCATCAAGCAGCCTTCATCCTATTCCAATTGGAAATGCTCGGCTGCGTTGGAGACCAATCTACATTTTGCTCTATCTTTATGTGGCCAGGAGGAAAGGGAGCACTGGCCCAGGCTTACAAAACCCTCCTGAAGATTCCTGAAGAAGGGCTTATGCCCGAAACGTCAATTCTTCTGCTCCTCGGATGCTGCCTGGCCTGCTGCGCTTTTCCAGCACCACACTTTTCAACTCTGGTTTCCAACATCTGCAGTCCTCACTTTCTCCTTACAAAACCCTCCCCCATTCCAAACATTACTGAGATCAAACTTCCACTACTCCCTCAGAACAAACTCCCCCTACTCTCCTAGAATAAGTTCTCCCATGTCCTGATATTAAACTCTCCCCAGTGATTAAATTCTCTCACACCCAGTGATCAATTGAATTGAATTGAATTGAATTGAATTAATTTATTCTCACATGTACCGAGGCACAGTGAAAAGCTTTGTCTTGCAAGCAGTACAGGCAGATCACAGAATTAAGTAGCACGGATAAGTAAATAATAGCAATTAAAACAATAGCAAAAACAAAAACACAGGTACAGGCAAATGTTAAGAGTTTGTGAATCCATTCAGTATTATAACAACAGTAGGGTAGAAAATGTTACAAAACCAGCTGGTGCGTGTGTTCAGGCTTCTGTACCTTCTCCCCGATGGTAGAGGTTGTAGGGAAACATTGCCAGGGTGGGATGGATATTTAAGAATGCTTGACAGTGGGCTTGCTAGATGGATTCTATGGATGGGAGGTTGGCCTTTGTGATTGTGAGCTGAGATCACCACTCTCTGTAACCATCTCCAATCTTGAATGGTACAGCTGCCATACCAGGTAGTGCTACATTCAGACAGAATGCTCTCAATGGCGCACCTTACAAAAGTTGGCATGGGTATTCACCTTAATGTCAAACATCCCACACTCCTGGAGGCTAAGCTCCCCACACTCTCTGAAGTTAAACTCCCCTCACTTACTGAAACTAAACCCCCTTCACTTAGTGAAACTAAACTCCCTCACTTACTGAAATTAAACTCCCCTCACTTACTGAAGCACAACTCCCTCACTTACTGAAACTAAACTCCCCTCATTCACTGAAACAAAACTCCCTCACTCACTGAAGTTAAACTACGCACCCCCACCTCCCAATTCCTTGAAACTAAACTTTCCCACTCTCTGAGGCTAAACCCCTACATCCCCGAAACGAAATTCCCCCCTCCCTGAAACTGAACTCCCCCTCACTCCCTGCGGCTAAACTCCCCATGCTCCCTGAAGTGAAGCCCCCCACTCCCTGAGCCTAAGCTACCCTCATTGCCTGAGCTCAAGCACCCCACTCCTGAAGATCAAACTCCCCTTGCTGAAATCAAACATACCCCCATTTCCTGACATTAAACTACTCCCCTACCACCTGACTCCCTCAGCTCAATCACCTGCTCCCTGAGCTCTGACTCCCCCCAGCCTCAGAGATTAAACTCTTCCCTCTTCCTGATATCCATTCTGGCAACTGTGGAGAGAATGCAGAGTTAACTCTTCGGGTCCAGTGACCCTTCTTCAGATAGATGACAATAGGTTGTTTGTAGGAGAAGGTGCTCAAGCCCTAAACTTATTGTACTTCAAACCGAGTCCTGAAGGCTGATTTTAAACTCAAAATCGAGTTCAGTAATTTTAGGGTTGGAACACCTTTTCTCAAGTCCTTCTCTCAATCTCCATACACCTTGTCATCACATGGTTTGCAACCATTAACAACCCACTGTTATCTGCCTATGGTCCCCATTCGTAGCTATTGACTCTCCCAGGCTGACCTTGACCCATTCCTTTGTCTGCCCAACTGTTCTCTCTCCCTCTGGGCTCCATCTCCACCTGTTGTTTATTCCTTCCCCCTGCCCCGTTTCCATTTTCAGCATGTTTACCAACCTGCTCCTAGCTACGACCATTTCTGGAAAAGGATCAATGGATCTAAAATGTTAATTCTGCTTTCCCTCCACAGGTGCTGCCAGACCTGCTGAATTTTTATAGCAATTTCTACTTTTGTTTCTGATTTCCAGCTTCTGCAGTTCTTTGGGAATTTTTTTCCCTGAGATCAATTTGTTGACTCTGGGAATTGACATTCACACCAGGACTGCCACACATCTTCAACCTCCTATAAACTTGAAGTCTTCCAATTCTCTATGGCTCATGCCTTTTCACTCACTGAACCTCATTCTGCCCAGCACTCAGTGATCTGTAATGGCCCATGTTGAGGCAACATGTCAATTTCCAAATTCATGTAATTATTTTCAAATCTCTTCATGGCCTTGACACACTTTGCCCCTGGAACTTCCTCCAGCTCCAAAACCCAGACTTGAACTCCTCTAATTGTGCAGCTCCAGTTGTAATCACTCTTTCATTGGTGGTCATTATTCAGTTGCATGCATCTTAAACTCTGGAATTGCCTCCCTGTCCCTCTCCAGCTCTCTTTGCTCCTTTAAGGTTCTTCATCAAACCTATCTCTGTAACCAAGCTTTTCACCATCCACCTGAATAACTGTTTAAGTGTCTCAGTGTCAATGTTTGCTTTATTAACTCTCCTGTGAAGTATGCAAGAATGTTTTATCATGTTTTAGGTACTGTATAAATCAAAATTAGAGTTGTTCAATACCAAAATTCGTTTGTGCACACATCTGTATTAGTCTCCCACCTTGCACATATAGATTTACATTTATAAGTCAATTGCACTTTGGGGTAGCTGAGTAAAATGACAATAGGCAGAAAATGGTTACAGATGTATAATTGCAAATGTTGTACGTATATAGAGGATTAGTGCGAATGTATAGTAAACCAAGGCTATTAGCAAATACAATCTGGTCAGTTTGATTCATGTAATGTTAGTATTCTTCACTTATTTTCTTCAAGTGGTGTGATATAGCTATACATAACATTTCCAGGTTAATACACAATAATATGTAGTTTGATACTATGAAGTTATGTACACTAGAAATTGAAGAAATCAACTGATTTCATTTAAACCTTTGCATTCATCAAACTGGAGTACATTGAAACTCAGGTTTCAGAAACAAAAAGATGCAATGTGAACTGATTGTTCCAACACGATTCTGCTGGTATATGGAAATACTGCTCCAAGATTCAACTTTAACCTACAAACACACTTAAACAGCGATGAATGAGCCTAAAAGATCCATTAGATACCACCAGCAAAACCAACGTCATTTACAAGATACCATGCTTTAACAGTAAAAAGAAAAGCTACATCAGACAAACCAGCAGGAAACTTGCCACCAGGATACAAGAACACCACTTGGCCATGAAAAGACATGACCCACTCTCACTAGTTTCCATACACACAAACAAAGAAGGACACCACTTTGACTGGGACAACACATACTTCCTAGGACAGGAGAAACAAAGACACACACGAGAATTCTTCGAGGCATGGCATTCTAACCAGAACTCCATCAATAAACACATTGACTTAGATCCTGTCTACCTTTCTTTGAAAAAAAGAACCGGAAATGACATCACCCACCTTAAGAAACCAAGACCTATTAATGGAGAGGTGGGACATACCACCAATGCTTCCCAAGAGACTCACTGATGATGTTACCGAGTATGATGATGAAACATCTGAAAATAAATCTTCAAGTTCAGTGAGCTTAACTTACAGACTTAAATTTAATCTTTTCCATGTTAATTAAGCTTATTGATGGGTGAATCATAAAAATTTTTTCTCTTTGGATAAAACTCTGCTATGATGTAATTTATTCAAATAAACAACACATTTTTATAATTTTCCTTGTATAACACAAATCAGAGGAGCTGATATTTTGATTTTTCATCCAAATGTATCTTCAGACACAGGAAACACAAGTTCAATCCAAAATTCCTCTTATTAGCTTTGTCACAGATGTTTTGCTCAAACACGTTTGATACACTGAGGATATTAAATATTTCTGTTTTCTTTATTTTATTTACAGGTTTTTGTTTTATCCACTTTTTTAATATTGATTTTAACTGTTTTGTTTCACGTAGCAATGTGACAATGCATTTTTTCCTGTAGTCTGGATTTGAGTTCAAATCCAAAATCTCCACCAAATAAAGTTAAAAATCACACAACACTAGGTGATAGTCCAACAGGTTTAACTGGAAGCACACTGATGAAGGAGCACCGCACCGAAAGCTAGTGTGTTTCCAATTAAACCTGTTGGACTATAACCATGTGTTGTGTGATTTTAAACTTTGTACACCCCAGTTCAACCCCGGCATCTCCAAATCCTGTCTACCAAATAATATCACTCATACTTGCTGGACATAAAAGTGGCATTTCAGATTTTGTAAAATCACCACAAATATTTGTCCAAACCATATCACCTTCTCTGAATTATCCCAAGGGAACAAACATGCACAAAAATGCAACGATATTTTGAGAAAAATAAACAAGAACCCAAATAAACTTAATCAAATCAAAATCAAACAAGCGAAGGAGGTGGGATTCAGACTGTACAGTTGAGGTCAAGGATCACACAAAACAAAAATTAGGTAAGGGGTGAAGAATAAGGTGCATAAGGTTATTGAAGCCAGTTTTTACATTTAAACTAAGATTGAATTAGAAAATTATTTTCCATCAATTTTCACAATTCTCTGCTGCTCCTTTGCTCTGATGAATGCATCAACTCCATATTGGTATACAGCACTTTTCACATGACAGTACATTACTCAAATGGCCACTTATCAAAAAAAAAGATTAAACTTAAGTGTTGAACAACTATTTGACTGTGGAGGTAGTTTCATTTAGTTTTATTTTCACTCAAATTCTGCGCTTGCACATTTGAGTACAACTTTTTTTATTAATGATCAGGAGTGGGAATTCTGACTGATCTCCAATCCACGATTCTGCAGACAATTGTACCATCTCTACCTAGGTCAGTTAATTCAGAATGGATCAGGGTTTAAACTTGTGAAGAAGGGCAATTGGACTTGAAACATTAATCCTGTTTCTCTCTTCATGGATGTTGCCAGGGCTTCTGCTTTCACCATCAATTTCCTGGTTTGAGTCAGTCAGACACGGCAGGAAGTAGATGACTTTTGAAAAAAAAATCATTCATAGGATGTGGGCATCACTGGCTGGATCAGCATTAATCGCCTATTCCTAGTTGTCCTTGAGAATATGGTGTGCACCTGTCTTCTTGAAATGCTGAAGTCCACTTCGCGTCAGTAGACCTATAATGTCTTTAGGTAGAGAGTTCTAGGATTTTGACACAGAGGCAATGAAAAAACAGTGGCATATTTCCAAGTCAGCGTGGTGATTGACTTGGAGGAATATTTGCAGGATGTTGTGCACTCATACCTGAACTGTCCTTGTCCTTCTAGATGGAAGTGTTTGAGATTTTGGAAGGTATTGCATAATGAAACTTGGAGCAATTTCACAGTATATCTTGTAGTCAGTATGCACTGCTGCGACTGAGCACTGGTTATGGAGGGATGTGGTGCCAGTCAAGAGGACTGCTTTATCCTGGATGATGCCAAACAGCTTGAGTGTTGTTGGAGCTGCAGCCATCCAGGCAAGTGGGGAGTATTCCATCACATTGTGAATTTGTCTCTGTAGATGATGGACAGATTTCAACAGTCAGAAGTTAAGTTACTTGCTGCAAGATTCTTAGAGTCTGACTTGCTATTCCAGCCACACTATGTATGTAGCTAATGCACTTCAGCTTCTGGTTAATGATAAGTCCCAGGATGTTGTAGTACGGGATTCAGCAATGGCAATGTCATTGAATACCAAGGAGTGATGATAGGGTTCTCCCTTATTGGAAATATGTGATATGAATGAGATTTGTCACTTATCAGCCATAGCCTGTATATCATCCAAGTCTTACTCATTTAAAAATAGACCACTTCAGTTTCTGAGGAGTTGTGAATGGTGCTGAACATTGTGCAATCATCAGTGAACATCCCCACTTCTGACCTTATGATGGAGGGAAGACCATTGATGAAGCAGCTGAAGATGGTTGGGTCAAGGACACTATCCTGAGGAACTCTTGCAGGGAACTCCTGGAGCTGAGAACACTTACCTCCAACATCTTCAATAATTTTTTTGTGCCAGGTATGATTCCACCAGTGAAGTGCTTCCCTGGTACCAATTGATACCAGATTCGCTACATCTCCTTAATAGCACATGTGGTCAATGTGGCTTTGGTATCCAGGTAAGTCACTCATCTTTTTTCACAGTTTATTGCAATGCCACACAAAATGAGTAGCATGTGGTCTCTCCAGTTGCGCCAGGATAAAGATAAAGTCTTAAGTCTTCAGCAATGTACAACCACCTTGCAGTGTGCTATCACCCATCCAACGACTTAAGTGCTACCTCGTCACAGAGCCTTCTTATCTGCTGCCAACAATGAAATCCCCACACACGCTAAAACATCTAGGGTGCCTCTTAATTGTTGGAAGAAAGGGGAAAATATAAATAATGAAATAGAAGAAAAAGGAAGATCAGCGACTAAACGGAGAAGAGCAATTAAAGGATGGAAGGGGGAAAATAAAAAAAGAATTGAAAACGTGAATGACAGTTGAATGAGAAATGGGAATGAGAGAAGAGAAACAGTTGTAAGGATAACAGAAGTAGAAGTGAAGGCAAGTGGGAGAGATGAATGACAATGAAAACCTCGATGGAGACGTGTCAGCATCCATGTCTGATCATAGCTTCTAGTGCAAGTATTTGAATTGTCTTAGTGTATCTGGCCTCACGCATCTCCAGTCTAAAAGCTAATTAGACTACTTTGGATGACAAATGCAATGAGGTACAGCTCAATTTGCTTAATTATCATATGAATAAATATGTACAGTTGATGAGTTTGAATACTAATTGCAATCTTTATTTCAATCATTTTCATAGAATCCCTACAGTGTGGAAACAGACCCCTCAGTCCAACAACTCCACACTGAGTCTCTGAAGAGTATCCACCCAAACCTATTTCTCTACATTTACCTCTGACTAGGTGAAAGTGAGGACTGTAGATGCTGGGGATTAGAGTCGAGAAAAGCAGAGCAGGTCAGGCAGCATCTGATGAGCAGGATGCACCTGACTAATTCATCCCTGAATACTATGGGCAATTTAGAATGGCCAATTTACCTAACCTGCACACCTTTGGATTGCGGGAGGAAACCCACGCAGACATAGCTTGCATGGGGAGAATGTGCAAACTCCACACAGACTGTTGCCTGAGGTGGAAATTGAACCTGTTCCCTGGTGCTGTGAAGCAGTAGTGCTAACCACTGTGCCACCCCAATTTTGTCTGGTAGGTTCACTCATTACTAGATTGAAGCTATCGCATCCTTTTATTTAGAGGTTACCAGTCATAAATTAACTAAAAAGTACAGTATTTCCTATGGATATAACAGCAAGGATACAGTGCTGGCAACTTGCTGCATAGGCTATATGGCAACAGGCAACTGGAGTGGTGCTCACAGGAGTCCACCTGCCTGGGCATGAAGATGCTGCAGCCAAAGTTAAGATCATGTGAACTCTGCAATGTCAGCAATGCAAAATTGATTAAGGACCTTACTCACTCTGAAAACAATAAGTTGTAACAAGTAGTAGTAAAGGCCTTGATCTAGGGAGAATTAAAGGACCACTCAAGAAGTTGCAACTGACAAGTTTTGAATTACTTGTGCTCAGGCAAAATTAATTGTAACTTTGTGAGGGATTGTTAGAGGATTGTATAGATGTTTGCTGACCACAGAAAGACAGAAATAATTATTTAGTTTTTATTAAGAATTTGGACAGGAGTTGAAATGCAACTTGCTCTGCAGCATGACCAGGACAAGGGGAGAATGAAGCAGAGAGAGAAATACTAGACTGCTTTGTGGACCTGCATGCCCCATTGAACAGGGACTCTGTGTTTGTGAGTGGTACGGTGGCACAGTGGTTAGCACTGCTGCCTCACAGCGCCAGAAGACCTGGGTTCAAATCCTGCCTCAGGCGACTATGTGGAGTTTGCATGTTCTCCCCGTGTCTGCGTGGGTTTCCTCCCACAGTCCAAAGATGTGCAGGTCAGGTGAATTGGCCATGTTAAGTTGCCCATAGTGTTAGGTAAGAGGCAAATGTAGGGGTATGGGTGGGTTTTGCTTCAGCTGGTCGGTGTGGACTTGTTGGGCTGAAGGGCCTTTCCACACTGTAAGTAATCTAATCTAGAAACCTCTGCAAGGGAGGGAGAGAAAGTGAGTTCTTTCTAGAAAATTTTAGCCCTGAGAGGGTTTTTCAATTGTACATTTTGAGGAGGATTCCAATTTGTATTGGTGTGCTATGCACTCCTGGGATATGTGGGGCACATATGGGAGGGGAGAAGGAAAAAGAGTGGAATTGATCAAATGTACCAATGCAATAGCACTGAGTGAAAGGGACAAATAGTGATAATTAGTTTCAGTTGAATACATCCTTGTCTTGCCCCTTTGTGGACCCACCATCTCCTTGCAATATTCTGTTTCAGATTTTTCATGATAAAGTGCCTGAGGCCAACATCACATTCAAAAAATGAACAACATTAACCTTCACATGACATCAATAATTCTAGACCATGCTGAATGCTTGTCATGTGACTGTCTGCTCTTGCATTCCCAAGTGCTGCTACTGCACTGGCTGGTGCAAAGCTACTGAGTTTTCATTGGGGAAGATTGCTGCTAACTTTGGAAAATGCTCTTGAATAGCTTTGGGTTTTTAGGGATTGGATTTGGACAGTACCTGGTTGGCACCAGCTTGGCAGAGCGGGTTGGCTGAGTGCAATCAGTGAAGGCATTGTCAGAGGGGCAGTGGTGACAAGTACTGTCATAATGAGAAAGAGGAGCTACAATACTACTGCCCTTCCCAAGGGGTGTCACATCAGCAATCTTTAGCATCAGTTGGAGCACTGATTACTCGACTGCTTTGTGGACCTGCATGCCCCATTGAACAGGGACTCTGTGTTGATGATGACAACAAGTAGGAATATTATGACTCTTTAGTGAGCTTCTGCTGTACAGAAGCATCAGGTGTTCTTGATCTGAATTGCTGCAGAAGTTGAAAAGGGGTCTACCAGACATTCCATCATGGGTCAATGTGGCTGAGCTGCCATTGAATGTGCCTAATACTTCCACTGTGGAAAGGATGGACTCCTGATGTGAGGTGGAGCCACATCCCTCCATGCTCAAGCACATTGACTGTAAGTTATCTGGCAGACCTATCAATGAGCCAAGTGCCTTTTTGTGCAAATTTAACAGCAGTCTCATGTAGACCACCCATACAAGGATCTCAAGTGACACCCCTACTGCAAAAAAAGGGTACACCACCTCATTCTCCCTGATGTTAGCATATGCATTGACTTGTTACCCAGTCTTGGTTACTTCCACATCCTCCCATTGACTCAACATGCTCTGATCCTGACTTTGAACTGGCCTTTAAGCTTTGTGCTTGCCAGTTGTTGAGCAGCTGATTCAGAGTGTTGGGTTAATGATAGTGTATTTTTTTTTCCCAGGTTACCTTCTACCTCCTCTTGCCCTTCCACTTGCTTCTGGAAGTGCTGAACAGCTACTTCCTAGTTATCTGAAAGCACCAAAACATCAAGAAAGCTTGGGACTGATGTAAGTTGGGTTGTCAGGAAAGCAGATGATCTGCAGTCATTTCATTTGCATGACAACATAAGAGGATAAGGTTATGAGTTAGTGCAGAAGGTGAATAAAGTACAAGTGTACTGTCATTCAGATTATGCTATGCTAAACTAAATGCTGTAACTCCATGACACAACTGCCCAATATTCTAAAGGCAATTTCTTCCAGGCCACTTGAATTACAATACAGATTTTTTTTCTAGCACTCCGGCTTTTTTTGCCTATGCTCTATCCTTTTACAAAAGAAAGCAGAATATCACTCGCTTTCAGTCAATGTGCTGGAGTAATTCAGTATTGGAATGTGGAGATATTGTGGTCATGGATGGTGTCCTTCAAAACCACGTTGGTGAGGTATATTTCCAGGTTGTTAAGGGTGAGTGCAGAGTATTGGTGTGAGACGTGGGTAGTGTGGTTAGTCTGAGATGTCAAATGAAATCTGTCACCTTGACTGGCTTTGTGAATAAATGTACCTCTTCTGACACAGTCTATGGTACTACACTCGGGGTAAACCCTCATATGGTCTTACTTGATATGCTCTGTTCTTGGCTACTATTTGAAGTCTGGCCTCCCTGCTAGTTTGAACAACCCTAGCAGAGTATGTTCAAGGTAGTAACAGTAGATCTGGGGACCCTCTCCTTCTCTGCCAGTGGTACATTGCTGCAATCTCCCTTTGGTTGGCTGGGATGTCCAAACACAGCTTGTCCTCTTCACGCTCCTGATGGCTGCCATCTCAGAAATAGCACCCTGGGTGCTGCACGCAGATCGCACCTTCCAATCATGGAATTGAAGTGGTTGGACCATTTTTCTGACTTAAAGCCAGGGGCTAAATTTTACCGAACATCAGCTAATAGTCAATTTCTGGAGTTTCCTAGAGAGTTTCTCTCCATTGGCTCCAATGAGTTCTCTCACATGATTCTCCACCAATTTCCTCATTACCAATACACCCAATCCTCTGTGGTGCCCCACTTGTACTATTGTGTATTCAGTGATGGCAATCAACTTTTTATTAACTGGCACCTATGAGACAAGGAGTGTTCCGGTTATCAAATATCTTGGATAATCAAGAGGTCCTCATAATCAATGCAAAAGCATAATGCAATATATATCACTTATTTATTTACAGCATAAATCAATTAAATAATAACACAACTTTGTCTTAAATAAACTTGCCAGCAGACAGCTCAACTCAGACCAACACCCTCAACTGGCAACTCTGACATCGCAGTAAATTGTGATGTTTAAGGAGAAATTGACTCACTTCAATCAATTGTTGAAATTCTACACAGCTGTTCGATTGAATGACAAGTATGTTTACATTGAGAGAAACACATTTTAAAAAAATTATAATAATTGGACAGGTCAATGCAGTAAACTTCAAGGAATTTGAGGTTTCTAACTTTTGCCAGTTTATTAAGAATGCCGGTTCATAATGTGTCAATTAAACAAAGTTGGCTGTACATGCCACTGCTGGGAGTGACGAGGAATTCTGGTACTGGTGCTATTTCTTAAGCCCCAGCTGTGCACCAAGTTGACAGCTGTTGTTTACGGTGGATGTAGTGGGAAGGGAACCAAAAGGAAAAGGTTCTGAGGGGGCAGACGCGGTTGTACTAATTACACTTCATAAGTGTGAATAAATAAGATATTTCTATTGTAACAATACATGGAAAGTACAACCTCATTTCACCCCGACCCAATGTAAGCATTGGATCTCGTCTTCAGAGGGCCTATTGTCTCCTCCACCATGGCCTACTGTCTCCTCCACATTGTATGTGTGCACTTAGCCTCAGGCGTCATCAACCGTGGTTGCAGACAATAGCCCTTGTCTCTCACAAACTATCCTTTTGTAAAACATTCAGCCATTGAAATGAAGCAGAGCCATGAAAATTCTGGGGTGTAGCCAGGATACGGGCACCAACTTTTAAGAAGTGGTATCAGTGATTATGGAAGGCTTGCATAGACACTGGCAACAATGTGTCAAGTCTACAGCCCTGAATTGGAGCAGGAGCTGGCCATGTATAGAGGCATAGAGTCATAGAGATGTACAGCATTGAAACAGACCCTTCGGTCCAATCCATCATGCCGACCAGATATCCCAACTCAATCTAGCCCCACCTGCCAGCACCGGCCCATATCCCTCCAAACCCTTCCTATTCATATACCTATCTAAATGCCTCTTAAATGTTGCAAATGTACCAGCGTCCACCACATCCGCTGGCAGCTCATTCCATACACATACCACCCTCTGTGTGAAAAAGTTGCCCCTGAGGTCTCTTTTATATCTTTCCCCTCTCACCCTGAACCTATGCCCTCTAGTTCTGGACTCCCCAACCCCAGAGAAAAGACTTTGTCTATTTATCCTATCCATGTCCCTCATAATTTTGTAAACCTCTATAAGGTCAACCCTCAGCAGCCAACGCTCCTGGGAAAACAGCCCCAGCCTGTTCAGCCTCTCCTTGTAGCTCAGATCCACCAACCTTGGCAACATCCTTGTAAATCTTTTCTAAACCCTTTCAGGTTTCACAACATCTTTCCGATTGGAAGGAGACCAGAATTGCACGCAATATTCCAACAGTGGCCTAACCAATGTCCTGTACAGCTGCAACATGACTCACACCTCCTGTACTCAATACTCTGACCAATAAAGGAAAGCATACCAAACGCCTTCTTCATTATCCTATCTACCTGCGACTCCACTTTCAAAGAGCTATGAACCTGCACTCCAAGGTCTCTTTGTTCAGCAACACTCCCTAGGACCTTACCATTAAGTGTATAAGTGTCAATAAAAGCCACTGCCCAATTGCAACACTGACCTTGTCACAGGAAAATGAGATGAAGTGGATTAATTTGCCATAAATTGTCTTGGGAACTATGTTACTGTATTCGTGAATCCAGGTTGTGAGATACCAAACAAGTGCCCAGCGGATCCTGGGAAACATAAAAATTCAATGCATCCATCATCTTGATAATCGCCAATGCAATCTTCTGCTCTTCACCTAATTAATTATATACTGGGTCATCTCATACAATCCTTATGGTGTGGAAGCAGGCCATTTGGCCCATCAAATTGATAATGACCCTCTGAAAAACATCCCAAAGAGACCCACCATCCTACCCAATCCCTGCATTTCCCGCGGCTAATTCACTTACCCTGCAATCTTTGAATTTGGAGGAAGACCACATAGACACGGGCAGAATGTGCAAACTCCACACAGTCCCTCCAGGATGGAATCGAACCTTGGTCCCTGGCACTGTGAGGCAACAGTGCTACCTGCTCTGCCACCATACCACCCCTTTGACAACTTCTTCAGGAAATTGTGTGTTGGAGGGATACTTACCAGGAACTATCCCATGTTAATGCCAATGGTGTCAGATTTAAAATCCAGAAGAAAAAATACAGTCGTGTATGGAATGAGCTGTCAGAGGATGTGGAGGAGGCTGGTACAATTGCAACATTTAAGAGGCATTTGAATGAGTATATGAATAGAAAGGGTTTGGAGGGATATGGGCCGGGTGCTGGCAGGTGGGACAAATTTGGGTTGGGATATCTGGTTGGCAAAGATGGGTTGGACTGAAGGGTCTGTTTCCATGCTGTACATCTCTTTGACTGTATGACTCTAAGTCTGGCAAATGAGGCATACTGGGGTGAATATCACCAGAACGCAACTAATTGTCAATTTCAGGAAGTTTCATGGAGAGGTTTTCTCTCGGTCTAGAGTTTTCTCTCAATTTTCCACTGCTCATTTCATTTTGTGTATCATGTCTCTGTGATACCACTCTTATACTATTTTACAGCCACCAGGGATGGAGGGACTTGCCACTGAGAACCTTCAAATTCCTTGAGCCATATTTAGATCCTAGTTGTGCATCAGGTCAAACAATATCAGCCATGAAAAGCCTGGCAGAGTGCTGAAAGAGAAGCTTCTGGGGGCACAGTGACTCTTCATTACAAATACAATCTCACATTTTGTAAATATATTGCCTCTTTAATCAACACCTCCCTGATTGACTGTCATTGTAATTGCAGCTGCAAAAGCCAAGCCGCACAGATAACTCACCCTTAGCGCATCCTCTCTTGAAACTCTATCTGAGGCAATGCTACTGATCTCTAGTGCCCAGTGCAGCATCACATCTTCGCATTGTTTAAGGTCATGTGCTGAAAACCCTTTGAACAATTCAAAATTAGATTACACTCCCTACAGTATGGAAACATTCCCTTCGGCCCAGACCGACCCTCCAAAGATTAACCCACCCAGAACCATTCCCTTACCCTAGGTTTACCCCTGACTAATGCACCTAAAACTATGGGCAATTTAGTGTGGCCAATTCACCTGGTCTGCACAGCTTTGGATTTTGGGAGGAAACCAGAGCACCCAGAGGAAACCCACGCAGACACAGGGAGAAGGTGTAAACTCCACATAGTTGCCTGAGGCTGGAATCAAACCCAGGTCCCTGGCACTGTGAAGCAGCAGTGTTAACCACTGAGCCACTGTGCTGCCTATGTTCACGTTTATGTTCACTTTTATTGAACAATAGCAAAGGTGGAAACTTAAAAAGCAAACAATAAAGGCTGCATCACTTCTGAGAAGAAACAGGTATTGTTTTTGAGCAACAGCAAACGTATAGTTAATGCATAATCACTTCTCCTGGCTCTGCTCTGGGTTTAAATTATGTCCTGAATGGATTGCTGCATCCAATGTAGCTTCACTCTCTCAAATTGAAGGTGCAGTAATGGCCTGATCATCCCCTTTGGAGAACTTTTACCACTGTCCCAGCTTTTCAGAGTCCATCACATTGCCTTTTTGTCTGTTCTAGTTGTGCAGAGCACAACATGTTAGGATTACTAGGAGAAAGTGAGGACTGCAGATGCTGGAGATCAGAGTCAAGATTGCAGTGCTGGAAAAGCACAGCAGGTCAGGCAGCATCCGAAGAGCAGGAGAATCGATGTTTTGGGCATAAGCCCTTCATCAGGAATGAGGTTTGTGGGCCGGGGGGCTGAGAGAATGACTGACTGGTGTGCACACCAAGGTTGTCCCAAATTGATCCAAGCATCTGATTCTCATCTTTAGGATACTTCCTGTCTGCCCCACCCTGGCCGTCTAGACTCTGGTTGTATTATGCTCGCCTGCCATTGTCTGCTTGTGGGAGGGAGTCATCAGATATGATTGGAGAGGATAGACCATGCCTGCTAGTTATGAGGCATTCAACTGTTTGAAATAAAGCAAGAATATGAAGTTTCTCAAGGTTGTAGACATCATGGCAGCTGCCAGGTACCAGGCACAGGCATGTAAGTACATGGTCCAAGGATCATGGATGAGTTAAACAATTCCATTCCGTAAATGTACAAGTTGAAGTTGACCACATTATGATATAATGATGTTAATGCATCATATGTACAGTCTGGCACTGTAACTGCATCTAGCAGAAGCCAGTTATGTTGACAAAGCCTACTGCCCAGGCTGCAGCACTGACTTGTTGCAAGGAAATGAGATGAGATGATGTGATCTGGCACAAATAAATTCAATAACAGCCCTGATACATTTGTGGATCGAGAGATCCTATATAAGGCCCCAATGGATCCTTTGGAAGCAGTCAGTGATGTAAAAGAAATGAGCCTAGCTGCCACTTTGACAACCATTGGGATGGGATGCTTACCCAACTCTTTAGGTCACAGGTCCCACTTTAGCAGATGACCTTATTCCGTGACAATGACCTGGGACATTCTCAGTCTGTAGTGACACTGTGCCTTGTTCATTGGGAGAAAGTAGCATTGAGGAAGAGAGACTCTGGGCTCCTGCACATCCAGAAGGGGTGATGTTATGGACCAGACCAAACCCTCTCAAAATATATTAAGAAAGTAGTCAATTCCCTGCTTTGTTCTTATTTTAAAGATAAGTGTAAGGCGTTATGTTCTGGATGCAATTCGATTAGTCAAACTACCAGGCTTGAAACAAAACACACTTTATTTGCGCACTATAATTAAAATGCAGGCAAAAAATTGGCTTAATTGTAACTCTGAAATGCTTAATAAAATAATACAAATGACTAATTACTGTTCCATAGAATCATAGAGTCATAGAGGTGTACAGCATGGAAACAGACACTTTGGTCCAACTCATTCATGCCAACCAGATATCCCAAGCCAATCTAGTTCCAATATAGTGACATCACATAAACAGAGCGTTGGCAAGGGCAAATGCAGTAAAATAGATTGTCTCATGCAATTCTAGCAATAGGAAGGGAACCCCAGCTTTTACCTGCAACAGTGAGGAATAAGAGTTTTTACATCCAGCAACTGTTACTGAAGGCTAAAACTAAAAGCCCTGGTTCAGTAGGAGCTTGATCCCACCTATTCAGGCTGCTTCTACTATTCCAGCTTAAAAAAAATCCCAACGCCATGCAAGCTGTTTACTTTATTGGCTTTAAGCATACTACTTGTCACATCTGTCTCAACCTTTCTTCGTTATATTTGGAAAAAAAGGACAAAATACACCTCTTAAAGCCATAGTATCATCACAACATTCTGTTGTGATTTCTTCAAGTGGAGTTTGTTCAGCAGCCTCTGAAGGTTGCTGCTGGTACTGGGCTGACTGGTACATCTCATCCTCTTCCATTTGTGTGCATCTTTGCAGCACCTCAGTACAGTGACGATAACCCCTGCTGTGGCTGGATCCATCAGTCACTGTTCCAATGAACCTCTGTGCGGGGAACATCAGAAACACAACAACTCTTTAGTAGTATGAGCAGTCAGTATTCACAACACCCAAGCATTATAGATTACCGTAGTCCTCCACACAGTGGGACATGAAGGACTCTGACAAGGAGGGTCATGGAATGCCTCAACATAGACCTTTAACACAGGGATTTTAGTCTGATGAATGCAGCACAAACCGTGGCACCCAAATACAGGAGATTGTAGATGCTGTATAATTACTGACACCTTGTCCCCCTCGCTCTGACATTCTGGCAAAGGCTGATTTGCATACAAGAACATGTTTACAAATACTTATGATTCAAAGTGAGAGGAAGTCAGATCGGTGTCTCTGGCTGCACAAGGATATTGCATTAGCTTTGTGAATTGCAATCCCAGTTGACATTTTTAAGGTCTTCTGGGATTAGCTCAACCTCTCGGAGATGGCTATGATCTACCTGCGGTGAGTACTGATGTTGGAAAGATTGCTTTTGACTAGGATTAGTATCTCACATAGTTGGACACTACCTACATTTCACATGGAGGGAATTAATGATATCTTAGGCTGTCCTGTGAATGTGCCTGCTTCATGCAGATACCACTTGAAAGAGCCTCATGTCACTGATGAGTAAAGTTCACTTGCTTAAACAGAGGAAAAAAATTATTCCACCTCTTTCCCTCACCCCACCCCCCAAGTGTGCTCACAGCCATTGCCCATTTACAATTTGCAGGAGGGTGGAAGGTAACCCAGGGCATGCTTGTCACAGTGACTTACAGGCTCAGCCTGGTCATCACGTGGCCCCACTGAACCTCCAGGTCCCTTTCTCCTTGAAATCTGTGCTGACCCCATCAGTACTGAGCTTCTACATGCTCCCATCCAACTCTCTCACTTACATCTTCAAGTCCTGCCGTTACCCCTGAGGCCTGGACCTACAGCTTAGTCACCATATGCACTGACTCACCTGTTAAAGCTGGGCTGTTTGTAACTGATGGTTTCCTCTCCTCCTTCCCATCTTCTCCATGTCCCCCTCCCCCACCCACACACCATATACCAATGTCATCCTATGCTCTATTGTCTTGCATACTTGTATAATGAGTGGTCCCTTCACAATTATTATCCACTCTCCATCCCAACGTACCGTCTCCAATTTGCAGAAATAACTTCTTAACCCCGCACCCATCACCTCCAAACACCAACTTCCCTACTACAGCAGTGGTGTCTGATAAGCTACCTTGTGTTTCACCTGAACAGATTCTCAGTACTGCCAATGGCCCACCGCTACCACCCCTTCCCCCCTCTCTGCCTACTCACCACCCCTTCCCCCCTTCCCACTCCTCAACTGTATAGACATTCCCATCTGATGAAGTAGTAGACCCCTGATTTATCTCTGCAGTTTCCTGACTAAATTACTGCTAAATCTGGAATGGTTACACTGCAGGACTGATTGTGACCCACTGCCTGATATGGAACCTTGACACAAATGGCTGAATGAGGGTGTCCCAGTCCCTGGAATAATATCAGACATTACCCTTGACTTACTATGCAAGCCCCCTTTGACTGAAGGCTGTGTCTCTTGACCTGAATGAGAACTACCTGAATGAGACACAGCTATTTCATTTAAACATATTCTAATATGTTCACAGCATTGAGCTGCTGGTGCATTGTGGAAATGGAACATTGATATAGTGTAATATATTGTAACATGTCTACCCCATTCATGGATCACTTCTAGCAACCATGACTAGCTTCCTGGCTTTGTGTTTGTGCTAAAAGACAAGTCAAGCCAGAACTAATTTGAGCCTTACGTTCTGAATGAAGCACAAAAAGGCAGAGATTCTATGTGGATCAAATAGGGACAAAGTAAGTGAATGCTAAAAGAGTATGTGAGGACCCCCAGGATGCAGCCTGGTCTAATCCATGAGATAGGTGTTTGTCCCCATGCACAAGGAGACCAGTAGCATCCTTATAATAAAAGGAGCCAGTGTGCTCCAAAGTCCAGAATTCAAGTGTATTGTAAAATGGTCCAGATGTACTATGATGTGCTGAGGCAGTTACATGCCATCTGTCAACCAGATGATCATTGCCAATACACCATAACCTGGCATTTGGTGACTATCCAAAATGGAGTTTCAGAGGCACAAGCGACAAGTTGGAGTCACCAGGTACCCACTCTGTTCACTGGGAATTGTCACAGTCTTATTTCGGTTTTAATGTGTGGAAACCACATATCAATATGGCAAGATAGGCACTAATTGCATTCAAATCGGACTCTTGTTGTTGAATCACAACTGCCCACATCATTCAGGGCTGGGTAGTATACACCCACACTTTCTAAGTGGTATCGGGCATATTGTGATCAATCCCAGTGCCTAAAATCCAAATGGCTTGATCTTGAGTGCATTTCTGATTAACTGTGTCATTTAGTTATAGCTTTTGAGGGCATCTAACTCCATGATGCTACTGGAACTTGACATCACGGGGAACTGTATCATTGGATACAGTTTTGATACTGACTTGCATTATTATCACCTCCAGAGTCATTAATCAAAAGGTGGAAATGGGATTAGAGGATTCAGACGAAAACAAATACTGTGGATGCTGGAAATCTGAAACAAACACAGAATGCTGGAGAAACTCAGCATGTCTAGCAGCATCTGTGGAGAGAGAACCAAAACTTAATGTTTTGCATCAAGTATGACTCTTCTACAGAACTTCAGATCTTTGGCGCAAACACGATGGGTGAAGGTCTTCTGTGGTGAATTAAATTGCAGCAATCACTAAAACCTAAAGATTAAACAACATACTTAGTAGGAAGTTCAGATGCAGCACATTTTTGACATTAAAGCACCTTTGTACCCAATCTCCTGGAAGAAGTTATCAGCATTCTCTGCTAAACAATAATGCTGGAAAGTTCAACATTTGTTCACAATCTGATAACTGTTTGATTTCTGGCAGGGCTTTTGACACAGTGACTTTTAGAAATTAACATAGAAGCACGATTATAATTATTATGTAATTCTCATGCCTGCATTTAAGAAGAAAAATGTTGTATGTGTATGTCCTATCTGTATGTCCTATCAATTCTGTTGGAAAATTTACCTTTTTAAAAATGTGAGTTTTTTTTAATATTTAAAAAAGATTTACATCAACCTTTTGCACAAGGTTAGATACATTCCACATTCAATTCTGACAGTGAGACAGCATGAACATTTGTGACCTTGAAAACCAATCAACAAACTAGCGAAAGAGACGAGAATAATGTTAGAATCATTTTTTATCTCTGTGGAAACAAATCCATCAGCCTACTCTCAAAGATGTAGATCTGGCATACTCAGTTGGTAAGAGTCATCCAAGTTAAAAACTGATGATTGATGTCATGAGATACAAATGAAAGATAATCCAAGATGTTTCCTGAACTGCTGGGAGCTTTTCTATCGTTATTTGAAATTTACAGCATCCGCAGTATTTTACTTTTGGACAGACACAATTTTCCTAACTCTACTTAATGCGCATGTAGTTATCTGTAAATCCTGGATTTTTCCACTCCTAACTTGTGACTGCCATGTGATTTGATTGACTTCAAAACTGACTGGCATTATTGAAATATATGTGTGGATGAATTGCCGTATTGTGACTTAAATAAAAAAGGATTGCACAACTAATATTGGAAAATACAGTTAACTAATTACTGCTAAGCTTTGCTATAATGGTGAAGTTTGTGAAGTAGCTTACATTGCTTGCAAAGAAAGGTTTACACTTACGAAATACTCTTCAACATCCTCAGCAAGCCCCAAAGTGCTCCACAGCCAAGGAATTACTTTTGAAGTGCAAATACTTGTCTTGAGAAGATCTGGGAAACAATTTCACACAGCAAAATCCCACAAACATTAAAATGAAGAGTCAACTATCAGTTAAACCGCTTTTTAGTAATGATTGGGCACGAGTTTAGGAATCTGTATGTCCATACAAACAGCCAAGATATGCCTCAGTTTACCAAACCTTCCAAAAAAAAGTATGTTTTCTTTAACATCATAAAGATCATAAGAAATAGGAACCGGAGTAGGCTCCCCCCACCCCATCAACCCTTCTCTGCCATTTAATAACAGCTTGGTTGCTTTGGTTATAGCCTTATCTCTGCTTTCCAGTCCATCTCCCATAATTTTGACTCCCTTGGAACATCAAAAAACAACCTTAGCCATGAAATATGCTCAATGCAATACCCTACGTTGCTCTTTGTGAAGAGAATTCCAAACACTAATGACTCTCTGGAAGAGAAAATTACTCAACTCCATATTATTGAACTCTTATATTGAAATTGTACCCCCTAGTTCTAGAAATCCTCAAGAGCGGAAATAGTCTTTTATCGTTTACATTGTCCAGATCTTGTTCAATTTCTTAAATGTTTTAAATAACATTATTATTCATTATTCTAAACTCTAGTACTTACCCTGCTCAACCTTGCCTCAGTTGGTAACCCCTTTACCACAGGTATCAGCTCAGTGGGAAAAATAAATCTAAAATCTCGAATGCAAACATATCCCTCAAGTAAGGAGCTCAAAAACGTACTCGGTTCTATCGGTGTGATCTCACTAGAGCTTGTACATTTGTAACAAGACTACTTGACATTTCCACTCCATTCCCTGTGCAGTAGAGGCTGACATTCCATTTGCTGCTTAATCACTTCTTGAACCTGCATGCTAAGTGTTTGTGCTTTACATAGAGTATCCAGATCCTTTTGTACCCCATTATTCTGCAATCTCTCTTCACTTAGAAAAAGAATTCTCCTTTTCTAGTTTTTCTACCAAATTGGACTTCATATTTTCCCACATTGTAATGACAACTTACATACATCGATTTACAAACTCTTTGTTACATACTCATAACTTGCATGCCTACCTATCTTTGAATTGTTGGCAAATTTGGTTACAATATAATTGGTACTTTCATCCAAGTTATGGACACAATGTTGTCGTCATTATTAACGGCTGTAATATTCTAAGTGCTTGCACATTTTAAGAAGATGAACATCTGTCTAAATTGGCACACCAGCCTACATGTCATAAAAGGAAAGGGCAAAAGTGTCAAAAAGGCTCAATATGCTTACATTGCTAATTTAGAAAAGATATGAAGAAAAGTTTAGAAAGATACAATGTACTGAGCACCATTTCACAAAAGTGAATAGGTTTGTTTGGTCAGGTGATGAATTTTAACATAAAGGAATGTGAAGGCCGCTACTTGTCATTATTGAAGTTGGCTTATTGGGGAAACAAAATGTGAAACCTTTTGAACTTCTACAGTTTGTACAGTTGTAAGTTATATTAAAAAATGAATCTGGCAGCGCGGTGGTTCAGTAGTTAGCCCTACTGCCTCACAGCACCAAGGTCCCAGGTTCAATTCCAGCCTTGGGTGACTGTCTGTGTGGAGTTTGCACATTCTCCCCCTGTCTGCATGGGTTTCCTCCAGGTGCTCCGGTTTCCTCCCACACTCCAAAGATGTGCAGGTCAGGTGAATTGGCCATGATAAATTGCCCATAGTGCTAGGTGCATTAGTCAGAGGGAAATGGGTCTGGGTGGGAAACTTTTCGGAGGGTTGGTGTGGACTGGTTGGGCCGAAGGGCCTGTTTCCACAGTGTAGGGAATCTAATCCAATTCGCATGTATAAATATGCAACATTTCATTGGCACCAATGATGCATTGCAATACCAAGTTTCTTTCTTTGCTTTATGCATTACATGACATGTTTTTAATACATTAATTTTTGACCAACTAAGCATCTGTGAAGCAACTCGGGAGCTTCTTCTATTTTAATGATGCTAATGAAATGCATAATCCTCTTGTCATTTTGAGGATGTGTGATCATTGACCATTTGCTCCCCTCTCTAACATCATGAACTGGGTGTGATATTTTCTCTTGCTCATTACTAAGATTAAACTTCACAGTGTTATTGACAAGGACATATACAGGTTGTCTTCAATCCGTGACAATACATCATGGGATGAAGTTCTTGGGATGTCCCTAGCTCACATTATTTTTCAATGAAAATCTGTCAAACTTAGTTTGGCTGACTTCCCAGCTATTCTGCCCATGGAAATGTTCAGACCGTGTGCATGGTTCATCTGTTCTTGATGAGTTTCAACACTAAAATAGCAACCATGGCCCTAGGATCCCTAATTAAAGTCATAGAGATGTACAGCATGGAAAGAAACCCTTCGATCCAACCCGTGCATGCCAATCAGATTTCCTAACCTAATCTAGTCTCATTTGACAACACTTTCTCGTATCCCTCAATCTATGCATGCATCACCCTTTGTGTGAAAACATTGCATCTTAGGTCTCTTTAAAATCTTCCCCCTCTCACCCTCAACCTATGCCCTCTAGTTCGGGAAACCCCAACCCAAGGAAAAGACCTTGTCTATTTACTCTATCCATGCCCCTCCTGATTTTATAAATCTCTATAAGTCACTGCTCAGCCTCCGACGGTCCAGGGAAAACAGCCTCGGCCTATTTAGCTTCTCCGTATAGCACAAATCCTCTAACCCTGGCAACATCCTTGTAAATCTTTTCTGAACCCTTTCAAGTTTCACAACATCCTTCCTACAGCAAGGGACCAGAATTGCACATAAAATTCCAAAAGTGGCCTAACCAATGTCCTGTATAGCCGCAACATGACCTCCCAACTCGTATACTCAATGCTCTGACCAATGAAGGAAAGCATAGTAAACACTTTCTTTACTATCCTATCTTCCTATGACTCCATTTTGCATACTGAAATGTGGTCACAGCCTGAGGCAGCTTTATTTTCATTGACTATCTAGTTAGAGATACTCTCCTATAAGGGATGATAATTCATATTGGTAGGTGACTACTGAACTGTTCAGAATGAATGATGTGCAGAAACCTAACTATTAAAAAAAAAGCTTGTATTCCATTGCTGTTTGCAGGTTACCTAGTTTTAGAGGGCATTGTAATGGTTTGTTTAAAAATGTATTTTAATAGAATATTTCTCTCTACAATTTAAAAAAGTGCTTACTCTATAAATATTTCACCTGATATATAACTTTTATGTTCCTCAGTTTAGAATATTTCCTGTTTGTGTGTTTGTGCTAAACAACTGCTGTCATAACAAACTAAAGCAGAAGGGAAAACATACCTTTCACCTTTGTGTTTGCCTCCCCAAAATAATAAGACATAACTGATCAATTTAATTGTTTATTGTTTATATTGTTTGCATTGGTTAAAAAGCATACTTTAAAATTTTAGATAATTATTATTTACAGAGTGATGAAGTATCACATATGTGACCAGTATCGACAACCCCTTCCAAACACCCCAACCCTTTCCCTCCCCTCCCTCCCCCACCCCGTGATGGCAGTTATAGTACTAGGGGATCTTGACACACTTGGTCAGGCCACTCAACCATTCTGGAGCTCGGGTTCCATATGAAAAATAACTAATTTTTATACCATTGCTTTCTATACTTCCTTGTCATCAGAAAGGGAATTTCAATTACATTACAGTTCTAGCAGATTGAGCTGTATAACATTTGAATATCTCACAGCCTCATCATATAAAACATAATGTACACAAAACCAAGTTTCCTTTATAGCAGTCCGTGTGGTGGCCCCACACTTACAGTAAACTCTATGTATGGCTTTACAAGGGTACATTTTAAAATACGATTTGCATCTTATTTATTTAAAAGCGTTTTAAGTGAACGGGTTAGTGTGCTTACAATAGCCGTCATGGTAATTGAATGTCGCGCTAAAACCTTAACGTTAGGATCAATGGGGGTTGCTCCAGATACTGCTTCAGCAGCTCTCAGCAGACAAATATAGTTCATTACAACCTCATCTACCTTAGCAACAATTTCCTGTTGCTGTGTTTCAGAATTCATTACTTTAACTAATCGCATGCAGGCTTCTGTTAAGCAACACAGTACTTGGAAGCTGGACGTCATAGCTAAGAGCATTTCCTCTGGGCTTTTTTCTGCAGCAGCCATTTTCCTGCAGGCGCTTCCCAACTCCCTCGATTCAACTGATAACAGTTGCTTGTACTGGCTAAATCGGAGTTGATGGGGGTCTGATGTTACATGTTCTTTATTACCGATGCTTGCCTGCAAAAGAGACAGCAGTTCGCTGGCATCTCTCTGTGCTGCAAGAAATCCGCCTGGCAGTGTGTACACCCTGTCCTTTAGAGCATTAATTCTGGCAATCCTGCCAGCAAATGCCATGTCATTAGTGTCTGCATGTTCCTCCTTGTCGCCGTTGTTGCCCCCAGTCACTCTGCAAGGTTCCACAGTCAGTCCGAGAGCCTTCCTGGCACTTGCAGAGTTGGAGGACATATAGAATGCTTGAGATGGACTGGAGAAGAGATGATTTTGGTCCAAGCAAGACAGCTGTCCCTTACTACCATAACCATCATCATCATCATCCTCTTCAGCATCATTGTCTTTATTAAGGAAACAATAGGTAAAAGGACCACGACACTTCCAGTTGCTCATCTCCACCTTTGGAAAAGGCAATGGTTTGATGTGTCGGAAATCCTTTTGCACAGAAAGTATCTCCATTGATCTCCGACCATCCTTGCCGTCTGCAGTAATGGAGCAGCATGATGAATTTATTCTCACTGATCCTTGAGAGTGGCTCTTTGATAATCTCTCGCCCAGAGGAAGTTCGACTCTTTTCTGTACAGGATGAGGATCAGATATTTCGGGGAGATCAGAATATTGGAATCCTATGAAAGTCTTTGATTTTTCTACTAGGGTTTCTACATTTCCCATTCCTGGTGTAACACTGCTGCTGCAACGCCTCAACACCTTCTTTCTGGGAGGAATTTTAAGGCTTCCTCTGCCAACTTCACAGGCCTTCCTATTAAGTGGTGTTGCATGCGCTTGTTCTACTTTGGAAAGATCAGGTGACTCTCGGCAGGTACTTGGCACCTTTGTATCATTGCAAATGTTTGATGGCAGAGTAATGTTGTCGGCTTTGAATTGATTAGTGAATGCTGAAGTTGCACCTCCTCTTCCTCGTTGCTCAGGCTGTGTGCAAGCTACACTAGGGGTGGCAGAAAAACACAGAGAATCATTAAGCACCTCCTTGACAACATGCTGCAATTTACAATCTGGGTTGCACTGCTTGTCCTCAGCAGAGAGCTGCTTCTCATCAAAACCTCCAGGCACAGCTTTATCATTCTCACTGGCAGCTCCTTTACTCAGACTGAGACATTGCTCAGAATGCAGATCTTGTCCTACATCTCTGTCAAAACAGTCAACTTGCTTGCTTTTGTTATTAGTTTCCTCAAGCTGTCTAGTTTTTTGAGTCCTCTGTTTAGCTAAGTCATTCTCCCTCCTCAACTTGGCTGGCAAGGAAGTAAAAATTATATTTCTAAAATTACATAGAGAATTCTTAGCTAACTTACTTTTACTGGAAGGAAATGAGTCTTTGGATGTTGAAACCAATGAAGGGAATGTTAATGTGTTAGACCTATAATACTTAGAAAATTTCTTATATTCTTTGACACTGTCATGGTCATTCGGGAAAGTGATTTTTGTGCTTTTAAGATTAAGAAATGTGCTGTGTTTAATTTCTTGAGATAAACGATTACCATCATCAGGTTTGGGCTTACTTGTTCTTTCCACTACATCTGTGTTAGAATTTTGAGAGCTAACTTCCTGAGATGAATCTGACAAAAGAGGACTACTTTCCTGATCTCGAAAATAATCATTTCCCTCACTCTCTATTTTACTTTCAAATGTTAAATGTTGCAGCTCAACATCTGTGTAAATATTATCGCTGTTTACTGAGGTACCTGTGGTTTCTTTAATCTTGGGTACTCGGTGGCACCCATCACGTATGGTACCAAATATTGGTTCAGCATTTGAAGGCGCATGCGTGTTATGGGCTGTTCTCCTATGACACATGGCTTCAGCTTGGGGATGTAGATCTTTATATGATGTTCCGTGGCTTTGAAGCAAAAGTGTTCGTTGATCTTCTGAAATGTAGCCAAGGCCTTTTAAAGAAGATTCCGATAATATGTGCTTAATATCACTTGTACAGAGGGGGGAGTCAACTGGGGTGGCACACGTACTACTGCCTGTACTGCAGGCTGCATCTACTGAAGAACACTGGGAACTCTGCAAAGAGTAATGACCCTCACTTTGCAAAGAGGACATTCTTTTGGTCATATGGTATTCACAAAGTCTGGTCACACTCTGTTCAGCTTCCGGAAGCTCTGACGAGTGATCATCAGGGAACAGCTCTGCGTCTTCTGAATCGGTCAGGTGTTTGGTTGAAGACATGTAAGTGGTATCAGAAAGAAAGCTTTCATCACGTCCAAGCCCGGAAGTGCTGGCCAAGGAGCAACGATCATCTATTTCAGTATCTGCTTCTTTCCCTTCATGTTCAGCTCTAGAAACTACGCAGGATTTGTGAAAACCTTTACCATTAATTAACCCTGGGAAATGCTGATCAGTCATCTTTTCTCCTGAAACTGGAAACCAACTTTGTGTCTCTCTACGGAAAGTAGTGCTTTCTAAGTCAAAAGTGGCTGTGCCGTGACTGTTCTTTGTAATCAATGTGCTGTATTTGCCGTTGGATGACAAATCATCGCCCAGTTCTGTCTTTCTGTTTGCATGTTGCCTTTTCACTGATACATTACCATCATGTGCTATCTTGACATTACTATCACCTGCCTTGTTTTTTTGCTTACTTGCACAAGAATACATCAGAGATCCCATCTGCAGTTTGCTGAAGTAGTCGGTGACAGATTTTGTCTCCATTGTCTCTGGCTCCATCTCAACTTCCTCAGAAGGAAGTATCTGTTTCGAAGGCACAGCTTTCGACTTTGCATTGCTACCCCGTTGGACAGTCAAGGAATGTGTAGCTTTTGGAATCATTTTAGAAGTGGGCCCTATGTTCTCATTCTGAGAGATTGGGAATTCAGTTTGCTCTTCTTGAAGTTGTTGATAGCCTTCACTGGTGGCCACAAGCATATGCATGGAACCCTCAGAATGCTTCTGTGCTGAGGCTACCTCAGAGCTTTCAGTCATTTCAGAGGAGTTTGTTTCATTGCCAGAATCCGATGACGACTCAGGACTATAAGCTCTTAATATCACTACACCTGTATGCCATAAGAGAATAAACACCCAATTAATTACGTCATCATAGGCACTTTTTTAATCATAATAAAATAGGTTTATTAAATAAAGTGTTTAGCATTCTTAAATTTCAGTGCATAATAAGCATCCAGCGCATGAAATATGAACTAAGATTGTTCCATTAGCATGCCAGATCAGAAAAATGGGATGACACACTGATGGTAAAATTTGTTCTGGAATGTTTCCAAGTTGTTAACAAATTTACAGATGGAACATTATGACAGTCAATGAATAAATGTTACTATGGTGAAAGAACCTGAACTGTCATCTGTTTGCTGAACGGACTGCTCCTCAGAAGCTGCCAGCGCCTCCAGTGCTTGCAAAGTGGATACCACTGCATCATCTAATGCTTGCTCACCACTCTGGTCTTCGGCCTGCGTAGGAATGGCATCTATGAGCGACACTGGGATGTCATCACTTGGAGAGCATTTGTTTTGGACGGTCTCCTGTGAACTCTGCGCTTGTTGATGCTGGCCATCTTCTTCATCAGAGCTGTTGTCTCTGAAACCTGGCGGAGGGGCAGCTATTGCTATATTCAGCGTGTGAAGGAGAAAATCATCTTCATCATCGTCATCACCTCCAGGTGGAGGAAGTGATGTTAAGTCAATTATGTCATCGCTAGATCCAGATATATTGAGAATGTCGGTTTTGTCGGCCTCTCCAAGTGGGATATCTTCCTCACAGCTGGCCTCATCTTCATCCTCAGCATCATCTGTCGTCTCTGAATAACATATGTCATGTAGTAACGGCTCTTCGATGTTTTCAGCACTTGCAAACATTCTGCTATCGTTAATGTTTGCATAAACTGCATTTGTATCAATGTTGTCCACATCAATCCCTGGGAACGAGTACTCTGAACATTTAGTGTCACTTACATTGGCCAAATACATAGATGCCTGTTGGTCTAAATTGCTTGGGCTATCATCCAGCAATCTTTCATATCCAAGGTGTCTCGGATTAAAGGCAGCTACATTGTGATCCTCGAAGACAAAGGATACCTTTGCTCCCCTTGGAGATTCTTGTACTGTCTTTGTATGTTCTTTCCCAGAGGACAACCTGTTGAAAGCTTTGTTTTCAGCTTCCATAGTATTCATATATTCGGCCCCTAGATGACTATGGTCATGAACATCTGTAATCTCTGTTATTAACCCCCCTCTGGAATCTTCATGATAAATTGAATCATTTGCGAAATCTATATTTTGCTGCTTTGATTCTCTAATAGATGATGGCTGGGCATCTTCTTTTTTAGCCCTGATGTGGCATGAACTTTTCGGTAAATAATTCCATTCTAAGGTGTGCATATTATGTTTCGTCTTGTATTCTGGGCCTATGGAAAAGAAAGACAGATTGTTCATAAATAACTGTCAGCATCATTACTTAACACACATAATAAAAACACTTCTTTGTCATATTCCAATATATTATAATTCTCAGTCAATACTTTTAAAATTTAGACAAAAGCATGATATTAAAATGGCTGCGACAAATCATGTGCCCTTATCACTTTAAGTTTTACCTGCACATCCACCAATATCATTTATTGTATCCGTTGCTCCTGATGTGGTCTCCTCTACATTGGGGAGACTGGACACCCACACCAATCAACCACACTGCCCTGTGGCCCAACATTTCAACTGTCCCTCCCACTCTGCCGAGGACATGGAGGCCCTGGGCCTCCTTCACTGCCACTCCCTCACCACCAGACGCCTGGGGGAAGAACGCCTTATTTTTCCGCCTCGGAACACTTCAACCCCAGGACATCAATGTGGACTTCAACAGTTTCCTCATTTCCCTTTCCCCCACCTCACCCCAGTTCCAAACTTCCAGCTCAGCACTGTCCCCATGACTTGTCCTACCTGCCTATCTTCTTTTCCACCTATCAACTCCACCTTCCCCCTGCCCCCCGACCTATCACCTTCATCCCCTCCCCCACTCACCTATTGTACTCTATTCTACTTTCTCCCTTCCCCCACCCTCCTCTCACTTATCTCTCCACCCTTCAGGCTCTCTGCCTGTATTCCTGATGAAGGGCTTTTGCCCGAAACGTCGATTTTGCTGCTCCTCGGATGCTGCCTGAACTGGTGTGCTCTTCCAGCACCACTGATCCAGTGCTGAGTCTCAAGTGAATGTGTAATTAAATCTGGAATTTCACAGCAACCATGGGAATTCACACAAACCTTTATTCAAGCAGGAGTCATCATTGAAGAATGACCTGACTGCGTTTAACATTGCCAAAAGGAAACGTTGAAACCCAACGGGTGCTAGACAAATGTGAATAGATCCTATCAACATTCCATTGCATTTCAATAGTTCTCCTTATGCAACATACTGGAACAAAAGAATCTCCAAGTATCAAACAACAACAGAACGTGACTGGAATTAGCAAACACATTGGTTGGAAAAAGGAGTTTGAATTTGTGGGTGCCATATGGTGAGGAATCCATTTTTGTCATCTGTGCTGAAAACTAGTCAACACTTCTTGCAAAGAGAGAGAATTCCATCAAACTAGCTGCAAGTTATCTGAGCAGCCAAGGTAATAAATAATCAGGTCTTGAAAATGGGAGTAAGAACACATCCCTCCTCAAATAGTTGTGACTTAAGAGTTCACCTAAGAATCAACCTTCTGAAAATTTGTAATATTGTGCAGGAGAGTGAAAAAGTAATTCCAAGTTTCAGCTTTAGTGGAATCAGAGAACACAGGATAATTGTGATTGAACATATGACAGAATTAGGCTCCAAAGTCATATGCTTTTCTTGTTTTTATACTTCTATTATAAATTTCCTTGATCTACTATAATTATTCTGGATTAACAGTGGTCAGCATGTTTTGCCTCCACCAGGGGGTATCGTTTTTTAACTTGAATTTCAGTATTGTTTTCAAGGCTGCGTTTGCTGAAGCCACAACTGCAGACTCCATCCCAGGTAGCTACCTGCATCCAAAATGCCACAGATCAAACTCAGCCATAGAAAACCCCACTGATCTCACTTGCTGTCTGTCTCTGAAACCATGACTGCCTTCCTTGCCACCTGACTCACCTACTGCTTTCTGCCCTCTACTCATTACCCCTCTCCTGATCCCTCATTGCTTCACTCCAAAACCCTCAAGTCTTCTTTCCCAACTCTGTTTCACACTACAACTGCCACTTGTCACCCTGCTTTCAAACCCTGGCCATGTGGGGAGGCAAGTGAGGTGTTCAGACTAAGTTAGAAGAGTGGTGAAGGTTTCAGAAGCTTCAAGAGGGATCAGAGGGTGGTGGTGTGGGAAGGATTGATGTTTGATTGTAGAGTAGAGGTTGGAGGGCTTGTAATAGGTTTGGAGATCTCTTGGAGAATGTTGTTAGGAGCATGCTGCCCAGTTGCAGCTGCTTCTCAGACAGGCCCTTGGACAGAGGAGATAGGTGCCTCTGCAGATGTTCTGAACACACCAAGTCTTTATCTTCTGCAACCTGCCATCTCCCCTGAAGCTCAGGAGAACTCTTCAACAGCAGCTAAGTTTTAAATCAAAATGTGTGATGATAGAATGAGCAGACTTATTTAAAGTTGCAACCATTCTTCCTTGGAACAGATTGGCTGCCTGTCCAGCCTTGGGCTTTTGTTACAACCAAATATGGATGAGTTCAAGGCTTGTGTCTGGAAACAGATTTCTTTGGTCTTTACTGTACCATGCGCCCCAGAGCCACAATTTTGTTAAAATTCAATCCTTGATTAAATGAAAGAACTCAGTCACAGATGCAATGTAACCTTCAAGTAGTCACTTCTTCACTTGTGTGTGATTGGGACTTGTACTTATGGACTGTGTGTACCAGCTGTGGCTAACTGTACATTTTGTTCCATTCGAGCTTTATTTATGAAAACTGCCGCCCAGGTCTTAATTTGCAGTAAATCCATTCCTTTGTTCCCTCCCCTCCCCACTGTGCTTTCTGGCCTACCTATATTGGTTCTGTTTGTACATCCCTCATGTTCTCTGAACACAGGCATTGATTCGACGTGCCATAATAAATAAAACTGCAAACTGACCGATCAGTTAGGGGAATAGCAAATATAATTTTAAAAGTTTATCAATTGAAAAATGATTTTGATAACGTTAAGGTGGATTGCAGAGGGAACTTTGGTGACAGCATTGAGGAGTGAATACATTGTGAATGAGGAACAAGAGTAGATCTTTCAAGTCTACTCTGGCATCCAATAAGATCACAGCTGACCTGGCTTTGTTTGAGCTCTACATTCCTTCAGACTCCCAATAACGTTTCATCCCCTTTGCAATCAAGAATCTATTTACCTCAATCTTAAAAATGCTGAAGTTTCTGCATTCACTGCCTTTTGAAGCAGAGAATTCTCAGAAAAAAAGTGCTTCCTCGTCTGCCTTAAATGGGTAATGCCTTATTTTTAAACTGTTGCTAGACGTTTATTGAAACCTTCATTGCTTTAAATTTCCTTAGTTATAAAAAGGTCTGGTGCAAATGTGTCAAAAAGCATCAAATTAGGCAGAAAAAGAAATCAATTCCAAGAAAATTACCAGAAAGTGCTTGTGTGCACATGTACCTGTGTGTGGGCTGGGTTGTAGGCAGGATTGAATTTGACTGCGATGCCTTCCATTATTGAATAACTTCCCAAAGCTCATTGTACAGATTCACATATGGTCATCTGTATCATGCAGTTATTAATGGACTACACTACAACAATATTCAGCTTTTACTGGAGAAATATCAGAAATAATTGCTGGTAAACAAATCTATGGATAAAATGAAACTGAGTCTTTTTGAGATTAGAAGGACATTAGTAACAATGCTAATTGTCGTCTCTTCACAAAGGCAATCACAATATTGCCACAAGGAAAGATTTCCTTTGTATCCTCAGTGCAACCAAACTCTATTTCTTTAAACAGGTTGTATCCAGGAAATCTCCTTTTCCATTATGGTTGAAAGTTACAGATATGAATCCATGCTATATCAAGCCCCATGTATTAGTTATTGGTCAGGCTTGATGCCTTCAATAGTTTAAAGGTCTCCATCCAGGTAGCATCACTGTTGTCCAAGTGTTACAAAGTATGGTTTGTACCATGATATCACCATGGAACAAACTGAGAAGACTGTTGCCTAGAACATTCCTGGTGAAGGGCTTATCCCTGAAACGTCGATTTTCCTGCTCCTCGGATGTTGTCTGACCTGCTGTGCTTTTCCAGCACCACACTCTCGACTCTGATCTGCTGTTCCCAAGAACTACCTCAGCTAGCACAAGGACTGAGCTTGTACTGGTATAATACTGCACAATTCAATAGCTGTCTAAGTTTTCAATCTCCCCTCCACCCTCTTCCCCCCACCCTTCACCCAGCCCTAGCACCACAATCACCCCCAGCCCAAATATACAAATCATTCCCCGATGTCTGGAAGTAATTGTTAAACTAATGTTTTCAATGTAATAAATTCAGAAAAATTGCATGCTCACATCGAATGATGCTACCTGCTTCATTATTCACAGTGCATTTGCCATGAGCCATGTTAAATATGGAGCGTCGTGAATCTACCAACAGCCTGTAGTATCCAGCAGTCAAGCAAGCAAGGTTCATTGCATCTGTTGACTCCATTAATAATATGATGGGCTGCAAACAAAGGCACAACATCAGTTTAAAAATCTTACATCTGAGACTGAAAAGTTAATTTTGATTTATCAAATCAGTGAACCTTTCCCTTGTAATAGTAAAAGAATTACACAGAAATTGGCCCCATGCACTGACTGAATATGAGTAATCTCATAGATATGGAACTCCTTTTAAAGCTCACAGTATGATTAGATTAGATTCCCTACAGTGTGGAAACAGGCCCTTCGGCCTAACAAGTCCACACCGACCCTCTGAAGAGTAACCCACCCAGACCCATTTCCTTCTGACTAACGCATTTAACCTATGGGCAATTTAGCACGGCCAATTCACTTGGCCTACACATCTTTGAACTGTGGGAGGAAACTGAAACCCAGGGAGAATGTGCAAGCTCCACATGGTCAGTTACCCAAGGCTGGAATCAAACCTGGGACCTTGGTGCTGAGAAGCAGCAGTGCTAACCACTGAGCCACCATTGTTATTATTGTTAAAATTAAAACTATCCATGCGGAATTCAAACTATCAAATCCATTCACAGGGTGATAAAGTAACTCATGAAATGAAATCTTGTCAGGTCTATCCTGCCAAGATTTATTCACCCAACTCATAACAAGCCGGTGTTTTCATCTCTTTCAGTTGATGTTATAGATATTTAAAATTCAAGCTTCCAATGTTCTTCATGTTAAAATGTACCTACGAGGTAACAGGAAGAGCTCCAGAACTTTGAAACTTGATTTGTTATTTTTTACTTATGTCCTATCAACAATCTCCCCACTCTCTTCTGTTCATTGCCCCCAGTCCCCTTCTACAGCAATTGCCTCACCATCTCAAGGAAACAGCATTTTCTTACCTTAACATCCAACACGTTTAGTTCAACTCGAACATTGTTTTCTTCTTCCGAGAACATCTCAATCTTGTTGACATGGCTGAAATCAGCCAGTAGTGCCACAAGGTGTGTTTTTGCATTAATTACATGGCTTATTCCATATCTTGGTCCCACTAATAAAGTGACTTCAGAGTGTTTCTCCCCTTGCTGTTACAGTTAAAAAAAAAAGACAGAACAGGGTCAGACTTCAGTGTTGCATCAACTTGTAATTCAAAGATCTTCCAACAAATGAGCAAAGCTTTTACATTGGCAATGGGAATCAACTGTGATATTCTTGAAAAGTGCTACAAAATATGTAGAGTATCTCACTCAACCAGATGGACCAATGGGCTGAGGAGTAGCAGATGGAGTTTAATTTAGATAAATGTGAAAGACAAATCAGGAAATGGACTATACACTTAATGGTATGGGGAATGTTGCTGAATAAAGAGACCTTGGAGTACAGGCTCATAATTCCTTGAAAGTGGAGTCGCAGGTAGATAGGATAGTGAAGAAGGTATTTGGTATGCTTTCCTTTATTGGTCAGAGCATTGAATATAAGAGTTGGGAGGTCATGTTGCAGCAGTATAGGACATTGGTCATTTCACTTTTGGAATATTGCGATTCTCGTCTACCTCCTGTCAGAAGGATGTTGTGAAACTTGAAAGCATTCAGAAAATATTTACAAGCATGTTGGAGGATTTGAGGTATCGGGAGAGGCTGAATAGGCTGGGGTTGTTTTCCCTGGAGCATCAGAGGCTGAAGGGTGACCTTATTGAGATTTATTAAAATCTGTGGAGCTGGTGTATGGGAGAAGGTTTCACATTTTCGGATTATTGGAACCTCTTCTGGGGTAGAAGTGAACTGTACAAGAAGGACTGATTGGACTGAATTGGAAGGGGGCTAATATACTGGCAGGGAGATTTGCTTAAGGTGCTCGGGAAGATTTAAACTAGTAAGGTGGTGGGGTGGGGCACCCAGGGAGCTAGTGAGGAAAGAGACAATCTGAGACTGGTACAGTTGAGAAAAGAAGAGTCCAGCAGTCAGAGCAGGCAGGGACAAAGCAGAGAACAATGTAGGACTGATAAATTAAACTGCATTTATTTCAAAGCCAGAGGCCTAACAGGGAAGGCAGATGAACTCAGGGCATTGTTAGGAACATGGGACTGGGATATCATAGCAATTACAGAAACATGGCTCAAGAATGAGCAGGACTGGAAGCTTTAAGTTTCAGGATACAAATGCTACAGGAAGGACAGAAAGGGAGGCAAGAGAGGAAAGGGAGTGGCGTTTTTGATAAGGGATAGCATTACAGCTGTATAGAGGGAGGATATTCCCAGATATACATCCAGGGAAGTTATTAGAGTTGAACTGAGAAATAAGAAAGGAATGATCATCTTATTGGGTTTGTATTATAGACTCCTAATAGTCAGAGGGAAATTGTGAAACAAATTTGTAAGGAGATCTCAGATATCTGTAATAATAATAGGGTGGCAAGGATTGGGGATTTTAATTTTCCAAACATAGACTGAGACTGCCATAGTGTTACGGGTTTAGATGGAGAGGAATTTGTTAAATATGTACAAAAAAAAAATTCTGATTCTGTATATAGATGTACCTATTAAAGAAAGTGGAAAATTTGACCTACTCTTAGGAAATAAGGCAGGGCAGGTGACTGAGATGTCAGCGGGGAGCACAGTGATCATAATTCTATTAGTTTTAAGATAGTGATGGAAGAGGATAGATCAGATCTAAAAGTCGAAGTTCTAAATTGGAGGAAGGCCAGTTTTGATGGTATTAGGCAAGAACCTTCAAAAACTGATTGGGGGCAGTTGTTGGCAGGTAAAGGGACGGCTGGAAAATGAGAAGCCTTCAGGGATGAGATAATGAAAGTCCAGAGTTCGTATATTCCTGTCAGGATGAAAGGGAAGGCTGGTAGGTATAGGGAATGCGGGATGACGAAAGAAATTGAAGGTTTGGTTAACAAAAAAAAGGAAGCATATGTCAGGTCAAGACAGGATAGATCGAATGAATTCTTAGAAGACTATTAAGGTAATATAAGTATACTTAAGACGGGAATCAGGTGGGCAAAAAGGGGACATGAGGTGGCTTTGGCAAATAGAGTTAAGGAGAATCCAAAGGGTTTTTACAAATACATAAAGGACAATTGGGTAACTAGGGAGAGAATAGGGCTCCTCAAAGTTCAGCAAGGCAGCCTTTGTGTGGAACCGCAGGAGATGGGAGAGAAACTAAATGAGTGTTTTGCATCAGTGTTTACAGTGGAAAAGGACATGGAAGCCTGTAGGTAAATAGATGGTGACATCTTGAAAAATGTCCATATTACAGAGGAGGAAGTGTTGGATGCCTTGATATGCATAAAAGTGGATAAATCCCCAGGACCTGATCAGGTGTACCCTAGAACTCTGTGGGAAGCTAGAGAAGTGATTGCTGGGCCTCTTGCTGAAATATTTGTATCATCGATAGTCACATGTGAGGTGCCAGAAGATTGGAGGTTGTCTAAAGTGGTGCCACAATTTAAGAAAGGTGGTAAGGACAAGCCAGAGAACTATAGACCGGTGAGCCTGACTTTGATGGTGGGCAAGTTGTTGGAGGGAATCCTGAGGGAGAGGATGTACATGTACATGTATAGGCACGGACTGATTAGGGATAGTCAATATGGCTTTGTTCGTGGGAAATCATGTCTCACAAACTTGATTGAATTTTTTGAAGAAGTAGCAAAGAGGGTTGCTGAGGGAAGAGCAGTAGATGTGATCTATATGGACTTCAGTAAGGCATTCAACAAGGTTCCCCATGGGAGACTGATTAGCAAGGCTAGATCTCATGGAATACAGGGAGAACTAGCCACTTGGATACAGAACTGGCTCAAAGGTAGAAAACAGAGGGTGGTGGTGGAGGGTTGTTTTTCAGACTGGAAGCCTGTGACCAGTGGAGTGCCACAAGGATCGGTGCTGGGTCCACCACTTTTTGTCATTTACATCCACATCATTTGTGAGCATAAGAGGTATAGTTAGTAAGTTGCAGATGACACCA